>NW_027072035.1:9703252-10903252 GCF_038088225.1 Cyrtonyx montezumae
AAAAGAAAAGAAAAGAAAAGAAAAGAAAAGAAAAGAAAAGAAAAGAAAAGAAAAGAAAAGAAAGAAAGAAAAGAAAAGAAAAGAAAAGAAAAGAAAAGAAAAGAAAAGAAAAGAAAAGAAAAGAAAAGAAAAGAAAAGAAAAGAAAAGAAAAGAAAAGAAAAGAAAAGAAAAGAAAAGAAAAGAAAAGAAAAGAAAGAAAAGAAAAGAAAAGAAAAGAAAAGAAAAGAAAAGAAAAGAAAAGAAAAGAAAAGAAAAGAAAAGAAAAGAAAAGAAAAGAAAAGAAAAGAAAAGAAAAGAAAAGAAAAGAAAAGAAAAGAAAAGAAAAGAAAAGAAAAGAAAAGAAAAGAAAGAAAAGAAGAGAGTGTATATAACAGGAGGGTTCCTATAAGATAAGGAACATATGGGTGAAACAGACAAGAATAGAAAAAAATATAAGCATAATAGGATGCCAACACCTAGATCACATACTGCTTCCAACAGGAGCTAATTTCTGTCTGGGAAAGACATTTACAACAACAGGGAAACTGAGGCAGCAGAGACTGCAGTGTTTGTACAGGCAACAGTCCTCTCCAAGCTTATCAAGTGGGATTGCTGTGTGCAGTTCTTCTTCTCTGTGCTGAGTTTAGTAGAAGAGGCTGCAGGAGGGCTGTGCTCACAGCACACAGCAGTGCCCTTGTCAGGGCAGCACCACTCCAGCAGGACCTCGCTGCTGCGTGAGCAACATGAGAGCTTATATTTCTCGCTGTTCTAGTCTGCTATTTATTGGCAATAAATCACACTATTGCCCCTGCACTGTCTGTATTTCCTTCCATGGTTATTGGTGAGAGATCTCCCTGTCCTCATGTCAACCTTAGAGCAGTTTTTTAATCATATTTTCTCCCTCTCTTCCCTAGAGGTGGGAAAGTGAGAGCGTGGCATGGTGGAGCTGAGCTGCCCATCCGTGTGAAACCACCACATTCTCAGCCTGCTGCGCAGCACGCAGTCACCTCCCTGTCCACGAAAGAGACATGGGGGTTAGCTGATAGCCTCTCTACTTTTTTCAATTCATAAAAGCTTGCATGTGAGTGGGAGAACTCTCTGTTTAGTGTGTAGTCTAGTGTTTGTTTGAATGGTAGCATAAATAGTTAATGTATCGTCAGTATGAACCACCCGCGTTGCTGAAAAGCAATAGCTTTTTAGGCATTGTTCAGTCAGCCAATTTTTTCTTGTCTATGTATAGCACCAGGCGTAATTAGAACATATGGTAAGAGAAGAAGCCCTGCAGGTTTGTGCAGTGTTACCTTCTTCCCCTTCTGCTTCAGGAGCTGGCTGTCCTGTCTTTGTTGCTTATAAATTGTTTAGTCAAAATAACTATTTCATTTAAAAAGGGGAAGGGAATGTTGTAAAGATCTTTGCCAGTTCTGTTATTATCTGAGAGTGCAGTCTTCTTTAAAGCCCCAGCAGACGGACTAGGAGCATGGAGAGAAGCTTATGCATTTATATATACATAGGTCACTTGGAAAGCAATGCCTCCTATTAATTTCCATGGAAACTACTACAGATACAAAGAGGACAATGGCACTGTCTGATAGAATAAATTCTCAGCTACAAAACACTCTTTTTCAACAAAGTCACCACCATTAGCTGTGCATTTTATCCAGCAATGACTAAGAACCTGCATGCTGTGCTCATAAAAATCTGCATGGCCGTCTGGAGCGTACCTTGTCCTTCCCATTGCTGTCATCACTGTGGATGGAATGCAACATCCACAACCTCACTGTTTGACATCCACTCACTGGTCTCCACAAACATTCAGCAAACATTGATGAATGTCAGTAGGTGCCATTTTTTCTGCATGGAGGAATTCAGTGACACACCTCTGCTTCATCAGCACTTCCATATCAGATGCCGTTGTGTTAGACTGTCCCTCTGCTGCCATCTGTCACACTGCAACAACATGAAATGGGATAGCGGTGGGAAGGTTCAACCGCTACAGCTGTACCATCAGCATCTGGCTCTGATGGTGTGGGCCAACATAATAAAACAGGCATTACTTTCAGAGTAATCCTCCTGTATATAGATATAGGGGAACACATATATATGTACATACCCTATATAAACAAATTTAGGGTATACGTGCTCCATATTTTTCTGGTGGGATGTGCAATCAAAAGTTTGGAGATCACCAAGGTAGGAGAACAGTTCTTTCCGGTTGAAAGTGCCTTGTATGAGCAGATTTCAATGACAAGTGCTGACTTCTTGTTCTATAATAATGCACATGACAAAGCACTGGAAACAGTCCAGCAGAAATTGTTTTGCTAATGTTGTGTTTGTTTTTTTTGTTTTGTTTGTTTCTTTTTTTTTTAAGAGGCATTAGGAGTGAAGAAAGGGAAGTAAAATATACATGCTATGAGCTTCGCTTATTCCAGAGAGAACCATTACCCAGCTCAAGCTTTTGAGTATTGCATCTAGTGTTTGAACAGTTTAATCTGATGAAAAATATGAAGCTATAAGCAGCCTTATTTCCCTAATGATTACTGAGCTGAGATTATCACTAGTTCATACACTTGTCATCACCTCTCTTAATGAATTTCTTTATGAATGTAGGATAAAGCTCATGCTTTGTGTTTTGCTGTCCCCGTTCCTTCAGGTCAGGCTGCTCTACTGTACGCTTTCCTGGAGAAGCTTGATATTTTGCAGAATGGCCTCTGAGCCACTTTTCAAACTTCAGTGCATATGTTTTGAGAACCATGGGTCTCAAAGTCTCTGTGGATTTATAGTTCTTGTACATCTTTCTTTGGTGAGATGGAAAGGACATCATAGCATGTACAGTTCTTAACATTCTGTAATGTAAATTATCATTTTCAAGGTAATCATGAGAATGGTCTATCCTCAACTTTGTAGTGATTTGTAACAGATCACTTATACCCATCTTTTGTTGTGAGATATAAAAGGCATTGGAATTTTTCATTTAATTTTTTTCTGAATTTTGAATGTAGTTCTTGTGGCACCACAAGAACTTCCCCTCTTTTTACTCATCTGCCCATGAAATAATTCCTCAATTTTTCCATCGTCCTATCTGTGTGTCCATCCGTCCTTCCAACACTTCCTGAATTAATAGTTCTGGACTGGTTGGTAAGTAGAAGCCTATCTGTGTCTTAACGTATTTGCAAAAATCACAGGTAAATATTTTTGATACAGTTTGATGAGAATGTGAGTATTCATTTCTTATTTGAAAGACTATATGTTCTGAAATTGTATTTTAATATCAAAGCAACTTTTTTGTTCTGTATACAAGAAGAGAACACTATCCTGCAGTGACAACATTCGAGGTTAAAAATGGTAACACTAAATATAAGTGCACTGTACTCTGTCATTGCGGCACAGTGGACATTAACATATACCTTTATTTTTGTTTACAGATGAGGATTTTCTTGAACCTGGGAGAACTTAAATTTCTCAGGTGGCATTGTTTAGAAGTATTCTTTATATTTGAAATTTCATGGAGATTTTGTATCTTTGAAAGAAAATGAAATAGTTTCCCACTTTTTTTTCTTACAAGTGGGGGAAAAAAGCAAAACCAAAACTATGAGGAACAGGTGTTCACTACTGAGTTCATCTTCTCAGTCAGAGGTCACATAGTTATTCTTTGGAAGGAGGGCTATCATTCTGCCAAGAAAGGTATCCAGCACTGAATCATAGCATAAGGTTATTACAGCTTTGACTCTGTTTTAGATGTGATTATATATGTGAGAAAGAGAAGGACTGAAAAAGATCAGTTAAGTTGCAAAAAGCTATTCCTTCCTCCCAGTTAAGCCAATGAAAAGGTAAAGAAGCAGGGCAACCCATGGGATCAGAACAACAGGATCGCTAGGCATTCTTTAGCTGTAAAATCTACCATGAAAAACTGCTGTCTGGAAACTAAAGTTAGACCTTACTGCTGTCTGGAAACTAAAGTTAGACCTACAAACAAGGTTCCTGCTTTTCAGAAAGAATGCAATGGATGAATTTCAGGAACTTTACCAGAAATGTGGTGGCATCTGTATTTTAAGTGCATCTTTTAAAATGAGAGGAAAATTTCTCATGGCATAGTATGTTGCTGAGCAAATGAGAACTTGTCAGAACTTCTGTCCTCTGACATGAGGAAATGGAATTCAGATGCTTTGTTTTGAACAAAAGTAGACGTCCAGAACAGCTGAACTATGTACAGATCTTTTCATATGAAAAAAAAAAGTATGTTATTTCCCTGTATTATGTAGATTGCACATGTTATATAAGTAATACTCTACACGTCAGATACACATATCATTTTATTGTCTTCTCTTGTTACATGTATTCAAGACACACTTCAGACATAATTGTTTCCTAATGACTAAATTTATTCTCAGAAAATGTGGTGATGCACTGGGACAGGCTGCCCAGAGAGGTGGTGAAGTCACCATCTGTGGAAGTGTTCAAGAACCGTGTGAATGTAGTTCTGAGGACATGGTTAGTAAGCATGGTAGGGAGGGAGTTGTGGTTGGACTTGGTGATCCAAGAGGTCTTTTCCAGACTCTGAACTGAACTGGACTGAACTCAGACTGGTTGACTGACTACTTTGATCTATACTAGCATCAAAGGCCATTATTCACCTCATTTTTGTCAGCACTGTCCCATCTAACTGCTCTGCAAGTAGTTTTTAAATTATAAAGGTCTAGTAAAGACCAGGGATGCAAGACAATCAGTTGTGATCAATTTAATTAGGGGAAAAGACACATGGATTGATAAGATTCCCTAAGTAGCTCTTAAGATCCAATTCTTTGCTGCCAGATTTTATTGCCAGGGCCTCATGGGGCCACAGTACAATATTTAACTAGTTGTGGAGGCTGGAGAAAACCCCAGGAGTCTGGGAAGGTCTGACATTTTACTTCTTTGTAAAAAGAGAAAATGAGACCATGGGGAAAAAAAGCCAGTCAGACTTTATCTTGGGGAAAGATTCCTAGGCAAATTATTAAGCAATACGTTTACAAGCTCCCATAAGCATATTAAAAGGACAGAAAACAGCTGATATGGTTTAATCAAGAATAAATCATATAAAACCAATATAATTTTCTTCTCTGACATCATGTTTTGTCTTGTAGAAAAAAGGAAGATTGCCAATGTGATCTTGATTTCAACAAAGCATCTGAACCTATTTGCCCTGGACTTGCTTGCTAGGCAATGTAGAGACAAAAAAGGACTTCAGACAGTGGGACAATTCACTCCATGACATGATTTGTAACTATGTCTGTAACGGACCTGGCTGACCTATGTACAGCCAGAGAACAACTCTGCAGCAGCAATGGAGAAAGGGCTGACTTCTCCACCACTAGCCTTTGAATCTGAGAGAAGGCTTGCAAGGAGCAAAAAATTCATTTTTGAGATTTTTTAAGGAGAGTTTTTCAAGAATGTGTGAGAGAGGATGAGCTCAGATTAAATGTTCTTCCCTAGTAAATCCAACTTTGACTTCTTAGGATCAATTTTGTCCAGTCTCATGTAGGAAAGCCTTATTTGAGCCACTTCACATGTCTAAATCTGGAAATTCACTGGCAATGAAACTAACTGATGATTGTTGTATGATAATGTGTATGTTAAGCCAATGGTATGGAACCCACCCAGAAGTAGGCTTGTCAAAGAAAAGCCATATTCCTACAAACTCCCTTGGTTTTGTTACAGAGCTATCATTTATCCAGGCTGTTTCTCAGCTTTCCAGTGCGGGATGAGAGTGACAGAGAAACTACTCATCATGAAGAATGATTCATGCACTGATGAGCTTTCAAGAGGTCTCAGTGAACTGCATAGCTTCCAGAAACATTCAAATATAAGAGTGTGCTGCTACCCCACCAGGGAAGATATTTCCACTAAATTGCCGGCTAAGTCCTCATGGTGTTTAGATTTTTCCCTGACCACCGAGCTGCCTATTTGCCAAGTAAGAAAAGTGTTATTATCTCTTAGAAACTAAATTGAATTATATCTACCTATAAACTGGAAAGTATTTTGCATTCAGTGCTTGATGAAGTTTTATTTTGTTCTGCTTCTCCTATGTATTTCAGACTTTACAGAAGCAAAACTTCAATTACTGTGGGCAATACAGAAGTTCAGAGATAGACTATTGCTTGGTTTGAATATAGAAATGTTCTGTAGCACAGGAAAGCTTAGTGGGCTATAAGACCTCCACCCTCAAGGCTATTCCTCATTTTCCAAGGTCAACTGAAATCCAGTTTGCCCCACTAACAGTTGGTGGAGATTTAGTTATCAGGTTTTAATTTTTGCTGCATCAGACTTCATATATATTAGTTCTTCTTTGCTGTGAAACTAAGGAGACAGAGATTCTGCAGTTCTTGGTTTTGAAGGCTAGAAATACTACCATTTAATTATTTTGTGAGCTCTCTCTCTCTTCCTTATTTTATTTTATTTTAGTTTAGTTTAGTTTAGTTTAGTATATTCTAATTTTTGTTCAATTAACTCTATAATGATGCAAGACTAAACTCAATCTTCAGGCATCTCATGTATTATGATACATCAGATATTTGTATGTCAGTAAGGCAACATGAATCCTGAGGTAGCCTCGGCTGCTGAACTTACTCTTGGCACCAGTACATTACATCCATTCTCATCTGTTTGAGTTGCAGACACTTCAGAGAAGTGATTCTTTTTGACTGTGTATCTCCTTGGAGTCTAACAGAGACACTGCATCCATGTTGTCTTTATATAAACAGAAGAATAATGTGTACCCTCAAATGTAATGGTTACCATTATGGGGATCTACATTGCTCTTCAGTTGAAACTTTGGTCACCCTAAAAATTCTTATAGAAAACCGAGACACTTACAGTTTACTACATATTCTGCTGGATTATATATTTTCTCAGCACAGATGCTGATTGTTCATCTTCCCAAAAAGGAGAGGGAACTATATCCAGCTGATGAAACTGTATCTGTCACCCGGTCTTTCATTATTGCTACAGAGCACAGTGAGGCAGTACTGCTAGCAGTGTGAGGCATGCATAGTCATGGTGAATCTTAGCTTACTTCAAGCTTTTTAATTTCTTCCAGTCTCTAAGTGATGATCACTGTCACTTGATATTAGCCTGTGTGCAAGAAACCAGAAATTCTTAGGGATATGCTTGGCAATCCAATTTGCACTGAATAGCAGGGTCTTCAGTATAATTACACATCTATTTATTACACCTGGTGATTCTGAAAGAAAATGAAGACCAGATGTTTCAGAATTACATTATAGTAACACCTTCATCAACAAAGGGTAGATACCTGTATTCATAAAGAATAAAAAGCTATTAATGTTTTTCTTAATTAAATCATGACTGTAGGCGTGAAACTGACAAACAAATCTAATGCTCTGTATAAAACATGAGAGCAGTTGTAAGTACAACAATTCAGATACAATAGGTAGTTGCAGTTTCTTTAGCATTTTCTCACCAGGAATAAGACAGCTCTGGTGCAGTGAATTGCCAAGTACATCTTCTGAGACTTCTTAGTAATATTTGTTTGTGATTCTGTATAGCTTGCTTTCATTATGCTTCCTGCGATTAATAACCTTCAAATACAGGGCAAGGGAAGAAGGATAATAAGTGTTTTAGAGGTAGAAATCTATTATTGGAGAGATCTGAACCAATGGAGAATGATCAGTGCTTGGCATTTAATCAGGTTTTCTGCTTTAAAACACCAGTTTCTGGACTTGTGGGATTAATTCATTTTGCTCATTAAAGTAATATTCTTTTAGGTGTTCCCAGTGTACCAAAGGTTTGAGAATGAAGCATATTTAAATTTCAGGACTCAAAACAGGAAAAAATTAAACAGAGTCATAAAAAGAAACCACATGTAATTTAAGAATATTTATTTTCATATGAAAAAAACAATTATTTTAGTTGCTTCAAAAAAAGAAATAAAAGTAAGAACATAGAATTTTAAGTGTTTATTTGTACTCTAAGAAACAAACACCTTTTCTTTTTTTTTTTTTTCCTTCTTTGCCTTAATGGATTCTGATTTTCATCTCATGAAGTTACTCTAGTAGCCTGAAGACAGTCTGAAGCATTGGGATTCAGGCAAAAGAACTGTGAGTGGTTGGGATTGACGGAGTTTGTGTTTGTGAGAAATTTGAAACATGAGAAACAACTGCCTGTAGTTTAACAAAAGAAATTCCATAACAAAGGGAGATGACGGAAAAAAAACTGGAAAATATTCAGCAGAAGTTCACAATCTCTTAAAGACTGAAAGACTAGAGGACTGAAATCTAGCATTGCCTTGACCAATTCCTGCTGACATAGGCAGTTCCTGCAGCAGTATCTAGGATCCTCCAGTGCTTTGGGATTCATTTTGCTTGGTTTTGTGTCCTCTCTTCAGTCTTCAGTTGTTGTGTACGGCTACAGAACATCAAGAAGAAGGATTTCAGTGTTTCCTGTAGCTTTGCAAATTGAATCTTTTGAGTTCTTTTCCTTCATATGTCATCTGTCTTCCTGTCCAATTTTGGATTTCTGCAGAACATTCTACATAGGTCTTTAAATTAAATTTTAAATCTTCCTCAAGCTCTACTGAATTCTGTCTGTAAGGAAACTGTAATTGCCTTTGGCCATCTCGGAATACTGTATGAGTGTTGTTTTCTCACCTGCCTCTGCAAGAACCTTCCTAAGGCTTAGGTTCATTTCTGAAAATAATAGAGGTGCAAGAATGCATATAGAGATAGTAGGTATGGATGGAGGTAAAGAAGTATCCCCAGTTAGCCAGAGGAGATTTGTAAGGAGCAGAAACCACTGTAGGCACTGTCGCTCTTCTTATACAGATACCAGTGCCTGTCGAATAACATAAGAAGTTGTCTTATGACAACTCATTTGACCTGGAATATAGCACATTATTTTCCATTTCGAGACTTTGTTTCACCTTATCCAAATCTACTACTCAGCACCCTCTTTTTTGTGCATACACGTACACATATGGATACAAGTAAAATGATGAACGTGCTTGAGTCAGTCCTTGCCAATACTTGAGTCTTTTGCTGGGAAAAATACAAGTAGGAAGACTAATTGCCTTTGAAACAGAAACTTGAGTTACCTGAAGCAGAAACATTTTGAGTTTCTCTCTCACTCATCCAACTATAACTCAATAAAGCAAATAAGCTCTGTTGGTAGCATATAATTTAGTTGTTATTCAAGCACCAGGTGCTGAAGTAACGCTTTAAAATGCATGCCAACTGGAAGGAATGTAATCATGGAAATTGTACAAAATTTGAATGCGTTTGCACAGTGCTTTAATTTCATCTTTAAATGTACTCCACACCATTTCTCCTGTAGATTAGGAGGTAATGTTAAATCCTTTGGAGGAAATGTGAAAAACTCACTCGGTCTTGGAGACTTCATTATTGGCTCTTTATGTTTTACTGTCAGTAAATAATTTCACTTTATGAATGTGGGTCATTTCCTTGATGTCTGTCAGAAAAAGAGACTGGAAGAGCCTATGGAAATGGCCTATGGAAATGAGGATCCCAAGAAGACATAGTAGTTTAAGAGGTGGTATATATACCAGTTGTGAGAATTCTTAGAATATATGAAATCTTCTGGGCAGACACAGTTGCACGTCAGGCATGCAGATTGACAAGAAACAGATTTTTCATTCATTTTCCCAATGAATTATTATATCACTGTGGTGGCTTTTCTGCAAAGAGGGTAGATTTTTGCCTGTTTCATTCAGCTCCTTCTGTGAGGGGACAGTGGCAGTTGCCATGGTAACACCATTCCTTGAGCAGTGTACCTCCTCCCTCCTCTAATCTCAACCACAAAACATTGATACTTCCAAAGTAAGGCTGTTTCACTTTCTTTTAATTATTATCTTTCAGTATATTATGCTAATTTCTGGCTGACTCCTGCTTCTTGCTCAAACCTCACAACCCTGAGACAACAGCAAGTCAGCCCCTCCATAGTAGAATGCCTCCCTCACTGCATGACTGATGCTGGGCATCAGAAGGTTTGCAAGGACATGCAAGCTACCTAGACTGGATAAATTACAGATCAGAGAAGCTTTATTACTGGGATGGACTAATCAAACATACTCTGTGGCCTATTTCTAAGGTTAAAATAATCCATCTCCTTCTACCTATCTTGCAGTCTGTTTTCTGCTCTCTCTGGAGTCTTCAGCTTGTGTATATCTTCTTTGTCTTCTGGGATCTAACTGGAAAAGTATTTCTTGAGCTAATATAACTGCTGAACAGATTGGAAAAGAATGATTGTCTTCCACCCCTTAAATACTATAGCACTGTAAATACAGCCCAGTGTTAGCTATGTCTCATCTCCCTAACACCATGGGTTCATGTATTTTCCTATTCAATATATCTGAGAATTCTTTTCTGCTCTTCAATTGACTCAATGGTTCTTCCCCATTTAATTTCATGTTTAACTTCTCTTTCCTTGTTTTTTGGAACTCATAACTGGGCTTCCTGCCATTGCTGTCACTAACTACCTTTTCTACAGTCATGTAGGGTCCTGAGGTCAGATAGCTGGTATGTGTTGCCTTTACTCATGTTATTAACCACAACTTTCCAAGTAGTGCTATCAAAGATGTAAATAAATTGGGAAAAATAGAATCAGAGTCAAAACCACTGGGGTCTCATTTGATCACTCTCTTAATTTATCAGGGTATCACTGAAAACTACTCTTCTATATCACAGTTCTATCCTCATATGAATAGCCGACATATTTCTTTATGCACACTCAGAAAGGAAAATTTAATATCGAGCTTCTGGGCTCATCTATTTTCTTCATCTCTGCTGAATTAGATGGCATCATTGTGAAGAGAGACTTTAGGAAAACAAGATGGGTTATTTCTTCTCTTTCACTAAGGAGTCTTTGAAGTTCCATCTGAAACATATTCTGTTTGTGACTGAATGGAACAAGATGTAAAATAGGTCAATGGACCTGCAGTTTAACTTAATTCAGTCCTGTATGTTGTCATGGTTTCCTTGTCATAAATTTTCTCTTCGATGGAAAATACTTAGTAGAATTTTGAAGAGAATAAATCTCTATACTGGAAATGGAAAGAACCTCAGTGATATTAGGGAATCTCCTTGAACCAAGTCAAAATTTGGTAAAACAACTTTTCTTCAGAATGCAACTATATGCCTTAGAAAGACAGTAGTATTAACTTGTTCACAATTGCCTGCATCTAGTTCCAGAAATAAGTGCTGGCTTTTGGCCTTCTGGTCAATTCTTAAAAACCTGACATGAGCTTCCAATAAAAAAAAACTTTGTTCTCCCCTTTAACTTTGTACAAGATTTTGTCTTCCTTGTTTTTTCCTAGGTGTGAGAACAAAGAAAAGAAAGAAAGCTCAGTGGAACAGAAGGGAATGTAACGAGAACAGTTTAGAATAGAAATAGAAATGTAACATTAGCTGTAGCTTCTACTGGCATTGTAAAATATAATAAAAGAGAAATCATAGTGTGCTGCAAAGAAGTTTCTTTTCTAAACTCTGTTTATACAAATGGGCTTCTGGAAAAAAAACATTAGGTGCAATTTGAAAATCATGGACAATTTATGTTGTATGCATCTTCTACTCCAATTTTACAATGTCATTAGCAGTTGGTTTATGAGGAGAATGTATGCAACACTACTCTTCATAGGAAATAAAAATGAATACTTATGATGGCTCAAGGTTTTGCACAAGCTTTTATTGCGAGTACAAGTAAGCAAAGATTACATGGATAATTGGCAATAATCATACTGTATTTCAAATATTCTTCTCTGTCCTTCCAGCACTACTTTAAGTAGACACTTTTCTCAACTTTGTATTATATTTCAGTAACTTTGAAGGTTGTATCCATATCAGACAAGAACTTCACCTTCTGGAGCATCTAACATGAGTGGCCATAGAGCATGACTGGCTTTCAACAGTTTGACTACTGAACAGAAAGAAACAATTACAGGAAAGGTGTATTTGTTTCACCAACATAATTAAAAACAAGAAAGGTGTGACAGATGAGGCAGTCAGATAAATAACCACATAGCAAACAGAACAGAAGCTTATGCAAATAAAAGATTGGTAAAAACGGACAGAACACATGGGCTGCATAAATGGTGATACCTTCACAGAACACAAATTAGGTACCATTATCATAGGAACTTTGTAGGCCCTTTAGATATATTGTTCTAGATAATTATCACTATCTTTTAAGAAAAAAAAATACAAAAATGGATCATGCAAATAATGATAAAAAACATTCATTATCTTGCAAGTATGAAAAGCTAAGATCAAGAGATGTAAGGATGAGACCAGTAAGATGTGAAATAGATCATTCACTATGAGAAGCTGTGTGCTGTAGACTGATAATGAAGGATCCATATTAATTCTGTAGAAACAGTGAAGAACATGGAATAGTTATTCTAAACAATCTTGTATGTAAGTAAGTGACCAGATATCAGTTAGTAGCACATGGTTATCCAATGATTTAATTCTAGTTCAGCATGAAAGTGAGATCTTTTTCTCCTTTCTGCAAATTCAAACATTAAGTTGTTTAAAAGACCAATTAAGTATTTCTACTAAAAATAAAATGTTATGTTTTGTTGCTACTTCTTAATTTTCTTTTGTTTTCATTTTTTTTAAGGAAGAATCACAGAATCGTAGAGATTGCAAGAGACCTCCAGAGATCATTGAGTCCAACCCCCTGCCAAAGCAGCTCCCTAGACCAGGTCACACAGGTAGGTGTCCAGACAGGTTTTGAATATCTTCGGAGAAGGAGACTCCACAACTTCCCTGGAAAGCCTCTTCCAGTGCTCTGGCACCCTTGCTATGAAGAAGTTCCTTTGCATATTGGTGTGGAATTTCTTATGCTCAAAGAAAAAGAAACTTTGTGCCAAATTTGACCCATATTTGCAGATAATTCAGACACTTTATAATTATTATTACTGCTACTATTATCTTTATTGTTTCAAACTTGCTATGTGCTAACATAAGGAAGTTGAAATGAATATGATCTACTCTGGAGCTCAGAATTATCAGTTCGCTACACAAACATAATAAGATTTGTAGAGATTCTATTATGGGTCACATTTTGTTATGTTTATCAGGTAGCACCAGCTAATGAATAATTGGAACAATATTTTGCTTTTAAAAACTGTGATGTGATACCTTTCTCACTCTGGCAGGGTGTAAATGGTTGTGTTTTGTGAGTATACCTTCTAAAGTATGGTCTGTACCTTGCTATTAACAGTTATCACAGTTTACTGCTGATATTAGAATCAAGCAATGCAATGCTTATGTATTTATATTAGTGAATTTGCATTTCTAGTGCTAAAATCCCCCCCTGTGTTTCAGCTTACAGAATGACAGAATCAGGAATTCACAGTACAGGTCATTGGCACATCTGAAGATTGTCTGGCCCACTCTACCTGCTGGAGTCTCATTATCTGGAGGTACTCAAGACTTGCATGGACAGTTTCTTGTGTAACCTACTGTAGGTAACCACCTCTAGCAGGGGAGTGGACTAGAAGATCTCCAGAGGTCCCTTTGAACCCCCTACAGTTCATGGTTCTGTAACATCACTACTTTTTATACTACAGCATATCTTAAGCAAGGTTTTAATCTAACCAATATGTTGTGATCCTGTGGGTACTTGTCTTTCTGATTCTGGAGTGCAAAGGGAAGGCAGGGCCTGCTATATCTAATTCTGCTTCTCATTATAGGCCATCAAGCTGTGCAATTTTTTAAAATACTTATAACTGCTAATTTACTGAGGGTTTTGCATGCTCTGATCACCTGCAGTGATTACCATCTAAGCACTGTGTTGCTGTCCTGCTAAGATCTTTGATATGTAGATGTCAGAAAACAGGAAACATCCTTTGGTGAATGCAGAGGCAAAGATAGTTTTGTTCTTAGGCTTTGGGCTGATCCCTGGGAAGATTCTTTCCTATGTATACCTCTATTGATACACATTGGTACTGGATAGCTCTGCTCCCCATCAGTGACACTGACGGTTGGGTCAAGTGCACCTAATTTTTCTTAAGTAAAATTACCTCAGGTATCTGGTTGGGAGGAATGGCCTCTGATCTCAGAGATGCATAATGGTAATCTAAAGGCTAGAAGGTCTTTCTCCAAATTAATCTGTTACCTTGTGAAGGCTGAAAATGTCTCTGACTGGTATGGCCTACTGATGAAAGTACTACCTGCCTTGTTAAACTTATCCCAGCAGAGTTCCTGCAGTCCTTGTGTCTTATACACCAAGACGCTCTCACTGCTGTTCCACAGTCCTCAGCAGCAGGACACCCTGGTCCCTGAGTACCTCTATTTAACACAAGTGTTATCTGGCATCTGGCTATTTCCTAGCATCTTTTCCATTCTCCACCTTTCTTTGTCCATCTGTGACCAGATGACTGTCTATTCCAAGCTCTCTGGAGCTCTTCTGGTGTCTCATAGCTTTTGTAAATGAAACCTTTTGTTTGTGTCTTCTGGCATTTTCATGATGTGGTTCATACTTCTCACAGAGCATTTCAAATCTGATAAGCTTTGACTTGCTGTGGACTGGGACTAAATATGTACTGCATCAGTCTGTGATCTCTGTATCCATCTATGACAAAATCTTAAACACCTTCCTCTCCTGTGATTGATGTCATCTTTTCAAAGGATGGGGAAGCAATTACAGTCTCCCCTGCAGACTGCACTCTTCATTTACATTGCTTTCTTCTCCTTTTTGATACCCTTGTCCACAAGAAGGCCAGGAAATAGTGCAGAAAGCATCTTAAAAAGGTGCTGTTAAAATCAAGTAATGGGATAGAATATGGCGCTGCTCACCAGTGGATGTTTTCTAGTGAACTGATTTATTTAAGTTCATACATTTATTCAAAGACTAAGGTTTTGGATGCAAAATTCTTCCTTTTACTAGCTTCTGAGGGACACCAAAATATTTTAGCTGTGTTTGGTTTGTTTCTTTGTTTCAATGCTCTGAAGTTTAGAAAAAAGCTTTAGGAGTAGCAGACACATCATGTGCCACAACGAAGCTTCCATTGACTTGGAGATGGCTGTTCTAGACTTTGGAAAGAAATTTATTGTTTCTGTGATACAGAACACTTTTCCAGCAGCAAACCACTGGGTAAAACTGGTGTTTGAATTAAGACAGTGTAAAGGTCTGGGGATTGTAGGACTCAAATCTCCTTCCCATACCACATAGAGATAGCTGTTTCTAGTCAGGAGATAAGAGCCAGTGCAGGGCATGGATGAAGTGCTAGACTTACAGAGCTGGTTTCTGGTTCACAGGTAGGAATACATCACACTTTTTTCCTCCACTGATCATCTCATTAACCTGTTCTCCACTGAAAGAATGTGTGTTCTATAGTTCTAAGGATGTGACTTTTGCATGGCATATATTAACAGCATCTCCAAGAAGTCTCTCTCTGTGCTCTGTGGATATCTTCCTTATGATTTTGCAGTTAAATATTTGGGAAAATGAATTCTATCTTTTTTTTCCATCTATCAGAACTTGAGAGCTGTAATTTGGTTGTCAGAAACCTGATTGTATAGAGAACCATTTTAAAGCCAAAACTTTAGTTCCACACCTCAGAGAGGGAAGAGTCAGAAGAGAATGAGAGAAATTAATTTGTTTGAATGGAAGACACACTTCTTTGCTACTGATCACACTGTATTGATGTCTGACTCGTTTATTCTGAACTATAAAGAGATGATTTTTCTACGTGTTGGAGTGATTCCAATGTATAAAAATAATACATATGTTTTTGATAGATAATGATAAACCTTCTATTATGGTGTTACTGCATGAATGCACAAGGGGAGTGCCACTGGCAATATTTATCCCGTCTTCAGTAAGGCCTTTTATATTGTAGCTCACAAGATTGTTTTCTCCAAATTGGAGAGATGTGATGAGTAGACTGTTTGATGGACAAAGAACTGTGCAGGATTGAGTCCAGAGAGTGGTGGTCAATGGTTCAGTGTCTGGATGGAGATCAGTGACAAGTGGTGTCCCTCAGGGGTCAGTGCTGGGTCTGATACTCTTTAATATCCCCATCAGTGACACTGACGGTTGGGTCAAGTGCACCCTCATCAAGTTTGCTGATGACCTTAAGCTGTGGGGTGTGGTCAACACACTAGAGGAATGGGATGCCATTGAGAGAGACCTAGACAGGCTTGAGCAGTGGGCCTAGGTGAATCTCATGAGGTTCAACAAATCCAAATACACGATCTTACACCTGGGAGTGTAAAACTAGGAAGCTATACTTTAGGAAAGCTAACATCCCAGATAAAGGAAACTGTCCTCATGTGCAAGCGTGTGATGCAGAGCTGGCCAGTCTTTAAGGAGGCTTTCTTTAGGATGCAAGGGCTACCCATCCCCAGGATGTAGCAAGTCAGGAAAGGAAGGAAAGAGGCTAGCATGGCTGAACGGGACCTGCTACTCTGTTGTGTTAAAGGTCTGCGATGCTGACCTAAACCAGTCAGGGCCAAATAACTGCATGTTCACACCACTGTGGTGAAGCAGCAAATGGCATTTATTGTCTGCAAGCACTCGCTTATATGCATTGTGTGTCCACGCCTCCAAGCATGCGGAGTATTCTACAGCCAATGTGGCATTTGTCTATGTGGCACTAACAACGTGGCGCTTCCTATCGAGCCATCATGTTGCTGGAAACAACACACTGGGGAGGAGCCCTATCGTGTCACATCTGATATTACCCCGCTCACACCTATTCCTGTCGCGTCACATTGTGAGACCCCGCACCTTGCCTAATACAACACTAATCAAACAGAAGAATAAGAAGAATATGCACAGGCAGTGGAAACAAGGGCAAATGTTGTGGGAAGAGTATAAGGAAGCTGAGAGACTTTTTTGATGGGACCAAAAAAGCCAAGACCCAGCTTGAGATGAACTTGGTGAGGGATGCCAAAAAGAATGAGAAAGGCTTCTACATGTACCTCACCCAGAAAAGGAAAGTCCAGGAAGGTATACCTTCTCTAGTCAGCGACATGGGCTATGTTGGATTGATTTTTATATATACTGGAAAAATCTTTTACAGTGAGGGTGCTGAGGCACTGAAACAGGTTACCTAGTGCTGTTGGAGACTTGGAACGGGTTACTTAGTGCTGCTGGGATCATTTATTCTTTGTCTGGGTTTCCCCAGATACACTTTTCTACATTTCTCCTTGTATGAACAAACTTTGCTTGTAAATCAAAATAGTACTTACTCAAGAGCTGTGCCATTCATAGCTCCCAAGGACAGACATCCTTTTTGTACAGAATCATCTCTTGGAGAGGTCTGTAAGAGAACAAAACATTCAGACCCATTGTGGGATCTCAAACTGAACACAAATTTATTGGTAGGGGACAAAAACTGGCTGATCTGTGGCAGTGCTGTGCCAGCAGTCATTCCTTACACTACTCAGTCATATAATCCTGTGATCCCTGGTGAGGAAGGAGGGCAGCTTTCAGCCTGTAACCCTGGATGTAGCATAAGTCTCTCAATTTCAAGACACAGTACGCAGTGAGAGCAGAGTCCAGAGTGGATCATATTGTTGGAAATGATGCAGAGGACCTGCTACTCTCTAAATCAAGAAATGAAGCTTTCCAGACTTGCTTGCAGAAGCCAGCATGAATGCCCTTTTGTATGAAGTGTCTGACTGCCCATGAAAACTAGCACACTAATAAATTATCATTTAAGAAGCATCTCCGAGTGGTGAAATCTTTGAATGAATAGAGTGCAAGTAAAAGAGTGGAAATTGCGTGAGACTTGTGCAGTTCATGAACAAAACGAGCTGCATTGGGCCAGAGGATACATTCACTCAATTACACTTGCCTTCCTAGCATCATGTCTGTGTTCCAAATGGCCAAGGCTCTATCAGGATATATACACTGAAGTCTTCTGTCTCTTCTCTTTAAGGATCTTCCCTTGGAGATTATCGCAAAAGATAGATGTTGCAGTTTCAACTGGAAGTTGTCTCAGGATACTTAAACTTTGCAGGTGGTTTGGAGCTGAAAGATGGGAGAAAGAGGTCTGTAATGATGAGTGGTAGATAGGGATAAGGGTCTCCAGTGTTCATTTCAGAAAAAAGCACTGGGAGGATTTGCCATAACAGACATCTGGGTCTGCAAGATTGACATAAATTTTATTTGCTTTATAAGAACAACAAAACAAACAAACATCAAACACTCACCCACCCCAGGTGAAAAATAAGCAATACTTGGGACATATTTTTTAATTTCTTACAAGAATACAAAAAGGCCAGATGATCTAATGAGATGTCCTGACAGCCTCGACGGAGAGGAAAATTTGACTGGATCAGAAGAAGAAAGTCTTTTTTCATGTGGCTGAAAGAAACAGTGTTTTTATCATCTACAGTTGTTTTCAGTGATTTGACAGAGTCATGGTAAATTTGAATACTGTTCATCAGTGTTGAAATCAAGGAGGTGAAAGCAGAGCTAGAAAGAAAACCTGATGAAACAGATCTACATGAAGAATCACAATGTCTGTTCCTGTGTATTAAAGCAGTGAAAGCTTTGACAGATCTTTTAAGCAGAGGAGGCAGAGTACTAGAAAATGTCTCAGGACTCCACTGGAGCAAGAGAGGCTTTTCCAGAACAGTACACTCCTTGAAAGAGAATCTACCTTTGGGAAACGGTGGAAACATAAACAGTTTCTGCTCTTTCTTATAATCTCTATATAAGTCCTAGTCAGTGCCTTATTTTCAGATCAATATCCAAACCATACAAACAGCAAAAATATAACTGTTTTAAACTAACTGGAAAAGTTATCACATTTATTCTTGACTAAAAAAAAAGAAAGGAAGAAAAAAGAAATTGTCTTTTGTTCTGCTGCAGATTAGTTCTAATAGTTTGCGCTTTAGAAAAAAAAAATTGGAAAGACAAAATGTGAAGAATGAATCTCCTGGTAGTGCTCACTTCTTTCAGGATATTGTGAGATTATAAGCCCATGCAAGAAGCAGATGGACATGGACTCACATACAGAGACAGAGGAAGACAGAGAAAGAAAAGTTGCGTTGTACAGAGTAGATCAGTAAGTTATCTACTTGTGTTCTGGTTTAAAGGGATATTCTAGCATTACTGTGACAGTGAAGACACTGAATCACATTTTACTGTAGTGGAATTGTTGCTTGGATAGGGTAGCAAAACGGCATAGCTTTGAGTTTGAAGATGGCTCTAGTGTTGTGAAATAAAAAGCTGAGGAGCCTGGGCCTGTCTGTATAGAGCTGCACGTGATCATGATTTGACAGTGGCCCTTTCAGCCTGTTCCTGGTGGTTGAAGTTACATGCATCACTAAATCTCACAGAGGCTAAAAACAGCATTAGGTCTTATTATGTCAGGAGTTGAAGATCTCAGAATTATGTTGTCAGAGAATCTCAGAATTCCTGAGTCTGGCAGACGGGCAATCTCACTGCTCAGAGGCAAGTCAGAAGAAACAGTCTGTCCAGGATGATGGTCAGCTGGACACTGAATACTGTGGCAAGATTGAACTCTACAGTTTATCTGAGTAAACCTGTTCCACAGTTTGATCACCCTTAAAATTAGTTTATCTTCTCATATGTTTAAATGTAACGTCTTTTATTGACCACTACATCTGATCCTGTCATTGGGCAGCATTGAGAAGATGCTGTCTCCTTCTTCATTTCCTCCACTCAGGCATTTATACACATTGACAGTGTTCTCCCTGAAACCTTCTCATCCACACTGAACAATCCTAGCTCTCCCTGCTTTTTCTTATATGAAAGATGTACCTTCATCATCCTTCTGGGCCTTCACTGAACCTGTGTCAGAAACTCCTCATTTTTCTACTACAGGAGAGCCCAGAACTGGACGTGGTAATCCAGATGTAGACTTACCACCACTACAGAATACAGAGTAAGGATCATCTCCCTCATTCTGCTGACAACAGTCCTCCTAAAAACCTCAGGCAACATTGTTGGCCTGAGAGTGGATTTCTGGCTCAAGTTCAGCTTGTTGTTTACTAGGATTTCCAGCTCCTTCTCGGCAGAGGTTTGTTTCAGCTGATTGACCCCTAGTTTGTAGTGGTATATGAGGTTACTCCTCTCCAAAGGACTTCGTATTTCCCCTTGTTGACTTACATTGGTTTTCTTTTTTGGCCCAATTTTTCAGCTTGACGTGTTCCCTCTCTGAGCCACTCAAACCGTGTATCACCTACAGACCTCTAGAGGATGAACTCCAACCCATTATTTAGGTAATTATTTAGGATTCTAAGATATACTGGCCCCAGTGTTGGCTCCTGGGGCACATTACTGATAATTTAGTTCACATAGGACCTTATGATTGTGATGAGAACCCAATGAAATAGTCCATTCAGCTATTTTTCAGCCCACTTCACTCTCCACTTATCAAGGTCATACTTTATCGATTTCCTTATGAGGAGGTTATGGGAGATGATGTCAAAAGCCTTCCAAAAGACGAGATAAGCATCATCCACCTCTCTTTTCTCCAGTAAATTAATCATCTCCCAGTATTTATTTGGCCAAGTATGATTTCACATTCACTAATATAGACTTGCTACTGCCAGTTAACCTTTTGTCACTCACATATTAGGAAATGTTTTCCAGAATTAGTTGCTTCATCATTTTCTAAAGAATTGAGGTGAAGCACCCATTGACAGATCCTGTCAAGGCTCATGTATGTCCAGTTCATTTAGATGTTCTCCACCCTCATTCTCATCCATCAAAGATAAGTCTTCCTTGCTCCATACCTCTAGTCCCAATGGTCTGAGATTACTGAATAATTCAGTAATGACAGAGATGGAAAGGCATTGAGTATCTTAGTTTTCTTAATGTTTCTCATGTACACTGCTCCATTCATCAGCAGGACCATATTTTATCTAGCCTTTCTTTTGCTGCTCATGGAAACTTTCATTGTTGCCCTTCATGTCCTTTGACTGAAGACGGAATATGATTTTCCTAACCCCACCCCTGCACACTCAGGCAACATCTTTAAATTCTTTCTAAGTCACCAATCCTACTTTTACCTTTCATAATGCCACTGTAATATCTGAGCTTTGTTGGGTGCTGCTTTTTCATCCATGCAGGATTCCTGCCACCTTTAAGTAATTTCCCACCAACTAGGAGTGACCACTCATGAGCTTGAAGGAGTTTATCCCTTAGTATCAACAACTGGTCTCCCAAAATCTCTAATTTCCAATGCATTATCCCATGAGATCCTTCCAAGTAGATCTCTGAAGATGTTGAAGTTTGCTCTCTTGAAATCCAGAATTATTGCCATATTTGTATTCCGCTTCTTCCTCACGATCCTGAACTCCACTGTCTCACAGTCACTGCAGCCAAGGCTGCCCCAGACATTTACATCCCCTACCAACTCTTTCTCATTTGTAAATGTCAGATGCAGTTAAAAGTTATAAATAAAGTTATCCTCAGTGCCCTCCAGAAAACTCCTGGACTGATAAGTCAAGTTTGTATTCAGAATATAGAAAAATAATTTACGTGTAAGTATTCTCTCATTATCTCTTGATAAGGAATAAGAAAAACAATGAACTGCAATTCTACTACTTCTATTCAACCCACTATTAAAAAAAATTAAAAACATTTATGGTTAAAAAACCCAAGAGAGTTATCTGGACAATGAGGTCATATATTTCCTGTTTGTCATACATCAAAGTTGAAGTAAAATATCTTATCTAAGTTATTAACAGTCTCTCACTTCACTCAAAATGAATGCTTTTAGTCACAGGTGTTCTGCATTTCAAAGGCCCTTTCTACAAATTCAGAAAACAGAATCTCTGAGTCTCTAATCTTTTCTCATTTCTAAGTGATCTTCTACCTGACTAGGTCACACTCGTAGTACTGTATCAAACTTACAATTATGACTCTGATTTAATTTCTCTACAGAGGAACTACACAATCTATCATAAATGATTTCAAAGCCCTAGAGCCAGACAAAATTCACTGAAGCTTTTTAGATAGTTATTTCAGTTCTTTGGCACATTAAATATCAAATGTGCCCCAGTGGCCAAGAAGTCCAATGGTATCCTGGGGTGCATTACAAAGAGCATAGCCATCAGGTTGAGGGAGGTGATCCTCCCCCCCTGCTCTGCCCTGGTGAGGCCACATCTTGAATACTGTGTCCAGTTCTGGGCTCGTTCATACTAAAAAGACAGGGATTTCCTAGAAGGAGTCCAGCAGAGGGCCACAAAGATGTTGGGGAGCCACAAGCATCTTCTGTTCAAGGAAAGGCCGAGAGACCTAGGACTATTTAGCCTGGAGAACAGAAGGCTGAGAGGGGATCTCATCAGTGCTTATCATATCTAAAACACAGGAGTCAAGTGCAAAGGGTCAGGCTCTTTTCAGTGGTGGCCAGAGACAGGATGCAATGGACACAAACTAGAACATATGATATTCTGTCTGAACATGAGAAAGAACTTCTTTACTGTGTAGATGAGAGAGCAGTGGAACAGGCTGCCCAGAGAGGCTGTGGATATAATCAAGACCCATCTGGATGCTTTCTTGTGCAAACTACTGAAAGGAACAGTAGGTTTCCTTTAGTGGGGAGTTGAACTGGATGATCTGCAGAGGTCTCTTCCAACTCGTTATTCTCTAATCCCCTATAATAGTGGTATTTGTTGCTAACTGTGCCAAATATGGTCTCTGCATCTGAGACCTGCCAGTCAAAACAGACAAGGATAGGTCAGCATGGAATGTGGAACTGCCTGCCTTCATTAATTCCAGGGAGTAACCTAGCTGGAACAAGTGCTGTGTTGGTTTACTGAATGTGTTTGGGTCTTCTGGAAGAGGCTAGTAATTCTAATTGCATCATCCTGTTTCTTAATTTTCCATCCTGAATGCAGCTGTGTGCATAAGACTAATTTTTTGGCACTTTTACTGCTTAAACTTACACATCTGAGCCTGAACATAAAGTTTAGTTTGCAGAGCAATCTGTGCACTCCAATACTTAACCATTTCTCTAATCCAGAAGATGAACTGAAAGGATTTTCTATGTTTAATTCAGGTGCACTCTAGGATAACTAATGGGAGGAAGAAGATCCTGATATAGTCTCCCTGCTACCTCAAACTTGAAGATTAGTGTGATTTGCTGGATCATCAATCTTATCTGTCTGTTCAAACAATAAGCAAGAAAAAAGGACAGAACACCTCCTAATCCTTTCTTCTTTTTTCCTTTCTTTCTCTTACCAGGCTACTCTAAACAGCTTCGTGCATATACATTTGGCAAGAGTTATGCTCTGACTGTACATGTTCCCTAATCGAACATAAAGTGACCATATCTGTTACTGGTTCTGCTCAGAGGCTGCTTAATTCAGGTAATTCAAAAGATATTTGTTATTACTGTTTGCAACTCACCATGTATGTATTACCCCTTCAGCTTGTAAACCAGCTTTTCATATCACCTCAGTTGAAATTATAGTATTGAAACTATGGCAGCAACACTTCACAGAATTAGTGAATGGTCTTGAGGATGACATTTCCTGTAATCAAATATACTTAGGAGTCAGTGCTGTGCCTCCAGGCGAAATGAAGATTCTTTAAGAATTAAAAAACTTACTGTGAAATACTGACTAGCTGCAGTTCTCATGGAGGCAGCCATCCTTTCCATTTCACAGAATCGCAGCATCAGAGAATGACCGAGGTTGGAAGGGACCTCTGAAAGTCATTTGGTCTGACTCCCCTGCTCAAATATGGGCATCTACAGCAGGTTTCACAGGATCATGTCCAGATGGCTTCTGAACTTCTTTAAGAAGGTAGCCTCCAATACCATTCTGGACAACTCGTTCCATTGCTCAGCCACTCACACAACAGGGAATTTTTTTCACCATATTCACTGGGAACCTCTTGTGTTTCACTTTGTGGACATCACCTCTTCTCCAATCTTGAAGAACCATTGAAAAGTACCTGGCTCTGTTCTCTTTATACTCTCCCTTCAGGAGACAAGTTTTCCGCAGAACAGTCCCAACTCTCTCAGACATTCCTCAGGAGAAATGCTTAAGTCTCTTAATTATCTTTTTCTTGCCCTTCTGCCGGACTCCCTCCAGGACATCCATTCCCTCTGCTGTACATGACACAGCACAAGAGACCAGAACTGGACACACTACCCCATTTGTGGCCTCATCAATGCTGAGCAGAAAGGAAGGACCACATTTCTTCTGAACTGCTGTCAATATTTTACCTAGTGCAATGCAGCATACCATTAGTAGGTATCTTTGCTGTGAGGGCACATTGTCGGTTCACATTCATCCTGGTGTCCACCAGGCTCCCAGTTCTTTCTCAGCAGATCTGCTTTCCAGCTGAGCAGTCACTATCATATCTTGTTACCTGAGGTTATTCCTCCCAACATGCAGAACTGCAGACTGCACAGTTTCCAAAGAATACATGGCAGTAAACCTCAGCATTTATGAAATTTGTAGCCAACTGAAGTGAGGCAGGAAGAAAAGGGGATCACTTTGACCACAAAAAGCATTAATGATATTAGTGGAAATGGACAGCATGACTTAGGTGAAGGAGGAGTGACATAAAGAAAGACAAAGGAAGAAAGAACATATACAAAGTTATGATCTGGGCAATGTTGACAAAATGGTTTGAAGATACAGGCTGAAAAGAAAATGGATAGATAGAACCAACAGGATAGATTTCTGAAGTATGGAAGGAATATATATACATATATTTGAGATGCCATAGAAAATCAATAATTCCAGAGATGAAATGCAGAAAAGGAGACTATTTTTGAACTATTATTAGAATCCATAAGAAAAGAAAATTTCTATTGTACATTCATCAGCATCAAGATGACAAACATGCCTGCTGTCAAATAAAAATAGCTGCATGTGTTTATCCCATCTGGAGTACTGTGCCTAGGCCTGAGGCTCCCAGCACAAGAAAGATGCAGAGCTCTTGAAACAGGTCTGGAGGAGGACCACTAAGATGATCAGAGGGCTCGAGCATCTCTCCTATGTAGAAAGGTTGGGGGAACTGGGCTTGTTTAGCTTGGAGAAGAGAAGGCTCTGGGGAGACCTTGTTGTGGCCTTCCAGTAGTGTATAAACAGGTGGGAGAACAACTGTTGACATCGGTTGATAGTGACAGAACAAGCGGGAATGGTTTAAAACTAAGACAGGAGAGATTTAGGTTAGATGGTAGGTGGAAGTTTTTCATTCAGGGTGGTTGTGCACTGGAACAGGTGACACCCAGAGTGGTGGTGGATGCCCCATCCTTGGAGGCACTCAAGGGAAGGCTGGATGTGGCTCTGGGCAGCCTGGTCTAGAGGCTGGTGACCCTGCCCACAGAATGGAGGTTGAAACTTGATGATCTTTGAGGTCCTTTTCAACCCAGGCCATTCTATGATTCTATGATATGATGTCACTCATACATTGAAGGTTATCCCTATGGAAATCAGTTGCACTTAGTAAGCATGGATATTTTAATGTATTTGATGCTTTCATATAAATTTTCATGTTTTGATATTCTAGACAGTCAATCCTAATGGCTTTTAGCTTGGATAACAGTGTATTTGAAAATGGACTGAATAGAAAGAAAAAGAGGCCTACACTTGACTGAGAAATTAGTACAATGAATTAGAAATCAATATTGTGCCTTGGTGCACTAAGGAACAAATAGTCATCTCTTCTACTCTCTTTTCTCATCCATAAGATAGAGTACTGGTATTTAGTTACTTTTGAGAGTTGTAAAGCTGTGGAATTTGGTGGCATTATTAACATTGAAAAAGAAATTAGTTAATTTTTTACATGATAAACAGTTATTTTAGTTGAAAAAAGACTTAACAGTGATCTATTCTGTTCTTTAAACACTGGAGTAAAATCTTTGACTTTTCACAAATAAAAATTCATCTTTAACAGCATTTCTATTTCCTTCTTTTTTGTCTTTGAGGAATGTTTTTCAACTATGTATTTGTATTTCCAAGTCATAGCTCTGCAAAATCAAAGCTCCCTTTTACAATTTTTTATAACTGATAACAGAATGAAGTCATTTCATTAAAAAAAAAAAAATAAATGCATTTTATAGAAAGTGTGAGAGTTAAAAATGTTAACACCTGCTCAGATTTTTAAACTAGGCTACATGTTTTGGCTATTAAATGCCTACTAATTCAGGCATTAATTACATACTTAGCCTGTAAGCTACAAGGAGTTTGCAGCAGGAGGCAAAGAACTGAAGTACATCTTCTCAGCTAAATCTCATCTTCTCTTCAAGGTACTCACTGGTTACTTAAAAAATAGAATAATTTGCTTGGGATATATCAGCATGTGGAATGGCTGCATCTCCTCAGTCACCTGAAAAATTAGGGTCTGCCCCCTTCGCACTCCACTGTAACAGGCAAAAAGCTCACACACTGAGAAGCATTTCAAAAGCACCACTTCCCATTCTGATTGAAAAGCTACTTATGATTACAATTGCCATTTCTTAAGCTAACTGCACCAATAGTTTGGAAAATAGGTGTTCTTTCTTCTATTAGCCAAAGGACCACATTAAACTAACTGCAAATAGACTGCAAAACCAGTGCATCATCATGGCTTTCTTGGAAACAGTTCACAATCCACTCTGACTTGCACAGAGCTGCTGACGGCAGAAATATTTCATACCTTGACAGAATCAGAACTGAACTACTATAGAAATCTGGGGACAGTCTGAAGGATGCACTGAATGACATGGTTAGTTGGCATGAACGAGAGGTGTTGATGGCTGGACTTGATGATCTTAATGATCTTTTCTGACTTTAATGATCCTTTGATTCTTAGCAGCAAATACATTTTCTGCAAAAGTTTAACTACAAACAAAGAGGATTTGAAAGTTGTGCAAAGGAGAAAAAGTCATAGAATCAGAATCATAGAACTGTATAATCATAGCAACATAGAATCACAAAATGATTTGTGCTGGAAAGAACCTTAAAATCCACCCAGTTCCAAAATGCTGCTGTGGGCAGGGCTGCCATCCTCCAGCTGAGGCTTCCCAGGATCCCATCCAACCCTGCCTTCAGGGCCTCCAGGGATGGGGCACCCACAGCCTCTTTGAGCAGCACATGCCAGGGCCTCAATACCCTCTTAGTAAAGAATTTCCACCTAATAGCTAATTAATCTCCCCTCTTTTAATTTAAAGCTATTCCCACTTGTCCTATCACTAAGTGCCCCCTGTTTATAATCTCCCTTTAAGTACCAGAAGGTTGCAATGAGGTCTCTCTGAAGACTTTTCCAGGCTGAACAAACTGAACTGCCTCAGCCTGTCTTTGTAGGAGAGGTGCTCCAGTCCACTGACCATCTTTGTTGCCTTCTCTGGATGCACTCCAACAGCTCCATGTGCGTTCTGTACTGCCATGTCCAGGCTCCGTAAATGGCATCCCTCCCTTCTATTTTATCAGCTACATCACTCAGCTTGGTGTCATCAGTAAAAATGCTGCATGTGCACTTGATTCCACTGTTGATGTAATTGATAAAGATGTTGTTAAGTATTCCTGGGAGACACCATTCATGACTGGCCTTCAGCTGCACATAGAGTCACTGACCACAACCCTCTAGCTACAGCTATCCAACCAATTCTTCATCAAAATGTCCACCCTTCAAATCTATATTTCTCCAATTTAGAGATAAAGTTGTAGTGTGAGACCATGTCAAAAGCCTTGCAGAAATCTAGGTATTAGTTTCAGAGTAGTTCTGAATCCCTAACCCCTGTGCCCTAAGCCATCAGCCTCCAACTGACCTGCTGCAGCTGCAGCTTTCCTGTTTTTCGCCTCCTCATTCCCCTTCCTCAGTCCTCCCTCTCCTTCTCAAGAGTTTTTGTGTATTTCTTCACTCTCATGTATGTAAAGGAGCAGCATGATTTTCAAGCACCTCTGCTCTGTAAACATCAGAATTATCTCCAGGCAAGATGGACCTCATCTGCTGCCCTATCTACGGTGGAGAAGAGAAAAATCTCAGATAAGAAGGCTTTAGGACAGATAAGGAGAATATAAACAAAGTCAAGCTGCATGGAAATTTTTGGTTGGCTTTCCCAGCAGGAGAGACTCTGGAAATCTCTCCCAGCCCCAAGTGACTTTATTCTTTTCTCATGGAACGACTGCAATATACAGGAAATTCCCAATGGGAGAACCTTTCAGTTTGGACAAGCATTATTTACATACAATATTTACACACAATATGACACAATTAACTTTTCCACATTTTATTTCCCTTCTCTTGGGGAAAAGTATTTTCAAGTAGGAGCCATCGGAACAGACCCATAAGAGATAACTTACAATTGTCTAATCTATATGCCTGCTTTCTTGTTCATCCTTGAAGCAACAGCCTTCCGTGTTGGTTTGGTTCTGTCACCTTTACACTCAGATGCATAAAGAACGGTCAACCTGCTGCTGCCAAGAATATGCATACCACCAGAGTACTGAAAGACAAAGTGTGCATAATGGTATATACAATGATACGCAGGAGGAAAAACAAAGTGACAGCAGAATAGAGCATGTTTGTATATCTGTCTGTGTCTAAATTTCTAAGACAATCAAAGAGCAACTGCTGACTGGAAATTAGATTTGTAGGTCAAGGAAAAAGCCTGCTTTAAAACCTGACTGAAACATTTTCCTGTCAGCCGAATCACATATAAGTCTCTCAAACCTAATCAAGCCATGCTGAAGAGACAGAAGCATCTGAAGTGGCCAGGGGGCATAGTGAATGCTTTGGAAGTCTTACAAGTGTCTCAGATAATAATGAAAATAATCAAGGGCTACTCAGGAAGAATAACTTTTTCCTTCAAGAAAAACACAACTGACAGAATTAATGAGCTTTAGAAAAGCAAATGCAGGCCAGGACACCGTATTTAAAGTGACTGTTGGTGAAAAACAGTGTAATCAGATCTCCATGTTTGCTTTACAGTCACAAATTATTGCAATTTGCCTTGCTCCCTGGCTTCCTAGGAGGTAAAAGGAAGATGAACAGGAATAAATCTCCCACTGGGCCTTGGTATGTCAGTAAAGGCATTCTTAATCAGGCATTGCTTATTATAGAGATGTTAGCTTATCTGCGAACATTAGAAGGATGTACAAGACAACTAGCTTTTATTTTTTATTTTAAATTCCTTCTTTCTTACCTCTCTTCCTCCCATCCTCTCCCTCCCTTTCTTCCTTTCTCCCCTCATCCACTTTTCAACTTTCTTCAATATTTTCTCTGAAGCTGTTTATGCCTAATCCCCAGGCAGCATAAGAGCTCTTAGAGCTATAAACATAAGCAGATATTTAAACCCTGAAACTAGATTTGCAGACTAAAAACAAAAACAAAAAAACCAAAACAACAACAACAACAAAAACCCACCCACAAAACAAACAAACAAAAAAAGCTCATGTATGTGTCTTTGCTGCAGTCCCTTCCTCTGCCTTGCATACAAGGAGACATCAATGCGCCTTGTTGCACAGCTCTCACCACAAAGATACCACTACCCTACCTGTGTGTTTCCTCCTTGCAGAATAAGTGCCCCCACAGCCTCTCTATACAGAGCATCTTCACCAAAGACTATTTCTGATGCTTCTTTTGCAACTAAGTTGTAATTTGCAGAATGAGCTTTAGGTTGTTTTCCCATGGACTTAGAAAAACGGCCTTGGCAGTGACAGCACTTGCTCTGTGTGTTATTTCCTTAAAGACAGTGGCAACACACTCGTCTGTGTGCTTGGTGACTAAATATGAAAAAACAGTTAATGAAAATACCACTTGAGGAAATGTACACATCAAAACAAGTAAGACTCATGTGCTTTGAAGTTGGCAAATAGTGAGAGTATTCGAAATGCTGAACTTGATGAAGAAAGACAGACCTCAGGGCACAAATTACCTTCTGAACAGCAAACCCCTGGGGAATACATTTGGTAATACAGAAGAGAAGGGGATTTTCTCATATAAGGAGTCAAAAAGAAAACATTACATTGGAAGCTTTGTCTTCTGACAGAGCATCCTGACCAAAAGATGTCTACCAGAATCAATTATCAGATTAGACTTCTCTGCAATTTTTGCCTCAAGGCAACTGATCATAAACATAAGCACCCAAGAAATAAGTATTGGGTTACTCTCTGCATATTTCTGAAATTCCCAGCTATGCTACAGGTGCTTCGCATACAGATTATCTTCCATCTCCTGCGTGCTTTGGGAGCTGAAAAGACATGGAATAAGACCTGTAATGTATTCATCATAAACAGTTAAGCAGAATCTTTTGATTGTGAACAGCTGAGAAAAAAGAGAAGCACTTTTAAATGTTCATAATATCATTTTCTCTCCAGATTCTTATACATGTCAAGGGCAGCAATTATTTCTGCTACCAGAGCTGAGTACAATATAGGCACAAGTATGTTGCGTGTCCTTTAATTGTAAGATATAAACATAGTGTTCTTGAAGCAATTGCATGGCACTTGCATATTGAAAGCCATCAGCTATGCATATTATATCCAATTTCAGTTTCTAAAGAACAATTTTTTTTAATTCACTCTTACCACTCTAATGCAGTAAGATAGATTAAACCTCTATTGTATGCTAAGTGCATTATAGGTCAGGTTCCATCTCTGAACACCACTTCTATCCCATCATAGCAACAATCACCACAGAATAAAGGTTTGGGGATTCTGTAGATTTTATAAATAAAACTAAAAAATACAATTGCAAAGTCATCTTCTCCTGTTGATTATTCAGGTGACCTCAAGCCAGACAGCACTTACGTGGGATTCAGTTTTACTTCTTTTACTGAGAGAAGGGGAAAGATTTCACCACATTTTATATAAACCCTTTCTGATGAGATTCATCATTTTTCTCTCAACCTTTAAAGACATTAAAATGCAAAGAATAATAGTGGTGATTACATCAGCAGGATTTTTTCCACCCTGGGAGGTAAGATACTGAGTGGCTAGATGTGCAATCAAGCTATCAGAAATAGAGCAAGCAACAAGTGGAATTAAAGGAAGACCAGGATAAACACATTATAAGGCTTTCTTATATATTGGAATGTGTCATTTGGGGAAGGCCATCCATGACATGGAAGTGTACTTTTGTACACTGCATTGTAACTGCTATGGTGCACAAGTTAACTATAAAGTATTATAAACCATTATCATCTCTCTCCTTTGCGTAGCTGCTAAAGCATCTGTGCTAAACTGCTCTTTTTGCCTAACTGGGAAGCTAGAAAGAAATCAGAAGACATCCTTAGCTTCAACTGAAAACCTCCCATCTCTGGTAGTAAACAAACTCTCAGCGGTAAGCATAAATCTGCATAGCTTCACAGATTTAAAATCAGTGTCTCAGGTGATATTAGTGAATTGAGAATTTGGCCCCCACCACCCGTAGGAGATCTCTGAAAGTGTGAGGATCAGGAGAGTGTGGTCCACAGTTAGTAGATGCTGAGGAGAGCAGCAACAGCTGTTAAGGTGCTGAACACAGAGTGGTTGTAATTGTAAGAATAAATCTTTGTGCCTAAGAGCTCAGAAGTATCACTGATTTCTGGAGATTACGGAACTACTACATAGCAGCTCAGCTGTGGCAACTCACTTCATTCGTGTCTGTGTGTATTCACCTATGCTACCATGAGGCAAACACTGTTATTCAAAGCCTTTCAAATGAGGATTAAGAGGGCAAGCTACTCCAACACAGTGCACACACGGAGCACATCAGGCTGCTATACAGGTTGAGTCGTGGGTCTGAAAAGGAGTTTCTCATGGCTGTTTCCCGCAGCTCTCTAAAGGCCAGAAGCTGTTTATCACACCTGCATTGCTCTTTGCAATGCAATACCAAGCAAGACATGCAGTGAAAGAAACGCTTATATAAAATGGTGTTGTGGCACATGAGTGTGAAGGAGTGTGGGCACAGGGTGTGACAAGGTATGTCTGTGACAAGCAATGCAATACATCCACCTAAGTCAATAAAACTAGCAGGGAATTAGGAACTGAATGTGGCCTATGGAAACAAACTGACTGCAAGAAACCAGACAGCATCAGCTGGCTGAAAAACCATATTTAACCAGACAGCTTGTCCACATTCAGCTTGCAGCTCAAGAAAAGAAAAAAAGAAAAAGAAAAAAAGAAAAAAAAGTCTTAAAAGAGAGATCTTGACAGAAGAGGAATTGGAGGCAACAATGCAATGAGGCAACATCTGTAGCAGCAGAAGTCTGCGCTTATTTCTTTCATTTTTCATCATGTAAAGAAGAAAGCATGTCACTGACAACTTTGTCCATTCCTCAGCCCCAGGACATCTCTGGGAGCTGGACAGGAGGCAGCTGTCAGATGCACAAAGAGAAAATATTCCTTTATGCCTTGAAAGCAGCAGTGCTGTTTTATACCTTGCCAGTGGGTCAAGCAAAGCTGGGATGTGAAACCTCTGAAATCCCTTCAGCTATGCTGAGAGTTTTCTGTAAGGCCTGGGCTGTTAGCAGAAGACCTAATAAACCCAGAGGATTTCTTAGCAGTTGCAGGTGTCATGTAGAGTTTGGAGCAGTCAGAGGGAGCAAAAGAGAGAAGTGGCAGAATGCCTCCAGCAGGTGCTCTCTTAAAGTCTTCTGTATGTGTGTGCCACCACCTGTTTCCTTACTGCAAAAAAAAACCTTAAGGGTCAACTAGCAAACGATGTTCAGAGGACAGGGGACAGTTCCTGGAAAACACCTGCATGTCCAGAGGCTAGACACAGGATGTTAATGGGTAGGAACCTGTTGTGGAGGCCCGTTCAAAGTTCACGAAAGCAGTGAAGCCCAGGCTTTTCGTGCTACACATGAAAGGCTGTTTCTCTTGCAACTCCTGGGATTCAGTGTTTACTTCTGCACCAGATTAAAAGGGCACCTAAAGGACAAAGCACCAGGCTGCAATCCAGAGAACATGGTGTCTGTTTTGTTACTTGATTGATGGTCTAGCCAAGGTCATGAGTTTCTCTCTTCCCCTGCTATCAGCAGGAGTGCTTCTGGATCTCTAGGGAGCACGCCAGCAGCAAATTCCACTGCAGGGTGGCAGCACATGAGTCCTGAACACTAGGTTTAACCCTGGCCAGATTAGATCTTACTGGAGTAGGTGGACTCTGGCTTCCTGATGACAAGAAATCATTTGAAACAAGGAGAAACAATGAGAAAAAATCAGTTTAAACACTGCTTCTCCTAGTTATCTGCTTTGCTGTTTCTGAGCAAAAGAAAATGGGTATCTCTGTATGATGAGTCACTTTCCACTGTCTCGGAGAGTTAGCATGTGTTCAAATGCATGGTCTGCTGATAAAATGCTGATAAAATGCTTCTGACCACCAGACAAAGGATGGAGCTGAGCATCAGGGCACAACCTGGAGACCTAGCTTTTCCCAGGGAAGAGCAGGAAAAAAAAATTAAATGTGCACATCTGGATTTAACGTAATGATTCATCTGATGGCATTTTCAGTCTGCACATATTCCCTCTTGCTTCATATGCATTCAAGTTCAGGGAGAATTTCAGCAAAGAGACAGGGCGCTGAAAGCAGATGAATGAACTTGACAATTGAGGTCAATCTGTAAAAACCTCTCGAGCAGATATGACAGAAGAGCTTTTTTGTACCAAGCCCCAGCAAACCTATCATTTCCACTGACAAAACTGAAGGGACAAAATAGAAGACTGGGAATGACTGAAAGACACAGCTGTGCTGTCTGTGCCTGTGCAGTTAAAGACTTAGTACCACGACACTTTCAGAATGGAACTCACCACTTAACCCCTCTTTAGTCCAGGTCACTCACAACCCACTCCATCCATTTGTCTCTTGATACATGCAGGTAAGTAATGGTGATGTTAAGGAAAGCTGAGCTGAGCCCACACACTGGGAAAACAGAATAGGTTTTTATTCTCAATTATCTGGAATTCTCCATGAGAAATAAAATGAGATTGTGTACTGAACAAAACAAAAACAAACAAACCAAAACAAAACAACAACTACAAAAACAAACAAACAAACAAAAACAACAAAAACACTCCATTAATCACTCTTTTGGAAGGTGAAATCCTAGCCACATATATTCTTTCCTGCTCTTCTTCCACTTGTTCAAAATTCTTTCCTACTACACCTGAAGACCTTCCAGCAGCTCTGTAAGTACACTGACAAATGGTGGGTGACCCACACCCAGCTTCTGTCAGATACATAACTCTGCCAGCACTCGCCTGTGCTACCTAGTCTTCAAGTCTTAGCCTTCTTCTGTTTGCCTGCACCTTGTTTTGCCCTGGGTCTCAGAGGTTCATAGGTTCATAGGTTCATAAGGTTGGAAAGGATCTACAAGATCATCTAGTCCAATCATCCCCCTATCACCATCCCTAACCACTAAACTACTAAATCAAATCCCTTAGCACCTCATCTAAACGCTTCTTGAACAGCGCTAGGGATGGTGCCTCAACCACCTCCCTAGGCAGGCCATTCCAGTGCCTGACCACTCTTTCAGAGAAAAAATGTTTCCTCAGGTCTAATCTAAATCTTCCCCGGCGCAACTTGTGGCCATTCCCTCTCGTCCTGTCATTATTTATCAGGGAGAAGAGACCCACCCCCTCCTCACCACAAAAGATAGAGAGGATAGCTGAGGAAACAAAAGTGCTCTGGGACCCGCTCTATTTTTTCTTGTTCAAATCTTTGCTCAGTCAGAGAATGAAGAAAAAAGGTTGGAGAAGTTTCACTTGCACACAGTTTCCCTCATACCCTCTTAAAAAAAGATTCTCAGTGCTGCATTTCTTACATGTGTGTAGTAGCACCATGTCACCATTGGTCCATGCCACCACTTTTGTCAAAAAGGTTTATTGTGCTTCTGGGCAGCTGGGAAACTGAGGAGACAAAAGTACCCTGTTTGAAGCCAACCAAAGTTAATTGTCAATCTGAATAGAAAGCAGATGGCAACTTTACTCTCACAGGAGGGTACTTAGAGCTTACACAAGGTGGCAAGGAAGCGCCTTAAAATAGGCAATGTGATTGAGGCAAAGGTGGCAGACGGTGTATAAGCAGTGGTTTTTCCCCATGACAGTTGTGTTAAGTACTTCTTAATGGTAACAGATACATTTATTATTCAAGTATGCTTAGAGCTATTGGTCCAAATGCAAAGCAAGCTTTGAAACAGCCCATGCTTTTAAAACAATTTTTAACAGGTGGCTGAACACCACAGAAATCAGACTGTCCAAACAAAATATTTTTTTAACCAACTTATGAACAGTCAGTTAAAGATGTACAATGTTCATTTTGTTCCTAGTAGTAAAGTAAATGCTTCTGTTGTAGAGCATTTTAACAGGACAAGGCGTGGACATCTTTCACATAAAGCAATAGTTTCTGCTATGCTGACGTGATATCAGAAATTATGAAGAGATACAACCATGGTTCCCACTGCAGATAATCCTGTAAAAAATGGCAGTGGGATAATCACAAAGCAGTATGAAAACACATAGGGGCGTGGTCTTCTATAAAACAGTGGGCCTGTACCATCCGGAGGCTCTTTGAGCTACATGTTGGGAGAGTTTCAAGAGAGAAATTAACATATTTTCTTAATTTCTACCAGCAAAATTCCAAAGGAATAGACAGACAAGTCAGCATTTCTTTCTGCTCACAACTTACCTGACCTACTTTGCTGCTGCCTATGGCTTTAAGTTGACTACAAAGTGAGTCCAATTTGCAGAGTCTCATTCTCTAGATTTTTAAAGTGACATAAAGTGAAATGCTGTACTGCCTAGAATGGAGAGGGTACTGACACCTCTGCTGCAGGAAAAGCTACGAATGCTTTGTTGCAGTCTGCCAGACATCCAAGAATGCCTCCACGAGACCAAAAAATCCCTAGAATACCAATCTGTACCAATACCAATACCAATTGCTAAAATTTCAAGGAATGTTTTACACTGGCAGAGTTTGTATCTCAGGAAGACTTTCAAAGATTCTTTTGATGAGTGAGGCAATGCAAATCCAACTTCTTAATAGAGACATTGGACATGACCCAAAGGGCAGCAAGGATTCTGCTATGGTTTGGGCATTTTAGGCTGTGCATCCTTTCACTCACATAAAGTCTGCAGTAGAATCCCATGGCCAAACTGACTTTTTAGATTTTGTAATTGGGCTCTGATGAAGTCTCTTGAGATCCCCTTGGCTCAAGTGTGGCTGAAGCACAGTCTAATACGGATCTTTCATGTTGCATCTCCGACCTTCATTTGCTCTCATCTAGTGCTTGAGGCAGGAGCTTAAGCATGTAAATAAAGTACTTACACAAAGTTCTTACAATGAAATGGGAAAGGCAGTTACTCATTTTTTAAAGTTCCCAAGTCTTGTCAAATCCTGTGTATTTTAAGGAGATTGATGTCATGCTCCTTATCTTTTAACTGAAGTCTGATATTTCTTAAAAGCATGCAGCTGATGAATGCCCACCAGGAGGCAAATCTTCTTTCTGCAGAGTGGTGTGAAATGCTCTTGTACTGAATCATGAGCCTCCAATGTCTGCCAACTGACTGTAATCCAGCTATCAGCAGGGCATAGAGCAGAGTCTCTCTTTTTGATGCCAGATCATGATCTGAGGAGGAAACATATGCTCTATGAAGGACAGGATGTTTCCAAATTAAGTTTCTCATTATTTTTTCTGTGTTTTTTACTGCAGAAAAAAATGTTTATTAAATTAAAGTATGTTGGAAAATACACTTTCAATCTCATGGTCTTATTAAATGTGTTTGAGAGAACATGGTCTCTTGTTGCTTCCTGCATGACAGACCAAAGATTATTAGAGAGGAATGAATTACATGAAGGAATAACAAAATTATGGTGCACAGTACCATTTCTGGAAATGAGCGACTATAAATTAAAATGTTAAGTCCTATCCTGTACTGAGAATACGAATGAGAGTTCAAAATAAAATAAATCATTGGAATAAGAACTTAGTGAGATGCAAGATGATAAACCACTGAGGCTCAAGCTATCCCTAATAGCTAAGATGTCCTGAGGAAAGATCAGAACTAAGTAGAGAGGAGAGAGAGTCACAAATCCCCAAAGAAGAAATTGAAAGCAGTTGTACGACTTTTCTGAGAAGGGTGACTGTCCCTTTACTGTTTGATGATTCTCTGATGCTTCCCACAGTGTGCCACTGTGAGGAATTTTAATGGCAGTCTACTTATAATGGGATACGTCATGTCCCTTCTCTAAGGGAGGCACTTCATGGCATGCTGTGTTGTCTACCGCTCTGTTGTAGAATTTAAGTGATACATGGTAATCCCTCCATACCCCATCTTTAGCAGCACAAAGGCCTATTAACAGCATAGCTTTCTGTTGTAGGAAAAGAAAAATCTCACTCATACCAACAGCAGGCAGAGTCTTAACATGTCAGTGTGTTCACAGCACATCAGAAGGTGATGATTATTGGAGAAGCATCACTTCCAACGTAATAGTCACTCTCAGAACCCAGATGTCATTATGTAACAGGGTCACTGCTGATCAGCCTGATGCCCTTTGTTAGCACAGTTCAGGCTTAAACTATGTACTGAGATCTGGAAGGCCATTACCTTGATTTCTGACATATGTCAATCAGATAATGGATTCCTGTTTTTCTCCATGGTTGCAAGCAGTTCTCTTGGTCTGTCCTTTTGTTTTGTGCATTGTTTTACTTCACTTTGAAGAAAGCAAAAATTGCTTTCAGGATCAAAAGGCATAACATATCAGAGAATGCTGCTGTGTCCAGAACCCTCAGCGGTGTCTATCCCCAGGCCTCCCTGTTAACTTACTGCCGTCTCAGGAACCCTGTGAGTCCTGAAAGCCCGAGCTCCATTGAGTGTGGTATGTCAGTTTTTTGTTTGTTTGTTTGGTTGGTTGGTTTTTGTTTGTTTGTTTGTTTGTTTTGCTTCTGGAATTAAAACAAACAAACAAACAAAAACATATGGACAATGTCTGTTTCCAGCTTTCTCTCCCTCCTGCAGGTATGTCAAAGGACACGTGCAGACTTGTATCTTCCTTGAATACTACCAAGTCTTTAACCACTTTTCTCTTACTGGGAAAGCTCAGATCTCCTCTCTGTTATGCAGCTTTGTAGTAAATGAAGAATCTTTGGCACTGAGAGGCAGAGTTGCATCAGGGCAAATATGCTTCAGGTAATCTCCATTTCACTAGTGTGGCCCTTCTGCTTGCTCCCATTTCAATTTCATTTCTCTTTCCCTGCACACATCCAGCCTGCATATATGATCTGCTCAATCTACACTGGACCTGAGAAGCCAGAACAAACTGCTTTTCAACATCCTCAGCAGAAATGAATTGCATGACTGTGCACAAACTAGGGAATAAGAGGTTCTTGGTATTTGACCTGAAATGAATTCTAATTCTCAGCACCCTGAAGTGGGGGATCTTGGAGAGGTTTTGGGTAGTTGAGCTGAATGCTTCCTAAATATTTTTTCATGTTTTTGCAGACCCCACTATGAGCACTGGAAATGTTGACTCCCTTCCCTTTCATTTGCCCTCAGTAATACTTGTTCAGTCTCAGAACCTAATCATTTTTCTATGAAGTGGAGAAATTTGAGATGGTGCCCCTTCTTCCATTTTCTCCTAATTCAAAATGACTTTTACACTCTCCGTACTCTGCAAAGCTTGTTCCAGAGGAATGATTTTGACCTAGGATTACCGAACATCTTAATTAGAAGTACATGCTGGTAAGCTGAATTTGTTCAAGATATCCTGTGTTTGTTTGTATCTACCAAATGTCTGCTTGTGCTCATTCAGATACAAGAGAACAGCATTCAGAAGGCACATGGCATTACTTTCATGTCACTGTAGTCTCAGTGTGCCCTGTGCAAATGTTTAGTGTAATCTGGTGAGATAGGTAGCAGCTCTGCCACTGCTCCTTCACCAAGATCTTCTGTGACCTGAGAGGAGGCAAAAGAAAAGCCAGTGGAGGAAGCTGAAATGTGGGAAGTTGAACAGAGATGTATTCCAAAAGTTGTACCCTGTATCTTCTCTTGGGATGAAGTGAGCTAGGCTAAAAGGTGCAAACAAAAGAGTGAGTAGTACCCATATCTGAGGTACCAGAGAAAGAGACATGGAACCTACTAGTGACTGTTGGACTTCTCAGACCTTGAAATTCCCACACAGTTTAATTAGGAGACTGCTATTCATTCTATTCTATTTCTGCCTGGTAGAGTATTAACAGAATCTAAAGCCATATCTGAAAGAAGTGAAGACGGTGCCTCAAAGAAAAGACAATATGAAAAAGTCAGCATCGAAAAGACAACAATAACAGTCTCTTATAGATAAAGAAATTCTACTCAAGAAACTTTTGCAGATGGGACATACACATGCTTGTGGAATTCTCTGGAGAAAAATCAATTATAAATGAGAAACCTGAACTGTTGCTTTGGTTCCATGTCACACTGGGAAGAAGGAACAAGTAGGATCAAAATTCTGGTCACTGGTCTAGTTCTGTGATAATGCATGTTTTCCACTCAAGAGAATTCATCTGATAAGAACTGCAAAATGCAGTTTCCTCTGTTTAACTGAACTGAAGATCATTCAGGGTCAAAATCTGCATCCGGCTGTACACTCAGATGGAAAGATATGCACAGAAGCAGCTCACTTAATGATTTGTATGCCACATTCAAATTTGGTGAGATTTCTTTGATTTTCTCCACAAATGTAGGACTGAGTTTAGGGGGATTCAAACCCTAGCAAAACTGTGACACTTGGACAAAGAAAAGTGGGGCCTAAACTAACAGCCCACCACAGTAGGCAAATGTAGACTCCTTTGAGCCTTTGGAACTGATAGAATAGTGTTATGCAAAAGGTCACAGTGTGAGGCAAACAGATTCACTGTCCCCATAGTAATGAGGATTATGAGCTCAATCAGTGAGAAGAGATGATGCTCAAACCAGGCTGACCAAGAGCAACTGTACCCTTTTAGCTTCCCATCCTGCTTCCTCATTAATTTCAGTTGTTTCTTGTTTTTTCACTTTGCTGTCAACTGGATCTTCATTAAACCCACTACATGCAATTTTCTGCTGTAAACTAAGTGATAACAATGAGATATACTGCCACATAATTTCAATCTCTCACTATTTAATGAGTCATATATTCATAGAGTATTTCTGCTTCAATAGATTGAGATGCATTGATTTCTCTGTAGCATTGTTAGCTTTTGTACCCTGGCACTTGCAGGACATTTATGTCGTGATGCAGTGGAAAAGGTGAAATTCAAGAGCTTCTCATACTGTGTACAGTCATTGTTTAGGAAGGATAGTTAAAATTCATGAGGTAGATCTATTTAGAACAGCTTGTTAAAGTCAGCATGTAGAAAGCTGCTTGCATAGATTGATATTGCATAGCTTTATACATTCCTTATACTGTTTTTTAGGGATGCATATGCATATTTAATTTATCAATCTCTTAAGAACTCCAATTCTGATATATCTGGTGCCTTTAGGTTTTGTTGGCTTTCCATTGTCTTGAATGTTACTGTGAATTTAGAAAGTACATACATTTCTCTGTGATGACTCACATTCTTTTCTTTAGTTATCTTCCAAGGATCTAGTCAGAGATACAGTAAAAATTGCTTTTGTTTCTCTACTGAAAGCTTTAAGTGCTAGGCTGCATTAAAAAAAGTAGTCTCCAGTTCTGTAAAAACCTCTCTCTTTAAGCACTGACAGAAGCACTGTCCAAAGAATTGTCTTCAGCTGTTCCAGATGAAAAGGTACAACCTTCTCCTGATGTGTGGCCTCTGGGAGCAGTGCCTGATGGGGCTGTCTGTCATTTCAGACAGGACACCTTCCTACTTAACTGAGAAATAAAGAACAAACACTGCTTTGAATCATCCAGATGACTGGATATGGTAATTTTTATGGTGAATTGCCATCAGTTATGTTCTCTTTTGATCACTTTAATTTCCTTTTAATAAGTTGCCCAGTAATAGCTTTATCACTGCAGTTTCATTCTGCAGATTGGAAAGTTTCACTGATTATTTAATCCTTCCAGCTTGGTGATTATCTCTTAGGCCATTTTACCTTGAATTTAATTTTTCTGGGAGAGCTAATTTGAATCAGGAACAGAAAAATATTTTTTACTAAAGCATTCTGAAACATGCTTGCCCCTTTTAATTCCTTGGTCTCAAACTTTCCTCAAGTACAGGCAGTTATTTTTTAATGAATCATCATCTCTACATTTGGTTAGCATTAGAAAAAATATTTATGGTCCCTGATTTATTGGCAGCATATATTACTTATTTTTTTTTAAGATTATGTAAGCAATTTACTTCTGTTTAGATCTTGTCTAGATTCCTGTATGAGGCTATTAATGAAAATAACTCATTACACAGTCTTCCAGTTCGTGGTCACAGGTCAAACAAAAATAGGCAAGTGTCACTTTTGATTGCTGAAGAAAATGAAATTTTGAAGGAAAATAAAAAATGGCACTTATTACAGAAAAAATGTTCCCTCCAAAATAAATGTCCCAACACCAAAAGAAATTACATTATCCCACTGACAGCCTTACCTCTCTCTCCCCTGTTCTACCATTTCTTTCTCAGAAGTCCACTACAATATCTTCGCTTATGTTAGTAACTTCAGTCTTAAATCAGTCCTGAAAAGAGTGGGGATTACCTACTGCTTTAACTGTGGTTTTCTGACTTCATCAGTAGCATTCTAGTGATGTACACAGCCCTGAGAAGCAGAGCCTTTCCCCAGGAGACTGAGAGAGGGGAGAAGTGTTCTCATGGTATCCTGGGAGTTGCTGGTGGGAGAAGAGCTCGAAGGAAAACGAGCAAGAAAAAAACATCAAGAAAACCCAAAAGCCTTCCCAGAATGGCAAAACCAAGACAAGATGAGATAAGAGTAGCCGTGCAAAAAGCATAGGATATGTATCGAGGAACATCAGGCACCATGGTATCATTTCCACATGTCAAACAGTGGGACTTTCTCTGCTGCTGATGAAGAATGTTCCTACTGGAGGCTCTGGAAAACTTCAGGGAGCATACACTGAACACAGTCATGGTAAGCTTGAATCTCTCACAGGTTGACTTGCCTGAATTTCACCTCTTCCTCAGGTGCTGAAACAGACACCTGAGATTTCAGCTGGATTCCTCGGAAACATCTACAGGATTAGGACACTTGGCAGAATATCTTCAGTTTAGAATGATTCCCTCACTAGCACAGTCTGCTTCAACTCTTGTCCTGGGTCAGACAGTATAAATGTGTTTCCTTCATTTCTTAACACCAGTAGCCAACTGTTCTGGTACACATGTACCTATGAGACTGGATATTCTGATAATAATTGTAAATCATGGTCTCACTTCTGAAGGTGTCCCTGTCAGGGAAAGCAATACAGGCCTGCTTCCTGCTCTTTGCTTTGTTTTGTTTCATCCTGTTCAGTAGATGTGTCTATAAGAACAGCTCATACCATTGGAAAGAAACAATCTTTCCATATTGCACTTGATGCTTATACTTCAAAGAGTGGCTGAATAATGATCCAGCTCTGCTTGTATCATGAGCTTACATTGTCTCTTTTAAAAGAGATTCCTCCAGATCTCTTTGTTGGTTTTATTTTTTTATTATTATTATTACTGTGATTTGGTTTGGTTTTTTGTTTGTTTGTTTGGTTTTGTTTTTTTTTTTTTTGTGTGTGTGTGTTTTGTTGTTGTTGTTGTTTTGTTTTTCCTTCAGTTACAGCAGGCAGTTTAATTCTTATTTTGTGTATTCCAGTTATGGGAGAATTTATCAGTTCATACGTTTACTTTTGTTTCAGAAAATATAGACTCGGAGTTGTGCCACTGTTTGCAGACTCTCAGTTCTTTTCTGAAAAATCTTTGTGTATTTCCTGCCATCTCTTTTCATACTCATGCAGTAGTCAGTGCAATTATGCTCTTCTCATTTATGCTTATCAGAAGTTTTTATCCATGGCTTTTAAACTAATCTGGAAGTATGGCTAAGTTGAAGTATACAAAATTGCATCATTCTGTGTGAAATTGCAAGTCTAGCTTGTGATTTGTGACTGTAGCAAATGCTCATTTTATTTTCCTCATGGTTTTAGAGTTCTTATGGTGTTGTTGACTCACATTATCTAGCTCTGTTCTGTAATCTTGAGAGCTAGGGAATATTGCACTTTGTATGGAATTGGAGTTCTTTTGTGTGATAATAGAACTTGAGAATCTCAGAAAGCTTCCAGTGGTGCTCAAATTCAAATAGGATTCTTGTCTGCAGAAGTGACAATGAATCTTAGAATTTCTCTAAGAGAATCTGGTCATGGGAGGATAGAGAAGAGGCTTGAAATAAATAGTAAAATCTGTTAATAACTTTTGTCATTACTATTTTAAACAAAAGTAAACCGATATTTCTGGAAATGGGGCTGTGTCATATATGATCATGTATGTTCTAGGAATGGTTAAGCCTGACTGTGAGAAAATGTTTGTACCTTGCATACCCAATTCCCCTCCTAATGGTTCAAAGCAGAAGAATCGTTTCTTTATACGAGTTACCATTAGTATAATTCTTTGCCCCAGGATGTTGTGACTATTAAATTTGCTCAGGTTCAGAAAGCAACTACACAGATTCATAGTAGAAAAAATCACTGGATTCTCATAAAGTTAACATAACTCAATAAATAAATATTCACTGGCTGTGAAAGTCTTTGAATTCAAAACTGCTAGTGGATAGGAAGGTATTTTCTGAAGTATTGCAGCATGCTCACACAGTTGTTGTCTACTGGTACAGATAAACTGGGCAAAGTGCTCCTTTGCTTTAGACCAAAAATGGCCATTCTTATGTTAAGAAGTGACTGTGCATCTGATGTTGGAAAACTAACCTGAAAGATTTCCATGGTTTTGCAGCTATCTTTGAACGCTAGAAGCTGGATATTACCTGTGGCACAGTTATATGATACAGCATTTTGGTCTCTCTTACCATGTTGCTGATTGTCATTAAAAATTGTGGTTTAATAAAAACATATATTTTTCTTCCTCTCTTCAAAGTAGATTTAAGTAGATAGGTGTCCTGCTTATTCTACTAACTGAACACCTTCCAGGCATGCACAGACTGATGTGGCTAATGATCAGGGACTGCTGGGAGAAGGGCTGCATCTGTACTGTTTAGGCAGTGTCTGGTATTTCTCGGTTTTGCCTTTCTTTTGGAGAAGGCTGGCCAAAGAAGCTCACTTGCACAGTACTCTAATGATTGATGTGCTATTTGTTCTTGCAGATGCTCACAGTGGTGTCTTATAATAAAGGAATTTAAATAGAGACATCTCCCACGCTCACAGAATGCCACTGAAAAAAGATTACTCTCTTCCTTTTTTGTTGTTTTTCTTTTATTTTCTTTTTTATCAATTTGATTTATTATTCCTTTTCTTTTTATTATTTTTTGTTAATTACTATGCTGTTAGCTAAGTCTGAACTTTGTGCAACTCTGCTTTCCTTCTCCTTTCATGGCTTTTCATGTTTGTGTTTCAGTTTTCCAGATGTTTTGCTGCTGTCTCCAGAAATTGCTTTTTGTATTTACTTTGTAATCAACAATTATTTCAGGATTTTTCTTTCTGTATTTTATCTGCATTTTATCTTTCACCTTGCCACCCTATTCTCCAATGTAGAAGAGACTTGTCTCCCCATTTATCAATCTGCTTAATCCATTGATTTTGGGTAGTGAGGATATGCAGTGCACTTTTGGATATATGACACATTTGTATGTTACATGGTCCTTCTGACTTAAGCCACTTCTTGTCAAAAGAGCTTTAAGGATCTGTTATCAATTCATGAACAAAATGATGCATCGTGTCCCCCTTTTTTTTTTCTGGGCTAATCCATCTAAAAATGGCATGCTTTTTGGTATTCATACAGCAGGGTGCAGTCCAGTGTCCTAACGCTTTAGGAGGGCTTGTCTTTGGTGGGAATGCCACAGATAAATTGTCTTTGGTTGGCTGTCCACTAAACAGGTCAAATAACTAACCCTATCTCCCCAGGAGGGCAGGTAGCTTGAATATCAAGATCTCAAGAGTGTAAGAAAGAGCATTAGCTACACACTTGAGCCTTGCAAGTAGAATCCTGCTGGAAGTGTCTCAGGCATTCTGCCATACCACCAAAACCAAGAAGTAAGCCTTGCAGACCAATTCAGTGTCTTCATCCTTGCATGCCCACAGTGCCTGGATATTGGGCAAGTGTAGCCTCCTAATGAGAGGAGCTTGAGTCTGTCCACAGAATTTACAAACTTGAAATTGGATGATCAAGATGCGGAGGCCGCTACAGTGGCCTAGAGTTCCACGGGCCAATGGACAGCTTCCACCAAAGCTGAACGCCATTGGTATGTCTAGATCTTTGGACATCTTCTCGCACAACAGAAGTTTGTTCTGAGGCAGTATGATTCAAGAGGTTTGAGTATGTCTGTCCTGCCCTCAGAGACTGTTGGCAAAATCTTTCATTCATGAAGGGTTGGTGTGCCCAGAATTAATGTCACAAGGCCAGAGACAAAAATACATAGACCTCCAACTCCTCTTATGGTAGTGTCCTTAACTTTGTGTAAAGAAGTCACTGATGCCCACTAAGCATTTGTGCTGTTCCAAGAGCAGTGGAAGAAGCGGGCAAGTGGCTACTTTATCCCAACTCCTGCAAAGATTTGTGTCGCTTTTCCTCCAGTATTCAGCAGTCTTAAATTCTTGCACAAAGCACTTGACATGCGTCCCATAACAGAAGTCAAACATTTGTTCCTTTTGCTACCACTGGAACATCCATGCCAAGAAAGTTCAGTCAGCAAATATACTGTTTTCATTTTTTTAATCAAGAAGTCTTAACCTGAAAATATGAAGCTACCTCCAATCTTTCTACCTTCTCTTGTATTTAGAAGGACTTGAAAGCAAGGTTAGTACTGAGTAAGGAATTGAGATGTGGGTACTTACTGGCTACTCCATAAAGGTTAAGGCCGCTTTGGATACATTAGTGCTCTCCCCAGGTTGCTCATAAGTTATCACAGTGCTGCTGAACAGAGAATTCTCCATGGAGTCTCTATTCAGAAAGAGGAGGCAGTTTTATGTACCTCATTAGGATGCTTAGGGGATGATTTACATATAAAAGTCTTCCTTGCTGGATGGAAGCAACACAAGGTGGTGATATTTTTTTAATGATGAAGACAATCAAACACAACATCCTCAAAGTATTTCCACATAAATCTTTGTTTTTACAATCTGTTAGATCATCTAGGAGACAGAATGAATTGTGTGAAAACTTCCCTTGGTAAGTTATTGACTTCAAGCAGAACAGGCAGCGAGTCCTAAATCAGACCCAGGGAAACAAGTCATGTTCTGCAGTTCATATCTCTTGAGATAGGGGGTCAACATGAAACCTGAAAGGCTTAAAACCAAGAAAGCAGAGAAATGTCTCCTGTATTTTGCTTAGTTTGTTGTGTAAGATCTCTGAAGAGAATCATGTTCTCCTGTTGCAATTGTGTAGGTCATGAACACAAGTGTGCACACTGTTAAAACTCTTTTGAATTTTTCATTCTATAGAGAATTAATTACCATTTGTGATCACCTTGCTTTTCCCCTATTGCATAATCTCTGTGAGAATCAGAAGTTCCCAGGTTTTATTAATGCTGTTTAAAGAACTTTAGGAGCTGCTCAAATTCATCCAAAATTGTCCAAAATCCATTTGTGCCCAAACCTGGAGCAGATGGCCAGTGGACAAGCATATTTCTACAGCTGATACTACAAAGCACTATTCAGCTGTCTGCTAGAAGTAAAAGGCAGAAGTAAAAATCACTTCCTGACAACAAAACACTTTTTTTTTTTTGCCGCACATATATTTTTTGCTAGCTTTTTTTTTGTGTGTGTATGTGTGTGTGTGTACATATTGTTTTGATTTGTTTTTACTTAAAGAAGAGGGATTTCCAGAATTATGCTCTCTGAATTCTTTTGCAGGACATTTTTCTTTATCAGTTTCAGAAAAATTATTTTCAGAATATATGCTGCATGTGAATTTTCATGCAGTTAGTCAGTTTTGAAGTTAGAAATTGACAGCTACTTTCTTATAGCTGACAAACGTATTTATTCATTGTCTTTCTGAAACAGCAGAGGTTATTTAAGCTTGATAAGCAAACAGTAAAGTACAGTTATGTATGTGAGGAATTGATAATGTTGTAAATCTGGTGAGGATTGTTGATTTGAGATTAGGTCTTTAATTCCCATGATTTATTGGTCTGGGTTCCATTTGATGAAAATATATGGTAAGAAAAAAAGCCTTTACAAAGCTTGGGTACACATACAGTTTTTACATGCTGATGGTTTTCTATTTTTAAAATTTTTATTATTATTCTAGGAGGAATAAAGTAGAAAGATTAATACTGCCATGACTTTTCCATAATAAATCAGTGAGCAGCAGAAGTTTGTGGTTCACACCTTCATATGGCTGGTAGGAGGGGGACTGAAGATGCTGCTGCCTCACTGTGAACTGTTTGCAGAGGTTTATCTTGTCCACCCAGCTGATTTTTCTTTCTCATCCTGTTTGTCAGGGTACAGAACTGCTATTAATCATACATTGGATGAGATATTACAGCAGTTTCTAGCTCCCTATCTCTCAGCACAGATGGCATTTTTCATGAAGAAGTGGATAAATATCTTTGCTGACCCTAGATGAGGATGTCCAAAGAGGTTGGGCTGTGTGTGTGGCGTGCAGAGTCCTTACATTTAAAAAAACTCAAAAGAATTGCTAGCTTTTATGATGATAGATTTCTGTTGAAACACTTCTCCTTTGTCTCTTTCTTCCTTTAATTCATTTGTTCGTACCTCTTTGGGGAAAAGTGTTGTGAATATTGATGAAATCATCTAAGGTCAGGGTAGAAGGTGGGAAGTACAAGGGTGAGGGGATAGGAGGTGAGGTGGGCGTGCTAGAATCCATCCAGATACACTGGCAAAACTCAGATTTTTGTAGGTTTAAGAGACAAATTCTGCTCAGTGGCAAAGTCAGGCTTGGTGAGAACATAGGCTGGGAAGTCTGTCAGCAAAGATCTGACTATTCCTTTAGAAATTAAGATAATGTAATGACTGTAATAACGATAACTGCATTTCAATTAAGAGATTCCTTCCATCATTTTGCAAAGGCAAGTGGCCACAGGTGTATGTGAGCCTTGTTTGTTTGTTTACATTTGCAGGTAAACAACATTGAGCAGCAGCTAGTAGAATATTTTGAAGATAATTTTTTCTTTGTCCATTATCAGTCTGTATTATTGTAATGTGAACCATAGTACTTAACAGTCAAGTGTTTTCCAGACTCCTGAGTGCCTCAAACAGGTTTTGAGCAAGGTTGATACTGTCAGCCCCTGTAATTGTTAAATGGATGTGGGCATGGCAGGTGCAGTCTTTTTCCATGTTTGTTCTGCATTGTTGTGGCTGCTCTGTTCTTTGCTCCTCATGAGCTTCTGCCCTTCAGCAGACCTCTGGATGGGCATTCCTTTTTGTGCATCAGAACTAGATTAACTTGTGCAGCAACACACACTAATCTGAGCTTTGCACCTTCAGGGTCTGGAACAGTGTTATAATAATGAAGTGAGACCCTTGATCAATCAGATCTGCTCTTCATGCTTCTGGGCTTTGTCCCTCACCTGCTAGCCTTGGGCTCTGCTGAAATTGCACCAAGCTATTCCTGATGCTTTATGAGAGGTAGCACTGCACGTGATGTTCCTGTGCTGCCAAGAGCTTTATTACTTCTCATGACACTGAGAACTGCTAGGGAGCCATCTGCCTCATTTCCACAGGGAACAGACACTTGTGGGGAGTGGCTGCTGTGGTTGGCTAAGACGCTTAGAGGCAAAATCTCCTAAGCTTCATAGAATCACCAAGATTGGAAAAGACCTCCAAGGTCATCTAGTGCAACCATACACAGCAAGGAACTGTTCATCCTCACCTCTCAGATCACCAGCTCTCATTGTACTGTCTCACCCTCTAGGCCCACTCCACAGGTCAACTCAACAAGGAGCTGAGAAACAGCCCTTTGCTGTCCTCTGAAGGATCTGACCTCTGCCTTCCTTGCTGGAGAACAAGAAACTTTCAGTTGCTGCTCAAACCCAGCTTTTTTTCCTCAGCAAGGAGATTTCCATTAAGGATAAAGCCCAGAAAGAAAACAGGTATCTCAGTATACTAGGACAATCATTATGGTAGATAGGGATGGATAAGCACATCACAGGAGCAGCTCCTCTTTTAATGTCAGGCTTCTCCCATAGAGTGAATTACTTCTCTGTTGCTCAGATGAGATCCTTTCCTTAGACGCTCCCATGGACATGGTATGACCATCCATCTATATCATTGTCTTAGCTTTGTGTTCAACACTAGTCATAGGTTCATAGGTTCATAGGTTCATAGGTACATTAGGTTGGAAAGGACCTACAAGATCATCTAGTCCAACCATCCCCCTATCACCATCCCTAACCACTGAACTACTAAATCAAATCCCTTAGCACCTCATCTAAACGCTTCTTGAGTAGTGCTAGGGACGGTGCCTCAACCACCTCCCTAGGCAGGCCATTCCAGTGCCTGACCACTCTTGCAGAGAAAAAATGTTTCCTCAGGTCTAATCTAAATCTTCCCCGGCGCAACTTGTGGCCATTCCCTCTCGTCCTGTCATTATTTATCAGGGAGAAGAGGCCCACCCCCTCCTCACCACAACCCCACTTCAGGAAGTGGTAGAGTGCAATAAGGTCTCCTCTGAGCCTCCTCTTCTCCAGACTAAGCAATCCCAGCTCCCTCAGCCGCTCCTCATAAGACCTGTGCTCCAGACCCCTCCCCAGTTTTGTTGCCCTTCTCTGAACACGCTCCAGGGCCTCAATGTCCTTCTTGTAGTGAGGGGCCCAAAACTGAACACAGTACTCGAGGTGCAGCCGTACCAGAGCTGAGTACAGGGGGATGATCACCTCCCTGCTCCTGCTGGCTACACTATTTCTAATACAGGCCAGGATGCTGTTGGCCTTCTTGGCCACCTGGGCACACTGCCAGCTCATGTTAAGCCGAGCATCAACCAACACCCCCAGGTCCTTTTCCTCTCTACATTAGTAGAGAGCTAGTAGCACAGCTACTATAGTAGCTGTGAATACAGTAACTAATATAGTAACTGTGAATAGTCGTAGCACAGCTATGGATTATCCTTCCTCTGGCTCAAGTCTGTCCTTTAAGACATCTTAAGTAGATTGAGGGAATGGGGCCTGAATAACATTTGTATCAGTGAGCTCAGCTTGGAACAGAGAAAAAGAAGGGAAAGATGTAGCATTTATTGTTTTTGAGAAGGAAATACTTGGTGGATTTGGCTTAGGGAAGAAATTCCCAGTGAGTGGTATTCTCATTCACACTGCTTTGCTGCCTACCACAATTAGCTAAGCATAAACACAGTATTTTCACAAGAATAAAAGAAAGTAATACATCGATCTGAAAGCTCCTGGGTAGTAGGTACCCAAAGAAAAGCATCAGATGAGTCTGTGGGATTCCTGTCATCAGTTCTTACTAGATGAATGAAAGGATCACGAGATGGATAACGTAGTTACAAACAGATTTTTAATGTGTCTGTAGGGAGACAGTCACTGAAAAGGTTAAAAAGCCAACTATAAAAAGCCAGCTATAGTAGCAGTGCCTTTGTCTTCTGTCATGCAGCTGCTGAATATTTTGACATGTCAAAAACTGCTAAAATTGTCAGCAGCTGTGGAAAGCTACTTGTGACATTTTCAAACTGGCAAATACTCTTGCCTTTCAGCTCTGTATCCTGTGTCTCCAACTCCAGGATTAAATAATAGGTTGGATTATGTTTGTTTGTAGGCCATTGCAGAAGAAAAAAAGAAGAAAAAAGAAGAGTGTTGCCCAAGCCAGGTTCTGCCTCTGGTTAAAATATGTATCATAGATCTATGCAGGGAAATGGCTTTTTGGGAGGAATCAGAAATCTCTGTGGGTGCAGAGAAGGAAGGAATATGAGATCCTACAGAGTATCTTGCTATGCTAACCCTTGCAATAATGGTGAACTTATTTGTTTGTAGCACGAAACCTCAACTGAGTATTATCTTCCAAATATGCTGTTTTCCTCCTTTGGATATGTGTTGATGGAGACTTTCACACTCAGATATGCAGAATGAGTTACTATGACTTCAGTGCACATTTTTGGGCAGCAGTAAATTCTGATTGAGGTAATACAGTGGAAAAGGCAACCTTCCCAAAAGCCTAAAAATAGCCCAAGAGCCAGAAACAAATGTAAATGTAAATATGACCCTCAGCTCAATCCTTAGCACTGCTCCTGAGAGACCAAGATCTCTGTCACCTTCTTGATTTCCCTTCCTAAACCATTTTCCAACTTGATCAGCTCAAAGTTTTGTCTACTTCAGCAATTGCTTCTACGTGGTTTCACAGAACAACTGTGCTGGGCCATTAATCCCAGTGAAAGCATTCAGTACTGCTTTAAAATCTTATGAACAGCTGTGGTCACTAGCAGGCCTGGATTCAAGGAATAGAAAACATGGTGTTGCTCTGCCTTAACTGTGTCTGTAGCTGATCTTTGCTCCAGCAGTGTGCCAGCAAAGCCATCTCTGCTGTTGCCTTGTTTATCACTCATCAGACTCATCAAAAACCAAGGTTGCTAAAAGGAACAACTTGCAGTTTTTTTCTTACTACCTGGTCACTGAGTTCCAGAGATTGTTAGTGGGATGAAGGTGAATTACCATCTTCCTGTGACTTGTTATCAGGTTTTATTACTGTGAGACATAATTTGGGCCCTAACAGCAGATCCCAGTAATAAAATAAAAATAAGGAAGTGTTACGAGAGGAAAATGAGACTAGCACTATGAACTGCTGCTTCCACCTGCTTATTTACCTTTCAGCTTCAGTTCATGGACATTTTTCCAGGCTATTTCTCTGGTTCTGTTAGACCTATCAGGCAGTGTCATGAGAATTATGACACAACAAAGCACATCCGCAGCACAGCAGGCTAGAACATTCAGACAGCTCAGAAAGTCAGATGATGATATACTAACTTGCTGAGACTTTCAGGTGCTCATAGAGCTTTTCATTTTACATTAATTTGCCATCAGTTCTGGATAATAAGCTGTGCAATTCTCTCCTGTTGCACACAGGCCACAGGAAACTAGAAGCCAGGAGGACTAGCAGCACCAGGAGCAGACTGCAAAGCCTGAGGTAGGGGAAAGTAATGGAAATGACAAGGGAAAGTGAGAAAGAATTGATTACTATTCTTGATTGCTTTGGAAAACAGATTACTTGGAAAAGTTTACTGAAAACTTCCTACCTGGCACTGGAATGAAGCAGGCTCACTGGAGTGAAGATAAGGTATTTTCTAATGAAAAGAAAGGAAAAAATAATAAGGTGGGTCTGAAGGCCAGACCCACTGGGTAAGATGCACACCAGCTGTGCATCTGAAGTCTGCGAAGACTGATTTTCACAATTCCTTGATCTCCCCAATCTTCTGCTGCCAACTAAGCTGTGTCAGCAATGGCAATCACAGCCTCAGACATTGTTTCCCATTAATGCAAAAGATTTTTCCAGGTCAGCATGTCTGAGGCTATGTTAGCAGTTGAAACAGTCATAAAAAATTCAACAGATGGGATGCAGGAAGGAAAATTCCTATGGAGTTAGATTTGAAATTCTGTAGTCATTAGATTTAAAAGAAGCACTGCATTTATAAATCATACAGAGATCCTTGTGATGTTCTTCTTTTGTTCAAATTAAGGCAAGTCACTTTCCTTTCTCTGTCACTGCTCTGTGTCTTGGTGGAAGGCTAAAATTTGAGCAATTCAAGAGAATGTTTTATCGATTTGCTCCCTGTGCACAATTCAAAAGCATGATTGGAAAGAAAAATTGTTAGCCCAAAAACATAAATCTGATCCTATTTCCCCCACTGTTTTTCCCTTCTTCATCATGATCATGATATGTTGTATGCATTGCTTTCGCTCTCTACCAGTTCTCTCTCACAAAGAGTAAACATATTCAGGTCATTGCCGTGTTTCCTTCCTCATCTTCATGTACCTAATCGAATTGCCCACTGCCCCCCAGAGTAGAGAGAAGTAGCAGTGTGGAATGAAGGTACGTGTCATTTGACAAATAGCTTCCAGAAACAAATTTAGGACACTGCTGCAGCTACAAAACCTGAGTTGTGTTCTGTATCTTTGCTGCTTGACTAAACACTCAGTGTTTTCTGAATCTTCAGCGACAAAGAAATGTAAAGCCATATCTAATGTTCTGAGGGACTGTATAAATGACCTCAGCAATCTGCTTCAGTTGTGGGAAAGGTGGGCAAGTGAAGAAGGCAACTTCAGCTTTCTCTTGCTAATGAAAGCTTATTTAAGATGCAAAGTGACATAGCAATCAGTGTGATGGGTCATGACAAGACCAGCAGACTAAAAATTCTCAAGAGAGCTGCTCTGACAGCTTCAGGGTATTAACGTTGGCCCATTTGCCTGTTCTGTTTCTGTCTTCTGTAAGAGGAAAAATTAATTCAGAAATAATTAAAAAATTCTCCTCCTTCTCTAGAACTGCAAACCATTACACAGTATTTATCAGCAAAATGCATTCCTTATTGTGCTTTTTTGAAAGGACGGCTCTGTACAAAGATGAAGAAAGGAAAAGTCTGGTTTCTGAACTTGAAATAATCTTCATAAAAGGCAGATGTTATGATCAGACTGAAATGGCCCGAAACCGGATTTATTTTTATGACATTGAAGCGGTCAGCTTGTCTGATTTAAATTCCACATACTTTAAAGATAAGATAAATTCTTTTGGTGCTTGTGCTGTCTGTATGACTCTCCATTCTTTATCATATTTTGCTGGCAATGAGTTATATTTAATATATACTGGATCCAGCTGGGCATTGGATTCCACGGTACTGATCGATTCTGTATGCAGCAAAAAAAAAAATGTTGCCAGCTAGAATGCAAACACCACAACAAGTCAGCACATGAGTGTGGCTGGTTAGGGGCATTCTTGTCCCTGTATAGTATTGTTAGACTGTTTGATAACATTCATTAGCTTCCCCAAAAGTTTCATTTGGTCTAGCTTTCACCTTCACTGTGGTCCTGCATGGAATGTGGAGGAAGTGATCAGTGATTTGCAGATACAGTGTGGAAGAGCGACTCTTGGAGCACAAAGCTGAACTAAAGAGAGAACCTACACACAGTGAATTCAATTAAAATATACAGCATTCATCAACTCCTGGGGACACACTTCTATACTGATATAAAAACCAACATATTAGCGAAAATCATTTCTAATTAGACAAATAAATGGAAGTAGCAATTAAAGAGATGGGATCCCTGGATAATTTTTCTTCATCAGCATTTGATAACAGGAATATACCAAGGATCTTCTGAAATGGAAGACTGTTCCCCACCCAGCACTCTGTTCAGTACCCATTCTCATCATCTTGTTTAAAGTTTTCAACAGGGCCCATGAAATCAATGCTATCTTGTGAGACTCCTAGTCTCTTTAAATGATCATCTCACCATTTTTATTTTCATTTTTTTAATCTAGCATTTGAGTAAGCATATAGCTGCTGAACCTCTGAGTGCTGGGAATGAGCTTAAGAGCAGAGCTCTCCTCAGGTACAGCAACATACTCCTCCCTTCACTATAGCTCAAAACCTATGAAGCCACATTCGTTCCAGTGGGACCAGAATGTATTCTCCCTACCAGAAGTACTGTTTCAAGGCAGCAGCTCTTATTTAAGTCTCTGATATTACAATATTCAACTATCTTTCTACCAAAAGATCCTCTGAGCTGAGCCCAGAGGGATAAGAATACTTGGTAGTGGAGTTTTCTTTCCCTCCTGCTCTTTTGTGACACTGAAACATAAGAGAAGTTTGCCCTGAGGAGGGAAGGCTATGGTGGACGAGGTACTGTTCCACAATTGAAAGGGATAAATTCCTGGGGAGCTCTGAAATCCCTTTGTGGTAGTACAACAATCTGTGCTTGAACAATGCCTATCACTCCACAGGTTGCCACACTTTGATTTACTCTGTTTATTTCAAGACTCTTTGAGACCACTTCGTTATGTGTAGTCTAATTTTCTGTAAGTATGTCTGTGGGGACACAGGGAAACACTCCTTCCTAAAGATTAGTTCCTGCCTTCTTTTTCTGCTTGATCAAGCCAGACAATTATTTGAACTGATGTCTGCCTGTAGTCTTCCAGTAGGTTATTTTTTTTCTTCTTTGTTTTTATTTTATGTAGCCACCACTTGGGATGTTTATCCACATTATTGTTTACCTTCAGACTGTTCCAACTTCTCTGTCTTCTGCCATATGATAGGTCAGGCTACCTGCATGTAGTCAGACTGTCAAAGAACTGTCATGAAAAGGAGTCATTCTGCTTTATTTACCTGTAGACAGATTACCTGCAACAGTCACTGGAGATCATCTCCTCTCTCAGTGTTGTCCCCAGTTCGTTCTCTCCTTATACTGTCAGAAAAGACAGAACCAGTTCTATAGTAAAGAAGATGCTAAAACTCTTTTTTCTCACATTGTCATTGAGATATACATTAAGGCTCATCCTGAGAGAGCTAAGTTTCAGTGTTGCTACCAGCTCCCTTTGTTCTCCTACACTGACAATGTTTTCAGCACAGCAACCTTCAAAAACTGGAAAGATGTTGAGTGCTGTGTGGGATGTGGCAGCAAAACAGAAGACACAGGCAATTGAAGTTTATAGAATCAGAGAATCATAGAATGGCTTAGGCTGGAAAGAAACTCAGATCAGTCAGTCCCAAACCCCTGCCATGGGCTTGTTAGCTCCCTACCAGCTAAGGCTTCCGAGGGCCCCATCCAACCGGACCTTAAGTGTCTCCAGGGATGGGGCACCCGGATCGCCTCTGTGCAGCCTGTACCAGGGCCTCACAACCCTCTGAGAAAATAATTTCTTCCTAACACCTAACCTAAATCTTTTAGTTTAAAGCCATCCCTCCTTGTCCTATCACTATCATACTATGTAGTAATTTGACCCCTTTCTTGCCTGTAAGCTCTCTTTAAGTACTAGAAGGCTGCAATAAAATCTCCCTGAAGATTTCTCGAGGCTGAACAAGCTGAACTGCCTCAGTCTGTCTTCATAGGAGAGTTATTCCAGCTCTCAATCATCTTCATGGCCCTTCTCTGAACCCACTCCAACAGCTCCATATCTTTCCTGTATTGAGTGCCACAGGTCTGAATGCAGTACTGCAGGTGGGACCTCACAATGGCATAGCAGAGGGGGATGATCCCCTCCCTTTTCCTGCTGCCACCCCCCTGTTGATGCAGTTCAGGATAATGTTGACCAGCTTGGCTGCAAGTGCATGCTGCTGGCTCATGTCCTGCTTTTCCTCTATCAGAACCCCCAGGTCATACTCAGCAGGACTGCTCTTGAGTTATTCTATGGGTCTGAGCATATATACGGGATTGTTCTCACCCAACTGCAACACTTTTCACTCAGCCTTGTTGAACATCATTATGTTAATGTGTGCCCACTTTATGAACCTGTCCAGGCCCCTCTGGATGGCATCTTTTCATTCTGTTGTATCACCTGCACCACTCAGCTTGGTGTCATCAGAAAACTTGCTTCTTGTGCACTCAAATGCACTATCTAGGTCACTGATAAAGATGTTGAAAAGTAGTGGTCCCAAGACTGACTTCTGAGGAGCACCAGTCATGACCAGCCTCCACCTAGATATAGAGCCATTGTCAACAATCCTCTGACTGCAATCATTAAACCAACTATATATCCACTGAACAGTCTAGCCTTCAAATTTGTCTCTCTTCAAATTAGAGACATTTAGTTAAAGAGAACTGAGATTTAAATCCATTTTACTTCTTTTAAACCACTCTTATTGTCTGCAGACTGATGTTCTGTGAGTCTCTGCAAATGTTCTTCCTGGCATGTTTGACATAGATCAGAAATGTCTTGACTACTGGCTGCAGTGTCATGGCCTTCTGGAAGCTCTATCTGCTGTTTATGGCCTCTGAGCTGTAATCCTACCAACTGGGGGAGCAAGCTGGTAATGGAAAACCTTGAGGGAAAATACATCTATGGTACAATTTGTGTTGACATTCCTTTTCTGATTTTCTGATACAGTTCATAAGTGTCAACACAGTACCCTGAAAGACTTCTATCCTGGTCACTAAAGCCAGTAGGCTTTGCTGGACTGCTGTCCTGGCGCTCCGTGGCATCTCCTGGGTTCCGGACAACAGGTTGACAAAGATATCATTGTGGGATTGACTAGTGGTGTAGGAACCCCAAAAACACCTTGCTGCATTAGCCCAATGCTCTATTTCCATGTCTACCAGTACAGATGCTATTTAGGGAGATTATGACAACTTGGTCAGTTTCTGAAGCCTTCCTACTCAGCCTGTTGCTGGAGCCAGGCTGTTGAGAGGAAGACTGTTTAAAGGTCTTATGTCTGTGACTCTTGACAAAATCTGCCTACACATCCTCCTGTGGCAGGAGATTCCATAGGCTTATTTCTTACTGTGTTTGTTTACTGCTTTAAAACAATTTCATACTGATTTCATTGAATAGCCTCTTGCTCAAGAATTGCGGTACAGTTCTGCCTCTACCTTTTACTCTACTGTCCCCTCATAGTCATCTAAGCCTTCTCCTTTCCAAACTGAACTTAGACTGTTTTTCTAGAAGTCCACCATTTCATTGCCTTTATCTTTTTGGTCTTCACCACCATGTTCTTCCAGAGATCAGAATTGCATATACTGCTTACTGCACAGTATACCAGGGTATACTATGGTTTTATGTACTGAAGAATGATTCTCCTGTCTTTTACTCCATCCTTCCCTGTTGGTGCTTAGCATTCTCATGTTGTGTACCAAGTTAATGATTGAAGAGATCTGTCTGCAGTGACTCTGAAAGCACTGTCCTGGACTATAAAAACTTGCTCTGATTTCAACACCACACCAACCTGGCTTAAATTTATTTTTCTCTAGACATATTATCTTCTCTTTATACTGAATGTCATCTGCCAATTTTCTGCCTACTAACTCAGTTTTGGGAGATCCTTCTGGGCTTCCTTATCATAACTTTGGCATCTGGCTACCTGGAAGACTATTATAAGCAACTTTGACTATACACTGTTCAGGTCCTTCATCAGTTCTCTGATGATGATGCTACCTAAAACCTGAGGTACACCACTATTGGGTGTTTTACAGACAGAAAAAAAAGACTTAAAATCTTCCTTTAAATGGAGTTCAGTAAGTAAAAGAACTATCCATACAGGTAGCAGCAATATTGTAACTCTCTCTGGCACTGTACACCACTGCCAATACCATCCTAGTATATCACTACAGTGAGTGCCAGTGCTTACTCAGGAGACCAGTAGTAGTCTGTAATAAAAGAAGATCTCATCCATGCTTTCTGATTAAGGTTTTATGGACACTCATTTGGAGCTAGCTACCATGACCCACACAAGCCACTAAGGACTCTGGTCTTCTTTATAAGCTCTCCAAGAGACAGAGCTGGGACAGTTGGTTTGGGAATCTTCATTCAGGCTGTTGTGTACTCCTCAACCCCCTCAAGAAGAGAGTGTTTGTTGGCAGGAGAATGGTGAGGTCCTGAGGGACAGTCAGAGTTGGTGGAACTGGGGAGCTGACTGCAGTCTGGTGGATGACAAGGGAATGATTGTCAGATTAGACGTGTTGGACTTCCACCACAGTCTATACAAGAAGCCCCAGCTTGTAGATAAGTGCCTTAGTAGCCCACTGCTAAAATTGAATGCACAGAATCTCTGTAATAATTCCCTCTTATTACTGCCCTGTACTTACATCTTGCCTGATATGAGTTGCACAAGGTTGTTCAGTATTTCAGGGTACAGAACAGGATAGCTCACTAGTTCTGCTTGTCTTCTATTTGCTGCTGCAATGCAGTTACTACTAAACATTAATACATGACAGTCTCAGTCTTCTCTGATGGCAGGAACAAAGCAAGGCTGCTGAGATCTCTGCAGGTTCAGGAAGGGGAACATAATCTGTTAACTATCATGCAAAGAAAAGAACAGATGTTCCCTGCACCTGGTATTTTTCCTACATTTGCTATAGAGTAATATACCATTCTTCTCTCCGATGGCTATTTCTTAATAGAAGTATGAGCTTTCAGATATTGCAAGCAGTATGACTGTGATTTGCTGTATAAATGATACTGATTATAAATTTTGTATACCCATTACGCATCCTCAGATAAACGATATGTTTACTGTTTAATCTTCATTTAACCAAGGTTTTTTTTTTTTTTTTTTTTTTTCTCTCCTGCACTGATATTTGCAGAGAACTGTGAAAGAACACTCTGACTTCTGGCAAATTCTCTGTACCTCCACATCAGTGCTGCACAGGAGGGAACACGATTGACAGGAATATAAAAAAAGATCCCTTTGTATGTTTGATGGCATTAGCATCTGAAAGCCTCTGTATAATGGGTCAGTAGCAAAAAAATAAAATAAAAAAAATACACTCCTAATTCTGCTTTACAGGGTAGTGAAGGAAGAAATTGGCCAGAAAACAGCTTCTTGGATTTCATTCTTGGAGAAAGCCAGTTCAAGTATGTGGAACTGCCAAGGCCAGCAGGAGAATTCACAGCTGTTGATGAGAGCAGGAAGGGATCTTCTAGAGAGGTACTTCTAGAAATCGCCTACAATGAGTGAGTAGGATCTGATGATTGTTTTTTTCTTCTTGTCATGGTTTTATGATTTTTGGTATTGGTATTCCACATCATAACATCATGTAGTGCATTTGGAGTTAAAGAGTTAATGCTCCAGCTCCGTGGATCATCGATAGTTCCAGGTATACCTGTCTCAGAAGAGAAGAAGAACTCCATTCCCCAGAGGACTTTGCGATGCTTTGCGTTCTTACGTGTTTACGCTCAGAGGGAAAGATAAAAACTGTCTGCAGTCACGGGATGCTCTCTTTCCTTTGGGATGGACTCAGCAGTGGGTGCTCGCTGCCGTCCGCCTTCAGCGTTAGCGTAAGGCCTTTGGTTTATCAGACACTCTCTCTTGATCATTTTTTTTATTTATTAGCTTCAATTCCAATTATATTGTATTATATTGTGTTATTCTGCTTTCCAACATCTATTTAGTAAATTAACTTTCCTCCTCAGATCATTGCTGCTGTTTTGTTCCTAGGCCCATCTCCCTTTTCCCTTTTCCCTTTCCCCCTTCCCCTTTCCTGGGGCGTGGGTCCGTGGGTCCCCCGTACCAATCGTCACGGAACTGGGCCGAACCTGCCCGTAAACCATTTGACACTTCTGTAAAATGACATTCAGTTGCCTATGAACTGCTGTTAAAAAAATAATAATAAAAATAAAATGTTAATAATAAAAAAAAGCAAAAGTGAAGCAGCTCCAACTGATAAGAGAAATGCAGAGTTGGAGAGTTAGATCTCACTTCTGAATGCTTTGTTCCTCACTTTCTTTCAGTGAGAAACCTTGCCACAGGAAATAAAATGCTGTACCAAAGAGCTTTAAAAACTACTATCACAAACAGACTTCTCTGTGAAATCCTCAGTCCAAGATCAGACTGAGAAAGCATAAATAAATGGTCACTTGAAAACCAGCAGCAGGACTGATGGAAGCTGTGCTCCATACTGCTCAGTATCTCAGCTGTATTTCAAGTGACCTTGAACTTGTGCTTCTAAAAACTGTGCTCTGAAATTCATTTACCAAAGACCTTCAGTGCATTGATGCTGTTCATGGGCTGCAGGGAAATACTTGCTCCACTGTGGCCTCTTCCACAGGCTTTGAAGTGGATAGCTTCCTGCTTTCCCAGTGTTAGGTCTGAGCACAAACCAGTGCCCCAGCTATTGTCTGTCCCAGCCTCTTGCCCACCTCCAGCCCACTGACTGTGAGAAAGAAAGAATGACTTGATGCAGTGCAAGCTTTGTTCCATAACAATTAATATATTGGTGTTATCAACACAATTTCAGTCACAAATGTATAGCATTGCACTATATGTGCTGCTATGACAAAAGTTAACTTCATAATTGGTCCCAGCCAGACCCAGTAAGTCATCACTACTTTTATTCCAAAACTTGACCAAGCTTTTCAAGGTAAGTTTTTCAAATGCTGTTTTTGGGCCTGAAGGAGTAATACTGTGTGAAAAGAAAGAGACTTTGTCCAAAAGAAGACCACGACAAATTGAACAGTGCCTGGCTCGGTCATGTTGGATCTTAAACAATAAAAAGGTGAGCAACTTAATACCTGGATGACAAATGGGAGAAACACAACTGGAATTTTCCACGTTATTTCTGAAAGCTTAATTTAGGGTGAGAAGAGCCTGGTATTTTAAAAGAGATGACTGTAAAAATGTGTTCATTTTAGCTTCTGTGTTGCCCTGCTGAGAACTAGACCTGTCTGGATGTCCCAGTTCTATGGGCCATGACATGTTCATAAGGTTTTGTAAAATGTATACTGAAAGTGTGAAATTCCAATGTTTTTAATGCTCTTTTTTTTTTTTTTTTTCACTGCCATTGTAAATTTCTCTCCCTTTCCTGGCCATATGCCAACTGCAATGTAACTTTCATTGCTCTGCAAGTCAAGATGAAAGTGCATGTGTTTTGCAGGCGATGAGCCAATATCTCTCCTGCCCAAAGCTGGAAAGTCCCTTTATCCTGAAGTACATCTCCAGAGATGGCTCTGGCAGTTACTCTATCTACAGATCTATACCTTGTAGGATGCTTTTGGGAGGGATAGCTGGATGGACAGTTTACAGGTTTTACAGGTGTAAAGCAAATGTGAGTGCCCAGGACAGCCTCCAAAGACTCATTTCACATTGTGCCACGGACACCTCAGTGCTGGAGTTCAGAAGGCATCTGCCCAGTATTTTGAGAACTGACCCTTGCCCCACCATGAAGTGTTCCACCCCTGAGGAGCTGACCTTGAGGAGAAGAGCAGTAAAAAAAAAAAAGAAAAAAAAAAAAAAAGAAAGTCTCTTCAGCATTTCTTTGTTGTGTTTCATAAGGTTTCCATGCAGTAATTATATGTGCCCAACATACAGTATTCATGTTGAGAGGACAGTAAATGATAACAACACAGATATTTTGTCTCCACTTAAACAACATTCTCCCATGTAATAGTTCTGCCCTTCTGAGCGCTGTCTCTGGGATTGTCTCATTTTCTTTCCCCGGAGTGGCTGCATGCAGGCTGCGCTCCACAGAGGGACTGTGCTTTTGTAAAAGGCATGTCTTTGACACATGGCATAAATCATAAATGGGCAGACATGAAACAGAGAACAGCAAAAGCCTGGGTTTTAGAACAGTAATTAAATAATATGTCCCTGTGATCTGTCCTTGGTACCATATATATCAAATACAATTCTGTGGTAGACAGGCAGGAAAGACAATTGCTGGCAAACTAAGGTTAAAAAGATGTGCTCTGTAAGTCCTTTGATGTTTCAATTTCAGCAGTAGCTTGCCTTCAGAATATACTGCAATTGATACAGCTACAAAATGGTAAGTGTCCAGTTTATGTAAAGCCAGAATAGCTCTGTTGTTTAAGTGGTGGAGGAGTCTCAGTCTGAAAAGATATGACTTCATAGGAACTTTATCTGCCTAAAGATTTACTATTACCTAAAGAATGAATAGATCTTCCCAGAAAATAATGACATAGAAGGTCTTGATAAATGTGCTGTTTATGGAGCTGTTTGCAAATTCTACCTGAATAGTCTTTGTTCCAAAAATATCACTTCATCAGAATAAAAACTTTACTGAAAACATTTCAATTCTAATGAAATTTCCTAGAAAAGGATGGAGTACAGTGATTTGATAAGGACAGCCCTTTTTTGGAGTTTGTCTTGATTTGTTTTGATTTATTTTTATTTTTTTATAGTAGTAAGGACAAGCAATTCATACTGGAATGCAATATTCTGATGATGTTATATTATTTGACTTATCCTGAAATTGTTCCTTCTTTTCCCCCAGAAATTTTATTCTAGGGAAAAAATCATATATATTTTTTTGTTTGTTTCAGAAATCTGATAATTCTCATGCTCCTTTCTCATCAAAGCAAATAAATTATCTTTATTTAGTGGGTGACCATGAGCATGTGCTCTTCTGTCATTTCTTGTTGTTGATCCTTGGTAAGGGTTGTAGTTTCCCTAGGTGGTAATCAAGGAGAAAACTGTAGCATGAGCTTTCAACTTGGACAAGTGAAATAACCTCAGCCTTACTCTACCTGTGTGGTGCAAACAAAGGGCATAAGCCACAGATGCAGAGCAGTTAACATCCTGTAGTATTAAGTTCTCTTCTCCAGCCTCAGCTGACAATTTTCTCTTCTCTGTTTTTTACGCTTTTTTGAGTCTTTCCCTGGAAATGATGACAGAGAATCTCAGAATGTCTTAAAGAGAATGGATACTATTTGAAGACAAACATGAGTTAACACAGGAATGAGGTACTGGAAAATGGTATATAGTAAATGAAATGGAACTTCCCCCTTTGTGAAGCAGCATGCAGGTCTCAAGTAGGTCTTATTTTGGCACCAAACTTCACAATTTCGACTGTCCTGTTAAAAATATTGTTCACGTGATAAATTTGATTTACTGACATTAGGTATTATGAGTTCACTTCAGAAGAAGTACCTGACTAAATATCTGTGGCCTTGAACTGTCTTAGACAAAAAAGAGCTGAAATGGGTTAAAGAAGTTTGAAAACAGATCTGTGAATGGTGATGTATTTCTTGGAAGTGGGTGAGAGTTAGAGGAGAAGGAAGCAGCAGAGGAAGGAAGCTGGAGAGATCCTTCCTCTAGTATCTGATTATTATTTTGTCTTGTTCACTGATACCAATAGGATCACCTTATCTCCCTGACAAGCTTCATGGGATTCACTTTGCTTGCTTCTGACCTGTAAGGTCACACCCTATGTTCCTTGTATTTTTTTGTTTGTTAGCATCAGAATATCTGAAGAAAGTATTGCAGCAGGAATGTACAGTCTAACAAAAAGCTGCCATTAGTGTGACTCACCTCTTCCTTGCTTGCAGGCATGACAGATGTGACACTAGATCACCTTTCTGCAGCTTCTCCAACATCCATCCTGGCAGTTGGTATGCACAACTGCATGGGATTGGATCTTGAAGGGGAGTCTGCAGAACTGCTCAGAAGCAAAGAGGAGGCATTTTACTGACCAGCAGAGGAAATAAGTGCTGCACAATAGCTGTCCACAGTACTCTCATCCCTACAGATAACTGTTGCTTGAGCTGCAGATAGGGAGAATAAGAGGTGCAGTGCGACTGGCAGTTTAAACAAGTGGCATAATGCTGAAGAGAGATACAACTTTTAGGACTTTTGGGAAATGTCTGAACAAAACCAACTTTCCTCTGTTTTATGAGCTTATCATCCAGGCAGTGTAGTCTGCCTCTGTTAGGTTTTCTTTTGTAGTGCTGAAAAAACTTGCTCTGCATTTCAAGTAACCACAGTCCTTCCCTGCTCTTGCTGCTTCCTCATGCGACTTTCATTTTTTTACTTCACCGTGAATAACAAAAATGCAATAGCAGTTATGCTGCAGAGTCAGTACTGTATATTCATGCATGTGTAGGTACAGTCTGGGGAGCCTTAGGGTATATTCCGAAATATCTGGAATCTGTGAATTGAGCCAGCTACAAGTTCATGACATTTTAGCAGTCCTCCATTTGTGTATGGTATGAATTGTCTGCAGTCATAGCATTTAGAAAGAAGCACTTTTGTTTGCAGTAATGAAAGGCACTATCTCACTTAGTTGGAGACAGACTGTGCCAAGGCTGATCCTTGGCTAGAGAAAGCACAATTGAATTTTTGATAAGGATGAGAAGATAATCCCTTTCTATTAAGGTAAGAGGGCTTTAGAGTTAAATTCTATATGACAGCAGCCACTCAGAAAAAGGAACAAAGCTTCCACCTAAAGCATTGTTTTCTCACTAAGGTTATAACTCACCCATGTATGGAGGCTGCTTTGAACATAATGTCTCCCATTTTATGCTGTCTGCCCATGCCATCAGAGGCAGATCCTGGTAGTGCGGCAGTAGATGTTGAGCCTTTCCACCGATATAATGTTGTTACACGTTGTTGCCATGTGACAGATAGCAGCAAAGGGGCAGTGTGTCAGAATTATGTCTGACATAGACGTGTGGATGAAGCAAATGGGGGGAACTAAATACCTCCATGTGGAAACAGTGGCACCCACTGATACTGATTGACACTTAGTATATGTTTATGGAGACCAAACAGTGGATGTGAGCACAGTGAGGCAGTGGGTGGTGCATTTCAGTAGTGGTGACAGTGATGTGAAAAACAAGCCACATTCTAGATGGTCATGCACAGCTGTCAGCATAAAACAAAGAGTGTCTTGATCAGCTCATCCCCGAGAACTGGCAGATTATGACCAGAGAACTGCTTATGGAGATGAAAATCAGTTTCAATATGTCAAAAGTGATAGTGGCGACACTGCAATATGACAATTTTTTCTCAAAATTCTCACACAGGAAAAAAAAGAACAGAGTTCGCAAGACTGTAAGGACCTATTGAACCAGTATGAGGCTGAAGGTGACCCTTTCCTGGATCACATCTTTACCAGTGATGAGATGTGGTATCACCAGTACGGGCCAGAGTCAGAACAGCAATCCATGGAGTGGTGATGTGAATTCCTCACGAAATAAAAAGTTCAGGACGCAGCCCACAGTGGGCACAGTGATGTGCACTGTCTTTCATGATAGGAAAGAATCACAAATCACAGGATTGTAGGAGCTGGAAGGGACCTCTAGAGATAATCTAGTCCAAACCCCCTGCCAAAGCAGGCACCCTAGCCCAGGTTGCACAGGTAGGCATCCAGGCAGGTCTTGAACATCTCCAGAGAAAGAGAATCCTTAGCCTCTCTGGGCAGCCTGTGTCAGTGCTCTGTCACTTGCACTGTGAAGTTGTTAAAGACATTAGTGTGGAACTTTCTATGGTTCAGTTTGTGGCCATTTGCCTTTCTCCTATTGCTACACACCAATGAGAAGAATCCGGCCTTGTCCCTTTGCCTCCCGCACCTGAGGTATTTATAAATAAGTATCAGATCCCCACTGAGTCTTCATTTCTCAAGGCTGAACAAACCAGGGTCCCTCAGCCTTTCCTTGTAAGAGAGGTGATCCAGGACCTTTATCATCTTTGTGGCCCTCCACTGGAGTGTTTTGCGGAGATCCCTGTCTTTTTCAAGCCGGGGAGCCCAGACCTGGATACTATACTCCAGGTGAGGCCTCACCAGGATGGAGCAGAGGGGAAGGATCACCTCCCTTGACCTGCTGGCCACGTTTTTTATTGCACTCCAGGATACCATTGGCCCTCTTGGTCACCAGAACACACTGCTGGCTCATGGCCAACCTGTCATCCACCAGGACACCCAGGTCCCTCTCTGCAGAGCTCCTCTCCAGCAGGTCATCCCCCAACCTGTACCAGTGCATGTGGTTATTCCTCCTTAGGTGCAAGACTCTACAATTGCTCTTGTGAAACTTCATCTGGTTTCTTTCTGCCCAACTCTCCAGCCTGTCCAGGTCTCGCTGAAAGGCAGTACAGCCTTCTGGTATGTCAGCCATTCCTCCCAGCTTCGTATCATCAGCAAAAAGGGGCGAACATTCTGGATTTCTTGGAACCTGAACAAACCATCAGAGCGGATTGATATATAATGACTGCGACTTAGCTGAAGGCTCAAATGTATGGAGTTAGGCCAGAGAAGAAGACAACCTTTCTCTTGCAGCATGATAACACCAGGCCTCATACCAGTTTGATGACAGTGGAGCACATTGCCAATCTTGGCTAGACTGTGCTACCACACCACCTTATAGTGCCTTCTGAGTTCCGTCTGTTCAGGCTGATGAAAAATGGACTGGATTGGCAACATTTTCCTAGCAACAATGTGCCATAGCAGCTATAAAACTGTGGATCACATCAGCTGGAAAAGATTTTTATGAGCAGTGCCTTCAGGCTTTGTTTATCAATGGCAAAAATGTACAGCTAATGGTGGAGATGTGTCAGAAAAGACTGTTTTGTAGCAGAGAATTTGCTCTATCAAATAGTACTATTGTTATTGTTGTAGTTTCCATGGAAATAAATAGGAAGCATTACTTTTGGAATGACTTACATATATTGACATGACTTCAAAAATTTCCGTATGTGTTCTGATAAATTAGGGCTAAGTTTTTTTCAAATGAGTATACATACTAAGTAAATACTTTATTTTCAGAATATACTTCCCACTTCATTCTTATAGTGTGCATATAGTGGGATTCAGCCTCTGTAATTTGAGCTTAATTATGTGTTATTAAATCAATGACATTTTTCCGAATACATATTTTGTTGGTCTCAAACAATTACTTTTATTTCATTGTCTGTATATGGTAGATATTATACTATTTGTGTATTTAATTTTTGTATCTCTCACTGTTTCTTTAAACATATGTCTTGGTTCAGGCTCTGCAGAAAATAAATGAAAGATCTGCATTAACTTGAGAAGAAAGTGGTTTGTGGTCCAAATAAATAGTCAAGATGCAACCATAATGTTTTTTAAGGGTAGAAATGATATGTGATAGTGTCTTCAGGACAGTACTTTCTCGTTTTTTTCAAAGGATGAACAAAAAGGGGAAAAGTCTAAGTCTGCATTGTTTTAATATTTCCTCTTTCAAGACTGATGTCTATTGCTTCTATTCACAGCTAACTTTGTGGCAGGAGGTCCTTCTGGTGGTACTAATATTTTATTACATGCCTCCAGTTTTGTCAGTATGTTGGTACTCGTCTGCTTTGAAAAGATAATCTCAGGTCACATAATTCTGCTGTCTGTGCTGGTACTCCATCCAGCATGGTGCAGCTCTGAGCCATAGCCTTAATTCTGAGAGATCTGTGATGAAAGTTTCAGAGGACACAGCAAGAGGGATCCTCTGGAATTATTATGCAAGGGAGGAGAAGACCTCATCTTGAGAGGTCTTGCATCAGTTCTGGCAATGATAGAAAAACTGTGAAATGTCTTAGAAGGACCTTAGAAGTATGAGTCTCAACTGTCAGAGAAAACTCTTTTGGCAGACAGGAGCCTCTTCCACACAAAAGATAGAAAGGATGAACCAGAAGGGAAAGTGAGGACATTCGTGCAATCTGGAATGTGACTGCTATGATCCACTGCTGGTAGACAAAAACACATATACAAATCCAGCTCCCCTCATATAAATGTTCTCATTTTACTCATATAGAAAGAAGTAGCTCATGTATAAATAAAATCTCATCAATGCTTTGTGAAAGAGGAAAAGAGTCATTTATTATGAAAAGGAAATATCTTAGATAGGCATAGTTTTGGGACTTAAAGCTGCACAGATCTTCTATCTGTCTTATGAGTAAAATATTTTCTGCATAGTAGTTGAAATGGAACTACAGTGTATTTCATACACTAGAACTGTGGAAAGCTGACGCTGATTATTCATGTTTTGTTTTTTTTCCAGATGATGGTACCATATCTCAATATGTTTGCAGTATTTCTGCTTGTTTCACAAAGAATAGGTATTCAGTAAGTCCCAATTAAAACTGATTTTGAATTTACTTTGTGGTACTGGTTTGTGTGAGAATTTTTCTCATGAAGCCTTTATTTTGACAAACAGAATTTTTATATGGGCAACCTCTATCTCCACGTTTTCCCCGACACCATTTGTGAAAGCGAAGTACATTGCAAGACCTAGATCTCATTCCTCCTTAAGCCTCATGACATTCTACTGGCAATTATGTTGTCCTTCCTCTGATGATAAATTTGTATATAATACTGAGCCACACAAAGAAATGCCAAACTTCACTTTTTGGAATAATCAAGTATTTGCCATTACAGACTCTGCATTGATCACCTGTCAGAGTTCAGGTCCTTCTTTCCTCTGTAGGGCTCTTCATAGAGAATTATTGATTTACTGCACTGAACTCAAATAGCTTAAGCCACATTACAGCTGTTTAGAGACCTTTTCTGCTAGATTGTCTTGTGTCCTTTTAATGACATTCACATTGTAGCTCTTAATTTTTTCTGTGTAAAAGCCACAGTCAGGGTTAATTCCTCACACACACTGCTTTCCACAGTTTTTCTGGGAACACTGTATTTTTATCTTAATGAGCACTGAGATAGCACAAGGTTTAATGGAGCAGATCTTCATCTAGCTGGTATAAAAATGAAATGGATACTGTCAGCTAACACAGCATTTATTGTTACACAGTTGAAGCTTATACCAGGGTAGTCTACAAATTCAAGGAATGTTTCTTTTCCCTCTCTGAGGCCTCCACTGAGACAGGTATCAGTCTTTTTCTGCTGAGCTGGGAGAAGGAAAGGACTGAGGCCTGCTGACCATGCATGTTGACAGACTGGCTCTACAGCAGTGTGGCTATGGGATACTCAGGGCAGTGATATCGAAAGGGCATTGTCATACTACTCCTGATCTGTTTCTATGGGTAGTATAACTTCAGCTGGCTGAATCTGTTTATCTTGTTTGAACTTTGTTAAAGAGTCTGCAGAGTTATGGTCACAGAAGGCAAAAAGCTGTAGAGAAGCCTTTGCCAGTCCTTAGGTTTGCAGCGTTTATAAGATGCACAAGATCCTGAGCAGTGAGACACAGTAAAACCTATCTCCTGCATTACATCTCAACTGAAAACAGCAAGCCGTGGAAAAGGAGACAAAGACCCAGCTCTGGCTGAGCAACATGCATAGTGATCAGTTGGAGGAAAGACCCTCACCTGGAGTTGCTTTTTAACTCCCTCTTTGGTATGTAATATAATGAAAAAATATGAACTGGCACTTGGTTATCAAGCAGTCTGATGAAATGTCTGGTGTATTACTGAGACTCTCTTTGTTGGTCTGTGATGAAGCTCACAGAAAGCTTCATTTGGGCTTGGGAGCTACACAAAGTCAGCAAGAGTCTCTAAAGCTTTGGCTCAGACATGGAGGTTCAAATTAGCAAAGTATCAACATCATGTACCACCACAAGCAGTAGAACTTCATGCAGGACTACACAGTACAAAGCTGACTCAAACACCTAGCTCATGTCTATCTAACTGTCTGAGCCTTTGGTAAGATTAGTGAAAAAAAATACCAGATTTTTCTTCTCTTAAATCCAGGCCAGACAATTAAGCTAGTAGTTAACTCCCAGAAAAGGGATCTTTGGTAATAGAGGCTTTTAAAGTGGGGAGCATGTTAAACTGCCTCAGTGCTCTTAAATAACTGTAAGAAAGTTAAAATACCTGATAGGTTTTTGGATAAGTACTGTTGAAAGACCTTTTCAGTGATGAATTAGAACAGTTGCCAGACTGCACAAGATAAAAGCAAGAAGCCTAGCAGCCTTTATTGCTGCTGGTTCTTCAGGGAACAGAATGCGAAAAGAGGCTTTTTTACCAGTCTGTGTTTAGCCCAGGTGGGAGTAAATTATGTTAGAGATTTTGTTTCTGAATGTTAGTTAGAATGATCAATTTTCTTTATACTGAATGTTTATTCTCAATTGTACAAAAGTTAGTATTCCTTTGAAAACTTTAAATAAAAGTTTCTCCACAGGCTCTATCAGTACATGGACAAACCCAACTGAAACTTGAAAAGAGTCTGTCTCTTCTTGTCAGAGGCTTGCATATGGATGTGTAAATTTATATATTTTTGCATTAAAGGAGAGTACATGGACAGTAAAGATAAAAATGAAAATTCCTGTTTTCCAGGTGATTTATCTTTGTACCTTTTTTTATTTTTATTTTTTGTGCTGCTTTATGCTTTATCATTGCCAGGCTGCTTTATTCTACCTGTTACATTTATTTTTTATATTAGCATAGCTACCAGGGGCCTCCATCAAGAACCAACCTCATGTGTCTCTCTGTCTTTGAAGTGTTTCAAGGAGAATTCCTGTTCCAAGGAACTTGGAGACTACAGAAATCTTGCAGGAGATAGATACATTGGAATTATGATTCACTCAATAAGTTTCAGTGAGAACTGTGAGTGCATCTGCTACCAGTGAGCACTGAAAACTTGTACAGGAATTTACTAAAGTCCAATGGCCATGATCAAAGTGACACAGCATACTTGTATCTTTTCCTGAGAGATGCTGGGTCTTGCCAACCAACCTGCTCTCTAAATGCTCTTAAACACAGCATTAAAAGCCAAGCTGGAAGCAGAGCCTGTTAAAAAATGGGGCCTCATTACTCCCTAATCTGTGATAACAAATCCCATGCTTCTAAATGTTACAGTCATGAAGATTTTACCATCTTCTATTTCATGCTTGATTTACATCTATTACTAGATAATGGAAAGCTAAACAGGTCCCCATGTACTGGGATTACAGGTGAACTGGAGTTTAAGAATGTCTTCTGAATTAATAGTTTCAGGGTTTTGATTGCATCTGAATACTACTGTTTTTGCTGGTCCCAGCAGATTGGAAAATCTGTCAGGAGTGAGTTGGAACAAATTGCTTTACTCAGGCATCAAGGGAAGCCCAGCAAGAAGTTAAAGCAGTGAAGCCATGATGAAGATGTTATTTCCAGAAAATGCAAGGTCTTTATCAGTAACCAGGCTTCCTCCTGGTTCTATCTGTAGCAATAATTCCTGTGAGTGTTTGACAACTCAGAAGAATGTGACAGAGGATGCATTCCTTCCCAGTTCTCTTTAGACATAGCTTCCAATCAGGACTGTGTGCTTTGCCATTTACTCACAGCTCGCCATTTACTCACAGCTTGTCTTTCTTGATTGCTATTACTTTTTGGCTTTTCAAGAGGGAGATACAAAGTATAATACTAGAAAGACCTGAATTTGGTCTCCACTGCTGTAACAGTGACAAGTGGGAACACCCACCTGGCTTCTCTGACAGTTTCTCTTTACTCCCAGTTTTGGTATGCCTGCACCTCGCCTCTCCTTCAGTATCTTCTTTGGACAATCACCTTCAGTATCCCTGTGTAGTTCATTTGTGTCCTCTCATGACTGAAAAATAAGGAGAGAATGGAGCAGAGGGGAAGTAGACGGCATCACACTGCATTGTCCACTCCTGTGGCAGCCAAGGTGTCCAGTTCTCTCAACATGTCCCTAGAGATTCCCTGCCACTGCCACCTGGAGATGTCACCCACTGTGTGTCACTTGCAAGAATGATGACAGTGGCGATGCTGCAGGGGATGGATGTCACCAACATCATCCAGCAGCTGACAGAGTGGTTCAAGAGGGTGGAGACGTCATGGGGACATTGTGTAGATGGGAACATATAGGGGACATGGAAATATTGCCTGCTTTGGCAGGGGGGTTGGACTAGATGATCTCTAGAGCTCCCTTCCAACCCCTACAGTTCTGTTTGATTCTGTGAAATGTTGGCCTTAAAATTATTTTGGGGTATCTCTGAAATAGCCTGAGGGTGAATTGCTGCAAGACTCTCCTTTTCCATCTAAGAGTTATTGTGTTTACAGTTTAGTGCCCTCAATTTCTTTGCTGGACTTGCTATAAAACTTTAGTTACAAATTCACAATTTAATCACAGTTCAATTGCAAATGTAAATTTACAATTCTGATCTTTGTTGCTGCTGTAAATGCTCTGGAGGAATGTCTCCTGCAGCACTTCTTTCCTTATAATACTTCTGTTCTACTTGAGGGATAATGGTGTACCTTTAGTTTTATGAGGTATTGCAGCTTTATTAACCCATTGAACAAACGTTCTTTTAGTTCTTACAGAAGTAACTGGATGTCTACATTAGCTCCCAGGAAAAATCTGGTGCTCCATGTCATCTCCTCCTTCTTTTGCTTGTGCTTTTAACTGCTTAATTGCCAACACTTCCGGTCCTAAATCATGTGCGCAAGATGGAATCACTGAATTTGTTCTGGTTCTGTTTCACCATAAAAGTCTGAGCCACTTGGATTTTATCACACTATTATGAGAGCTGGACAGAGCTACCATCAGATCTCACTTCCTCTCTCTCCTTGAGTTTTAGCCTCTTTCCTATTATTATAGAATCATGGAATCATTGAATCATAGAATCACTGAGGTTGGAAAAAATCTATAAGATCATCCAGTCCAATCATCCACCTATCACCAATACTTCCTACCAAACCATGTCCCTCAGTACCATATCTAAGATGTTTCTTGGGGTCTGTGACTCCACCACCTCCCTGAGCAGTCCATTCCTGTGCCTAACCACACTCTTGGAGAAGTTTTTCCTAATGTCCAACCTAAATCTCTGCTGGTGCAACTTGAGGCCATTACCTCTCACTCTATTGCTAGTTATGTGGGAGAAGAAGCCAACCCCCAGTTCACCACAACCTCCCTTCAGGCAGCTGTAGAGAGCAATAAGGTCTCCCCTGAGCCTCTTCTTCCCCAGACTGAACAATCCCAGCTCCCTCAGCCACTCCCCATAAGACCTGTGCTCCAGATCCCTCACAGCTTCACTGCCCTTCTCTGGACAGGGTCCAGGGCCTCAGTGTAGTTCTTGTAGTGAGGGGCCCAAAACTGAACACAGTATACTCGATGTGCAGCCTCACCAGGGCAGAGTACAGAGGGATGATCACCTCCCTGCTCCTGCTAGCAACACTATTTTGGATACAAACAAGAATGCCATTGGCCTTTTTGTCCATTGAGCATCAATGAATACCCCCAGTTACATTTTGTGATACATCTAAAACAAAAGATGCACTGACAGGTTGTCAACAACAGGCAGCTCATGTTTATTAATATCCGATTATTTTTGTCCTCCTGCAGGTCTGAAGAAGACCTAAGGGTTGTAAATTGGGCCATATAGATGGCAATGCTCTTGCTTTGTTGGTTTGTGACTGTCTTGAGAAACTGCTGTGTATGCAGTACTGTTTTCATACCTCTGTGATACTGATCTATTCTAATCATTCCTTTTCACTCAAGACATGTCTGTAAAAATGAAAGAGAAATTATTTCTCTTCCTCATTTACCCACAGTCAGTCAGTATTTGCAGCGCACAGAAACATCACCTGAACCAAAACGCATAACTAACATCTCTCCTTAGATTCTTCTACTGGGTAATGCCCACCTCTGGCTTCTGGTGCCGTGAACACTTTATTCTTTTTTATTATGTTTAACGCTGTCTTCTTTCACACTGTTGCTGCTTGTTTCTTTTTTTACATGGAATCTAGATTGAATTTTTATGGAACCTGTTTTTAATTGCTCACTCTTTTATTTCTTTTAGGTCTGTTGCAGGCAGACCCTACAGATTTGATTTTCCTTGCATTTTTCCTTAGTCATTACTTATTTCAGGATATTTATGATGTTTCTGTGAAAAATATTTTCTTTTTGTAAAACTGTTTTTCCAGGGAAATAAAATAATATAAGCAGCCTGCCTGCATCTCTCTTTTTTAGCCTGCTTCAGTGAAATCTCAGTTGTGCTCTGCAGATTTGATGGCTTTTTTTTTTTTTTTTTTTTTTTTTTTTGTGCAAATACATATCAGAAAAGAAACAGCACCTGACTTCTTGGTTAGACCACTGCTTTTCTCTGGCAAGCCTGCCAAGCCTTTCTGATTTCATACTCCAAAAGATGCAGATTGTTTTGGAGATATCTTTTGCTGAATGCTTAATGCGATCCCATATCAGTATTCCATCCAGCAGTTTATCAGAGAGATAAGATTGATTATCTCTTTCTGGCTTTCTGTGAGACCCTCTCTGTGGCTTTCTGTGAAAACTTGTCAATGGTTTACGGGCAGGTTTGGCCCAGTTCCACGACAATTAGTGCGGGAGACCCACAAACCCACACCCCAGGAAAGGGGAAGGGGGAAAAGGAAAAGGGAAAAGGGAGATGGGCCTAGGAACAAAACAGCGGCAACGATCTGAGGAGGAAAGCTAATTTACTATGTAAGATATCAGAAAGCAAAATAACACAATATAATACAATATAATTGGAATTGAAGCTAATAAATCAAATAAAATGAGCAAGAGAGAGTGTCTGATAAACTGAAGGCCTTACGCTAACGCTGAAGGCGGACGGCAGCTGAGTCCATCCCAAAGGAAAGAGAGTATCCCGTGACCGCAGACAGTTTTTATCTTTCCCTCTGAGCGTAAACACGTAAGAACGCAAAGCATCGCAAAGTCCTCTGGGGAGTGCAGTTCTTCTTCTCTTCTGAGACAAGTATATCTGGAACTATCGATGATCCATGAAGCTGGAGCATTAACTCTTTAACTCCAAACACACCATATGATGTTATGATGTGGAATACCAATACCAAAAATCATAAAACCATGACAGATCTTCAGCAGTCTTGCAGCTCTGCACAGCTCAAGTAGACAAGATATGCAGGTAGGGAAACTGCAGAAGAGCTACGCAAGTCTAATGTGCACCTGCTGTGCAATCAGCAGAAAGGAGGCTTAAAAATTTACTTTGGGTTTGGTTTTCTTTCCTTGGCTTTGGTCTGTGATCTATTTATTTATTTGTTTATTGCAGTCAGCATGATTCCTAGCACAATAGCCCTTTGAGAACAAGATCCTGCTTGACATGAAACATTATTCTTTCAAAAATGATGATAAACACAAAACCGGCAATGATATTTTATTTAAGCATCCCAAAGGCTCTCATATTTACAAGATGATTCATAAGGCAGTCACAAGTCTTTTTCATAGGAAAAGACAAGTAATTTTTGTGCTAGATGTAATTTTCTAAAAAACAAAGTAAAAGTGATTGAAAATATTCTGACAGCGGTTGACGTCTGGACTTACTACTGAACAGTAGGCTGTACCTTCCCAGCACAGAGAATGCTCCAGAGGGCTCTTGCTCTATCCATTGACTCTTGTTTTGCCAGCTACCCCAAGTATTGCTCCTAATCAAAAGCATTTTAAATACAGGTAACAAAACCAAGCATGTCCTAGCAGTATTGTTTTACATGCAGGACTGACATAATTACATCAAAATAGTGATGACTAATTGTGAAATTAGGTTTCCACAGTGCTTGTGCCTATTAGAAATCCTGTAGTAGATGCAAAGGATTCCAAGTCAAAGAGAATGATTCTACTCTGGCATACAATCAGCCTGTAAAAGAAACTTCTCACTGCAGAAACTTGTGAACCAAACGTAGGAATCATAGAATCATAGAATCCTTAGAGTTGAAAGTGACTTTTAATCGTCATCTAGTCCAGCTCCTCTGCAATGAACAGGGACATATGTAGCTAGATCAGGTAGCCCAGAACCTGATCCATACTCACCTTGAAAGTCTCCAAGGACAGGGCACAGCAGTACAAGGAGACACAACTCAGAGGGTGAAAAAGATGGAAGGAAGTGAGCACACAATGTTTACCAGCTTGCTATTGAGAGAATGTGCTTCTGAGGGGTACTGTACTGACCAACTGGGAGTCTGTTGTACTCTGTGGAGTCAGTAAACCAACTGAGATCTAACCTGAGCGTTCTCAGACCTGTTCCGTGGTGTATCGTGCTGCACAGCCTTCAGACCTCTGTTGTGCTACACAGTCTCTGCCAACTCCTTGCAGTTGGTCCTGGTAATCACAGTACCAGCATAGCCTTGCCTTTTTCTTGAAGTTCACATTTGAACAGTCCTTCTGAATGACAGTAGAGGTGGTGAACAGAGTAATTTCCCTGTAAGGAAAAAGGAGCGACACCTCTCTCCATAGGGATCTGCATAGTGTGCTATTGGAAAATCCATCTATGATCCTTCCAATGCTTCATAAAATGTGCACTCCCAACATCTGAAAGAATGTAAAACTTACTCCTTATCTCCATTACTCATGAAATAAAGGTCCATTTTGATGTCTGGAGCTACTGTTGCCAAAGTTGTTCATCTGTTCTCTTTCAGACATATACAGGAGAGGTATAGAGAAACAGCAAAGTTAACTGAGGCTTTGGCTGTGGGATTGAGTTCTGTTTGCTGCCTGCCTGATGAAGATACAGAGCTGTTGGCTGTGACCTGGCTAGCTGCTCTGAAATGCAAGAGTTCAGACCACATATCCTTTCCCTAAATCATGGTTTTTAATTTGCCTTCAGAACACAGCCTCATATCAAGGAGGAAAAAGAAAAGTCATCATGTCTGAAACAAATCTTAGGAAGCAGATGGAAAAGGAGATAAACTGCAAAAGCAGCAGGTGACAGCAGTGGAAATCTAAGCAGCCCCTATGTAGTCATGCTGAAGAAAGGGAAACATCATCTGATATATTCTTGCTGCTGACCTGGAGGTGTGGAAAAGATCTATACATTAAGGAAGGAATGGGAGTGCACACCGGATGTTTGCAAAAGCACTTCCCTTCAGACAAGCGAGATAAGCACCTGCTTTTCAACTGGTAAGTGAAGCAACTCTGCATGCAAGATCACAGCCTCAGCTCTTGATGCATCTGCTGAAACCTCTGAGTATTGATAGACTTGGAGTTTGGCCGTGTAGACACCAAAGAGCTCTTCCCTCCCAAGGATGGTGGGGAATCTCTACCCCAGCCTTGTCCCCTCACACATTGGGCTAAGTGGGAGAGCAGCGTACCGATGAGCTAGTGGTTGCTTCATGCATTTGTCAGCCCCAAAACCTTCAGTATTTTCACATCAGCTCCTTCTCCCAAACCTTCTGCCCAGTTACCAAGCCAGTTCACACCTTCATAGCAGCATTCACAAAGACCCTTTTGGTTCCATTCCCTTTCACCTGAGCAGCTCCAGTGCTGGCCCTGCTGGCTTGTCTTTAGCTTTTGTTGATTTAATGGAACAGACTGAGCTGTGTTTAGTTGCTATGGGAAATGTAAGCAGTCAGGTCTTTGCACAGCAGGGGCCAAATGAAGCTTTTAAGAACAACTTCAATTTCTGAGCCACTCATCTTCGCAGTCCTTAATATTGTTTGTTTGTTCCACAGAGGAAGTAGAAGTAGGTCTGTACTATGTAAACTTATGATTTACAAAACAAAGGAAGAGTACTTATGAATATGCAGCAGCCTACCTAATGTGGGCCAAAGCTGGGAAATGGCTCGCTGTATGCAACATTATTTTGCATTTGAATGCAAGCTCCCTTTGGTCTGGACTGAGAAACAGAAATTTTTGTCACTCCTTACCAGACTACTGGGTGTATTGAAGCAGAGAGCAGGAGCAGCTATACTTGAGACTCTTAAAGGGGTCTCGGGTTGGTTTGGTCTCCAGTAGTCACAGGGAAACAATAGGGCCCAGAGCAGTAAAAGCACAAGAGCTGCACTGCATGTTCAGGGAAGAAACTTATTGTTTTCATACTTTAGAATATCCATGGACACTGTGGCTGTTCTGAGAGTCAGACAACTATAATAGCTTTCTCTACTGCGTACTGGAGTGCTGGGAAAACGATTCAGAAGTCAGACAGCAGTAGTCTTACAAGAACTATTTCAAACTGTTCCACTGACTTTGGGTATGTCACTTTCTCTCCCAGGGCCCCAGTTTCCTTCTCTGGTTTATATGCTACCAAGCTCCCTAGTGAAGTAATTTTAGCTTTTACTGGCACTTATCTTAGATATCTCAGTGATCCCTTGCTATTCTTCCTTAAGGAATGTGGGTTAATAGGCTATTTAACTCATATCAAATATGTTGCTGAGGCAGAGAATTTATGGCAGGTGGCTGTAAGTTATGGCAGGAGGCAGGACAGTGAGCCCAGGGTAAAACCAGAGGACCACTGTGTCCTTTCAAAGGAGCTACCCCTTTGTGCAATAGTCTGTGGGAAGAATGGCTGGCCATGTTATCCCTTCACTTGTCTTTATTTACAGTTTGCACAGAGGAGAGTTGGGCTATGCTGGTGAAGGTTTATTCAGGGAATCAGGGAAATAATCTCAAAGTTATAGACTTCATATATATTCTCATGATCATGCTCATATATGATCATGTTTTGAAAGTGGAGGGCTTTTTAAATAACTATTGCATATGTTTTTTTTGTTGGGTTTTTTTATTGTTTTTTCCTTAAGCATACTATTCTCCATAATAATATTTTCTTTTTGTTATCATTCATGAGCCTATTTTTAGCTCTCTGTAAACACATGCAGGCTCATGAATGTCTTAAATGACTATAAATGGAAGAGATATTTTCCCCATCGTAGTAATCACATAGCTGGTGGTAATCATCCCAGCTCCAAGCTAGCTAGGGTCAGCACAGTTAAAAATTCTATTGAGGATGAGTTTATTAAAGAAAGATTAATGGCACCTTCAAAAGTTTTGTAGACATTACAGGTCCTGAGACCACTTGTGAGTTTTTATTTAGTAGTCTATTCATTTTTATTTTGATATCAATTATCTGTATAATTTTCTTACAGATGAGCACTAATTTGTTCAGTTATCCCGAAATTTCTTTGTAGGATTTGCTTGCTATCTCCCTCAACTTAAAATCAACCAGTTAGTAACGAAGAGGAAGAACACAGTTATTACATGCATAATAGAAGTATTCAGTATTTGGATTTAAGTGTGTTTTGGTGAGCGTGTCCGTCCTTGTGAAATTCTGTTTTCCATAGGTTACACAGTGCTCTTCACAGTGATGCAGCAAAACACAATAGGACATACTAGGTGTAACTTGCAAATTTGAAGTCAAATCTGTCAGAAAAATAAATAGCCACCCATTACCGGAGAGTCATAAACACCCACAGCACCAAGCAGATCTAGCTCCTTATCCTTCTGCAGAGAAGGACTTTGTTGTGGTCCTTGTGGTCAACAGACTGGCCACAAGCCAGCAGTATGCTCTTGTGGCCACAGGGCCAGTGATATCCTGGGGTACGTTACAAAAAGTGTGGCCAGTAGGTTGAGGGAAGTGATCATCTCCGTCTCTCTGTAACCCTGGTGAGGCTACATCTAGAGAACTGTGTCTAGTTTAGGGCTCCTTAGTTCAAGAAAGACGGGACCTCTGGAAAGAGATCAGCAGGAGACCACAGAGATGATGATCCTGGAGCATCTCCTGTATAAGGAAAAACTGAGACATCAGACTGTTCAGCCTTGAGAAGGCTGAGAGGGGATCTTATCAATGCTTATTAATATCTAAACAGTGGGAGTTAAGTGAATGGGGTCAGACTCTTTTTGGTGGTGGCCAGGGACCAGGGACAGTGGACAATGGACACAAAATAGAACACACAGTGTTCCACCTGGACATAAGGAAAAACTTTACAGAGCACTAGAACAGGCTGCCAAAGGGGTTGTGGAGTCTCCTTGTTTGGAGGCAGTCAAGACTTTCATGGACATTTTCCTGTACAATCTACTGTAGGGAACCTACTTTAACAGGGGATTTGGCTGGATGATCTTCAGAGACCTTCCAACCCCTACAGTTCTATTACTCTGTGATCCTGTGGTTGGCTAGGTTGCTGGAAGCAGTCGTCTCATCCTAAGCCAGTGAATGTATCAGACCAAAGCTCCTTAATCTGTCAGTGACTTAGGAGGCGTTTTGGGGATACTGGGTGAGGAAAGACATTTGCAGGGAGCCTCTGAAGCTCTTATATTACCATATAAAAATAATGCAGAAGGTTACAAAGATGTTTGAGAGAGGTAAGAGAAAGAATACTTTATTGCACCCCTTATCCTCATGCTGTGGAGATGGATTCTTTATGCCATCTTCAGTGTGGCGTATAGAAATCTGCTGTTATCCCAAAGCTGCTTCTGTTGCACAGTGTTCTGAGCTATGGCCAAACATATTGAACTGGCCAAATCTACAGATTATTATTTATTATTACATCTTGCAGGAACTGTATATTATGCTGCAGCATGCTGAAGAACACTCCAGCAGCTGTACAGAAATGGAATTTCACAAGCAGAGACAAACACATTAATCTTTAGTTTGTTAAATAATTAAATAATCTTTAATTAAGATTCTACTTAAACTCTTCATCTTCTGAGACTAGCTTGATTGTACCCACACTTGCCATTTAGGGCAGCACAGCTTACGGGTACTAAGAAAAGCATCCTTTCATGAGAGGAAAATACTGATGGGAAAAGATCCACAGTCCAGACAAAACTTACTGGCTGGAAGCTACTTGTTATGGACTCTGGTACATTGTAAGAAAATACAAGAGGTAAGCTGAGGACTAGTCACTATTTTGATTCAGTTCTTCTTAGTGTTTGATTTGATTTCCTGGCATGTTAACATCCTGGAAAAGGTGGTTGTAGGAATGAGAGTTGTTGTTTTCTCTCTGTGTTACCTGAGCAATGGGACAGAACAGAGGTAACTTGTAGCAGTAACAGTTCTGCCTTCCTCCCTCTGTTTGTTTGGCTGCAGGTTCCTACATAAGTACATAAGTTGCCTACATAAGTTAGGTGAGGTTTGGGGGAATCAAACTGAGCATGGTTGCATGCCAGTTGGAGGAGAGAGGCAAAAATAGCTCCTGTTATGACCACTGAGTAGATTAGGATACAACAGGACTTCTGAACTGTCTGAGAAACTGTGACTCAAAGTGGTCTGGGAGTACATATTCTGGGTCACTGTGGTCCAGGATAGAAGGATCTTGGCAAATGCCTTAGTGTGTCTGAAGAATGATACTTGAAAATGTATGATTTTTCCAGAGAGTGAAATGTCTGTGTATTAGACTTGATCTCCTTCATGAACACTTGGAAAAGTGGTAGCTAAACAATGAAGACCAACATACTAAAGAATGGAATTTTTATTTTTATTTTTTGCCATTTTGGAACCTCAGACTCTTTTGGCCTGCCACAGAGCTTCAGAAATCTCATTAAATGGATGTTTGAAGTTAATAAATAACACACTTGAAGAAAACAATCCAATTGTAAAAAAACAAAACAAGAACAAAGTTTTTGATAGCAACCCAATAAAAACATTTACACCAAAATTGGGTTGATTAGACATGATTCATTGTAATCTATCTTCTTTTATTCTACTTTATCAGTAAATATTAAGTAGATACATCTCTGAATTGTTAAAATTGACATACTAAAAAAACATTTGAGTTAACATATGATACAACCTCAGAAAGATTGAATTGGACCATGCCATGGAATGAGCATGAAGTTACATTTTTCATTTTATATAAAGTCATTCCTCAGTTTGAGAACTATTTTACTGAAAACAGAACTGACTGCCAACAAAACACCAACAGAAGCTGTGCAAAGGAGGGCAATTCAGGGGTTTGTCTTTGAAAAGCACATCTCTGAACTTCACATCAAAACACAGCAGTTCTGACAAAAATTATATGCATTTTTGTGTGCTAGCAGGAAACTTCAGGCTTCTGTGTAAGGTCACTGAAAATATGCAGAACAGAAAAGATGAAAAAAAAAATAGCAAGCAAGGAGAAGAATACTAGTTGTGTATTGTCACAACATGCAGATTGACGGTTGAGGGAGACATTAGGCATTAGTATTCTAACGAACCAAAATGAGTTGTGCTACATTTGATGAAAGAACATTGAATTTTTTAAGTATCATCACTTTTTATAATGCAGCAAAACATTAAGCACAGGCAAAATAATGATGCATTCTGTGTTTTTCATTTACCTGAGGAAGATAATTGTGGAAAGTGGAAATGATTCTTTTTAACAGAACCAAGAGTCTGAGTGATTCTGGTATGTGTATTTGACTTTCTGTCTGCAGAAAAACTATTAAGAAGTGAATTTTGTGCTGGTACAAAATTCAATTAATTAGAGCCCACGCAATGGAAATTTGACATGTCCTGCACTTAACGAGTCTTCTTTTCATCACGTAACTGCAATTTTCCTTCAGCTTTTATAGGAACACCCACTGAAGAATATCTGGCAGCAATAGCACTGCTGGTTTGGATAGAGTTAACAAAGAAATCTGCCAAATAAACGCTGGTGACAATCCCAGGCCTTCCTAAAATAGATATGAAGATGCCTGTTAAATTTGTGATGCTTATTCTTCCAGCCTCATTTCTTATAACCACAGTAAATGAGATCAATCCAGAGCCCTTAGAAAAGCTGTTTGGTTTTTTTTTGTTTGTTTGTTTTTAACTTTTGTAGTAAATGGCAAAATAACAGAATAGTTGAGGTTAAAAGGGACCTCTGAAGACCATCAGATCCATTCTCTGCTCAAGCAGGGCTACACAGAGCACACGACTGGCTTTGTTCAACTTGGTGTTCACCAGGACTCCCAAGTCCTTTTCTCAAAGATGCTTTGCAGATCCTTCTTGATGGCAGATTAACACAGTATTTATCCACTATACCTTCCAGCTTTGTGTCATCTGCGGACTTGTTGAAGGAAAACTGTAGACCATTGTCCAGATAACTAATGAAGACGTTGAAAAAGACTGGACGCAGTACTGATCCCTGGAATACACTGTTACTTGCTGGTCTCCAGTCAAACTTTGCACACAGAATGACAGAATTGCAGGGGTTAGAAGGAATCTCAAGAGTTCAGAGTCCACCCCCTCTTCTAAAGCAGGTTCCCTACAACATGTTGCACAGGTAGATGAGTCTTGAATATCTCCATAGAAGGTGATTCCATAGCCTTTCTGGGCAACCTGTTCCAGTGCTGATCACTATCAATTGGGCTCAGTAATTCATACAATATTCATTGTTGATTGTTCTTCTAGCTCACAGCTTGCCTGTTATGGTCTTAGGGGAGTGAATGTCAAAAGCCTTATTGAAGTGAAATACACAATAATCATTGCTCTCACCTCACTAATCTTCACTGCTGTGAAATGCATGTCAGGTGATGAGAAATCTGAGATCTCCCAGACTGCTTATGCTGTGCTGTGTTGTACCTCCAACAGATATTGGGATGTTTGAAGTACCACATCAGGACAAGGGTTTGTGAGCACAGTGTTGTGTCTATAGAGGGCCTAATCTGCTTGGTTTATATGGTCAGTGCCCATACCAGACCCTCACTATAGTATCACATAATTACATTCTTACAGTAATCCTAACACATAAACTTTCAGTCAGTTCTTCATCCATTCCATACATTCATTGACATAAAAGATGCTCAGTGATATAAAGGGTCAAACCCCCTCCTTGTCTCAACAGGCTGCCCTTTTATCCTTCCACTGCAACGTTCCAGTCTTGGCTGCCATCCCACATCATCTCTGCAGTGCTAACACGATTGTAGCCCTGCAACTATATGCACATCTCTTACTCACCTTGTTGCTTCCCAATACTGTACCTGTTAGTGTACAGGCACTTAATAGAGGCACTCCAACTTGTGTTAATAGAAAGTGTTTGGGGGACTTCTCCATAACAGGGCCTTGTAGATCTTTGCTTGCTAACCTGCAAGGACTAAAGTAATTCTGTTTAACTCCCATTTTGTTGATTCTTTAATTCCCCCCTGCCACATCATCACATCTCCTTTGTTCAGCTATGCTGTCTGCCACTGAATTCTTCCACTGAATGACTTCATGACTTCAGCTTGAGTTAACTGGAAGAAACTGGTAACCACAAGGTCTTCTAACTTCTTTCAGATTGTATTTGTACACAGGAAATAATCCAGAGGACTATATATATTTTTTTTTCTTGAAGCACGATGCTTCTTTCTGGACAGAGAACTGCAGCCTTTCCCCCTCTCTAGATTATACTTTCTGTAATCCTATTAATATATCCTGCAAGAGGTTCAGTAGCATCCTCCTGCATTTTCAGATTGTGAGCTTCTGTCAGTCTCTAAACACCAAATGTTCTAGTAGCCAACTGTCTACCTTTACTGTAATAGAACATTTGCTTTTTCCCCCTCAAAGCATACTGCTTGTCTCTATGATACTTCATTTAGCTGACCTCAAGCAATCTTTCAAATCTGTCAAGATAATTTTGAATTCTGATACAGACCTCTAAATGCCCCTTTCAGTTCAGTGTCATCTGCAAATGCTGCAAGTTCACTTTCCTCTCCATCTTCCTGGTCATTAGTGAAACAATTGAATAAGCTAAGGCTCATGCCAAACCCCCCTGGGAAATAATTTGCATATTTCTCCATAAATGTCAATGAATCATCAAAAACAAAGGGACCACCCCCCAGGCAGCTGTCTGTTTCCCTTAAGAAAGGTCATCAGAGCCAGAGGTTCACTGTTTGCTAACAAGGAAGTTATGTGAAAGTTTATCCAGTGGTTACTTTATCGACTAGGCCAACCTCCCTATCCTTGATAAATGTATGTTACCTATCCTTGTCTCCTTTTCTTTCAGGTAAACACTTTTTGTCCATTTGGTCACAAGTTCTTTTGATCCTGAGAATAGCATTAGAGTGATTATATAGCATGTCTACAGGGTCTCTTTTTTTACAAATACAATATATGTTTGTGCTTTAGTTTTATTGGGAATTCACTTTTCCTCTACTAGTTCTAAGAAACAGTAAATTTCAGCAAAATCCTTGAGCACCCAAAGTGACTTTCTTCAGACTTAGCCAATCTTTTCAGTACTTTCATTCTGTTCCTTTTCTGACTCTGGCCATTGCTTTTCTTGTCTTGTTACATTGTTTGCTTACACACTTTGGTAAAGACTAGAACAAAGGAAATGCAGGATGTTTGTTTGTATCATTCACTGTTGGTTCTCTTTCCCCATGAGATAACAGACCAATACGTTGTTTTGAATTGTTTTATTGTACTTAAAGAACCTCATAGCCGTTCCAGGTGTCCCATGCATTTTCCTCCCTTCTTATATTCTGTTATGTTAGATTTGAATCTCTAGGATAACATCTGAAGCATCTGTTTGGTTGGAAAAGAGCTTTAGGATCTTCTAATCAAACCATCAATATTCCCCACTCACCATACCTCTAATGTCCTGCCCAGGCTCCCTGCCCCTCCAGTCCCCTAAACATGGGGTATTGAGGCACAAGTATGTTCAAGGTTGGATATTAGGAAAAAAATATTTTCTGAAGGGGGAGTCAGGTGCTGGAACAAGCTGCCCAGGGATGTGGTGGGGTCACCATCCTTGGAGATGTTCAAGACATGTTTAGATGCAGCACTGAGGGACATGGTTTAGTGGTAAATATTGGTGGAAGGTGTACACTTGGACTGGATGACCTTGAAGGTCTTTTCCAACTTTGGTGGTTCTATGATTCTATAATTCCTTCATCTTCACTGCCCATGTAGCCCTTCACTGTGTAACATCAAAATCTGAGATACTCTGGTCCCATAAATCTACAGAAAATCATGTAAAGCTTAGCTCAGGTCCATGATGTATGCCTCAACATGTTTAAGCCAATCCCTACGCTGTCATTTTTTGTGTCTTTGCTGGTGGTGGAAGGCTTGAAATATGAGGTCCATTCCCCTCAGTTGTATGGATTCTCAACTGTGGATAGGAAATTCTATAAAAATCTCCTGAAGCTAAGATACCAACAAAAATGCAAATATGATAAAATATATCGCAAAACATTGAGGAGCTGTTGTAGTAAGTATAGTTATTAAGGTCATAATGGAATGTCATAATAGATCTCTGAGAGGTGAAACTAGAATTCATCACCTCACCACACTGCATTTACCTCATAGTTCACTCACTTCACTGCATTACTTCCCCCCGACTGTGATGTGGGCTAGAGGAATTGGGGATAGGGAAAATACAGAGAACTTGAGAAATCTGGATAACGTACTTCTTTTTTTTTTTTTTTTTCAGTTTTCTGTTTCTCTTTCAGCATATTTATTCTAGGCTACAAACTGAAGTCCAGCCATTTCACCAGAAATAATCACGTTATTTCTCTCTAAAGACATCTTAAAAGAGCTTGTTGCCATGAGCACTTTACGTATCTCTCTGAACAGTAATGTTTCAGGTTAACATCTACTGCAAGCTGTGAAACTTCCAGAATAAATTGTTAATCAGAGTAATCTGAAACTGGAAGCAGTTTAGGTTTCTGTTTAAATCTGTATGTCTCCTGTACTAGAAGTTCTCCTTCACTGGAATAAGCAGTTTGCAGATCTGAGAACCCCTTATATCTCCTGCATCATGTCTCTCCCTAACAGTTGATACATCTGCTTTCAGTATGTTCCACAATCTGGTTTTGGTCCAGCAGGTCTGGACCAACAATCATAGACTGTAACTTCTATCTTTTCCTGTTTGGTGGATGGGCCTTCTCTGGTCCCTTCTGTAAGAGAAATAAGCAGCCTGTGTGAAACTCTTGTCCTGACTTTGTCTAAAGGCAGTCATTTTTCTGCAATTGTTCAGTGAAGACCAAGGACAAAGTAAATAAAGACTAAGGGAAAAAGAAATTCTTCCCTGTTGACTCAACTCTTGAGGTCTTGCAGGGTTTGTGTTTTTTCCTTTTCTCTATCTTTTTCTTTTCTGTTTTTCATTTCCTTCCATCAAGCTTACATTTGTCATCACTGCTGCATGCAGAGGAAGTGCAGTATTATTTTCTCCAAAGAAATCAGATGGAAAAATGCCAAAAAAAAAAAAGCTGTTTTTGCTGACAATATCATAGCATAAACAAAAATAACTTATTCTGGAAATGTTCCTTTTTTGTTTTGTTGTTTATTGTTAATGTTCATGAAGACAATCTTCATTGTCAGTTCCCCAACAATAAATTCACAAAGTATGCTTCAACAGCAAAAGAAGAAATTGAAAATTCAAGTATGTTACAGAATTAAAAAGAGTCCTGCCATGTAAGTTAGGTTCATGTGAGACTATGAGAATCAGTTAGCTCAAACTAGAAGTGAGTTTTTGTTATTAGTGGTAAAAAATAAACTCTTTTGGAGGAGAAGTACAGTTTCCAAGAGAAAACAAAATGAAATAAAGCAAAACAAAGCAAAACAAAACAATAACTTCTTCCAGAATTGCAGCTAATTGAAAAAAAATATTGGTTAGAATTTAAGAATGGAAATATCATAAGATCTGAAATATTACTTGTAAACTCTGGGATTTTTTAGAGTTTTGAATTTAATACTAACATGTTTAAAAAATGAAACAAACCATTTAATCTATTTATTTTTTGTCAGTCTCTACACACTCAAAAAAAAAAAAAAAAAAGCCAGCTGAAATTTGCCAGCCACCTTTTCACATGAAGAGTAGAAAAATGAAGGGGAATGAAATAGTACTGAAACACCATCCTATCTGCTTCTTCAATTGTACAGATTAGAAGGTTAGAATCACAGATGTTCGCGCGTCTGTTTTTGAATGCATTACACAAATATATGCAGAAGTCCAGTAATTTCTTCTTGTGAATAAGTGTTCACCAAACAGGTTGCTTTTTTGAATATAATTTGGAATAGAGTTCAGATCATGGAAGGAAACTTTTATGAATCGTTACAAAGACACTTCAGAGCACAGATGTGGATAGAAAGAGATACTAATGCATGGTGCGCAGAGAGTAAGATGATGCAGATGCATCCTAAGAAAGATTATGAAATGGCAGGATGCTGGAGACAGCTGTGGATTGTGATAAAGGAATTCACAGTCATTAAATGCTGAGAATGTGCCTGAAATACCAAGTTCTGAAGAGGGCAGGGCTTGGATAATTACTGTTTCCTAGGGAATTTATTGACCAAGTCATAAAAATGTCATTAATTTTACAGTTGTTTACTTATTAACCCTAATGAAAAACATCCACAAATAAGTAAAAATAGAAGGGAGATTGGGGAATATCTTCAGGAAGATATTAACAAGAAAGTAATTAAACCACCTCTAAGTAACACTATGGAAAAATGAAGACTTCACATTCTTGCCCTGAAATGGATGAAATATAATTATTTTTAGATGGAAGAATTTGAAAACTTCAGACATTTTAGGCATTCACTTTTATGGCAACACTGTTTAGATTTCCTAATTAAATTTCATTTTGAATTAAAAAACAGATTTATTGCTATGTTAAATATATTGTTTTGACATCTGAAAAATTTTCTTCCTTTGCTGTGAAAGTAATACACTATTAAAAAATTCTGATCATATGTAGTTAAAAAACAGCGAGGTTAATTTCTTCTTCTCTTAAATATTATGAAGTTAAAATGTTATCTTCATAGACATGTCTTTTGAACACCATGTTGCTTCTGCTGGCATAGCATAAATCATATCAGCTTCCTTGTGTATCAATGGTGCAAGATTAGTGAAAATGAGATGTCAACAAGGCAGTTTGTCAGTACCATAGGCACGTTTTCTAACCAAGTGAGTTGGCCCAAGAGAGTAAGGAGTTGACATGCCTTTAATCAGGGGATGATTAAACATACAGGTTACATAAAGAGGCTATGATATATTGGATACACAGTTGAGTCTTGCTATCTGCTTGTAACGATAAATTATAAAAGTTGTAAAAATTAAACAGCCATAAATCATCAATTTAATGTTAAGCACCAGTGGCAGAAGTAGGAAGTAACTGTTTACAGCTCTGAAATCTTGCCTCACTTTATTTCCTGGTAGGCAATGAAATGAAAGGTTTGAAAATAATCTTGGTGCAGGGTGAATCCTGTAAGGTTAGCTGTGAACCAGCTGATTTACCTTGCTTTGACCAGAATAGCTGAAACCTTTGCAAAACGCAACAAATTGTTTTTCTTTGTGTCACACCACTACTGGTGTTTGCTTGCATGTGGGAGAACGCAGGCTTGGGCATTTGAATCATTTCTCTTTTGAGACATTGTGAGGGTAATTTCCACTTTGTTTTCAGTGTTACAGAGTTCTCAGATTAAATTTTTGTGTTAATGGAGCTGCCTGGAAGAAAAAGCATTGCCAGCATTAAAGAATTAAATAATGGGATGTGGTTGCTTGTTATTTTTTTAATAATACCTAGATAAAATTACCTTTTATTTGTTTGTTTGTTTGTTTGTTTGTTTGTTTTTCCCCCATTTCAGTCAGTTTCCAGAGGGGAAATTCATTTTGCTGCAGCTTATGAGAAAAAGAAACTTCTGATTGCCTCACTAAGCAACATACAGAAAGGGCTCAGATGGAATGAAACATTTACAAAAGTAAAGCTGAAATATGTACCAAAAGAACATTTTTGATGCTGTTACTGAAATCATGCAACTACTACATTCCATTTTCATATATTTTCATCTTGTCAGAAATCTTAAAGGAATTCTTACTGCTTCTGAAATGTGTCGTTCTACCTACCCCAAAATCTAGATGCTTTCTTTCTAAACTCAACGCTATTAATGACTTCAGAGCATTCCAGAGGTTTATTTCAGAGTAAGATCTATCAAAGTGAAAGGATTTAGTCTGTTTTGCTAAACCAAACTACCTGTGGTGATAGGTCAACAAATAGTCATGTAATCAAAAGTTTTGATTATTATTGTGATTTTCTTGGAAGAATGAAGGACCCAGTTCATTTGACAGAATGGATTTGAAGAGAATATCCATCTACAGGCTACATGTGTTATTGCTACAGCAGAGTTCATGAAATTATCTGTAGTCAGTAGTTCTTCATGCAGTTGTCTGACTTGTTCTAACCTCACGGAGTCAGACTGAAGGGACCCTGAAAGGTATGTAGATAAATATTTCATTACCATATTTCAGGAATCAAGGGATAATTACCTGTTGCTACTTCTTTCCTGCTTGAAGAAAAATGCCAAGAATGATTTCATGAAAAATGGACTCATTGAGTCCATCTTCTTCAACATTGGAAATGGAAAATGAAAGAAAGCTATCCAGATGGTTCTCCTCTTTGTCACTTTTCCTCAATCACTGAACTGCTTTAAGCACAAGCCTGTAAAACCAGGAAGCCCGGAGAACCAGATAGGCTGGAGAGTTGGGCAGAAAGGAACTTTATGAGGTTCCACAAGGGCAAGTATAGGGTCTGGCATCTGGGGAGGAGTAACTGCATGCATCAATACAGCTTAGTAGTTTCCCTGATGGAGAGGAGCTCTGCAAAGGACTTCAGTGTGCTGATGTACAGTAAGTTGGCAAGGAGCCATCTCTGTGCCCTTGTGGCCAGAAAGGCCAGTGACATCCTGGGATGCATTATAAAGAATATGGCCAGCAGGGCAAGGGAGGTGATCTTCCCCCTCTACTCTGCCCTGGTGAGACCACATTTAGAATGCTGTGTCCAGTTCTGGGCTTCCCAGTTCAAGAAAGACATAGGATTTCTGGAAAGAGTCCAACAGATGGCCAGAAGGATACTGCAGGGCCTAAAGCATCTTCTGTGTGAGGAAAAGCTGACAGACCTCGGACTGTTCAGCATGGAGAAAAGAAGGCTCGGGGGAAATGTTGTCATTGCTTATCAGTATCTAAACAGCGGGACTCAAGTGTATGGGCAAGGCTATTTTTGGTGGTGTACATTGACAGAACAAGTGACAATGGGCACAAACTGAAACACAGGGAGTTCCATCTGAACATGAGGAAGAACTTATTTACTGTGAGGCTTCAGAGCTCTGGAACAGGCTGCCCAGAGAGGCTGTGGTATCTCCTTCTCTGAAGGAATTCAAGACCATCTGGATGCTTTTCTGTACAATCTATTGTAGGAAATCTACTTCATCAAGGGGTTCGACACAATGATCTCCCGAGATCCCTTCTAACCCCTGTGATTCTGTGTAGAAATGGGAGATGTGGCATGACTTTGAACTTAGGAGAAGACATCCCACATGGCCTGCAGTTCCTCTTTCAGGCAATGCAGCATCCATGAGATAGTTTATTATTCTGTACAGTTGAGATTTACAAGGACAAATATCTGATGCAATCTCTTAGTGTGAACTAATGTGATTAATTCATTTGGTTACTTACTAAGGCTGGCACAAGCCCTTTGAGACAGACATCTTAGAGAGCTGTTTCCTGTGAAATTCTGTTATGGTGAGTCGCTGGAGGAACAAATGCAGACAGCAGTTTCTTGTATTCAGAGTGCTTTCAGAATACTTTTGTTTAAGATAACTTTGATGTACAAGGTTGCTTCTTTTTGTATTTCTAGAAAAAATATATGGAAGGCCTTGCTTGTTGAGTGCTTTCAGAAGCCTAATAGCTGAGTAGATTCAGCTTGATCTAACAACCTGGAGAAAATAACCTGAGTTGTAGGGAAAAGAACTCATGTAGTTTAATATCATGACCTTAGTGGATGATGATAATAGGCTGACACCTACGTGCCCTGGAAACAACAGTCTAAGCAAACATGGAACTGGAGAACTGAAGTGTAAATAATTGATTTCTGAAAACCTGTCAGAGCACTGATTCCAGAATCCCAAGGTGTCTGTCATTACGCCTGCACAATGCTCTCAGCCCCTTGTTGCCAACAACCCAGCATGCGTATCAGCAGCCCTATAACCAGCTTCCTGCTCCTGACCAGGGGTTGTTTGTGGTGAGTGTTCTACACAGCTCGAGGAGGTTTGTTCCTCAGCAGGCTCTGTGAGAACGAGCTAGATGACTTATTTGTACTCAAAACATTTTTCTAGTACTTGTACTGTGGGACTGTGCTGCCAGATATATCATAGCTGCAGACTCAGATCGTGTGGGCTTAAACCGATTTCAGAGTGAGATCAGTGAAGAACTTTGTTTAGTATAGCAGGTCAGGCCAACTGGTAAGTACAACATAAGCATTTCTGTAAAGCACTCCTCAAGCTACTCTTCTGAGCAGATAAACTCTCAGATATGCAATTTCCCCCCTCCCCCCCCATGTTCACCAAAGCAGTCTGTTTTCCTTAATTTGTCAAGTATTCCATCTTCTGCTTTCCAGAGACCAGAGCAGTTAGTGGGAAGTTTGTTCAGGTAAAAGACTTGGCCTGTGCCACAGCTCTACTTCTCTGTAGTGAGAGATGAGGGCAATACATTCCAGTGCTTCTGCTGGATCTGTCTTCTACCTGTAATTCTCTAAGGGCCAAAAGATTAGTTATATATTGAACAAAATAAGCAATGTATTTCCCATGAGTGTTTTCTACATACTGATCACTATAAACCTGAGTATTTTAAAATTATTTTCGCAATTTTATTTATTGTACAGTTATTAATGTTTCTGCTATGTATCATTAATGTATATTAGTGTGTCTGCTATGTATCACTTGTAAAAACTGCACCCTTGCATCTAGCTTTTGTTGTGATGCTGTTCACCCTTTTAAACCAAAAATGAAAACAAATTAATTAATGGGAACACAGAATATTAGCAAAGTTCCATGGCCCATGGAACTGCACCACACAAGGAAGAAGGAACTTCATGAGAAGTATCACATCAGAAGAAATTTCTGCTGCCCCAGGTATCTGGCCTCCTTACTAGCCAGCACTAAGCTAAGAATAAGGAAATTGGCAAGATTCCAGGAATTACTGATACTGCAAGAAAATGTCGTAGATTCATACATTCATAGATTCATAAGGTTTGAAAGGACCTACAAGACCATCTAGTCCAACCATCCTCCTATCACTATCCCTACCCACTGAACTACTAAATCAAATCCCTTAGCACCTCATCTAAACGCTTCTTGAACAGCGCTAGGGACGGTGCCTCAACCACCTCCCTAGGCAGGCCATTCCAGTGCCTGACCACTTTCAGAAAAAAAATGTTTCCTCAGGTCTAATCTAAATCTTCCCCAGCGCAACTTGTGGCCATTCCCTCTCGTCCTGTCATTATTTATCAGGGAGAAGAGGCCCACCCCCTCCTCACCACAACCCCCCTTCAGGAAGTGGTGGAGTGCAATAAGGTCTCCTCTGAGCCTCCTCTTCTCCAGACTAAACAATCCCAGCTCCCTCAGCCTCATTTCCAGTCATACATGTCATTTCCAGTAATACAGCTAGTACTCCAAGACTCTGGAAAGATCAGCTGTGAGAGTACCAGGCAAAATGATTACCATGGTAGCTTGAAGTTAGCATGACTCAGAAACCCATTTTGGCATTGGCACTTAGAGGGAGCAGTAATGAGTATCCCTATCAGGAGAAATCCCAACCTGCGCCAGTGGGAACAGTAATGGGTAGAGAAACACCTTGAGTGGAAGAAGATGGGTGGGAAATTAGCTATCTGTTTCAGAAATGTGACAGACAACCCGAGTCTGCTGAAACATCTGAAAAAACTTCTGGGCTTTCTGAAGGCAGAATTTATCTTTGTGTGAAGCCAGATGGGTGAGAAACAGTTCTGAACTCACTGCCATCACACAGCTGAAATATTACAAAGGATTAGCTAGTGTTTCACTGGATATATTAGGTATAATTAATCTTTGAACTTCCAGATTAGTGTGAGCATGCTGACAGACAATGAGCAATGACATTTTCACCCTAGAAATTAATTTAGCTTCTCACAGTCTATTATACTTTATTTATTTGTTTGTTCATTACATTGGATGTTTTTAAACAACAAGCTTACTAAAAAAAACCAAAGCTCAGCACAGGAATGTTTTTTGATGACAGATTTTAGTTGGTCAGCTCTTAAAAAACAAATAACTGTTTTGTGAAACTTCTTAGATGTTTTATTCATAAGAAGTGAACTAAAAATATGAGTAGATTTTTTTCCATCCTTACAGTATGTGAATGTATCTAACCATGACAGTACAGTAGCAGAGCTATCACTAAAAGTAGATCACAAAATGTGGAAAACTTCTACCTTATCCTGGCTGCTTCTTTTATTTTTGAGCTTGGAATTCACTGAGGCTAAGGAATATAACATCTAAGCCTGGACTCCAGTGTCATTGAGTTAATTTACTATGCCTTGTGGAAACTTTAACTATAATTTTGAGTGCTGTTGAGCAGTACAAATTACAAAGCATCTGAAGAGCAGAGGAGTGTTCAGGTGTTTCTGTAATTGTAAATTCTCAGTGAAAAAAAGCATCAGATTCAGACAAACTGTCATATCTATTTCCAAGGTGACTGTTGCCTGAAAGTATTGAAAAGGACACAGAAAGAGAAAGAATCATGAAATTCTACAGAAAAAGTTGTAATGTGGCACTTATACCACACATGAGAAAAGTGAGAATATCTTTTTGATATGACACAAGGTGAAGATGAAGTTGAGCATACTGTAATATGGAAGTGGACTGTCACTTTCTCTGTGTGTCTGTGAGAGGGGAGAAAGGAAGGGAGGAAGGGAGGAAGGGAGGGAGAGCTAGACTACTATTCTACCTGCAATCTGTGAAAGACAACAGGTAGACATACACAGTGGGAAATAAGAAAGTGGGGGCTGCTTTTTGTAGACAAGTGACTCTACCTTGGGGTTCTGCTTTCCATAGCTGCTAAGTGAGAGTCACTTATTCAAAACTCAGTCTGGAGCTCTTTTCCCTTTCTTGCTTGAAGAGTCTGAGACCAAGACCTGGGATAGCAAAGAGATCTGTCCCTTGTCCAGACAACTGTGATGATTCAGTGGGTTTTGGAAACCAGCTATGAAGACAGACTCTTCTTATTTTGGCTTAGATAAAACTATCTGGAGATGAGTGGGAGAGGCAGAATTGATATCTGACAGACAATTTTGTCCACTAATGAATATAACAATGTCAGTGCTAATCAAAACCCTTAAACTGTTCTAAAATTAAAAGTAAAAATAATGACCTTATCAAACAATGAAAATATCCTTGCTTCCATTGCTGTTAATACACTAAAGGCCTTCAACATTAGCCCTCTCTATAGCTCTGGTTTAAGACTGATGCAGTGCATGCTGCAGAGAACCACATTGGTCTGCACTCTTCTCCTGGGGGGGGAATTCTGTCTCTGCTGTGCCTTCTGCAGCCTGATTTTTCCTGGCAGGCCCATTCAGATGATTGATTGAGCATGAGTCATTCTAAAAATATATTGTTTTTTAAATCTTCTGTAAATGCAGGATGATTTAATAACGCAAATACATCACTGAAGCAAATTTAATTTAAAAAGAAAAAAAGACTAAACCAGTGTCATTACTAAATGATATGAAGTGACTTTCAACCATTATACAGTTAAATGATGTAAAAAATTGTTAACCCTTTCTTTGAGAATAACAATTAGGAAAAAATCTCCTCTAAGGATAACTCATAAGCTACAGAAAATGCTCTAATCCTTGCCAAAACAAAATCCTGTAAATTGCAATTTAAAGCTTCGGTTTTTAAATCACCAAAGGATTGATGCTCTATTTCTGTGTAAAAGCCACTGCAGAAACTCATTCAGGTTTCTAGGAGGTAAATAATCTACTCTGAATTAGTTTTCATATGCTCAGTCATTAAAGATTCATTTTATCCTAAGAAAGTTGCAGATATGTGAGAGCTTGCAAACAATGCTGGTCTCACTTTGGTAGCATTCTGTGTTGGTTTGCCTTACAAGAGCTCCTCCTTCCTCTTTTTGTGGGATGAGAATCAAGCACAGGTACAAGCTGGAGAAGAATGGCTTAATCCCCGATTTGAATCACAGAGTCATTAAGGTTGGAAGAGACTTCTAAGATCAAGTCCAACCATCAGCCCATCCCCATCATGCCTACTAACCATGTCCCTTGGTGTCACATTTAAATGTTTCTTGAACACCCCCCAGAATGGTAACTCCACCATGTCCTCGGTACCAGGCCTGTGCCAATGCCTGACCACTCTTTCTGAAAATATTTTTTTCCTAATATCCAATCTGAACCTCCCTGGCACAACTTGAGGCCATTACTCTTGTTACTGGGGAGAAGAGGCCAACTCTTACCTCACCACAACCTCCTTCCAGGGACTAGAAAATTGATGTTTTCCCCTGAGCCTTCTCTTCTACAGACTGAACAATCCCAGTTCCCTCAGACACTTCCCATTAAGAATTGTGTTCCAGACCTTTCAACAGCTTCACTGCCCTTCTTTGGACATACTTCAGTGCCTCAATGTCTCTTGTAGTGAGGGACCCCAAAATGAACACAGCATTTGAGATGTGGCCTCACCAGGGCCAAGTACAGAGGGACAATCACCTGCCTAGTCTTGCTGGCTGCACTACTTCCAATACAAATCAGGATGCCATTGGTCCTCTTTGCTACCTGGGCTCAGTGCTGGCTCATGTTCAGATGGCTGTAGACCAACACCTGAGATTCTTTTCCTCCATACAGCTTTCCAGTCACTCTGCCCAAAGCCTCTAGTGTTGGATGGGGTTGTTGTGACCAAAGTGCAGGACTCATCACTTGGACTTGTAGCTACACCTCTGCCCTCAGCCCATCAATCCAGCCCTGTGAAGGACCTTCCTATCCTCAAGCATACTGATACTTCCTCCAGACTTACTGCCATCTGCAAACTTCCTGAGGGTGCACTCAATCCCTTCATCAAGAAGACATTAAAAATGAAGGGCCCCAGTACTGACTCCTGGGGGACACCACTAGTGACAAGTTGCCAGCTGGACTTAACAAGTCAACATGGCTCTCTGGACTGGCCATCCAGCCACTTTTTACTGAGTAAAGAATGCGTCATTCTTGGCCATGAGCTGTCACCTTCTCCAGGAGAATACTGTGGGGGAGAAACTGTCAAAGGATTTACTAAAATCATAGAATCGTAGAATCATAGAATCATAGGGGTTGGAAGGGACCTCAAGAGATCATTGAGTCCAACCCCCCTGCCAAAGCAGGTTCCCTACACCAGGTCGCACAGGTAGGCACAGTACATCAACAGCATTTCTCTTGGTCAGTAGGTGGATCACCCAGTTGTAGAAGATCAGGTTGATAAAGCAGGACCTGCCTTTCAGGAACCCATGCTGGCTGGGCCTGATCCCTTGGCTGTCCTGCACGTGCTGTGTGACTGCTCTATTGCCTTCCTCAATACTGACTTCAGGCTGGCAGACCTGTAGTTCCCCAGGTCCTTTTTGCCCTTTTTTGTATATAGGCATCACACTGACAAGTCTGCAGTCACTTCTCACCTCCCTAGTTGATCAGGACTGCTGATAAATGATAGAAAGTGGGTTAGCAATCACTTCATCTCCATCAGTATCTTCAGGTGGATCCTCTCTGACTCCAGGGTAGTAGGTCACTATCTGTTTTCTTGTGAATTAGAGGGGGGTTGATTCTGCTTCCCATCCCAGTCATCAATCTCAGGGGCCTGAATATCCTGAGGATAACTGCTCTGACTATAAAAAGACAGAAGCAAAGAAGCCTTTTCCTTTTCCTTGCCAGTAATGTTCCCCACTGCATGTAAAGGATGGAAATTCTACTTTGCCCTCCTTTTGATGTTACTGTATTTGTAGAAGTACAGTTCTGGCCAGGTTAAGTTCTTCCTGGGTTTTTGCCTTTTTTGGTTTTCTCTTTGCATATCTAACAACATCCACTGGAAGCACTGGCACAGGCTGCCCAGGGAGGTTGTGGAATCTCCTTCTCTGGAGATATTCAAGACCCGCCTGGACACCTACCTGTGCGACCTGGTGTAGGGAACCTGCTTTGGCAGGGGGGTTGGACTCAATGGTCTCCTGAGGTCCCATCCATCTCCTGTGATTCTATGATTCTATGATCCTCGTACTCTTCCTGAGTTGCCTGCCCCTTCTTCCAAAGGTGGTAAAGTTTTTTTTTTTTTTTTTCCTCAAGTCTCAGCACAGCTCAGTATTCCAAAGCAAAATTAAATCCTCAGCAATTTATGATTTGAGGAGAGGTGGATCAGCAGAAGACAGAAACTGTACTGTTAGATTCCTTCAGGCTTTATTTGTGAGGAAGCAGGGCTGAAAAGAGATTCAGCAAGAACACATAATGGTCCAGAAGTCAGATTGTTGAGAGCTAATTACGAAGGAGATGGAGTGACTGGGTGTCTGCTGTAAGTGCTGGAAAGGACAGCTTAAAGTAGTGCAACCAAGATAGGATACGTCAGATTGGTATCACTTGGGCCTCCTTCACCAAATTTCCTTTCAAAAAGGAAGCTCTGCAAAGTAATGAACAATTCTTATTCTTTATCTTGCAGTAAGCACTTGCCTGTGGCAGACTAACATTGTTATCTCATAAACATATTTTTAATTAAGGTTACTGTTGGTGAGAGGCATAGAAAAGTACTCTTCTACCAAACTCCTCCACTGAATATATTACATAGTAAGAACAAAAATCCTATGAGGTCAACTGTAGAAGAGCTGTGGAAGTGAACTTAATGAAGGATTACCGAGTTTGGAGGAGGTTTTTCTATAATTTCACCTTAATGCCATATGTGTAAATTGTAAGTTATTTCACATCCTAGAATTAATATTTAGTAAAAAATTTAAATAGAAATGAGCTAATAAATTATTTTCTATTCATAAGCATTCTGCACCTTTAGAAACTCAACAGTTTTTTCACTACTGCTTTCCCACTTCCCCATACACCACAGCCTATTAACTCATGGTCCTATCTTTGCTGTGCTGCTCTTCGGCTGTATGTATCTCTTTCAGTTTAGTCATCTATTGTAAAAAAAAATAAATTCAATTATCATTCCTCTATATGCACCACATTTTAATGCACAGTGCAGTCAAAATGCAGTGTTGCCCAAGATTCTATGATCAAGTTTTTCACAGACTGTGAAACTCCACTTTTGAACACATATCTTCTTAGTGTTATGGATTAAATATCTAAATTTCATTCTCTTCTTTTTTAACAAGTTCTGTCTTATAGCATATAACATCAAGATAGAGAAGAACATTTCTCTAGATCTGGAAGCATGCTTTTGAATCTTTTACTAGCTCTAAAAGTTTGAAATCTTCATTTATTTTGCATTTATAATTAATGTAAAATTCAGATACAAGGCAGAAGTCTATAAACAGACTCTTCCTGATAATTCTTGCAAAAGGAAAACTCCTGGGAGTCTTTGGAGTTTTTTTCCTTCTTGCAAAAACGATCTTTAATCCTTGCCATTGGGATTTAAACCCCAAAGTTTCTAATGGTTTTAAGTTAATTATAAATCAAGTTCACCTATGTCTTGGCAGTTTCTGTGACATAAATACACATCTTCTCAAAGGCTTATGGGCAGGTTTGGCCCAGTTCTGTAAGGAATGGGGCAAGGGGACCCACAGACCCACACCCTGGGAAGGGGAGGGGCAAAAGGTAAAGGGCAGGGAAATGGGCCTAAAAACAAAACAGCAGCAACAACCTGAGGAGGAAAATTAATTTACTAAATAAGATATCAGAATGCAAAATAGCACACTTTTCTGAAAACTACTGACGATCCACAGAACTGGAGCATTAAGTCTTTAACTCCCAGTGCACTACATGATATTATGATGTGAAGTACTAACAAAAAAATTAACAAAAAAATCATAAAACCATGATACATCTATGTGACAATTTATACTCTGAGAGCATACCCAAAGCCCCTGCTGCTGGCACTATACAAAACATGGAAGGCATCAAAGAAGAGCTCCTCTAGCTCCCGGTCTGGTGATTCAAACTACTTGTTTTCTTTTCCAAGACAGTGACATTCCAGCATTTCTCTGGTATCCAATTTGACCAATGGAAAAAGCCTGTTCCCAATGACATGACAAAGAACTCTGTTCTTTTACTTCGGTGCTCATCCACTTTGTTTAGTTCTCAGTCATGTAGTATCCTGAGATGTGGGGAGTTTTACTGTCAAGTGAGAGACCAAATGCAGAACCATATTCTAACCAGACTATTTGCCAGCAAGGTCTCAAAACCGAAAAAATTTTGGAAAAATAAACTTTTATCTTAAGGCTGCTATGTGAAAAGAGGCATTTGCTAGCCAGGAGCACAGCATTTTGTGAGGTAACATTCTGGACTTTTTGCAGATTTGGATATTGTGTCTTGCATTAGACTGTGAGCACACATTTGTATCTGAGTGTGTTTAACCAGCTGCACATCTATCAGCCGCCTTTTCTTCCTGGAACTCCCTATGCTTTCTGGATTTGCTGTGCAATTTTAATAAATCAAACTCACTTGTAGCCAGTTCTGACATTTTTTTTTTAATTGCTGTCATTTGCAGGTTCTTATTAGCCCTCCAGCGTTCAGACAGTCTGGTTTTAAGTAAAGGAGGGTGGTTTTGAAGGCTGTGTTTATAGCTGCAGGATTAGTTCCTCCACTGCTCCTATCAGCCACAACTGTTAGCTTTACATAGTCATTTGACAGTGACAAAACTGCACTTGCCTATAGGATTTTAACTACAAAGCTGTGATTATGATTAAAAGCTGACCTGGTTTGTTGATTTCTGTTTGTTTTTTTTCTCCCCCCTTTTCCTTAACCTAAGAAATAATTGTTTATTCTAGTCCTGATGAGCTGTACTGCCACACTTCAAAGTAATGCCTGCCTTGAGCACTGTGACCCCACTGGACTCTTTTCTGTGGTGATTGCTATTAAAATATCAGCACTTGATAGTGGCTATTGCATTACAGAATTTGACAGATCTCACTTGTTACTCTTTTAAAGCAGATTTTAAATGGTTTGGCTGTTGTGTATTGCCCAGAGCTCTAACTGTGAGCAAATACTGCCTATTAACCATGGGGCTTTCATGTCCAACAGGTCTAAGGTGGAGGTTAATAAAACAAACAAACAAAACAGAGCAAAATGGCTATTTGTTTAATTGTTACCATTTTACATGTGGTTGTATTAGAAAGCAGCCTGTGTTTTTAGTCAAGCCTGAATTTATAAGGAACCTGGAGGCTAATTACAGAATGGGTTGACAAATCTGATCTTTGGAGACATGGTGGAGGAAGTATTGCTAGCTGAGGGTGGAGTTTGTCACTTCTTAACTTTGGATTACATGTCCACAGAAGACATGCAGGACTCTAATGATAGAAGTAACCTTGTTCTCTTGAATGTCCTCAACCTCTGCTTTGCCCCATCTTGTTTTCCTTTGGAAGATATTTTGTACTCTAAATGACCAGGTTTGATTTCTCTGCTTTCTTAGACACTATGTGCTAAAGAGGGACCAATCTGAATGTAGTGACTCATGGAGGCATTTTAGTGGTGTATTTCCTTCCAAAAAAGACATTTCTGCAGTGTTGGGAATACAAGAAAGTATATTCAGAGCAGAAGCTGTGGAGCAGGATAAACAGCATGAGAAAGGAAGGCTGAAAACAAAAGACACTCTAGAAGAAAAGGAAAACAAGTTCAAGTAAGCTGTATGATGGCAGACCCTGGCTGGAGGCAGAGCGCTTGGCTTGGAACGACCCATAACCCTGACTGGATAAGCACCTGCATGAATGCCTAAGAAGCATTTGTGGAGTATTTTGTTGACATGTAAAGGCGGGTGGGAAAGTTAAAAGAGAAAACTTGTGAATGAATATAAGGGATGTTAGAACCTGTAATAAATTATTTGGATCATCCATTTCTGTGTCTGTGCCTCACATGCTGCAACAATGAGAGATTAGGAGTGGGGAGCTACTGAGGGCATTACCCCTGCATAGGTGTATGTCTCAGTGATGTGCCATGGCCAGTCATCTTCTTCCTTAGCCTCTGACAGAAGCTCATCCTGAGTCATACTGGTAGGGCACAGCTGAAGTATGTTCACTGCACCTTTGAATGTGACTTGCATTTTGCAGTTAGCCTGCAAAACAATTAGTCTCCCAGCATTTCCCGGCCCTTTAATTTCATGACCAGGCACACTGTCATTTATAACTCATTCTTCCTTGCACACCTCCTGCCACAGGATGGCAGGTGATCATGATCAGCCACATGCCTGTTTGGATTACAGTTTCCATTGCACAATGGCATACCATAGTCACACGGCACCTGTGATCTACAAGAATAAGGTCCTCTCTAAACACAGGGACACCATGCAAGATGGGAAGCCTCTGAGACACAGGCTGATCCTCACACAAGTACTTCTGCTCACAAGGACATCTGGCATGATGGCCACTACTTGCAGGGGAACTTCTGTGTTTGCACAGTTAAGCACTAATCAGAGACTGTCACTCCTAGAGACGATATTTTCCAGAACTGCCTTCTACCACACTATTTGTCAGCCAAAGGTATGACATGTTATGTTGCACTGTCATCTAACAGTATTTCTAGATCTTAGTAGTGTGCCTGCACAGATACTTGTTGGAGCATAGCAATTGCTTCAGTGATAACAAAATGTGCTCCTGCAAAAACTGGACAGGGCAGTCTGACAGCTGAATTTGCAAGGCCTGAAGAGAGCATACTTCCATGATCAGCAATAAGGATATTGCTGAGCCCCTACTGAGGCCAGAGTAGGGAGCGCCTTAAGAGAAAATATGACGTTTTAATTAAACCTTGCTGAAGGAAGGCTCACCTGAGACAGTGAGAATGTAACAGTCATGTTGTGATTATTTCTGTTCTCATGATCACAGTTTCTGCTCAGAGGTGCATTCGATCCAAAGACATGGCTTTGTATGTAGTGCATTTTTTGTTTAGGTAAAGCAGTGTTCTAGGTATTAGAGAGTTTTTCAGATCAGTACTTTTTTGAACACACTCAGAAATGGTAAGAATATTCATTCTCTGGTGAATAAATTAAAAGTATTAAAAGAATTAAAAGCCCTACAACCAAGCCAACTGTAGGCTCATTAATATGGATAAGTTTCTTGTTGACCTGTCATTCTTCATCACACTTTTATAACTCTGTCTCAACAGTATAGAAAGCTTAGGCATAATTAATCCTTCTGAATAAAAGAGTTGTTCTTGTTTTTCCCTTCTTAGCTCTGGATCTTCCACAGAGACGTATGAATTGAATGTCTTCATTGTTACCTGCCAAAGTCTTTGGTGATAGCAAGGCAGTCTGTGATAGCTGTCAGCTTAAGTCCCCACCAGTTAATGAAGCAGAATGGTGTTATATGCCTACAGAGACTTAGGGTGGAACAGAGCCAGACACTCTCTGCCAAACAACAAAACACTAGGGAAAGACTGTTGTGCATTATCTCCAAATTCAAACTGACAGATGCTGCTGTTACATTACTTATCCGAACACTCTGTGGTGTCTGCATGCAAAAATGCTGCAAGAGTCTAGGTGAGGCATGCACTCTTGGGAAAGAACTGGAGCCAACCTGGCTGAGAAATAAGCATCTTAATCCTGCCACTTTGGAGAAGCAAATGCTTGGCCCTCAGGCACAAGGGATCCCCTGGCAACAGTACGGAAGTGAAGTGCAAGCTCAGCTATTATTATCTGTGAGCAAAGATAGCAAGTCTATCTTCCTTGCTCATTGATAACTCAAAGTTGGCAAAGATCTCACATTCTCTCCAAATGCGTATATAAACAAATAAAGAAGAGTCAGGATGTACCACTGAATGACCTGTGGAAGGGAAGCATGGAAGGAGACAAAGAAGCAAGGTGTGAAGTCTGAAGGCTCTACTTGCTGCCATAGAGCTTTTCCAGTAGCTGTAGTATGCAGCTGTTGCTGTGGTCTCTCAGAATGTGTTGACAACAGATTGCCAAGCTGAAGGCCAAGTAGAGCCACCTTCTCCACTGCCTTTAACCCATTCCCTATCAGCTTTACCTGGGGAAAAGCTAAACATACCTGAGACAGCTGGGGAAAGGGGCAGGGAAATAAATAAGTCTTATGATCTATCTACAGAGAGGGAGAGTCACTGCTCTACAATAGAACTGGAAAAGGCTCCCCAGAGAGGTGGTGGATGGCCCATTCATGGCGAGATACAAGGTCAGGCTGCATGGGGCTTTGAGCACTTGATCTAGCTGTAGGTGTCCCTGTTCAATTCAAGAGAGTTGGCCTAGATGGCATGTATAAGTCACTTCCAACTCAAAGGATTGTATGATTCTGTAACAGGAGAGAGGCAGGGAAGGGATGGACCCTGTAAGCAGTGTAGGGGATTTTCGTGGATTCATTGCAGAAAAGATTTATAAGTGGAGACATGAGAGCTATTTAATGCAAAAGGGAAGCTAGTAAAAATGTTTTAACCTGGTTATGTTTCATCCTCTGATGTTCCAGTCATTCCAGTCATTCATAGAAGGAGTCTATAGATCTCCATGCTTTAGAGAAGGTCATGCATTACCTTGTAGTAGTCACCAGATTGACCTAGACCTCCACAATGAGTAGAGAAGACATGGGTTTTCTGGCAGAGTTTAGTAGTCAAAAGTAATGCAAACATAATTCTTCCTCTCTGGTCAGTACTTCCACTATGTCCATAGTCAAGCCCTCAGCTTCCCAAGTATACAAAACATTTTCCCTGGTGGTTGTAGGTTTCTCATTGCTCAGCAGACTTGTGTACTGTTAAGACTGACTTCAGAGACTCACAAATCACTGAAAGAGAGATGCTGGGAAGAATACTTATCAGCCTTGCCTCTCCAGAGCAGGAATCAGTTACCACCATCTCACTGGAACTGTTAGCCTTGTTGAGTAGCCACTGCCTGTACTGTCATGTTCTTCAACATCACTGTATGTATTTATTCTCTTTTCTGTACCTTTTGATTTTAAACATTAAATCTTGGTTCTGCCTTTGGATAGAACCACATCAGAGAATTACAAAGCAAGGTCTATAGGGTTTAAGAAGCTTTTTACAGCTATATTTACACAAGCATGTCTTAGTACAGTAACTTACTTTATCACTGCAGTGCTCTCTCTTCCCCTTTTTGGTCACTGATCAGACACACAGTAGTCTAATGGCATGGGAGATATGTTGGAAGGAAGGTCTCAACTAGTAGGGCTGTATTTATCCCTGTATTTATCATCTAGTGTCATATCTGAGACCCTGGGATATTGCTTCCCTCTTAAGTGTGTCCAGTTGTTTGCTGTAAATCTGCAGCCTGGCTGGCTTGCATGGGGAATCTGATCTTAAATGGAAATTTACAGCCATTTAACTGAGAGTGACTACTACCGACCATGGGACTATGGGACTGCACTCACAAATAAACTTTGTATTTACACTGTGTTAGATGCTGGCTGCAACCTCTCCTGAGTTTGTAGAGCTGCTGGTGGGAGAGAGGCAAGAAATGGGCCTGAACAATTTTTGCTCTCCATTACTTTCTCATATTACATATTTCATTATAAAATGTAAATAAGTTTTATTCCCTTCATTTTTTTTTCCAAAAAAGCTTTTTCTTCATTGTTTCTCCTGGAAGATCTTTGGTCTAAGGAGTCTGTAATAATCACTCATGTACTTTAAGACTGTGAAGACATCAGGAAAGTGAGTTAAGCATTACAAGGCAGGGCTGTTGTTGCAGAAGAGATCAGAAGATACCACCTTAAGCACTGGGTGCAGGTTTTGGGGCCTCAATGTAAGGACATAAAATTATTTGCAAGCATCCAAGGGAGGACTGTAAAGACAGGGAAGGATCTGGAGAACAGAGTGTGTGAGGAGTGGCTGTGGTCCCTTGGTGTGCTCAGTGCATAGCAGAGGAGCTGAGGGGAGGCCTCATGACAGCTGCAGCTCCTTGCAGAAAGCATAGGGGCAGCAACAAAATGCAACGGAATGGCCTAGAGATGCATCAGGGGAGGGGCAACTGTGGGACAGGCAAAGGGTCTGCACAAGAGCATGGTGGGCATTGAAAGTGCTGCCCAGGCCAATGCCCTTGTCCATGCCTACTGCGACATAGCCCTGATCTGCTGGGATTCAGGGAGCATTTGAATACCACTCTCAGACAGGGATTGGATTTTGAGTAGTGCTATGTGGAGCCAGTGTTTGTTGAGTACAAAACACTTGCAGTCTCTGAGAGACAAGAGGAAACACAAAGTGAAAAAATGGCTACTCTATATGTTGGTTTTGAAGAATCTTAAGTCAGTTCATGTGTGGAAAAATAAAAAAGGCAGCAAATCTGTTTTACCCTCCCTGAACATTTAATTGAAGTGAAGTTGTTATGTCTTTTCTGCTTGGTAAGCTGCTTATAAAGCACAGTTAGCTGTTTAAGAAGGCATGCCATGTTCTCCACTTATCTAAGTATGTAGTGGACTTCACATCAGGCAAATATGTTTCCTTCTGAACACTAAACAAACCTAGGTATATGACTGTCACTTTGGGTGCTCTATTTTTTTTGTTGGCGTCATTGCCTACAGTATCTTTTATTAAGTTGCATCTTTTTCACTTGTTTTACCTCATTTCCAAGAGTCAGTCTGACATGCATTCCTTAGGTAATGTTGAGATGTAGGTTGCAGGAGTCCTCAGAGAAAGCTGCAGATGTAAATAACACACATAATTTTGCAGTACTTTTCACTGGAAGGTCTCAAAGAGACATCGGTATCATTATCCTCATTATCCTTACTTTAACCTGAGGGAAAATGAGGATCTCTGTAGCTCTGACTGTTTCTTGGGTAAGTGAATGGGAAAATAATGACTGGACAGTGTGCTCCCTGGTTATTTGCATGAGGTTGGCTCTCCACAGCCTGTTCCTGTGCATGATTGTAGTGTTCCTGTGGTTGAGCTATTCCTCGCAACTGTGGTGAATGAGAGAACTTGTATCCCCTGCCTAGGAAATTTCCATTAAAATGTTCTGTTCTCATTTCTCTTCCCTAGAATGTAGAGCAAAGCTGCGCTGAGCTGACCTAAAAAAAAAAAAATCATGAGCAATCACCATCTGCCAGCCCATGATTTTAACTGAGTAGTGGATGTTTTATTTTTCCCCTCTTTGTCATAGTCTGTTAAGCCTGTCTGGCTCATCTCCTCAGTAAAAGCAGTTGCAGTACCACAGAGGATGAGGAATCTATCTTATAGGAAGAAACAAGAGGTCATTAAGAGCTTCCTAATGATGTCCTGTAATATTACATGAAAAACATACACATACCTTGTGTCTCATATATAAGGGCTCTCAATCTGTAACCTGACTGTCCACAGATAGTTAGGAATAGGCATGGTAGAATGTCTTTAACTGTGACTTAGGAAAAAAAAAACAACAGTAGTTGATCTTTTCCCCAATTCTCTGCATTTCATCACTGAGATATTTTTCAGAGAGATAATCTCAATTAATCTATTCATTTTTAAATGCATTCACTTAAAATTATCTCCACAAAAAAAAAAAGGGGGGGGGGGGGTGTTCTTTGTGACTGAGGAGTGAATATCTGATGAGCGTGTGTGTTCAGCTGCTGTTAAGATAGAGAAACCTGGGAAGGTGTCTCATTTTCAACAGTTAAAAACACAGATGCTAGGTACTGGGTCCCTGTACACAGAAAATTCACAGACTATCTGTCTACAAAACCAGATTAGTAAAGAGACCCTTACCAATCTTGTGTGAGCTTCAGACAACCTTGTTCAGTGTACTGTGATTGTACATATACTGTGATTATTTTCAGTACTGAACAAGTGGAAACTAAAATAAAACACAACATTTTATACCTTAATTCCATATCAGGACATATCTTTCCATCTTCTTTCCAATGCAACCTAGCCTTTGCTGTTTTGACTTCTTCTGGAATCACTAGTAGAAAAGGCTGAAAGATTTTGTTTCACTTCATGTAAATATAATTTTTGACTAAAAAGGAAATAGAACTGAAATACATTTTTTATCACACAGTTACTGCCTACTGTGATCTAAATCACTCCCAGTCCATCTGAAACATTTGATGTGTACGTTTTAAATAAGTTCTTTCCTGACTCAAAACACCCTTCGGTTCTGCAGCTGATGTCTGAGCTTGCCATATATATTTCTATCTATACCGGACCCTCTAACAGAAAACTATTGTTTTGATGGAAAAATATCAGGGAAAAAAATTGCAATCCCCACAGAGCAAACAGAATTCTGTTGCCCTTTAGATACTGGAGGCTCAAGAAAGGATGAATATTCAACATTACATACTTCAGACATTTGTATGCCTTAGTTATTTCAAACCATCTGTAAAATCACTGAAGACTGATACACTGAAGGTGTAGCAGAGCTATCTTGAACAAGGAATATCTCAATGCCATTGTAGCCTTTTTTCACCCAAAGAGAGGAGAAGGTGTTTGGAGAGAGAAAAGTCTTGGTTGAGAATTTTTAACTGGCTTGTTTTAACTCATGGAAACAGCCATAAACCTCCTGAGATGCCAGCAGATAAAACATGTTGGCATTGTCCAATAGCCTTCGTTCAAGTCCCAGTTTTCAAAGAGAGCATTATAAGGCCTAGAGTGTCTGTGGTATTTCATGAAACGAAGCCAGAAAATGGACTTAAGGTAACCTATGATGGGGATTACTGCACTGAACTTTTTGTTTAGAAGTTGGATATCTTCCCCAAGCATGTGGTCTGTGTCTATTATTGTATGTATTGGGAGCTTATAAGAAAGCTGATCATCACATCCTAAAATACAGTGATACCTAAAGCAAGGGTCATGAATGACACCTTCATAATTGAAGTGTTTTTTGTTTGTTTGTTTGTTTTACTATACAAGCTCATGATGCGCCTGCTGATTTGTCTTGTTTCACTCAAGAAAGTTTCTCCTGACAAAGCATACTTTTAAATCAGGAAAAAGTAGAATAATTTTTTTTAATTTTTTAATTTTAATGATAAAGTAGAAGCTGATTCTGGAAATAATTTAACCCTATTGCACAATAAAGCTTGTCAGAATCACCTGCTTTTCTTCTTTGGCATCCAAATCTTTTCCCATAACACATTAGTGTGATATGGTTATTCTGTCTCCCTTGAGTTGGGTGCTTTGCAGGGAAGTCACTGGAAAGTATCTTCTTCATTTATTATTTTCTTCCATTACATGTCATGAACTGTGCTTAGAGCAAAGGAAAAGCCTGTCTCTGAGCACAGAGTTGGCAATGACATTGATGTGTACTCATTACAGCAATGAACTCAAAGTCTGAGTAGGTATTATGGGATGTAAATAATACAGGTTGATGCTCTGTAAAACAGCCTTGTGGCTTCTTTTTCTGATAAAATAAAATAAAATAAAATAAAATAAAATAAAATAAAATAAAATAAAATAAAATAAAATAAAATAAAATAAAATAAAATAAAATAAAATAATAAATACATTGTCATGCATGCAGTGGTCTCAAATGAGAGTTTTCCTAAGGGAAAGAGTATTAACATTTCTTATATGAGATGTTTATTTCACTTTCTTTTTCCATGACAATGCAATGCTTTTATGCACAACATCACGACTTCTGACTTGTCCCTGAGGAAGTAAAATGAGCACTAGCTGTGTTCAGTTTGTCACTCAGTGAGCTTTATGTGTATCATGTCTTCTGGATCCAGTGATAAATTTGATATCATTGCAAATCAGCTTTTTATTCTTTTACTTTTAAGATTCAAATATTGTTGTTGCACATTGTTAGATGCCTGTATTTTGTTCCAAAGAATGGTGCTCTGTTCCTCCTAAATGAAACTAATTCTTAACAGCAAAACTTATTTAAAATGGTATGGTAGTCATCTCTCGATGACAACTCTTATCAATATTAAAATAATCATATAATGTCCATGTTTCCCCTCAGTTATAAACAATACTGTTTATATCCCTTCTACCTGTAACCTCAGATAGCACTACTTTCATTTCCCAGTGTAGGAATTCCATAGGAAAGCATTGCAAAAATGTATGAAATCATTTCTTTTTTTTTTTTATTGTCTGTGATTCCATTTTAAAAGAACATCATACAATTTACCTATATCATGCAGGAAAAAGTAGCAGGCAAATAACAAAATTTACATTCACAAATTTTCTACTTTAAATAATCATCTGGCTGGTCAGAGAGTACTGCATGCATCTTAAAGAATGCTGGGAAGCGTCTCTAATAGAAAATGCATTGTTAGATTGTGTTTTGCTCTGTGCATGTCTGTGGGCAAGAGTTGGGAAGAGAGAGAAAACAAGCAATTTTTTAACGACAGTACTGAAACATTTTTACTTACTCAGCACATGAAGAAACAGTATCTTGATAACATATTCAGATTGAATACAGACAAGTTTCAGATACAGAAGACATTACTTTGAGGTCACAACAGCTGAATTCTAACAACAGTTAATCTAGCACAGTAAGCTTGGCAAAAAGATGTACTGGAAAGCATTGGTATGGTGTTTCTTGACAAAGGAAAGGGTCTAGGAAGGACATAAGCCAACATATGGTACTAGAAACATAGACTGAGGAATTCCAGAGTGATCTAGCACATGATCTTGTATCTCATTTCATTTATTTTAAACATGAGTATCATTCGTAATTAATATTGCAGTCTGATTTCATATGGCTTTCTCTAAAGATAGGTGTTTGTTTGCAAAGGTCAGTGGCAAACGCATTTGTCCTCCAAAAGTCGGGGGCCCTTTGACTTTTTTTTCAGTAACCAGAAAGGTCTTGGAGCTGCAAAGGAAAACGGCTGCAGTGTCTAGCCACCAACCTTTCTGTGTAAATTAAAACTAATTCACATCTGCCACCTGAAACAAGCAACTAAACCAAAACAAAACAAAAAAGGGAAAAGAAGAGGAAAAAAAAAAAAAAAGACCTCATTTACCTCCTTTACCTGAGATTTGACAGACTAGTAACACAAATTAAACAATGGCATGGAATGACAAAGAGAAATTCAGAATCCAAACAGTGAACCATACTTATCTTTGGTCTTGTTCAGGTGCCTCATTGCCTGCTTTTGTGCTGAGGGGGAAAGTGTCTGAGACAATGCTTCTCACACCCATACATCAGCCAAAAGTATTGCGCACCATGTTGGTAGTGCAAGGTGGGAAGGGAAAAGAATGGGAACAAGGGGGGGGGTAGTGCCTGCTTTTGAGTCTGTTCAGAGTGGCTTAGGCACTTTGGAGATGAAGGAATGACTTGTGGAGAGGCCCGGAACTCATTCAAGGTGCCAAAGATTATGTGAGGCAAAACCAAGAAAAATCTACCCAGTACCTGTAGGTCTTGTAGTGTTTCTATAATGAAATAAATTGAAAATTAAAATGAAAATTCACATCTGGCAGCTCACAACTGACTGAACTCTCTCAGTTCAGGTGCTGAGCTCAGAATGAAAAACCTTATTTTTAATACTCTGAGCATGGGAACAATACTACCTGCTTATGACATTAGAGCACAGGGCACACAAGATCCTGACTTAGACCAGTCAATGTCACAGCTGTTGAGGCACAGTTAGAAAAAATTATATCAAATATCACTCTGTTCTCTCTCCTGACCCTCTGCTATTTCATATTCCACACCCAAGTGCGCCCATTAAGGTGCCAGGCAGGTTGAAAACGAACAATTGGCAGTATCATCCAACATAGGAGAAAGCATGTAGCAAACCTTGCTTCTGCCCCATTGACAGTATTTGACTGGATACAGAAAGGAGTCCATGATGGGGACTAGAGATAGGTCAACAAGTAAATCTTAGAGAAAACCCAAAACAAAGCACTATAAATTAATCTTCTTGTTTGTTTATTTATAGACTCCTCCATGACAAGACCAGGGGAGAATATAAATGAATGAATGTATCTCTTTTAGTAGGGAAATTTTTATGCTGATTTGATTTATACATTAGAGAATACAGACCACTCACTCAGCCAGAGTGTTTCAGAAGATGTTAGTGTATCAGCAGATTTCACTGCCAATGAATGTCTGGAGCAAAGAGACAGGCTCTCTGCCTTTTAGCTTTCAGGGTTGCTGGATCTAGTTCTCTCTCAGTGCATCAAAAAAAGCTGCTGTGACAGAATTTTTTTCTTTGAGATCTACTACAATAAGCTTTTTTTAATTTACTTAAATAAGCTTTACTACTTTAATAGTTGCTGAAATTTCATTAAGTGAGTAGTCCACTCTCCCTAGAAAATGATAAGTTGCTCAGCGTTACCCAAGCATTGATACAGTGTTCTGGGTCATTGAAATCTTAGTGGGACACACTCATCTTGCTTTTAATGAAAGGGCAGAAAACCACTGATATTTTCTGAAAGAGTAAAGACTGCCTTCTTCTTCCCTTGCAAAACTCACTGCAGTTTTCACTAGAATTAACATGTCTTGTTTGTAGATCCAATCCAAAACAAGTTGTCTTGTTTTTTATTTATATCTTTATATATATAAAGGGGTTTTTTTATATCTTGTTTTATATATCAGCTGGTTCTGACTTGCAGATCAATTAAACAGCCTCAGCTTCCACACTAGATTTGGTAGAAGCTTGCCACTGAGGTTAGTTTGGAAGCAGCAAGGTCTGCTGATATATCTGAATAATAACTGGGTGAGTAGGACAAAATGAATATATTTATTTTCTTTTACAGTATTTTTCCCCTGCTGTAGAAGATGCTGCTAGAAGTCACAGAATTCACATTAGTTTACACAGTTAAGGCTCACTGCCTTAACTATGATGCTTATGCTTACTTGAAAGGATGACAAGTATCTTTTAAAATTCCTTACTCAGAAAAGTACAGGAACATTTGCTCAGTTATGCTGAACAAGTGAATCAAATAAGTTCCATTAGCATAAAACACTTAATTTTAGCTATGTAATGAGATATCTCAGATTGCTTTCCTTTCTGTTGTTGGTTCTACTGTTTCCATGATAGAGACAAACAATACTACTTCTGTGAGGCAAACCCTGATTATGTGTAGATGGCACCTTGTATGTGCATGCATATCTGCTGCATGCTGGTGAACTACTTTTTTTAATCAGTAGATTCCTATGACTTTAATATGGGCATTGCAGAAATGATGGGGACTCTGAAAGGAAAGGAAACCACCTTTTCTAAAAGGAAATACCATGTTATCAAGTAGGTGAACCCTTTGAAGTGTAAGAAAAGCTTGGAATAACAGTGGAACAGGAGTTGGACTCAATGATCCTCATCATATTCTATGATTCTACAATTCTGTGATTATCCTACAAGATTGTGAGACTCAGATGGTGTGATGCTCTTACAGCATCTGCTACAGTGATGTAACCAAATACAAAGATTCTACAATCAGCTCTTCAGATGTCAGTCCAGAAAACTTAGCAAGGGATTGTGTTCAAAATAAATCTGTTGATATATATGTGAGCATGTGTGTACTTGCAAGTAAACATCTCCAGAAGAATTTGGCTTTTCTTATTTAATTACTCAATACCTACTGTGCTGTTCTGGGAAACATCTGTATCTAATTCTGGCTAAGGTATTAAAGACAGTGTTGAGAGAGAGATTTTTTCATACCTTAATAGAATCAGCAGTTACTACAAACAGCTATAATATTAATTAGTTCCTGCGAAGTACTGGTGAAGAATTGTGCAATCCATCCTTACTACATCCTTTTACAGTTGATATAGACTGAAAACTCAATTTAACAGCTGGAGAAGCTGAAACAGAAAAATAAATTACCTCTCCAAGGCAGCAGAGCAACTTAGTATTAGATGTAGGAAACGTAAGAATATCTGGCTCTCCAGAGTCATGTCTAACTTACACTTTCTCCCACAATTGCATTGAAGAATGAGTACAACACAGCAGTAACAATATGCTTGAGTCCAAATGCCTATTCTGCAAGCGCTGCTGGGAATGAGATTGTCAAATATGGCACTGGGCAGAAAGAGGAAATGGTGTCAATCAGAGGCCAACATTCTTTGCCACTGTCTTTGAGTAGCGAAGAGGTCCTCTAACAGTACCACACACCTCACTGTAGTTCTGGCTCTCTGCATAGCACCTGTCAGACCAAATCTGCTCCTTCAAGTTAACTGTATGGCTAATTCCCAAAGTGACATGACTCTTGCTTAGATTCTGAGGCATTTAACTTCTATCAGCATCTGAGGGCAGATGACTCAGTTCTTCTAAAGTTCTGAGTGATGTCAGCTGTGTAAGTCATGCATGATTTAGCTTCCAAATGATTTTTTTATTTATGCCAGTGATGGAATTAAAACTGAAAAGCTCTGCTTCCATGGGAGAACTGAGCTATTCCTTCCAAGGCTGGATGTGCTCAACAACAAATGGCTAGTGTGATCCAGTCAAGAACATTAATAAAAATAACTAATAATTATTATCAATAATGATAATAATAATATTTAAAGAAAACTAAAAAGGATACTGTTCATACTTAGTGAACACTTCTTCCTACTTTACGTCAAAATGCATGTGAGGTTGTTCCTTTTCTATGCTTAATGTACAGTTGCCTTATTTAACACACATAGTACTATGGCTTATAATAGAAGTTGTGTAGTCTGCAGCTTTTTAATCTTTACATCCTTTCAGAGGCATCTACTGGGTGTGACTATGTACAGAAAAAAAGGACTGGTGAGTCTTGGGGTAGAGGCAAAAGGAGAGGCAGTGGGGAATGGGAAGCAAAAGGACTCCTAGTGAGCATTAGAGGGCAAAGGTGCATGATGGATGGCAAGATCATAAATCCCCATTGGGCAAAAGAGAAATCCTTTGCAGTACTGTTTATGCCCATCTTGCAGTCTGCAGTTATTACTTCTTGAACATGTCCTGAAGGGGACCTGGTAGGTATTTGATAACTGTGTCTAGGATGCTCTCTTCTTCCTCCTCATCTTCCTCCCCACAGCCAGGAGGAATAGCCTTCTTTGGACGAGTCAGGCTTCCTTCAGCATTAGCTTCCAGTGCAGCCTGGGCCTCTGCTTCTTTTTCCTCCTTCTTCTTTATCCCATACTGTAGGGAAAAGATAACACATTGTCAGTCACTTGCTTGACAGGTTGGACGATTAACAGCGTTATCACGTGTGGTGCTTCATATTCTATAATATGCACACCACTGCAAACGTTCTGCTTTTCCTTTTTCACAGATTCCCAAATTACCATTCCCAACAACTGACCCTTAAACAAAACCCAGTGGATAAACAGCTTTCTTAAAATAAGATGGTCTGGTGCTCAGATCATTCAGAAACAAGTATAGGAGAGAACCCAGGACCACAGAGCCATGGGCCTAGCAAAGACATTATCAGTTCTGTGTTAAGTCTGTTTCTGAGTGGTATTCTACAGTTGCTGATCCGACCCTTTTATCTTGCCTATTAGGTCTGATGCTCAAGACCATCATCCAGTACTTGAAGGGAGGAGGGGGGAATGACTGTTGATGTGGGCTGATAGTGACAGGAAAAGGGGGAATGGTTTTAAACTAAGACAGGGGAATTTAAGTTAGATGTTAGGAAGAAGTTTTTCACTCAGAGGGTGGTGAGGCACTGGAACACGTTGCCCAGAGACGTGGTGGATGCCCCATCCCTGGAGGCATTCAAGGCCAGGCTGGATGTGGCTCTAGGCAGCCTGCTCTAGTGGTTGGTGACCCTACCCATGGTATGGAGGTTGAAGCTAGATAATCTCTGAGGTCCTTTTCAACCCAGGACATTCTATGATTCTATGATCATCTGAAATTATTCTGAAATTTCATCTGCAACATTTTGTAATAACATAGATGAGGCAAAAAGAAAAGGCTAATTATCAACAGTGTAGAGCAAAGTGGTTAATACAGGCAGACTGAAATGAAAAGGACAGTTTTAGACAGAGTGAGGTCAAGTAAGTTCTCTCAGTGAAAATAAACCTTTGTAAGACACTGATTTACACACCAAACTCTACAGGTATTGAAATAAAGCTGACATATGCCTGGAGAGAAGCATTCCTATGCCTGTGAGCATAATGGATACCTGAAATTCACCACTTCCATGAAGAATTAAAGGCACGCAGATAAGACTTCACGTGAATAACCAGAATTTCATGACTTTGTATTCAGATTTTTAGATTTAACAGGGGAGTAAGAATATGCCTGAGTGAATGAGACTGGGGAGAGAACTGTTGGAATATTTCTACTCCCACAGTGACTTAGGTTTTCTTTCCAACTTCTAGTTTGGAGGCATGTCCAAGGAAAATAATTTTTAGGTTTTCTTTCCAACTTCTAGTTTGGAGGCATGTCCAAGGAAAATAATTTTTGAACCTCTAGCTCTTATCACCCCTCATCCCTCATACATTTCATCAGTTCTCAGATTTTACTGCTATATGCAGAAGTCTTTGGACTGAAATTTTTTAGATAATAGTGATAGATGACAAAAATAAAATCAATTTGATCTGTCAAATTTAAGTCTACAGCAACAGAGATATCTTCATGTTGCCTTCTTCATTATTGCAATCATTTCACTCCAGCTACAGCAGGGAAGCATTTGACCTTTGTGAGGAGGAAGGGCATTCAGTTTTGCTGGAGCAGCTGTCAGCTTCAAAATTCTTGCTGTGTTAGAGCCACACCTTATTTCTACTTAAATTTTAATTGAAGTACCAAAGGGAATTAAGATTGCTCTCAGCATATAAGAACCAGAAATTAACTAACCAACTTAAAATACTGTAAAAATGAGCAAAACATTTTGCAGGATCAAGCTTCTCTGAAAAGAAAATTTGATGTGATTTTAAAAGGATCAAAGAATTATGTTGGTACAAAGTATCCAGTGTTTTCTCAGTATCTATAGTACAGAACTGCTGAACAGACATGAAGTAAATGTCTTTTTCACAATTTGCTCTTTTCATTTGTCCCAAAAAGAAAGACTCACATTATTTACAAGTGAAGAAAATAAAAATCCTTCCTGCTGTCACGACTTTCTGACTTCAGATGCTTTTGGGTTTCAGAAGAAACTTCCAAGCATTTCTGAGCAAAGTCAATGGTTCTGGTTCTTTTCCTCATCGTCATTCATATTTAGGATGACAGTCTGTAAAACTTAAGCCAGTAACTTCAAAAATATTTAGTGATTCTCTACACCAGTTCTTCCAAGGCAAAATTTTCATTAACAACATCTTATGATTTGTATTCCTAGTGGATGCCAGTCAACTCAGACTTCGTGGGAGAGATCTTCAAGATAAACTGTGATCTGAGGCTGAAGAAGCATCTGACGGAATGATAGCCACAGGGTTGAACACCAGAAAAACACAGTGTAGCCAGCACAACAGGGCAAATGTCACACCTATCAACACTGTTCCTCCTCCTACTGTTCCCCTAGCTACTGTGTCCTAGGACTAAGGGAACCTTAAAAACACATGAAGGAATTAGGACTGTACTTGTCAGCCTGTTTTTCTGTTTTTCATTAGGACATCTTTACTGATTATTCTGTGTGAATTTCATGGTGCTAGACTGATCTTAGATTTCTACAGCATATGGCTGGTTTTCTGGGTAGCTGCCACACAGGGCAATAGAGGGCTGGGAATGAGATCTTCACTTTGAAAGAAAACTAGAGAAAGCCAGATTATGTCGTAACAACTTACTGGCAGAAATTCAAAGTACAAAAACATGTTTTTCTTGTTTGCTGCCAGTCCTGATACTGTAACATGAAGAAAAACAGCTATTAATTCCCAGTACCTACTTAATAGACAAATATAAATTTTGTTCTGGAAAAATAAAAATATTCTTCCTTGAAGAAAGATGTAATTTCATCAGAAGAACTTTTTGCGGAGATAGGGTCGGTTTTGATTACTCAGTTTTAAAACTGAAATGCTCTATAGTCAAAACGTAATGCGGTAATGTTTTCCAGCAGAGTAAAATGGCATTTCTTAGGAATGAAACTGCTTCAGATGAAGTTGACCTATGGAAAGGAGACTAGTAAAGAAAGAGGAACAAAGAGAAAACAAGCATCCTAGTTTCTTCATATTATAAGTTTTGTGTTAAGCCAGTAAAGAACTTACATATATAAAATATGTATATAACCAAAAAAATAACAAATGTTTTTCATTCTCTGGCTTTGCTGAAGATCGGAAAAAATTGCATTAGCTCCAAAACATGTGAAGAATGAGAACAATTTCATATTTTTCTCAAAGTCTAGTTCCACAAAATTTAGTATCAGAAGTTGTCTTTGTCAGCTGACCTCTCCAATCTGTCAAGGTCTTTCAGGGTGCCAGCACAAACAACTGATGAGGCAGTCACCCCTTCAGTTTTGGTTGTTTTTTTTTTTTCTTTTCTTTTTTTTTTTTTTTTTTTAATTTACTCTACTCCATCATCCAGATAACTAACAAAGACATTAAATAGGATTGGATCCAGTACTAAGCTCTGAAATACACTGAATGCTACCCTCTGGGTCCAGCTTTTCAGTCAATTTTTAATCCATCCCACTGTCTGCTCATCTAGCTCATGCTTCAACAGCTTTATTATGATCAACTTATGGGGGACAATGTCAAAGGAGTTATTTAAATCCAGGAAGACAATAGCCACTGTTCTTCCTTCATCCATCAGGCTCATCTATCCATTTCACTATCAAAGCTTATCAGGTTGGTCAGTTATGACTTATCCATGGTGAATCTATGCTGGCAACTTTTGATTATTTTCTTCTAAGTATTTGGAAATGATTATCCATTCCATCGCCTTCCCAGGCGTCAAGGTGAGCTCCCTTGGTCCTTTTTCTTGTCCTTTTTGATGATAGGAGTGACATCCAGTCTTTAAGCAACTCTCCCAGTTGCCATCAAGTAAAGATAATAAAGAGTGGCCTTGAAATTACATCAGGTAGTTCCCTCAGCACTCATGAATACATCCCTTAATGGTCCATAGACTTCTGAATGCTCAGTTTCAGTATTCCTTGACCTGGTCCTCTTACACCATACAGCCTGTCCTTTGGGACCTGGGATTCCTGAATGCCAGTTTTGCTGTTAAAAACTTAGGCAAAGGAAGATTTCAGTACCTTGACCTTTTCACTGTCCCAGGTAACCAGGTCTGCTGATCCTTTCAGGAGAGGGTCCACATTTCCCCTACTCCTCCTTTTATTACTGAGATACTTGTAGAAGCCCTTCCTGTTGCCCTTGATGGGCTTGGACAGTCACTTCAATCTGGTCTTTAGTTTTCTTAACTTGATCACTAGCTGTTTGAACAATGTCTTTTTTGGTAAAAATAAGGGCTATCACAGAACTTCTCCTCATTTGCTCTTCTGCTCCTTGGAGAAGAAAGTTACCATCACTGCCTTCACTGTGGATGACTGACATTGCTATTCTCTTATGGAGTAAATAGCTCCTCTTTCCAGGGTTCTCTGAGAAGCCTGAAATTGGTTTTCAATTTTCCTGAAGAAATAATGCTGCTTATCAGCTACCAGCTTCAGTTCCTAGGAAAAGTCTGGCATTTAACTAATGAATGGTTACATTATTCTTTAGGAGATTTTTCTCCTCACTGGTTTTGTATGGCCACAAATGGAACTGAATCTGTGCCTGAATATATGTAGCGGATATAGCCATCTCTGGAATTACTAATGTATTTAGTAGGTAAGCAATTAAAAGTTATCAGAGAATATCTTTTCCTTACCCCCTTATATATATTACCAGGTAACTTTTCTTACACAGTCCAATTAAATTTCATTCACATTCCATCCCATAACAACAAAACCCAGAAAGTATTTATCAGCCAGATTTGAAAATGTATATTTAGAGAAGTCACTGAGAGCAACTTGCTCACCCAACTATCTCAGTGGCCAGCTTGAAATGAACAAGTTCTCTACTAAAATCCTTCAGTGGTGAAGAATTCTCACCTAGTCTGGAAGTTCACAACTCTCCATCATTGAAGTTTGACCTGATTCTTTCTGAAATGACTTCTTAAATCAAAGAAATCTGGAAAATTGAGAAGTCACAGGTATTGCAAAAAGATTTATCTTTCAACCTTCTGGGCTTAACTTAATATTTGTTCTAAGTCATTTTTTCCACCTCCATTACCAAAGAGAATACCAGTGCAACATTCTTTCAGTCTTTCCATTTTGCTGCTGAAAGCAGTGTCCATTTCATGTTTCCCTTTTCCACTCAGGCAAGGGAGAAGGTGGAGTAACTGAATTTGTAATCGAACTTGGGAAGAGGAGCAGTAGGAAAAAAGGTGTGTTTTTAATGTTGTTGTTGTTGTTATTCTATTTTTTTTTTCAGTTTTCCTTACTCAGTTATTAATGGGCAGTAAGTTAAATTTTCCTCCCAAAACTTAAACTGTTTTGCTTGTGATGGTAATCAATGCATGATCTCCCTAAGGTCAGCCTGCAAGCTTTTCATCTTACTTTCTCTTGTTGAAGTGAGTGAGTGAGGTAGGCACCTGGTGTCTAGACAAAAGTAACCCTCCACAGTAGGTCTGAAACAAATGTAGAGCAAAGTCCAGGTCTTAGATTGATCTTTAACTCCACAGCTTTGAAAGCCTGGGGAACAGAAAATAATTTCTTTTGGAAACAAGAAAAAAAATAAGCATCCTTCAGGCAAAACTGAGTAAATGCTCCAAAAAAGGCTGCAAGATCTTCCAGACTGAAGAAAAAAATGATCTACTTTGCTCCATCTTCAAAAAGGATACATACTTTGGGCAGTCCCTTTTCATTAACACAATATTTTGTGATTTTTCTTAAATAGCATTTTATTAAATTTAAATTTTGTGAATATGTCAGCAATAGAAGTTCTAACTATACTAGGTTAAAATTAATATAATATTAATTTAGTTATATCTGGGAATCTCCATGCTGAATTCCCTTGCTATGATCATATCAAAGATCTTCACCCCTCAGCATCTTCTTTATTATTCTACCTGATTCATAGTTTATAGCTTATGCAAAGCAGAAAGCTAATATTCAAGATATTTGTCCCCATAGAGTGGAGAGCATGTTCCTTTGAGAATCACAGAATTACAGCACATTCCAAGTTGGAGGGGATACTCTTGGAAGAGCATACTGGCATATAGTACACGGACACAGTCTGATGAGGTCTTGGTTGTGACATGCACTTAGGATAGCAGCTTATATTACAGGAAACCTGGTATTTCCTGTGTTTTCCCTATGTAAAACTGAGCTGCCACAGTCATGCTGAATATTCCTGCATCTGCTTATGAACACAAAATTTCATACGTTTGTTGAAGAAAGTAAATATGTTATCACTTGCATGAGCAAAACTATTCAAAATGTCTTATAGTCTTGCTTTCAATTCTCACAGCATTTTGTGAAGCTTCATTAATAAATCCTCAGATAAAACTTTTGAAATTGTTGTCTCCCTTAAGCCATTTCCTCCAGGGTAATGGAAAGATATGGCACTGGAGCTAACAGATGTTTCCACCAAAGAAGTACAGCCAGGCTTATCCAGGCAGAGGTATAATTCTCAGTAGATCACTACATCTAACGCCCAAAGCTCCAACCTGCAAAGACCCCCATCATACTCCAAATATTCTGACCCCTTCTTTGGATGGTGCCAAATGTTTATTACTTCATCACAAACCTACTGTTCACTCTGATCTTTATATTTCCTCACTGGTTACTACTTTTTCTTTCTTAATTGCTGAGACAAAGTGAATGGTGAAAAATAATGTCTTCTCTTACGAGAAGAGGCTTCTTTTCTGACGGGGTTACCACGTAACCTTTAATACAGCATTGGCGAGAGACAGAAACAGAGCACAGTCTGAACAGTGCTCACACACAGTGAAAAGTTGGCAATCCATCCACCTCAAGAAAAGAGGATACTCAGATATTGTTCAGTTATTCTAGTCATGATGTAAATTGTTTGCTCTTTGCTGACCCATAATATCTTTTGTGTACAGATGGGATGTGTACAGCACTTTTCCAACATTTTAGCTTTTTTTTTTTTTTGAAATTGAGTTTTCTTCATTAGCACAAAGAGAGGTTGTTTGCAGAAAAGATATTTATGCTTCATGCTTCAGAACATTTTTGAAAAAAGGAAGTGAAAAAAACCAAGCAAACAGAATATGACAGTCCTCTAAATCAAATTTTATTTTCTTTCATATACTTACTTTATGTATACTTAGCAAAAAAATCAACTTTTCAACACAAAACATTAGATTCCTATATCAAAATTTAAACAAATGTTGCACATAAACTAGTTTGAAGATCTTCTCCCTGGGCAATCAAATTATATTAGAAAAACTATTGGTAATGTGATTTCTGAGAATTTTATCCCATGCTGGGACGTGAAATTTTTCATGGACAGAATTAACAGAAAATAATATGAACAACTTTGTCTGTTCTTAAAATATACTTTATGAATTGTTAGTGTGTTGACTACAGTCAGAAGTCACTGAACTACCAGTGCAGATACATCAAGCTGAAGCCTAATGAGGGAGTCGACAAAAAACCCTTCAAAATATTGAGAACTATGCTGGAACCAAGGTGGAACCAAGGCAGCACTCTTGGGTTCCTTTTTTTTTTTTTTTTTTTTTTTTTGGTAAATCAGTGACCAAGAAATAGTTTGACCAAACAATTCAGCCTGTTTGGAAGGTTTAGTAGAACTGCCATGAAGGGAATGGCAGGGGTCAACTACTGTACATACTGGCGAGCTGCCTCAACAAGCAGAGCTAATGAATGACACCAACTACTGCAATTGTTTCTGTGTTTTTCAGAGGATAAAAGAAAGAAATCAGGGCTGTGCAGAAAGCTGCTAGAAGGAAGTTGGTTTGAGGGTCCAAAGCAAGAAACATGAAGGACAACCCAACAGATGCCCTTGAATGATAATGACAAAGGTCTTCTATAAGTACATATTGCACTGCCAGAAGGCGACAGGTTTGTATTGCTGAATACTTGCTTTGCCGGCTTGCTAGGGAAGCAGAGCTGACAGCTGCATGTGTTCACAGCAGGTGGACTTAAGTACTCTTCCTAAGGTTATTTCTTCTATACTCTGTTCACTCCCAGATGATCAAGTCCTCTGTGCTATTCAACAGTAGATGAAAAAGATGATCCTGTTGGTCATAATGCATACATGCCTCAGCAGGCTCCCAGTATTACTATATGTCTCCATTATCTGTCATATCCTAAGCTGTTGAATGTTATCTCCTGCTCCACCTCTGCAGCAAAACGTTCTGAGAAACATGGGTCACTTTGGAGGTATGCAAAGGCCTTCAGCAATGCAATGGCCATGCAGTCCTTATAAAAAGCAGCTTATTGATTTCTCCTGTGATTCCAAGTCTGACTGAGCAAACAGAAGTAGAAGGATGAGGAAGTCAGAAAGCACAGCAAGCTGTCCACTTAGCAGTCTGCAGTGTATTAAGGCAAAGCAGTAGAAGCATGATTTGTATACTGTTTGGCATAAAGACTATGTTTGGAGATGACAGAAATAGAGGAAGATACAATCCAATAGAGACAGGCGGATAGTCATACTGCTTCTAGAGCAGGGGCTACTTTTCCAGCTCATTTTTCACCTCAGTTGCACAGACCACTCGAAATACGACACTGTAGAAAGCTTAGGGCAATGACAGAAGGAAAACAAATCAGGGAAGTGGTGATGTGTAGACTAAACTGTGGTGAAGAAACAGACAGGTATGCATTGTGAGGCAGTTTGTGTCCTAGTAAGACTACATAAGAAAAACTGCTAGTAGCTATAAACATGATAGCCTTTCAAATATACCACTGAGGCTACATCCTCAATGGTATAAATCTAGAGTACCATTCTGGTGTCTGTAGAATATTATCAGTGAGGGCATTTCAGCCTGCTGAACTTATTTACCTTCCCCTCTCTTACCCTCCCTTCTCCTCCTCTCTCTTCTCTTCCCTTTTGTGTGCTTGTCTTTCTGATCAATTCATTTATCTCTGGCTTGAGGTTGAAGGAGTTGCTATGGTGAAGGAGAGAGACGCAGTCCCCAGAAAACTTCAGGGGAGGTCTTTTAACACGTCTGAAAGGAGAAGACTTTTTCCCCCTCAACCAGTCTATTTAAGTCTGTCATGCAGTGTCAGTTAGCATGGGCAGCTCAGCCATTCGACTCTTTGTGCTTTATGGCTGGTAAAACAGAAAGCATCACAGCCTGACACACAGGGAGCAGTGAAACCTCTGAATACATGAGGAGAGACAAGAGAGGAGTCTGTAGCACTGTGCATCTCTATGTGTGCATGTATGTGTCCAGGTGTACTTGTCACATAAATGCTCTGCTGCACAGCTAAGTTGACCAGGGCTCTGTCACAGTGGAAGAGGGTTGATGAGCAATGGAAGAGAACAAAGCAGAGTCAGGAAACTTCAGTTTTCTTTGTTCAGTTGTATGTGAAACACATAGGAGCAAACCAGGAGGGAGGTGGTGAATCAAGGAGGTTTGTATAGACTTGTTAAAACTAGGTCTCATAGCTTGCACAAACAGGTTTTAGGATGAAACACAGGGACCATAGACGTGTGTGGTCCACTGAAGATAAGTGAAGACTAGTAGACCTGCTGTTTGCAACTCAGTTGGGGGCTGGTCCCATGAAGGTAAAGAGGTAGAGTTGTTGCAACCCCCTAAAGGTTTTGCAAGGATACCACCAGATGTCCTCCTCACATTCTAGGATGTAAAAAATTTCCTGGAAATATGATGAATATGTATACACTATGCCTACAAATGTGTAGTTGCTGCTTTCCTCGGTGTGTACCCAATACTGTAATAAAGGGGATGCCTGCTTGACATAATTCATTGGCATGTCAAGTTACTCTGTCAGATTTCTCTGCTTCAGTGGCTCGCAGAAAAAAGGGGAATAAAAAATTTGGGAAGGGAGCACTTAAGAGGAAAAGTTGACCTGTTAACAGAACCTCAGTTCTTCTGTAGCAGATCTACTCTGGCCATTTCCTTGAGGTGCATCAGACTCTTTCAGCCAGCTTTTCTGAGAGCAGAGATTATTTATAGATGGCTTCTGAGTGTTGACTCCCTAACTTTCTCCAAGGGCAGCATTTCTTCAAGAATTCCTTGTGGATACATTATCTTGCTCCTCTCTGCTAGCTCAGGTGTTAAGCTATGTAAAAATCACAGCAGTTCTTCATTCCTACTGTCAATCATATCTTCCACCACAAGTTTCAGACCCACCTTGTACTCGTGGCATTCAGATGTGCTTACACCTCAGGGAGTTCCCATGAGAGATATACAGAGGTGTACAGTTTTCAGTTTCTACTACATGCATAGAACAGACATGGATGTGGATTTCAGATTTCTCAGATGATCTTCTTAAGTCTCCCATCATCACCTCCTGGATATTCTAATGACAGGTTAACACTGTGGTGATCTGATGGTAACTTCCTTCTCCTCCTCTGCACAGTCTTGCCTAAGAACCACAAATCTGTTTTCTGTTACCATTAGCCAAGCAACTGCAAAAGACTCCTGTAGGAATACCCATTGCCCTCTAGCATCCAAGACACTGTGAATCTGCTGCAGACTGACATAAAGGGGATGCTTTCCACTGGTTCACCATTCAGTGAACTGAACATGAAGAGAGAGATGAGAAAGAAGTTTCAGCTTGATCAGCTGTGGGTGACCAGTGTACTAACAAAGTGAATTGGCCCTTCTGCTCAGTATTCCACTGCCTGAACTGTGCTACATTGTCCCAGTCAAAATACACTTTTTCTGTTACTAGATTGAGCTGGTATGAACTGCAACTTGTTAACAAATTTTTTCCTCTTTAAGAAAGAAGAACAGGCATAAATAGCCAATATACATGTACTGATTTTTTTTTTTTAAATACTCAGCAGAAAATGCTTTCTTTTTCCCTGTGTTTGCAAGTACATTAATTTGCTTCCTGTTTTATACACAGTGCCCATTAAAACAATACCTTTCAGTATCAGTGAGAGGGAATGAGATGTAGAGAAGTTTAAGGAGTGGAGGTAATTAAATTAGTGCTGAATAGAAATGAATTCTGTCTTGTAACCAGAGAAGAAATCTCCAGAGTAAGCAGAGAATATCTGACTCATGAAGAAGAGCACAAGATGAAAGTCTCCAAAATATTGAGTTTTTGCTACCCGGAGGGTTGGCTGAAATCACAACAATGAATCATGAACACAGGGCCAAGATGAATCCTAAACCTGTTAGGTGTTTTGGAGTATCTTTCCTCCAGATCCTAACTTGGAGCTTCCAAGTAGAGAAATCTAGGTCAATTATATGTTTCAAAGCAGCAGAGACAGAATAAGAAGAAAGTACACTTACATTTTCCTCATTGGAAATTGTAGGCAGTGACAGCAAAGCAGCATCAAAGATGAAGCATTATAAGCTGACTGCAGTCTCCATACCTCATTTCCCTCCATCACTTGTGGTGGAGGAGGCAGAAGAAAGTGGATGTGAGGAAGGTGTCTGCTTTTTTTTCTTCTCAGTGTTCTAGTCTGTTAGTAACTGGCAGCAAATCAAATTAATTTTCCCCAAGCAGTCTATTTTGCCTGTAGTGATAACTGGTGAGTGATCTCTCTGTCCTTAACTCATGAGTTTTTCCATTACATTTTCTCTCCTGTCCTCTTAAAGTGGGGGAGTGAAGAAGGGGCTAGGTAGGCACCTGGTAACTAGCCAAAGTTAACCCACCACAATAAGATGTCTGTCTGTCTGTCTGTCTATCTATCTATCTATCTACCTATATGTTTATGTCTGCAAGATCAGGATTTGGAGGGTAAGATTCTTCTCCTTGCCTCCTGCAATTTTTTGTTTTGCCAAATGAAAGCTTTTATTTTCATAGAGTGAAAATATCATTTCATCATCTCATCATAGAATGGCTTACATTGGAGAGGACCAAAAGATCATCTACTTCCAACACGCTGACATGGACAGAGCTGCCACTCACCAGCTCAGGCTACCCAGGGCCCCATCCTGGCAGGTGTTGAACAACTCCAGGGATGGGGCACCCACACCTTCTCTGGGCAGCTGTGCTAGGGCCTTGCTGACCTCTGAGCAAAAAGTGATGCAGCACATAATACTGTTGGCCTTCTTGGCTGCAGGTTCACACTGCTGGCTTGTGTACAGTTTTTGTCCATCAGGAACCTGAAGATTTTCTCCACATGGCTGCTCTCAAGGAGTTCTTCTCCCAGTCTGTACTAGTATCTGGAATCACTTCGATGCAGGTGTAACACCTTGCACTGGGCCTTACTGAACCTCATTAGATTATCATGTGCAAACTTTTTGAGCCTGTTCAGCCCATTCTGGGTGACATTCCTTCCCTCTGTTGTGTTAACTGCACCACTTCGCTTAAAGTCATCAGCAAACTTGCTGAGGGTACACTTGAACATGTTGTTGATAAGAATGTCGAAGAGTCTCAAGACAAGACACCTATGGGACACCACTTCTTGTCACTAGCCTCCTCCTTGATGCCATTGATGCTCCTCCTCCTCCAAGCCATTGAAGACTTAATACCTCAGGATCCTGAGCTAACTTGGATTAGATATAACTGTTTACTTACCATAGCTTCTGTTTACTGTCTGTGAAAAGCTGTTTGTGCGTGTGTGTGTATGTTTTATCATTGTTTCATTTTATTTTCAGAGCTCTAGTCCAGTCAGAGTAAGCATGGGCTTGGGTTTTTACAAGAACAAGTACTCCGGTTGGTGAGAACTGGTTCACTGTAAGATGAGGAGTCAACTTTGCAGACTATAGTGAAGATACATACAGTGGACAAAGAAGTATTGCTTGTCCTCTCCAGGGGATAGGGAACTCATTCACTGTTCATGAGGCTTAGATACGATTATGATTCCATGTTTCTAGCTTTGTGCTTGCTGGGGCACATCTCATTGCTTTATTGATCACAAGTACTTTGTCAGACCAAAGGCTGAAGCCAGGCAAAATTCAGAAGCTGAACCGGAATTTCTAGTTGAACTCTAAGCAGACAAAGTACATAAGCTCACTACATCAGATCTCTAGGATGCAACTAAATGCAGCTTTTTAAAAATATACATTATTTGAGTGCCACTTTTGTTTCTGGCAAATTGTGTTCATTTTTCTCTACACATCAATCTTTGCTATTAGGAACTTTAAGTTGTCCCCAGCTTTTTGTAGGACACTAGAAAGTGCTCTTGAATATGTAGAAATATGCTACCACCAAAGAAATAGACAGAGAACAGAGCATGTCATTGCATATCAGCAATAAACTTAGAAAGCATTTAGAAAGCAAGAAAGATACTGTTTCATGTGACTGAAAATAAGCTCCAGCCACGTTTTTAATTCTCTATTGCAGTTTACTGTGAGGAACAATTGCATTCAGTTGCAATCCTCTAGACAGCAGATTTGAGGGAAATTTAAAAAATGAAATTCAATCTAAACAAAGACAATAGATCATGAACTCATGGTTCAATCACTGTTACACAGGATTAAAAATAAAAATAATAATAATCTAAAATATTCATAGCAAAACTATTCAGAGTCTAAAGTGCCGACTGACAGTCCTAGCTTAAAAACAAACACTCCTATCAACACTGCTGAGAATCCTGAGGTCTAACCTGAAGGAAAAACAGTCCCCTAGGCTGACGTTTAGGTACTCAGCTGTACTTTTCCTAGATTTCTGTGTGACATGTAAGAGAGAAGATTCATTTCTTCTTTCTGGACAGAGAACTCCAGTCAGATTTATCCTACCAAAGCAGCTGCAATGAAAATCTGCTTAGAAACTAGTTGCTGCTAGTAGTGATGCCACACTAAAATACAAAAAAGTTACTGCCACACTATTCTTAGAAGGTTATTCTGTACTAAATATGTCCCCTGACTGAAAGGACAAGGTTTACCAGACATTAAGCTCCCTCTGACTTTTCACTTGGATTATTTTTTTTCCTTTGGTCGCTTATGCCAATCTTTTTAGGATTGACTGCACTGACAGCACAAGAAAATGTAACAGCAATCGTAAAATCTCAGGAATGGTTAGGTGGTTATCTGTAGTCCTTTCTGTGAGACTGTTTTTGTCATCAAGTCTCTGGGTACTCTGTGTAAAATAAATTCTGCCATACCTATGTATGGTATGGCAGAATTAATTAGTTCACACACCCTGACAGTTTATCTGTGAAGTCCAAGGTAATGCTGTAAGGTTAAAGCCAAGATTCAGAAAAATCAAAGACAGTTAATAGTTTCAAGCCTTCAACTATCAGTCCTGTCTGAAATACAGGCAGTACTTCTTGGTCCCCTCAACCATCAGTAAAGAGGAGAATTCCAACATAAAGGTGCTTTAAAAATGGTGTGAGCACTTCTGTCATCTAAAAAGAGCAAGTAAGAAAATATAAGTGTTTGTTCACATTCTGTAGTCCTTCACAGGGACACTTGTCACCTTTCCTCAGACCTTTTTCATCTGTCACCACAGTTTTCTTGCTCCTCAGTAGGCTACTGGAGTGATATTTATAGTGAATGGAAGCTAGTGGGAGAGAATACCTGGTGCATCCTTAATAATAAACTGAACAGTATGAATGATGTTCCACTTCTAGAAAGACTAAATTCTATAGTGCTGCATGGTTGAGCTGCTGTGGCCAATTCAGAGAATAGATGTCACCTGCGATCATCTACTGCAAAATAAAACTCCCATCATTGCAAAAGGCTGCAAACAGCATAGACTGGTGTCTCAAAATCTGCACTAGAAATCTGGTGCATGTTCATCATTTCCTTTGGAATCACCTGCTGGCCCACTCTCATAGAATCATAGTATGGCCTGGGTTGAAAAGGATGTCAAAAATCATCTAGTTTCAACCCCCCTGCCATGGTAAGGTCACAAACCACTAAACCAGGCTGCCCAGAGCCACATCCACCCTTGCCTTGAATGCCTGTTATCACGTCTGTTATTTGGCCATGACCAAAGAACCTAAGTTTCTCACCATCAAGCTATATGAGTAAGGGCAGGTCCCATGAAGCTCTGTGACTCACATCAAACTAAGAGTTGTAGAGCTAATTGGAGAGGGATCTATCAAAGAATTTGTTGTGTTGCTCTGATGACTGTACCCCTTTTCCCCTAGAAGCACTTTATGGAATGTCAACAAAACAAAGATAAAGGACCTTCATCTCACTCCAGTAACATAAGGAAGAAACTTTTGTGGAAGAACAGCTTCTGTATGTATTTTTAGGGGCTGTTTAGCTCCTCTGTAGTCTCTCCCCTTTTCCTTGGGCACTCCATCTATTCAAGACCTCACAGTAATCTAGAGAAAAGGGCTATATTTCTGAAATATTTACTTCCTGCTGATTGAAGACATTCACCCTGTTGATGGTGGATCAGGACAAGAAACACAAGACTATTTCCTTTCCCTCTCTACTTCTCATTAGGTTTGATTGTTCATTCTGTTTGTTAATTTTGTTTTGTTTTGTTTTGTTTTCTAGCCCAGCAATGAATAGGATCTTTTGCTGTGGCATGCACCTTTTTTTGTTGTATCCATTTCAAAAAGCAGCAGTTCTAAGTGCTTACTTACTGGATATCTGTACTCGGCCAAGCTCACGTTATATCCTCCCAATCTAGGAAAATGAAAACTAGCTCTGTCTTTTATAGACTTCCAGTACTCCTGAGGGATGTGGGGACATGTATGAGAGAGACTTCAAAATCAGACAGAAATGAAACCATGCATGATGTAAAGTAGCAGAGAGTATGTGGAAAGAAACATATCAATAATCTAGTCTGCATTCACAGCACGACCATGCATACCAAAAGCACGCTTAGCTGACCATGCCATTCCATGACTTTAATCACTATTTAGTACCTTTCTGTAGTTTTCCCTTCATAAAGCACTCATGCATCCCTAACAGTAATGAACCAATGAGAGTGCTATCACTTCAGAAATTGCCTTTCCATCTCTTCAGGCTATTAATGAACAGTCATAACAGTCATTCTTAAAATATAAAGAGAATAATTAAAAGAAAATGAGCTTTTGGGGATATGCTGAGAATTTATTTATTTATTTGCCAAAGCCTCACCATGTTTGACTAAAGGTCCTGGTAATCCAATTTGCTCTTAAAACCTGGAATTTTTTCATGAATGGTGTTTACTGAGAAGTAGGAAGAAAACCTCTTTGAAATCTCAGTGTCTGCTGCTATAAAAGGAGACATTTGTTCCTGAAAAGGCCCTTTTTTATTACTGGTTGAGTATTTTGGAAATGAATATCATGTAGGTACACATATAACTAGAACAAACTGAATGAGGAAAACAGAAATTAACATCAGCAGAAGAAAAATCACTGACTCTGAAAAACAATGGAAGACAATGGCTGTAAACAGAGAAGTAAGCAAACAACTCAGCCTGGTGGGAGTCGTAGAAATGAAAAAGCCAGGGCAGGACAAGCAAAATAGACAAGTAGAAAACAATAGAAATAGACAATAGATTATCAATGTCTGAGCTGGCTGGGTTTGCAGGACTGAAAAGGAGATGGTATCTCATACCCTTTAATGGATGGCTCTTAGCTCTCTGTCAGTAGGTCGAGCAGGTATGCTACCTTTCCAATCTTGCTAAGCAAATGCTGAGAGGCGTGTGTGTCTGTTTTGGCACTTGTTGCTCTTGACTTGACATGCCTTGAGGGACAGAATCCCCCATCTACAGGATTTTAGCTAAAAGGCTTGGGTTGGGTGGGGGAGGGCAGTAGGAAGTTTGCACATCGGCAAGAAACTTGTGTGCAGATTTCTTTGCTGGGCACAAGATACTTAATCTAGAGATTTTTCAAAGAAAGTGGGAAATGTGGTGCGTGTTTTCTTGCTGATAGAAAATTTCCCTTCTATTTATATATTCATACATTCTGGGCACCCTTACCAGTAACAGCTTGCCTGTCACTTTCCCAATGTGTCAAGTTCCTCAGCCCCAGTTCCTGCTCATCTGACTCAGTTCCCTCCAAAACATAATCAGCCTCCCACAGGTGTGTCAGGAGAAGAAAGTAGGAGCTTTGGAAACACACAGCCTTTTACTGTGTGAAGACTGAGTATCTCCCTGACAGCACGATCATAGCTGTCTCATCTCTACCCATCAGCATTCCATTTCACACCTGCTTTCCAGAATGGCACAGCAGGCCTGAGCACACTGTATTATTATACAGTAGTGCTGTGTGGAATTGCTATTTGTCTAACTGATACAGCCGTATTTGGAAAATGACTTTTCTGGGGCACTCTCTTTATCAGCATTTATCAGAGCAGACATGGCACTCCCAAGAGGAGGTGCTGGCTCGTGCCGTGTGTGGGATAGCAACACTACAGACAATGATGAAGAGCATAAACAGCAGGAAGCTGCTTTGTTTCAATTAATTTAGTTGGCTGACAATAACATTTTTCCCCCTTTGCCCTGTGGCTTTCCCTTCTGCGATGTCATCTGGAATATGTCCGAAACAAAAGGCAGGAACTCCAGACAGAAGAATAATTCCACTTTGCACTATGATTTAAAAATGAGGAACACTTCCAAAGCCCAAAGGAAAAAGCCTGGTAAACCACAATGTATTTGGCAATGTTTTCATAGCACAGTGTACAGCAGGGTAGCATCTATAAGAAAAGTCCAGAAGTTGCCTCATGCTCAAGTCACACCACTAGCCAAAGCTGAGCCCATCAGACAACATGGTAACGCTTCACTGATAAGATTTAAAAAAGGGAAAAACTTGCTGTGCCATGGTTGTGAGAGTGTGCAGGGATAAAAATGTAGAGAGTGGCAGCCATGCAGGCACCCAGCTCAGCACAGGAGAAGGGTGGGAGGCACTTGAGACACAGAGCAGCAACTCCCTGCAGCACAGGAGAGGCCCACAGAGGAGCAGGCTGTCCCCCTGCAGTCCATGGGGACCTGCATGGAGTAGTGCAATCTGGAGGGACTGCACTCTATGATAGATAAACACACTGGAGCAGGGGAAAATCCTGAGAATGAGGAAATGGAAGAGAAGAACTGTTATGGACTGTCTGTGACCCCTTCTCCTCATTTCTCCATGTCACTCTTGTGGAAGGAGGTAAAAAGAGTTGGAAGTTGAAAGAGAAAAGGTGAGAAGAAGGGGCAGCTTGGGAGAAAGGTGCTCTTATTTTTGTCATTGTTTCTCTCCATTCTGCTCTTATTTTCAATTGGCAATACATTATTTTCTCCAAATAGAGCCTGTTTGGTCCATGACAGAAAATTCTCATCATCCCGTCTCTATCTCAACCCAGCAGCTTTCTTTATTTTTTCCACATGTCACTTGAGAGGCTAGCTGTACACCCAGCATCCAGCCAAGGCCCAACTCTCCACACAAGCCAATGAGTCAGAAGGAATAGTGTGGAGACACAGATTATAATCTGGTAGTTAAATAAGCTGTGTTTCTTTAAGAAAATTAAAAACTAAGATAACTTCTTATCAAGATGTTCTTCCATTTGATGCTCTGCTCTCCATAAAGACTTTGCAATTAATCTGGTAATAGTAGAATGAGCTCCCTTGGTAGCAGAACAGTAGAATGAGCACCTTGCTTGGTTTGAAACAGTTATGAGTTAAACATCTGCTCTGAGATTTTCTAGTCAGTGGGAGAGATGGATACTGCAGACAGTAATACATCCCGTCCCAGTGCAGGTAACTAGGACATTGCCTTTTGAGATACACATTCCATACCCTGTTGAGTACTCAAAGGAGCATTTGACCACCAGCTTAGGTGAGGACTATAAACTAAATAGATAAAAAAAGCTTGGTAAAACAAGCTTCTTAATGAACTTGTTTATCTCTAAAGTGATAACAAAATATTCCCAAGGCTCCTTCCTCAGTTGATTTCATTTCCCTCTGGCTCCAAACTTTGTGGTTGCCCCTTCTGAAGTTTTTTAAATAGATACTTAATAACTCGTTCTTATTCTGACTGATTCACTGAAATTAGAAAGCAGCAAGGTTCCTCTTCCTCTCTCTCTCTCTCTCCTCCTTCCTCCTGTTAATTGTAATCAATTCCTTCTGCAGAAATGGAAACAGCCTGGGAATACATTTGGGTTCTCCAAATGAAAGCTGGCAGTAGCTGTGAGATTCACAGTTATCGCAATTGGATCCAGTGTACATTATGAAACACATCATTTCACAGCTAATAACTAGCACAAAGAAAAAGAAAGGGGGAGGTGTCTTATAAAATGAAGTGCAATCTACATTCATTTAATGCTGATTTAGAATATTTCTTGGCTCTTTCTTTCTTGAATACATGGATTCAGTTTCAGTTTCAGGATAATGTTCAAGCAACTCTCATTTTTTTACAACATGACTTCTTGATGCATGCCAGCTCTTAGCTCTTCTTAAATGAAGGGTCTATTCCTTTGAGGAATGATAAATTAGCTTTAGCAAATTCTATTCTTGCACTCCACTGGAAGAAGGAAGAGATCATGGAATCAGAGAATCAGAGAATCAGAGAATCAGAAAATCAGAGAATGGCCTAGGTTGAAAAGGACCTCACATCCATTTTCAACTCCCCTGACATGGGCAGGGTCTCCAACACTAGAGCAGGCTACCTAGAGCCACATCCAGCCTTGCCTTGAATGCCTTCAGGGACGGGGCATCCAAAACATCTCTGGGAAGCCTGTTCCACTGCGTCACCAGTTTCTGAGTGAAAAACTTCCTCCTAACATCTATCCTAAATCTCCTGTCTTTAGTTTAAAACAATTCCCCCTTGTCCTACCACTATCAACTCATGTAAACATTCATTACCCCTCCTGTTTATACGCTCCCTTCAAGAACTGGAAGGCCACAATGAGGTCTCCCTGGAGCCTTTTCTTTTCAAGCTAAACAAGCCCAGTTCCCTCAACTTTTCTTCACAGGAGAGGTGCTACAGCCCTCTGATCATCTTAGTGGCCCTCCTCTGGATCCATTCCAAGAGCTCTGCATCCTTCTTGTGCTGGGGGCCCCAGGCCTGGATGCAGTACTCCAGATGGGGCCACACAAGAGCTGAATAGAGAGGGACAATCACCTCCCTCTCCCTGCTGGCCACCCCTTTTTTAATGCAACCCAGGATACTGTTGGTCTTGCAGGCTGCAAGAGCGCACTGTTGGCTCACGTCCATCACAACCACCAGGACTCCTTGGTGTCTCCCCTCACATTAAATGTCTCCAACAGAGTTCACAGCTCCCCAGTCTGTCTAATAATATTTGTTATCTTCTCCTCAGGTTAGGAGATAATGTATGATATGATCATTTCAATGTGCATCAGGAATAGATGAGCTCTTGAGATGTCAGTCCTGGTGCCTCACCTCAGTAACTCTATCTGTTCCCATCAGTGACCTGTGGACCTTTTTTCAGTGAAGCTTTTGAGCTAGAGAGCTTCTGCAGGTAAAAGTCAAGGCAATAAGCTTTGGTTTTTTTCTGCACATCCTGAGTCACAGAGAATCACAAAATCACAGAATTGTAGGGTTTGGAAGGGATGTCCGTCTAGTGATCATGCAGTCCAACTGCCTGCTAAGGCAGGTTTCCTATGGTGGGTCTTGACAGGGACTCCAGGTCTGACTCCTGCAGGACAAATCAATTAACTGACTTTCCTTTTTAGTAACTTTAGTGCAGAGTTGCAAGAACATCCTGTTTTTTCTGTTGGAGGAACATTTTTGTATATGATCTTCCTGTTCTGTGTCATTTTAGTTTTCAAAGCTCTTAAAAAAAAAAAAAAAAGTGCTTTTTCAATACTTAGTAAAATCCTTTTTATTTATTTTTTTTTTTTTTCAAAATGGATTTTTCTTTTTTGGTTACTGTCTTTATTTTTTTGAGAAAAACTGAAGCATGCTGTGAATGCTTTTCTAAAGTGTGCTTGTAAAGCACACTGCTCATTTGCTATTGGCATACAAAATGCTCAGAAGTCAGAAACATATATGTTCTTTGCTATGTTTTTGGAATATGTAATTAAAGAATAAAGAAAAGCTCTTAAAACTTCCTAAGATACATACCAGATAAATATGAAAACATTCTGTGTTTTTCCATGCCATTCTTTATGATTAAGCACAGTATTCATAATGAGACTTAACCGAGGTTATATATTGATGTGAGCTTATTGATATAAAGATACAGGTCAGAGATGACTTCCTAATTTTCCATTCTGGGAAAAGTCCAGATGTGAATATTTCCAGTTGGTATGCTTACCCTTTTGTGTTAACCACTTCTATGCCCTTTACAAATTTACATTTTATAATTCACAAAGGCACTGCAACCATTTAAAAGTATTATTTGGAAGATGAGAGAGAAGATTAGTCCAATACTTGGTGAGGACGGACACTTAATGAATTGGGATGCAGATAAAGCAGAAGCATTTCATGCCTTTTTCCCCTCTGTCTTCAACACCATTGATGGGACCTGGTAACCCTGGAGCCCTAAGTTGGAGTACCATGGCTGCAGTAATGATACACACTCATACTAAGTAAGTTTGCCAGCACTAACTTAGAAGGAGCTGTTGACATCCTCAGAGGCAAAGAGGCCTTACAGAGAGATTCTGGCAAATTAGAGAGTCACAAGAACAAGTGCCAGATTCTGCACCTCAAATGGTGCTACTTTGAATATATATGTACAGACTGGGGGGATGAGAGGCAGGAGAGCAGCACCGCAGAAAGTGATCTGCAGATTCTGGCTAGCAGCAAGTTGAATATGAGGCAGCAGTGTGTCCTGGCAGCCCAAAAGGCTAACTGTACCCAGGAGTGCTCCAGGCACAGCGCTGCCACCAGTGAGGAGAGGTGCTGTTCCCTCTGCTCTGCTCTGGCCTCATGTCCAGCACTGGGTGCAATGTATACTATAAGAAGGATATGAAACTATTAGAAAGCATCCAAAGGAGGGCTATAACGATTGTAAAGGGTCTGGAGGGTGAGTGAAGAGCAGCTGAGTTCCCTTGGTGTGTTCAGCATGGAGTAAGCAGAGGAGCTGAAAGGGAGCTGAGGCAGCTGCAGCTCCTCACAAGGAGTAGAAGGGCCGCACTGAGCTCTGCTCTCCTGTGACAGCAATAGATCCCAAAGGGAATGTTTCAGTGTATTTGCACAAAGTGGACTATTTTGCCTGTTCTGCTAGAATCCAATGCACATGGCCATGATTTGCTTTTCTCCATACCAATGAATAAAGTCTCCACTGGAATTCTCTTCTTGCTTACTGTATTGGAAGTCAGTGGGATTATCTCTCAGTGCTGAAAAACCACGCAGTTAATGAGATCCAAAAATTCAGGAAACCTGTATTTTTATGAGCTTTGCCATGAAGCTGCTGTGTCACCTTGCTGATCTCATTTAACCTATTTTGCCTCCTTTCTATGGTCTTCTCTCCGTAGTCTTGACCTCTTTACGACCAGCTGTTTAAATTTTATCCTGAACCAAAGAAGTCTGTGGTAGTTCTGCTATTAGAGTTAACAAAAACTGAAAGGGTACAATAATTTGCTGTTTTGTAATAAGCCCTGCATATTACATTATTTTCTCCCTCAATGAAATTGCTCTTTATTAATAAAAATGAGGCTGTACTACATGGAAATGACTTCCAAACAGGGTTGGAATTGATCTGTCTTACTAAAATAAAGGCATTCTACTACAGAGGTCATTTTACTTGCTCTCAATGATGAACCCTCTTTTAAAGGACTGTTAAAATGTGAAAGAAAAATACTGTCTGAGAAAGGACTCTTTCATCAAGACAGAAACATACAGTTCTTCAGTTACTCAATGAAATGTCTTTCAAGTTAATACATTTTCTTCAGAAGTCTTCAACATCAGTGTTTTCTGTAGCACTTTATTCTCTGACAATCAGTAGATAGGACTTTCAGAGATACATTTACCAAAACAGATATGCCCTTCAGGCAGTTACCAAAAAAAATATCTTTATGGATGAAAACTCTTCAGGAAGATTTTGGTCCAGGGAGTTTGCAAGCTTTTATATTCCTCCCTCTTCTCACTTCTGCCAGGAGAGAGAAAAGCAGTCTATCAGAAAACCATACATTTTTCAAATTTGATAGTTCAATTCTGGCATCACCAATGGCTTAGGAGCATTTAGGCAAAGTAGATTCATAGGTTCATAGGTTCATAGGTACATTAGGATGGAAAGGACCTACAAGATCATCTAGTCCAACCATCCCTCTATCACCATCCCTAACCACTGAACTACTAAATCAAATCCCTTAGCACCTCATCTAAACGCTTCTTGAACAGCGCTAGGGATGGTGCCTCAACCACCTCCCTAGGCAGGCCATTCCAGTGCCTGACCACTCTTTCAGACAAAAAATGTTTCCTCAGGTCTAATCTAAATCTTCCCCGGCGCAACTTGTGGCCATTCCCTCTCGTCCTGTCGTTATTTATCAGGGAGAAGAGGCCCACCCCCTCCTCACCACAACCCCCCTTCAGGAAGTGGTAGAGTGCAATAAGGTCTCCTCTGAGCCTCCTCTTCTCCAGACTAAACAATCCCAGCTCCCTCAGCTGCTCCTCATAAGACTTGTGCTCCAGACCCCTCACCAGTTTTGTTGCCCTTCTCTGAACACGCTCCAGGGCCTCAATGTCCTTCTTGTAGTGAGGGGCCCAAAACTGAACACAGTACTTGAGGTGCGGCTGCACCAGAGCTGAGTACAGGGGGAGGATCACCTCCCTGCTCCTGCTGGCTACACTATTTCTAATACAGGCCAGGATGCTGTTGGCCTTCTTGGCCACCTGGGCACACTGCCAGCTCATGTTAAGCCGAGCATCAACCAACACCCCCAGGTCCTTTTCCTCTCTACATTCTTCAAGACATTCTGCCCCAAGCCTATAGCATTGCATGGGGTTATTGTGGCCAAAGTGCAGGACCCAGCACTTGGCCTTATTGAACCTCAAATACGAAATTTTTCAAAATGAGCAAGCAGAGTAATGTTCCTACCCTATCACCATCCAAAGCACAGTTAAGTGTTTCTTTCTTGCCTATAATTGAGAGAATGCAGAGCAATTTCTGACTGTACAAAATATATTTTTACCATGAAATGTCCTTGTTTCCCTCTTTTTTAAATTTGAATTTTATTATTTTAATAAACTTCAAACAATGATGGTTGGACTATATGATCTTATAGGTCCTTTCCAACCTTATGAACTTATGAATGTTTTTGAGTACACCTGCAATTTTTAAGTGTAAAGGAACTCCTCTTATTTTCACCACCAAACTGCAGGTTTGTTGGCTGGAATTAACTCTTTCTTCAGCACTGTTACTGATGATTATTCATTGAATTTTTCATGGATGTCATTTCTTGCTCCTAATCTGATATGCAATAAAGGAAATAGGTTTTTTATACTTTCTATAGTCATGACGCTCTTTCTCTCCTTAGCATAAACCTTCACCAGACTAATCATTCATAAGACTCAGCTGGGAACTACACATCTGACAGGGGTTCAGTTGGCAATATATATTTGTCTCACAATTGAAATTTGATATTGTGCCAAGTCTGAGAACATCCTGTCACATTATGAACCAAGCTTCTAACCATACACGAGTCAGTTCAGCCTTTCAACCTAAGACTATCAAAGATAAGATACCACTCACTGGCAGTATCTTATCTGTATTTCTTTTTCTGATATATCAATCTCACTGGCCCAATTCATAGTACCTATAGGATCAGTCATCTAAGTTTGCTCTTTTAATGTGGCAGAGCTGTTATCAGTGTTGATTGTGTGACTTTAAAAAAAAGAAAAAAATACTTTAAATACATTGTGACTCCTTCTCCCAGAAAATAATAATAATAAAAAAAAGAACAACAACAAAAAAACCCCTATATATTTATATACATATATATATAGAGAGAGAGCGAGAGAGAGACCACTGCTGGCACTTTCCAGTATCATTAGTAGTTTTTCAGCATTCATTTCATGGCAGCATGGCAGATCAATAATACTCTTTCCCAACATATTTTTTAATTCATCTTTTTATTGCCCTTAATTCTACCTGTTCTAAATTTCTACTTTTGCTCTTTTTCTTTCTTTATAAATTTTGGCACACTTTATCATGTTGATTATTTTATTCTTCCTCAATTTCTTCATTCTTACCCCTTTAGGCTAGCAAGATTTTTCCTATAATGAGGGCATACACTTAATACAACTCTTTAAATAGTTTCAAATGGTTATGTTTTCCTGCTCTAAATGTGATCATTTAGCTTGTTTGGTCCATTATGTTTTGGACTTTCTAATGCCACCTATCAGAAGTAACAAATAATGGTTATTTGTTTATTGAAACTTAGCACTGCAAATATAGTCTAAGCTCCGCCAATAGCACTTCATTCCTGCATGCAGCAGAACCCATCAGCTCATACTAGGTATTACCTGCTGTCCAGGAATGCACTGGGGACTGGGAATGACCAGCAGCTGCACAACTCACCTCAGAAATAGTTTCCAGAGACCTAACACCATTTATACACATACAGAAGTCTGCTTTTTGTTTTCAGACCTATGAATCTTTGTTCTTTTTTTTTTTTTTTTTGTATTTTATGTCTTGCATAAGATAATGCTGTTAATTAATAAAAATTAAGTTAAAAAAATAAAAAATAAAATTTTAAGATGAGGCAACAGGGAAGGTAGCTGGAAGGAAGCTGAAGGAAATCTGGCTGAACAGAGACCTTTGGCTGGAACTGAGGCACAAAAGGAAAGCCTTTGGAAGAGGGGGAAAGCTAAGTATGAAGATTATAAATATGTAGTGATGCTGTGTAGGGAGAAAAATAGAGAGGCCAAAGCTCAGCTTGAACTAAACTTGGCCACTAATGTGAAATATAACAATATATATTTCTACAAATACATCTACAGTAAGAGAAAGGCTAGGGATAATCTCCATCCCTTGCTGAATGCAGAGAGGAATGTAGTGACCATGGATCAAGATAAGGTGGAGGTACTTAATGCCTTCTTTGCCTCAGTCTTTAATAGTTAATAGTAAGTCTAGGTGCTACCTGGGCACTCAGGTCATTGTGCTGGAAGATAGAGGTGGGGAACAGAATAGGCCCTGCTTAATCCACAGTGGGATGGTTTTGGGCTTGCTCCAAGAGCTTACAAGTCCATGGGACCAGATGGACTGCACCCTAGAGTGCTGAGGGAGTTGACAGATGTTGTTGCCAAGTCACTCTCCATCATCTTTCAACAGTCCTGGCTAACTGGGGATGTCCCAGTGGACTGGAGACTGGCAAATGTGATGCCCATCTTAAAAAAGGGCCAGAAAGATGATCATGGTAGCTAGAGACCTATCAGTCTCACCTCAGTGCTAGGGAAGGTTATGGAGTGGTTAATAGCAGGAGCTACCATGGATCAATTAAAGGTAAACCGTGGGATCAGGCCCAGTCAGCATGGGTTCATGAATGATAGATCTTGTCTGACAAACTTGATTTCATTTTATGACAAGGTAACCCGCTTAGTGGACAAAGGTGAGGCTGTTGATGTGGTCTACCTGGACTTCAGTAAAGCCTTTGACACTATCCCCCACAACATCCTCATAGAGAAACTGGCTGCCCATGGTTTGGATGGGCATATGCTCTCCTGGATGAAACACTGGCTGGATAGCTGGGCCCAAAATGTTGTAGTCAATGGAGCTAAATCCAGTTGGCAGCCAGTCATGAATGATGTCCCACAGGGCTCAGTACTGGGGCCACTCCTATTTAACATCTTCATCAGTGATCTTGATGAGGGAATTGAGTGTACCCTCAGTAAGTTTGCAGATGACACCAAGCTGGGAGGGAGTGTTGATCTGCCTGTGGAGAGAAGGGCACTACAAAGGGACCTGGATAGACTGCACTGATGGCCCAAGGTTCACTGTATGAACTTCAACAGGGCCAAGTGTTGGGTCCTGTATTTTGGTCACAACAACCCCAGGCAACACTACAGGCTCAGGAAGGCGTGACTGGAAAACTGCCCAGTGGAAAGGGACCTTGGTGTACTGACAGTCAGCTGAATATGAGCCAGCAGTGTGCCCAGAAAGACGAGAAGGCCAATGGCATCCTGGCTTGTATCAGGAATGGTGTGGTGAGCAGGACTAGGGAAGTAATCCTGCACCTGTACTGGCGAGGCCCCACCTGAGTGCTGTGTAGAGTTTTGGACACCTCAGTACAGAAAGGACATAGAGGTGCTGGAGCAGGTCCAAAGAAGGGCAACAAGGCTTGTGAAGAGCTTGGAGAATGTGCCCTATGAGGAGACACTGAAGGAACTGGAGCTGTTTAGTCTGGGGAAGAGAAGGCTGAGGGGAGACATTATTGCTCTCTTAAAATACCTGAAAGGTACTTGCAGTGACAGTGGGGTTGGTCTCAGTGGTGCTGAGTGACAGGATAAGAGGAAATGGCCTCAAGTTGCACCAGGTTCAGATTGGATATAAGGATATAAGGAAGAACTTCTTTACAAAAGGGGCTGTAAAGCACTGGAATAGGCTCCTCAGGGAGGTGGTTGAGTCAATGTTCCTGGATGTGTTTAAAAACCATTTGTATGTGTTAGGGGACATGATTTAGTGGAAGGTTGTTAAAGCTGGGGTAGTATGGTTATGTTGTGGTTGGACTTGATGATCTTTAAGGTCTTTTCCAGCCTGAGTGATTCTATGATTCTGTTATGGCTTAATCAGATAAAAGATTAATCAACAGTGAATGTTTCTGATCATGTCTAGTTTTACATATAATAGCAAGTTCTAAAATTTTCTTTGAACAGTGACACTGTTTCAAGAACAGAAAACCATCTACAGGCTGTTTGAAAAGCAGTCATGTAGCAGAAGGGCTGATATCTTAGGTAAGATAAACCAGAAATGACCAACTCATCCACACAAATGCACACAGAAGGAGTTTAAATATTTACAGGGAAAGTAATGCAAACCTTCTCCTTTGCAGTATGTGCAATATCCATGGTAGAACAACCTGCTTTGTTCCAGAAGAATAGTTTCCTTGGGTAAGAACAAAGAATTGGAATGCTCCAATTCTTACAGAACAGGAACCTGAATAAAATTCTGAAATGCTTTTTTTCTGTGGTGTACTGAAGATATGGGGAGGAAGAGGAGATAACAAAACAAAAGAAATGGAAAACTGTCTTTTAGTGGAAATCGTGAAAAAAATTGTGATTAGCATAACAATATCATTGCTCCTGTACTAATCCAGAAATTTGCATTTAAACAAATTAAATACTGTAGGGCATTTCTCTGCAGTTTAAGAATTGTAAATAAAATGCCAGCTACTTTAATCTGTAGCTAGTATAACATGTTTTTGTTGTTGTTGTTGTTGTTGTTGTTGTAAGTGAAAAAGGCATGCATGATTATCTTGTTTGTGCTTGCAATCAGCAACCTACTGTGACTTTGAATTAATTGGGATCCTACTTTTTTTTCCTCTAGGGGTGGGAGACAAGGGTTGCTGTGGGATACAAAACTAGTAAATGACATGGACTCAGAAGAAGCTTGTATTTGTTTGTGCTATGCTCTGGTAGACTTTTCAATGGGATGGCTCCTTAATGAATATTGTGTGCATGTGAGTTATGGGAACTGTGACAAACTTTAAGTTCTGCTGTCATCGTTAGGACAGCAATCTGTAGCAGGATCAATAATGGCACTTCTCTGACACAGTTTTGCTCTTAACTGTAGTACTGTCTTCCAAAAACATTCTGCCGCCCAGCAGCTCCCAGGCAGCTGGCTAAGCAAAGGAGCCAGACAAGTCCCTGAAGTATCATAAACCAAATTTTCAAGGACCATGGAGGGAAACAGACTCTGCATATAGCTAATTGACAGCACACCTCCTCTTTGCATCTTCTTCTCCTCTCACTTTGTCACACTCCTATTACAGTGCCCTCGTGACAGGGCACTAAACCACGTGCATGGTGCACATCCCAAGTGGTTTGGAAATCCTCCCAGTCACGCCACATAACTGAATTTCTTGCCTTTGAGTTCTGATTTTGTAAACCATCTTACGTTGTTGTGCAATGAGGAGAATACTGCAAGCAACACTGGTAGTTTTTACAGGAGGGGGAGGTGTGCTTGAAAGCATGAAGACACTAGAAAATTTGTAGATTACAAACTTCATCATATTTATGAAGGTAGTACTGTGTTTTATTAAATTAAAATCATGATAAATCAATCCAATGTAGTATTTTGTTAGCTCTGAACCATCTTATGAATTAGTCTGTTTACACAGGCATCCCATGATGCAGCTTCCAGTTTGATTTCTCATTCATCTAGTGAAGTTGTTCGCTGTGCCCTTGATTACATTAAAGCTTGAGAGACCTGTATTCTCCTAGCAGGACTCAGGTGCTTTAATAACTATTACTTTACTTTGTCAACACTTCAGAGCTTTCACGTCTGATTTTAATTAGAGGAGCTGTGACATTTTTGCTATCTTCCCAGCAACTGTTTTACTTTGCAGTCATGATGCTCTGATTACAAAAGGCTTGGGGAAGTGCTGTTGCAAGACAGCTTCACTAGGAAGAGACATAGCTTTGTCCCATGTGGTTCTTCCCAAATTCCTTCGAAGTAGAAGGTTTTAACTTTGTATTTCAGGCTTCTTTGTCAGAATCTTGTACAAACATATGCACATAGTAGTGCAAAGCTTAACAAGGTTGTTTGTCAGCCATCACTGAGCAAATGTCAAGAAATTCTTCTAATAAAGCAGTGTTATGATGTGTACTCAGAGCTTACTGGGTGTATGTGTGAGATATGGGAGTCAATTTCATACTGTTTGGTAACATTAGGACCATAAAAGTATAGTGGCCTTAATGCACCTGACTTACATGTCCCCTTGTAAATTAATAGCTGAATGATTATCAGTGTTTTACATCATGCCATGGGGAAATTCAAGGATTTCAATAATTGGGTTTGGGGAAAAAAAAAGAATTCTTCCTACTTCAACACCACTAAAGGAAAACAGTTCTCAATTCTGGATACACTTAATAAGAGCAGATGGTGTATCATAGACGTCCTTGGCACTGTTCATAATGCCACAATGGTTATACCAGGGCCCTCATTCACACTGCTCTGTGGTTAAGGCACTTGCTAAGATACACACTGTAGGGAGGTGCTTTAAAATATAATTTCTGCCAGGATTTTGCTATCCACCTTAATAATAGGCAAAGAACGCTGCAAAAGTAATGCCTTCTATTTTATGATGTTTGCCGGCAGTGTCAGAGGCAGATGTTGTAGGTATGGCAGTAGAGGATAAACATTCCCACAAATACTTCTTTACATTTTATTGCCATGCAACAGATGGCAGCAGAGGGGCAGTCTGACGGAACGGCGTCTGACATGAAAATGCATACGAAGCAAAGGTGTGTCACTGAGTTCCTCTCTGTTAAAAAAAATTCACCCATTGACATTCATCAGTGCTTGCTGAATGTTTCTGGAGACAGAACAGTGGTGAGCACAGTAAAAGCCGGACTGTGTGAGCAATATTTTCCTAGCAATAATGCCATCATAGCAGCTGTGAAACAGTCAGTTACCTCCACTGGTGTAGATTGTTACAAGCACGGCATGTAGGCTCCTATTCATCACAGGCAAAAATGCAGAGCTAATTGTGGTAACTATGCTGAAAAGGAGTGTTTTGCAGCCGAGAATTTTCTCTATCGAATAGTGTTACTGTGCTCTTTGAAACTGTTGTATTTTCCATGGAGATAAATAAGAAGCATTACTTTCAGAGTAACCCATGTGAGAAAATCACCACAGATGTAAAATCACTGGAAATGTATGTCTCAGAACTGTCCAAATAGTTACACATGTTGAAAATAACAATGTTACTGAGCATGAAAACTTCTGCCTAAGTTTTATGAACATTATGATTTCATAATTGTGTTTAGTCAGTTTAATGGATTCAAAGCATGGGTAGCTCTTACATTCATTTGGTTATGTGGATCATTAAATGAAAAGACAAAGAATTTTCAGACAGGTCAGATGTAACTCAGTATGAGAATGCTGATATTACTGTCAGTATTCAAAATCCCAAGTTTACTCATGAGGGGTAGCTATTTTGCAATGAGAAGCTGCCCTTTGGAAACAGGATCAGTCAGTGGAAGAGGAACAGAGTCTTTCTTTTTTATTTATGTTCTAATCCTATTTTGCATTTGTGAGGCAAGAAGTGATAAAAAACAGTGCTGTGAACATGAATTCATCATACAATGTAAATAGCACCAGTTTTCAGCTAGAGGATAGGATAGAAAAATCAATAAAAATGTTAGTATCTTGAGTTTTCCTTCAGTAATCCCCAACCCCACTACTGTGATTGTACATGCCAACTAGGTTCACTCAGAGGCTCGTGCCAAAGATCTCATGGAACAGACTTGTGATCCAGCTGCAAGCATGCAGGGTGCCTCTTAGACAGGATCAGTGTGAATCTTAGATCAGAGTGACAGGCATACTACAACCAGCATAAGTGATAGGCCTTTCTCCTTGACACTTAGTAAGCCTGTGAAACTAAGCTGAATGCTAAATCTGTGAGAAAATAGAAGTTTGAACAGGGGACTGCATACCTCTGTCAAGGGAGACAGACTCCAGAGCAGAGCAGCCCTAAGCCAGATTTCTTTCCTTTACAGTGTCAGATCCCCTGCAGGATGAGGAATAGTCCTATCTGGCAGTTTCTGATTTGAGGTTCTCCCAATACCCAAGACTAGTTGGCACACTGATAGAAAACACTGGTATTGTACCTCTTAATTTATAAAGCACTGTCAAACGTTTTGGAGTTAACTAAAGCAAGCCTGCTGCTAATAAACTGCCTCAGATTTAAATGTCTATATGTGAGGTCAGGGAACAGTTCCATTCGATTTCCAGAGGACTCTGCACCTTGTCCAAGGCTTTATGGAGATCTGTGCTTGTTTCATAAATATCTTTCTGCTTTATTTTTCACATTTATCTCCCGTCAGAGATCATGAGGAGCACAAACGCCATGGAGAAGGGTTGTAGTAGTGGCAAGTAGGTCATGAGGTATTAATAGCCGCCAAGCAGATGGAGAATATTCCAAGTCTTGCACTCATAGATCTCCCAGTTCCAGTTACAGAGTAACATTCAACTAAATTTAAGCCACAGACTTGAATTCCTTAGCTGAACTAAAAACTCACGTTATGCAAGACTAACTCAAAGTGTTTAGAGGCGGAAATTTCTTGTTTGTCATTTGATTTTAGATTGACTGCAGAAAGTGGAGGTGCTCTTCAACTCACTGAAGGCAGTTTGCTAGCTTCCCACTGTCTCAACAAACCTATTAGCCCTTCCTAATTGAAGTGCATGGAAATCCGTGATAACAGTATCAGTGCACAGTAAATGTGAAGATAGCAAGTGTGAATTTTCTAGACAGATAAGCAGCTGGAGCAAGCACACAGACATACTGAAGCGGAACCCCAGCTTCTCTGCAATACTTTTTGCCATCTTTATTATAGAATATAGAATGGGACCCCCAGGGATCACCTAGGCCCTGTACAAGACAACCCATGACCACTGCTCTGAGGAGGTTTTTCTACCATCCCCTCCTGCAGACCCTTTCCCTGACCCCCAGCTGCCCCTCCCCTGGCACAGCTCCATGTCATTCCCTCGGCCCCATCGCTGTCATAGACAGCAGAGCTCAGTGCTGCTCTCTGTTCTCTGTGAGAGCTACAGATGCCATAAGGGTTCCCCTCACCTCCTCTAAGCATACCATAGAACTGCAGCTGCTCATCTTGCCCTCTGGACCCCTTAACATCATCTTCTTATAAGAAAGACATAAATCCATCAGAGAGCCTCCAAAGGAGGGCTACAAAGATGGTGAAGGGTCTGGAACATAAGACATGTAAGGAGAAGCTGAGGTTCTTTGGTTTGTTCAGCCCAGAGCAGGCTGAGGGGTGGTCCCATGAATGGTGCATCTTCTCCTCCAGCAGCAAACTATCTTCCTCAGTATGGTCTGAAGAAGACCACGGACCTTCTGAATCAGCAAGAAGGCTGGCCCAATCTGCACCCCCCAACTGGACATCTTGCATTGTAGTCTGGTAAGAATAAAATCAGTTTACATCTGAACTGCCTCAAAGCTGGCCAGTGAGGAAGGGAAGAGAACTCCTCAGGCCTGAGACCCCCAAGAAGGTCGTACAAATTGACAGTTACCATGAGAAAGTTGTATGAATTGATAGTTACCACGAGAGGAGTATGTAAGAAGCTGGAACAATTTTTGGTTCAAAGCTTGTTTAGTGGTTTCCGTCCAAGATGTAACCTGCTCAACAAGCTTTTGGAGTTAATGGTTACCTTGAGCACAGCAGCAAAAGAAACATACAAAGCTGGGAGACAAAGAGAAACCTTTTTATCTGTTGCTTCTTTTGGGCATTCAAACTGGCTTACAGGGGTCATCTTAGATCACCATGCAACAATTGTGTGATCAATTGCCAATTACCCAACAGGGAAGGGCATGTGCTATGGATGTGCTGTTGCTCCTGATGAACAAAACATTAAGTGTCCCTGACAACTACCAATGCCCCTGATGAACAAAACTAAATCAAGCCCCAGTGAACCAAACAGAAGTGCCTCTGACAACCACCTGCTGTCCCTGGCAACCAATGTGACTCTATAGAGAAGATAAAAACCTGAAGAGTTACAAGATAGAACAGGTACCCCCTCCATCGACTGCAGCTGTGCAGGTATATGAGACATCGCTGAGCGACTTGCTGCCCCCTAAGGACCAAGGAGACATCACTAGATCCCTGGTGGTGACTATCTCCACTTTGTGAACCGTTCACAAGGATTTCGCTCTTTACTGTCACTGACTTTTCCACCTTCCCCACATTCCTTAGTTGCTTAGAATTTGTAATAAATCAATTGGATGGCATTTGGCTTCACTTGCTACCTTAATCTTCCTCTGTGTAAATGTATGTCGAAACATCCCCTCCAGTAATTGGACTGAGACATGGTATAAAAGCTCTCAATTTTTCCTCAGCTTAACCAGTAGCAACAAGAGTCCATGGGGAATGAAAATGCACTAGGCAGGCAAGGACTATGCAGCTACCAAAAGCAAAGCCTGCCCTAAACTTCTTACCCAGTCTCACACCCAAACTCAGATCTGGCCTTCAACCAACCATCTTCTATCAGGCACATGAGGTGACTAATTCTCTCTGTCAGTCTTAAATCCCATGCTGATGAAAGTCCAACCAGTATCAGAATAAATGCACAGTTTCACTGTCAGGCCAGCATAAAGTCACATCTTGCTGTAAGGAAGCAGCAACATTTCAAGGCTTGTGTCTAGCTCTGATAACTTTTAGCAGGAAAGAATGATGTATCCATTAGCAGAACTGTGAAGACATCAGGCTGATTTCTCAAGCAGGTGTAATACCAATAGTCTCATTAAGTCCCGGTAAGTTATCTGTTCATTCAAGACTCAGATAACGAACTGCCAATATAAGAGACATACTGTGGCTCATATCTGATTTGAAGCAGTAATGGGAGCCCTTTGGCTTAGCAAAAATGTAATAGACCTTTACATCCCATTTCATGACCTTGGCAGTCCTTGAATTAGCTTGACATAAAAAAAAAAAAAAAAAAAAAGGAAAGAAAGAAAAAAACAAACAAACAAAAAAGCAGCTCCACAACTGTACAAGGGAGAAAAATGGTATAGCTGTACTTAGGCAATGGTACTGATTAAATTATTTTCATACCATCTGCATTTTGAGGCTGACACAAGCATCATGACCTACAATAGAACTAACTACATTAGAAGTCTAAAGAAAAACATATGGGGTGAGGTGCTGGTAAGAACTCAGAAGTTCATGCAGTCACTTAGTGAAATTCTACACTATCCTGATTAAGAGGCTTTCTTACTGAAGAAAGGATTTTTTTTCCCTCAAAACAAGAGTGAAATAAACGTTTTGCCTCTGCGTACAGAGTGATGTGTTCATGCCATTGCTGCGATTTAGCCAAGAGCTAAATTCCAGATAGTCTTGGCTCTACTGGCTAAGGAAGTTCCAAGTGGCTGAGTGTGGGCATGGTAGCCGCTTTCAGAGACAAGTAGCAAAGAGAACAAGGTCTGGAATGGTCTCTGCTCCCACATTCTGAACTTCTGTCATGAACTGTTGCTTGAGGAGGTGCCTAGATTGTGAGGAGGTGAAGAAAATCCATTTTCATAAAGATCAGACTACTCCCTAGATATTCAGCTCTGGAAATCCATTTCCAGTTCAGCTACTGCATGGTGTTAGAATGTTGCTTCCATTTCCCACAACTCAGTTCCTCCACCTGTAACTCACCAACAGTAATGCTATACATATACTTAAAAAGATTTATTCTGGAACTGTCTTGAGAAAAAAACCCATTCCCTGCATGGTTAGGTCTTGCTGAGGCATATAGTGAGCTGTGTCTACCGTGCTGGAAGGTTGCAGACCTTGCAACAAGAGAGCAATGGATTCAGCAAGCATGTAGGAAGCTTTCCTTCCTTCTTCATATAGTTATTTTGATCCGTCAGTGACAGGATAACTGTAAATGCTACAATCAAATTAGCTATAGCTCAATAACCACTTGCAAATCATTTGCTAACCTTCTGAACAAGAACAGGTCACACATGCACTTTCTCAGGCTATAGACCAGACACGGAAAATGGTGAATCCAGACTGCTACTCAAAATGGAATTTTGTAAGTTTTTGTCCACACTGTAAACATTCCCACTGTGTTTGTCTTCTTCCATTTGCATATGTAAAGAAAAAGTGTCTTTCAAATTATATAAAATCTATTCAATCTCTTCCTACATACATATTTCTTTGTGTGTATCTGCACTCAAATCAGGCAATATATGGTGGCTGTGCATACTGTTTTTTGCAGTGTAGTCAGTTTGCTCTGGCTCTGAAAAGAAACACACAACTCAAAAACCCCCAAACCAAACAAACTCTTTAAATAGTAATTTAATCACCAGAAAAAGAAATGCACAAGGGAAACAGAAAGAGGTTGCACTGTGTGATGAGACAGAAAATTACAAACATCTACTGCCTTTCCACCTTTCCTATGGTGGTAACAAATAAGTAACTGATAGGTTAATGGAGGGCTGTGGAGCTTTTTGTTATGAAGACAGAAGGATTTGCTAATGGAAATGCTGGATATTTGATTCCAAATTGATCATACAGCTGTGAGGCATCCTGGGGTGCCATCATGGTGTGTATCAGACAGTGAGTTGACAGAACAATTCCTCCAGTGGGGTGGCTGGTCAGAAACAGATGCTTAGTTACAATGGTAATGGAAAAGAACTTGCAATACCCCATTCTGGGGGATCCACTGTTCTTGCTTTTACATACAAGTGAGCCAAATGCCTGGAGTTCATATTTCAAGAAGCCACAGCCAGTATGGCTTGAAGCACCAATCATAAGTCTTTCCAGCACCAATCCAGGCGTGTCGTCTCCGTGGGTTTATTTTGCACCCAATCCAGAGATGGTGAAGCCTCATGCCAGCAATGTGCATGGGTTTTGCCAACCAGCTCATTACAACAGAAATAGTTTAAGTGAGGATTTCAGCAGAATGACTCTACAAGACAACCAAGGAAGACCATAATGGTGGAAAAAAAAGCTGTATTTCAAGATACATTTCACTAAGTTCAGAAGTATTGCCCAGTGGGATCTAGTTAGCAAGTATCCAAAGTGACATCTACTGGTGTAAATTTGAATTAGCAAGAAATGTAGGAATGAAGATACAGTAGACCTGCACAAAAAGAGCTACTGGGGACCCCCTTAGGTATAAGTAGGGGAACAAGCAGCTGGAAACTGAACCTGATAAGTTCTTCTAAATAATTGAACATCTAACTATTATTGAAGCAGAGGAGAAAATGTCAGTTGGCTTCTGAGTTGAAAAGTGCTTCCTTTTTCCTTATGTTAAAAATGGCCTAAACCTGCAACACATAAAGGAATCCACAAAGCTTTTCCCACTAGGGAAGAACAGTTATTTTAAGGCTGTGATAAGACCTTGAAAATACACCTTCATTCAGAATTCCTAGGGAATTCTATAAACGAGACTGGATTCATGAAGACAAAGACATACTGCATATCCTAGAAACTTCCATGGAAATATAAAGATGAAATTGCAAGGGTTAGCTATGTACAGATTCCTTTGAATCAATCCAGAGGTAACTGTGTTTAATACTGGCCTTGAAGCTCCTTGACTGGGACATCAGTCACTGTTGAAAAGTGTATCTAGGAGGTCAGTGTTTTCTCTCTCAGCCTTCAAGAGATGCTGGTGAACTAAGGCACATCCAGATAACTTTGTTAACTGTCAGCTTTCTAGTTGTGCTCTTAGGTACTGGGAATTTGTTTGTCAGTTTTTTTTCCAAAAGATAGTCAATTATATCACAGCCAAGTGAGATTTTTATAAAAATACAAAGCAGAAATGCAAACATGGAAGGAGTTTTTCCAAAGTCTGAGTGTACTAGAGAAGAGAAATAGGTAGTTTAATAAGATGTTAAAGGGCTTTACCCTGAAAAGTTCAATACTAAAGATCTTAACTTGATGTTATAAGGAAAAGCAATATGAGACTTTTGAGAATTTGGCTCAGGGACAACAAAGGCTGGCAAGGACATCCTTACAAGGTACAGGTTGGTTTAGAAGTTCTGGCATAAGTCTAGTACTCTTCAAATCGTCTTTATCATCTTTAATGCCTCCAAATGCCAGTATGAAAATGACCTGCAGTGTTATGGTTTCCCTTCAGTCACCTCACCTTGCAAATGTCCTTTCCTTCCTCTGCTCTGCCTGAGTTTAATACAGCTTCCACAGTCCTCAACAGCCAATTAATCAAGTCTGTCCAGATATGCACTTAACACTTCATGACATGTACTTGCAGCTTATAGCCAGAGAAGCCCATGATTAATTTGTTGTAAAGAATGCAATTCTTCTTGGTCTTCATTGTCAGTGATGTTATGATTGTATCCACTCACCCAAGAGCTCACCTCTATGAATGCACAATACAATCCCTGTCCTACAGAGCATCACTCTGGGAGTTATCATAGCCAGGTCTACTGCTTTTTTGTAGTCAGAGGGCACTTGTGACGCACTCATAAATACTATTCTGTTTATTGCTCAGGGAGTACCAGCACTAATCAAAACTAAGCAAAGAATTTTTTTTCTTTGTTGTAGGTTTTGGGTTTTTTTTTTAATCTCTCCATCTATGTAATACATAGATATTTCTGAAAATATTTTAATATCCACACACTGAACAATGGTGGCTACAGCTTAATCAGATCATGTGTGCTGGGTAAAAGTTCACATTACTGGTTAAATGCCAATGATTTAAAAGGAGAGAGATCAGACAACCTGTTTCACTGAAATATGAATGTTATCATTTGAATTGCAGAACTGAGGAAAATCTCTTCATCCTTAGACACATGAAGAATAAAATTTCTGGTTGTTTTATTTTTTTTTCAGTTGTTGATAGCCTCTAATGAAAAATGTAATATATTATATTTCTTCCTCCCAGGGAAGACTGAATATTCAAAATTGGGTTTTCAGGCACTGAAATTTCCAACCTTTTAACAGGAATTTTTAAAGCCCTTGGCAATACCTGTATCTTGAGTTAGCCAAGAATGAAACGTTCCATAGATCCACTAACACAGGAGAGTTTACCTAATACTGTGAAGCTATTTTATAGCAACAGTTTTACTGAAGTTAAATTTCCACTGCTGAGCTTGCAGCCTATTTCTGAAGGTTTGAAATTGCTGGAAAACAGTCAATTCACATTCTAGTCTCCTTCTGCCCTATGACAGGATTTTCAGAGGTATGCACTAGCCACAGATGCAAATATGGAAATGAAATATTCAAAGTAAATAATTCTATTGCATAATTACGTTGCATGTTGATTATATCAAACAAAAATCTAAAGCTAAAACTAGAAGTTCTGATTGTCTTTTTGTCTGAAGGTTTTATCACTCAAAGTGAGTTTAGAAAGCAGTAAAAAAGTAATAAGAAAGAAGAAAGCAATGTTATGGGAATACTTTCCTTTTGGAGAGTTGAAAAGCCTTAACTTCTCCAATTATCAGCAATCCAAGTATTCCAGTGTCACCTGCCTTGAATTATGTAGATGCTGAGATATATAAGTATATATATTTCAGGTATATAACACAAGGTTATAGAGCAGGATACTCAACCCAAGAGCATAGGAAACAAAATGGCTGCTCTTGCATGACATGCTGATAGTGTTGGTGTGAGGCTGTGATCGAGCTAAAAGGGATATCAGCTATTCATTGCCCCACCATCTGGGCACTGGCATCAGAAGCTGACTCATCTGGCTTAAGGGCATGAAAGGTCCCTCAGCAGTCTTGTCTGTGGCAGTCAAATATGGCACCTCTCCCCAGAGAAAGATGTGGGAGGGTCCAGTAGATGTGTGAAGCAGCAGTGTTCAGATCAAGCCTGGTTAAGACCTGGATCAGGCCAGGAAGCAAACTCCACACACAGGCATTGGAGTAGGAAGAAGCTCTCCACATACTATCAAACCATTTTTATATCAGTGTCTGAACTTTAATATTAGATCTTTAATGTCAGGTAGGAACTGATGCCAAAAAAGTTCAAAATGTCATCTCCAAATGTCATTGTCCAAAATTATTTCCAGAAGACAATATTTTGCATTTTTTAATGAAAAAATATTTTCTTGCGGCACAATCTATTCTTTTCTTGCCCTAAAGCATTCTTGTGCCTGGCTGACATGTTGGCTGAGTTCATATGTAATTTCAGTTTAACAGTCTGGATTAAAAACCTGAAGTTAGCTGGAGAACATGTACTGCATCATTACTTTCAAGCTTTCCTACAGCTCCCCTGTTTTCCTGAAGTTGTGAAAGAGATGGTATTCATCACACTTGTTGAAGTACCAAGGCTAAAAGTGTAAAACAACATGACAAATGTTGCTTCTGTTAACTTTGCCTAGAGCAATTCTAGCTGATTCATGAAGCCATTACACCCTGACCTGTGCCTGGTCCACACTAAGGTTGTGTTTTTGTGGCTGTGGGTTTGTGACCCAGGAGTCATACTTTCAAATTTTTCTTCTGAATAAATAATTTATTTTTACTCACTATCTCAATTTACTTGTTCATTTCTTACTCCTTTGCATAAAAAGGAGCCAATCTAGAGAGATATCTAATATCAATAGAGAGATATCTAATATTTAAAACTTACTGGATTTAATTCATACTCACTAACAACAAATTCTGTTGTCTAATACACAAGCTGTGTTTTGGTTTTCTACTCCTTTACATTTCTGTTTTCAGTGTAGTTGGTAGAGTCAGAGGTCATTTCTAAACAAACAAGGAAGGAAATAAACCAATTGCTTTTTTCTCGTTTTTAAAAAGTATTTTCACAATTCTAGTCACCAAGTTACAATACTTGGAAGAAAAAGCTTGCATATCATCATATCAATCTCTATCAGGATTAAATAATCTCTGTCTTTCACATCTCTCAAGCTGAAAAAAGAATAAAAAGAAATCCCATCGTGCTCCTTTCTACAGCCCTTTCTGTCTTTTCTGATTCTGCAGAAAACAACTTCTTTTAAATGCCACACTACCTGAGATTATCCCCATGAGAGAAAAGTGAATGGGGCTCCTGTGTTTACAAGACCCTGTTGCTAATCTCAAAGGCAACCCACCACATGGTTATAAAAGCTGCAGTACAGAGCTTAGACTGAGGTCAAACAACATTCCTCCAAGTGTCCCTGTTTACCCTCTCTGCACAGCCAAACATTCACCACTCAAAGGATCAGGAGTCAATGTATTTCCAAGAGACTTCCACACCCAGTTCTCAGCTTGATTCAGCAAAGCTGACAAAAACCCAGGGAAACTACTATTGGCTAGAGGTGTCAGCCAAGCTTAAATTGCGACCTATTCTCCAACATGCATATGATGGTCACCCATTTTTTATAACAGTGAACACTTCAGGTGACTTAAATACTTTCACTACAGTTTACATAACATCAAGAAAAATGCAAACCCCATCTTGTCACTTCAGTGGCATGACAGTGATTATTGGAAAAAAGGCATTAGGCCAGACGCCTGCAACTAGAAATTCATCACACTTATTTTTCTTAATGACAAAATCAGACCTGTGTCAATGCTTAGAAACAGAAAACACATTAAGCACACAAAACACAAGTTAAAACATTTATATTAAAACGTTACATTATAGGCATATGTATTCACTAAATACACAAAAGAAAACAACAGATTTTGACAGAGTTGAAATTCTTAATCTGTCTGCCTTATAACTAATACCCTGACTCTAACGATCATATCAATATTCTCATTTGGCAGAACCAGTGCCAGGGCCAGACGATTCACATGAAGTTCTATGTCTTCTTAGAAGCCCCAGATTCTTTATTTGCAGAACAGTTCTTTCCAAGATGCACTATAATTTAAGAACAGCCCATCCTTATTCACACTTCTGTCCTGAATCATAATGATTGTGTCAGAAGTTCACCCTATGTTGTCACTGTTTTGTTTATGCACAGTCACTCTCAGCACTGTGGTGGGACTTGAAGCTTTGTCCCAGATACGCTCCTAGGGCACTATAAGCCTCACAGAGGTAGACATAGCACATGGTAAATCTCTTAGACTAAGCAGGACTTCCTCATTAAGTGTACAAGTTTTGGCCTAAAATTGTCAATGAACATGCCATGGCAGCTGAGCCATCATACCCTGTCCTGATACCCAGCCTCTTCTCCTTTCCAGATGTTTTCTTTCATTCTTTGGCAAGTGATATAAACCATGGCATAGGATTTCATTATCAGGGACTCCTCTATCAACCATTAAACACACTTGTTTCCAGGTTATCTGAGCTCCCAGAACCTCTTCCTATAAAATTATTTTTTTCTAAAGAGGCTGTTTTGATTTGGTCTTAAGGATGAGGAAGCAAAACTGCCTTCTCTGTATACATACAGCTCACTAAAACCTAATGCATTGTAACAGTGGGTTCAGCTATCTTAGATTAAGCAAATTTCTCTAGTAAAGACTTGTTTCATACATTTCTTTTCAGTATTATCCTGAATCTTTACAATTATTTGTTTTCTTTTCACAATAAGTTGTAACTTTTCAAGAATCAACCATTAAATTCAGTAGAAGAGGCTGGTTCTCAAAGTTTAAGTTCCTCAGGTAAATGAATCTCTCTTTTCCTAGTTGATTTCCCTGTGAGAAGTGGAAGCCTAAATATAAGAAGTAGAACCATCAACACAAATAGAGCCTCCAAAGTAATACAGACTTTATCTCTCAGCAGCACAGTGAATGATGACTGTTCTCATAAATGGCAAATGCAAGCTCAGAGAGTACATGTATAGGGATAGAGAAGCCTGTATCATATAGAATAACTTAACAGAAGATGAGAAAAAGTTTTCACCCCACACCTTCACTCCCTATTTCAACAATGCATTGCTTCTCAATACGAGAGATGTGTTTAACCAGGGACAGAGATCCAGGAACAATACACAAAATAGAAAGTTCACTTTGGCAAAATAATCACCTGGTTTTATTTGGGTGCTCAGGGAACTGGTTACAAATCAGCTGAAAATAGCAGCTCTCCACAGAGCATTTTAAGTCACCTAGTGTGTGCTGAAAGCCATATCCCTACCTTATCTCGAATCCCTTGTCTCATAACTTCTCTTTCAGCCTCCATCTTGGCATACTTGGCTTTCCTCTCCTCCTCTTCTTGTCTGAGGGCTTCCTGTCGTTCCTCTTCTTTCTTGGCAGCATCAGGGTCTTTCTCCTCATCCCCACCCAGCATCTTTCCCATGTCCTTGGTAGCCCCTAGAAAAAGCACAAGAGGAAGACAGCCTTGTAAAAATCTAGAATAACCACCACCATGCCATCTCTCTGCATTTCCCTCACTCAAGAAGGTTTAGGCTGGAAAGAGACGTTGGTAAAATCCTTTCAAATAATTGTTCATTGGTATTCTTAAAGGTTAGGTGTGGGGAAGAGATATTCACAATCTTTACAAGTCACTCCTCTCAGGGTAGAGAAAGTGGGATGGTGGTTCTTACAGGTAGAGACATTTGCAGTATGTCAGGGTAACTCCTCCTGAACTGCACTGGCAAGGACAGTTGTCTGAATAATCAGTCTCTAACAGCCACCAAGAAATCTGTGAAGATGTGAGCTTTTCCATGGCTTTTCCCTCTTTTTTATTCCGCCTGCATTTATTTTTTCCAAAGCACTTCTTTTCCCAAAGCTCTAAACTGAAAGCAGACCCAAACTGAAAGCAACCTTCCTCCAAAACATGGTGCCTTTACATCCCTCATAGAGGAACATGAAGAAGCTGATCATTGTATGCCTAACAAGATCTAGCATCTATAAACAGTTTTTAGCCAGTTGGGAAGTAATAAACATGACTGCCACCATTCAGCTAAGCTAATTGCAAGCCTCTAGATATTTCCATACTATTGGGAAACCTGTGGAGGAAAAGAAGACTGATCCACCCAGCAACAGATAGCTGGAATGTTTGTGCTCCCCTGCTACTGTCAGCCTGCATCTATGGACAATTTTACTCAGCCTAATCAATATTTTCTTTTCTTGGATACAAGAAAGGCTAACTGAAATTGCAAGCAAGATTTGCTAGAATTTGATAGAAAACAGAAAAGCAGTTAAGCCTGGTTGTGTCATAATTCCTACAGCAGGTACATCACTGAGGAATTTTTCTGTGTATAAATCATTATTGACCCATTAATTTCTGGATTCCTCTAAATAAACATTTCTGTTGATTATTAAACACCTTTGGGTTCAGTAGTCTATCAAGCTTATCTCCTTTAGTTTCTCTCCACTTAGAGCTACCCAGACAGTATAATATGCAAGTTAACTATGAAACAAATTTCAAGACAATTTTTTTTTTCCTCTAAACACTCTTCCAGGTTATCATTAAGCTATAATGTCATCTTTGTTCATCATGCAAAGAATGAAATTGCGGACTTATTTTTCTTTTTTCTCTTAGACAAGACCAGGATTTTGAATATGATAAGCATTAGATTTTACAGCTACTCAAGAACTACTAGAGCAAGAATAAACTCCAAGATCTTCACAGACTCTCTCTCAATTCACCTCAGATTTCAAAGGCACCTTCTAAATGGGTATGATGCTGCACTGTGGTACTGTTGTTAAACAGTTGGAAAGAAATGTATTACGAGAAGCAAAATTTTACAGTGCATTTTATTTCCAGTCTCCTGCATTACTTTTGCTGTAGAAAACCTTTTTTAAATTCCTTTTTCTTCCTAGACATTGAGCTTTACTGTTAGCATCCCCTGGATAGCAGCTGCTGGTTTAAGCTGCTGACCAGTGAATGCTCCAGAGAATTTATGTGCATGACAGCTAGAACGCTACAATTATAGGAGCAAGCTGGAAGAGAAAGCAGAACTTCTGTACTTGTGTCTTCTGAAGCTTCAAAGGTAACTCAGGAGAAGAAAACACTGAATCTGTTCATATAATAACCTTGGGTCTTTTTTGTCTTTTTTAACATCCCAATCGTAACATCTAATTTGACATAAAGATAAGACAGAATGCCAAAGAGATCACTAATCAGTGAGGAGCTTGAAATCTGCACTTCTTCCAGTTTCCCTAGGTAAGACCATAGGATAAATCCAGAAGTGGCTAAAGCTTCAGGATCCTTGCTTCTTAAGAGATAAAAGACAAGGGCAAACTGTCATCTTTCTGGCTGTACTAAGCAATGCATCTTTGCTGCAAAGCTCTTCAGCACCTTCTGTGCTGCACTAGAAAGAGGACTGCTAGCTGACTGAAGGAGCTTATTCTTCCCTCTGCTCAGCCCTCCCACTTACTCAGCCCTTTACACCTTACCTGGAGTGCTATGCCAAGCTTTGGGCTCTCCAGTACAAGACGGATGCAGAGCTAGTGGAGTGACCCAGCTAAGTGTCAAGTGGATGATTAAGGGGCTGAAGGATCTCTTGTACAAGGAGAGACTGAGAGAGCTGGAACTGTTCCACATGGAGCAAAGAAGGGTCAGGAGCCCACAGAGTGTCTCAGTAGTATGCATAAATGTGTTGTGAAAGGAAATGAAGAAAAAGGAGCCAGGCTACTCTGTGGTGCTCAGGACAAGAGGAAATGGGCACGAACTGAAACACAGCAAATCCCATTTAATAATAAGAACTTTTTTTTCCTAACTGGGTGCACTAAGAGGAAGTAGAGTTTCCCTCTGCAGAGATGTTCAAAATTTCACAGGCCTGTTCTATGCCACTCCTTGAGAAACAGATTAGACTGCACAGTCTCAGTAGGTCCCCACAAAAATCAGTTCTGTGATTCTGTGAGATTTCACAAGTATGTGGTATACATCTTAAATGAAAGTGAATTTTGTAAGGGCAAAGTTGCAGAGCACATATCCAAACAGATTCTGGATCTGAACTGATGGAAAGTAAATTCTCTGTCCTCCTAACCTCAGGCACAGGAGCACCATCTCCTAAGATCCTTCAGTAGTTTCCATATCTCGATGACATCAATCCTATTTTTACAGCAGAAAAAGAAACTCACAAAATCAACTGGTATGAATAGTGCTCAATTTGTTACTAACTCAAAAAGAAAAGGAATAGTAGAAAAAAATCTAAATATTGTCATGTAAAATTATTTTCTGAAAAAAACTGTATAGAAGAGCATTTCTAAGGATGACTTGCAGAGTCATCTTGCAGATTAATAGGAACATCTCGGGCATTCTTAATCAAGCAAAGAATGATGGAAATTTCCACAGGCCATTGCTTCAGGTAGGGTAATTAAGTCAAATCAGCAGAATATCTTAAACACAAAATTCATTTTGTAATGCAGATAAATAGCACCCCATGGCTGTCTTCAAGAGGGCTGTATAAATGTGTGCTTAGATCTCAGAGGATGCTACAGAAATTCCCCCTCTAAATCACAGGTGTCAGAGGCAGTAGTGAAAGGGTTACTTTGAGACAGTTATGCCCTGAGGAAATTCTGCACGTTTTGTATATAGGCCAGAAAAATGGCCTTAAAAATAGATTTCTCTTTTAAGCATTCAATAACTACTGTCAAAATAGCCTCCCTTTTAGAACAGCACACTTTGAAACAAGTAAAAGATGGCAACTCATTCTGCCCTGCCTTACATGTCAAGAAGTCCAGGAGATGGATGTTTTGGTACTACTATTTGTGGCTGATCCATATTTAGACTAAACAGATAGGGCAAATGACATTTCAGGTTTTTTAAATGGCAACATGACTTTCATGCTATTATCTAAACATCTGTAGCTAATCACAATGGAGAGGGAATGGGTCATTCCTTTTGCAGCAGCACTTCAGAACCAGAACTAACACCATATAATTGATAATGCTGGGAGAAACTTTTTATTATCTTGGCCACAGTGCACATATCAGTTTATGGCTGGTTTACAAGTAGGCCTCTACCATTTTAATTACTGTTACTGTGCATTAAAAAAGCAGGTGAAACTGCCATTAAGGAAAAAAAGGAAAAGAAAAAAACTGTAGCAAATACTGTGTGATTCCTTAATTTGTCCTGAAGTCAATATACTTAATCACTAATTTGGCAGGAAAGTTTAGACTAGTATTCACCTTAAGTCTTCAATCAAATACTTTTATATGCAAATTTTTATTGCAATGTGAATCATATCCAAAGGAATCAGATCTTCTCCAAATGTTCCTGGCCAAACTTCTTTCACGTTACAGAGATACCTGCAGATTACTCCTTCCGGCTAATATGACACACGCTAGGTCTTCCATTCCAGCCAAAATATACACCAGTATGTGAGATTCTTTGAGACAAATTACAAACTACACTTCTGTTTTCCTACTCCTTCATCAAAATACGGCGCTGCATCTCCAACCTCTTTTTATTCCTCCAGCAAATAAATTATGTGTACAAGTGTAAAATGAGCTGAGAGAGCAGGTATCATCTCCAGCGTGAAATCCAGCTCCCAGCAGGGATGGCTAAATTCAGATTTGGGCTCAAAGATATTTCAACATTTGATGGCTATCTGACTTCCCATAACACCAACTGGAAGCTCCCTATGATCTTCAGTTCCGTCTGTCTACACCTTCATCAGTGACATTTCCTACATGGTCTGAATCACATCCAAGTAAGAAAGTCCATAGTTGCATCAGGTTCCAGGCACGCACACATCTTTGGTGAGCTTGTATCTCTATCTCAGACATCTATACCTCCTGTAAAATCCTTTCCTTGTCTTACACTGAAAGTTGCATGTTAATTACTCTGATCTAGTAAAGTCATCTAACCAGCAAGTTGAGATCAGATTTATTTTGGTTTGGAGACAGAGTATAAGTCCCAAACTAATTAGCAGGAGCAGAAGGCAAAAAGTAGACTGTGAATTGTGCTTTTCAAGATCTCTGCCCAGGCATATCTTCTGTGTTCCCTTCTGGGTTTTCCTCCAAGACTTATAATCTGTGTAATATGAGCTTTTCAGACATAACCTGATACTTTTCCCCTTTTCCATCTCTTCATTATTGAAGTCGCAATGTGTTTTCCTGAAATACATAATGTAAGAAAGCTTCCAATTCCTTCTTTTTTTGAGTCCACCTCAGCCAGGAGATGCCTATTCCAATGTAGCTTGGTACAGCTCAACATAAAGTTATCAAAGTTGTCATGAGTAACAAGAGATTACCAACTACATAATCCAAAATCACTGCATTCAGCCTAACAGAAACTCTGGTCTTTCTATCCTATTGATGGAAATGAGAAAGGCAGAGATGGGTCTGGCACATAGGGATCCTGGTTGTCTCATCTGTTTCAGAAGCAAAGATCTTATCATTACATGAAATCATTACAATAAGAGAGTAACCACTATGACCTTGTTGCACTTTACAGAACGTAGACCTACCCTGCTCTTGATCCACTTAAAAGTAGAAATAAACAAAACAGTGATATTTTAGGAATGTTTTTGGAGTAAAGCAGTACATTTCTCACTGTAGAAAGCTACTTTCTTGCAGATGCTTGTGTATCTCATCGGTGGTAAGGACAAAGATTCCTCTAATTATCTGCCTTTCACTCCTTCAAGTGTGAGATGAAGTTGCAGGGTCTCCTCTTTCTGCTGTTTTATTGGACATGAGATACTGATTTCCAGTCAAAAGGAAAATACCACGTCAATCCTTCAACTGAAAAAAGACTGATCTCTTCCTACTTAAATTTTAGTAAATGTAACAGTCATTCAGGGAAGTAGCATATGCTTTACCAAAACAGTACTTCCATGAACAAAATACTATGTTTGTACTTTAGTACTGAATAGCTCCAAAGGAACCATCACAATTTGTCAATTAACTATCACACCTATGGAAACACATTAGAGATCTCACTTTTGTAAACAAACCACTAATGCTAAGTTCAGTTAAGCAGTACACTTGAGAAATCATAACACCTTTGGAAATGCCAATTTCTGCTCTTTCTGGTACGATGGGGATCTCTGATAAGGGTAATTATCATTGCACTAAGTGAAAAAAATCTTGATGCCATTCAAATCTCAGCGCTCAAAGCAGACATAGAGCTGTGTTCACTTCTCCATATCCACTCAGTTGAAGAGTCTGAAACAACTGAGAAGGAACATATTGATTTGTGTTTTTGCTCCCTTGGCTAAGCTGTGGCCTGAGGTATATTTTTGGGTCAGGGAGATGCCTAACAGTTTCATTGTTAAGTTTTCTGAAACATCACAGAAAAATTAACTTTGAAGGATCCCAGTGAGGTCTGTCTGAACATATCAAGCAGTGAGTTATGGATCCTGAGTAGTCCAAAAGTTATCCAGTGGTAGAATACAAATGGCCATGAAGGGCATCAGAAATGAACTCAGAGCTTCAGCTTACTTTGTTTACAAGGTATGGATTTGTTTATTGATTTTGTTCTTCTCTCCCTCCTCAGTTGGATAGATTACCTTTCAACTAAATGAGAATGCAAGACACCAATCTCATCTACCCTTTGCCTCCAGAATCTGACCTTGTCATTCCTGCCCATCCTCTGTATGATCTGCTATCAAAAGATCGTAGGAGTGAAGGCAAAGCAGTGAACAAAGCTGTGGACAACAGCTGTGTGGCTTTCCAATAGAATTTTGGTTTGCTTTCGGTCAGAATCACACAAAATCATAGAACCATTGAGGTTGGATCTCTGGAGATTACCAAGTACAATCCCCTGCTAAAGCAGGTTCCTGAAAGTAGATCACACAGGGAAGTATCCAGATGGGTCTTGAATATCTCCAGAGAGGGAGACTCTGCAGCCTCTCAGGGCAGCCTGTGCCACTGCTTTGTTACTCTCAGGGTAAAGAAGTTCTTCCTCACGTTCCTTCTTTAAAACTGTTGATGAGATCCCCTTTCAGACTTCTCCAGCTCTCAGCTGTTCCTCATTCAGGAGATGCTTCAGGACCTTCATCTATTTTGTGGCTGTTTGCTGAACTTTCTAGTTGATCCTTGTCTTTCTTGAACTGGGAAACTGAGAACTGGACACAACCTTTATTTTTCCTCTCTCTCAGTTTTCGAGGTTGCTGTTCTACCTATTATTTTGCCAGCATCTGTAGTAATTCCCATTACGCAAACTAGTGGAATTGACTGACTCAATCCTTTCTGCTTTCTGAATATTCATTCTTCACTCTAAAATATTCCCTACTGTTAGCTAACCTGGAAAGATACAATCTGAAGATGCCCACCATCTAGACCAAAGGCTTCGCTGAGACCCACATCCAATGTAACAGGTACCAAGACAGAAATAAGCAATGGCAAGATGTTATTTGCAGAACTATCACTGTGACAAGGCACTTGGGGATAATTTGGATAATCAAGACACAATTATGATCATTTGCAGAATATATTTTGTCCAGCCTTCCCCATTTAATATTCTGGGATATTTTTTTAGTCACTCTTCAGGCTTTGTTCAAAGTGTTAACACCAAAATAATTCTTCAGCCTTGCCATTCCAAGTGCCTTCTTCAGAAAATGATGCTCAAGCTTTTGCTTTGAGTGGCTCCATTCACACAGAGGAGCCTTTATTTTTCAATCCCTAGCAATCTTTGCTTTAGCCATTCTGCAAGGTTAGCTTTCTCTATTTCTGGCATTTTAATTCAGTCTTTCAGTCTTTTCCCATATATCTAGTCAAATAAATTGCATTGGTCAGAGGACTTATGTATGGGAACTGCTGAATCACGGCCTGAACCACTGATTGGTCACCTGAGGTGAGCACCAAGTCAGCCATGGGGGCACAGGTGAAGGTGATATACCTGTGTGGGTGGAAGGGGTGGAGCCTAGTTCCTCCTCTCTCAAACCCCATTTAAGGGCTGACCACCACCAGGGAAGGATCTCTTCTTGGAGATCCCTCCCATGTGGAGTCCTCTGCAAGCCTTGTCATCTTAAAGGTGAGCCATCTTCTCTTTTGTATTACCTGTATAACTGTTTATATAGAACTACTTAAAATATACCATCTTCTATACTATTCCCTGGTGGAGTATCGTCATTAGGAGTTATTTACCCTACATTTGGCGAGCCAGGCAGCTCTAACTAAATCCATAATGTCCTTTATTTGGAGTATGTTTAAATGGGCCAAGGGGGAGAACGTTACCCCCCTAGAACAGACAATCCCTGGTCTAATTCCAGGATTCATGGGGTCACCCTACTATGGATTGGCATCCGTTATTGAGAAATGGGGACCCATGCGGGTTCCAGGGACTGCCGCTCCTTCTCCATCTTATTTGACTGACTACTTCGTAGGATTAGATAAAGACATACTTGTTACCAAGGAGCGGCGGTTAGCTGCCTCTGCAGTAGCCTGGCCATTAGTAATGGCCATACTCAAGTTAGATGTTGCAAATGTTAATATGGAGACTGAAAATCAGTTATTACGAGACCGTATTGAGAAACTGGAACAACAGCTGGGTACATTAACAACCAAAAAGCCTGGCCTAAATGTCCCCACAAGACAAATACGGAATATATTGGTAGAAGACACCCCAAAATCAGAGGAAGAAGACTCTGATATGACAGGGGAAAAGATCTCTAAGGCAGATCTCGAAACTCCATCTATGATGGACCCATTCGAGATTCGGCCTATTATAACTCAAAAAACAAAAAAGGTACAGGATAGACCAGCAGGGGTGCCTCCTGACCAATGGCCCCCTGCAGAAACCTGCCTCCATGTGACCGCTCGTCCGTATACAGCTAATGAGTTGATGGACCTAGTACAACGGTTCCATCAGAAACCAAGGGAAAGCATACCATCATGGCTCCTAAGGTTATGGGATGCAGGAGCTGAAAGTGTTTTAGTAAATGGAACAGAAATGTCAAAATTAGCATCTATAACGATAAACCTGGCCTTAAGACAAAGATTATATGCAGCTGTCCATTATAATGAGGAAAACCATTCTATTATAGATTGGTTGATGGCTGCATGCCGCTTAACATGGCCCAACAAAACCGATATCCCTCTTAATACTGGTTTGTGGTCCTCTATGGAGGACCTCCAGACCTATATCAGAGAACTGGGTATGAGGGAGGCTCTGTATGCGGACACTTTTGAAAGCCCCGATACGGAAAAATTTACAGCGGGCATGAGAGATCTAATACTACAGCAGGCCCCCTCCCACCTATATGGGATGTTGGTTTCCATATTAAATCCGTTGGTGGCATCAGAAGCCATCGTACAGCAGGCAGCCCAGTTAGTAGCAGACTTAGGGGAGACGGAGCGCGTAAGAACCAGGTACCAATAGAATAAAATGGCCCTGGAAGGTGCAGGTAGGACCACGATGGTGCGGCCTACGTGCACCTTGGGGGAGATTATTGGAGGTGGGGGGTTCGGTAGCTCCTCCAGTTATAGGTACATGGCCTACTGAAATAATGGTTAACACTCCAGTCTTCATTGCTAAGGGGACCCCTATCATGTCTCTGTGGCAGATCAGGACACCCCCTTTGGTGCCTGATATAGTCGTACAGCCACAGACATCGGGTCAAAGGGTTTGGTACAGGCGACCAGGGCGTGCCCCTGTACAAGCTGAAGTGTTAACCCAAGACAGGAATACGGCCTGTATCTTGCCCTGGAAAGCGGATCTTCCCCTCTTGGTACCTCTAAAACACTTGTATTACTCCCCATAAGTCTATGAATCACCAGAAGGAATCAAAACAATACTGCAGTGTTCCAGAGTTGTTATAAGACCATGTGAAGCATCTGGTGATGGTCTAACCGGGACTGATGACACGTAAGATGGACCTGCACTGTATGATTACATGCTTCCAGTAGATACCACCGAGCACTGGCCCAAAGAAGAGTTCGACGGATGCGCCGATCATCACTCATATCAGATTACATCAGCATGCGTTGCGACGGGCAATTATGTAAGCGTCGCGATGTATTGGGTCTCTGTATCAAGGGGAACTCACCTTATGGTTACTTGATCAGTGGTTCATGTCGTGAAGGGGTGGAGTGTATGGGAACTGCTGAATCACGGCCTGAACCACTGATTGGTCACCTGAGGTGAGCACCAAGTCAGCCATGGGGGCACAGGTGAAGGTGATATACCTGTGTGGGTGGAAGGGGTGGAGCCTAGTTCCTCCTCTCTCAAACCCCATTTAAGGGCTGACCACCACCAGGGAAGGATCTCTTCTTGGAGATCCCTCCCATGTGGAGTCCTCTGCGAGCCTTGTCATCTTAAAGGTGAGCCATCTTCTCTTTTGTATTACCTGTATAACTGTTTATATAGAACTACTTAAAATATACCATCTTCTATACTATTCCCTGGTGGAGTATCGTCATTAGGAGTTATTTACCCTACAACTTATTGTTGAGAAACAGTCTGCTAAGTTGAGAAAACTCTATGTAATGGTACTTGAAAGATTTAAGGATATTTAGAGATATTTGGAACTCCAGCTGTTTGGAGGGAAATCCATTTTAATCCACTTTGGTAACTAGAATATTGTGAGAGACAGTGTCAAATACCTGAGGACTCTGGCTTGAGCAGTGGGCCTAGGAGAACTCCATGAGGCTCAACAAATCCAAGTGCAACATCTTGCACCCAGGTTGAAGCAACCTCCACTACCAATACAAGCTGGAGTATGAAAGGATTGAGCACAAACCTGTCAAAAGGGACCTGATGGTACTGGCAGATGACAGCTGAACATGAGCCTGCAATGTGCCCCCACAGCTCAGAAAGCCAGCCATATAGTGGGCTGTGTCCAAAGAATTGTGGCCAGCAGGATGAGATAAGTGATTTTGCCTGTCTGCTCTGAGCTGGTGATATCTCACTGCAATATTGCATCCAGATGTGGACGTTCTCAGTACAGGAGAGACTTGGACCTGTAGGAGCAATGCCAGAGGAAGGCTGCAAAAAATGATCCAAGGGTTGGAACGTCTTCCAAATGATAACAGGCTGAAAAAAGCTGGAGCTGTGCAGCTTGGAGAAGAGAATGTTCCAAGATGACCTGTTAGCAGCCTTTCAGTGTCTAAAGGGAAGCTATAAGAAGGAAGGAAATAGACTCTACAGCAGGGTCTGTGGTGACAGGACAAGGGGAAATGGTTTCAAACTTAAAGAGGTAAGAATTTGTTTGGATATAAAAAAAAATCTTTTACACTGGTGGTGGTGAAGCACTGGAACAGTTTGCCCAGAAATGTGGTGGATGCTCTGGAGACTTTCAAATCCAGGCTGGATGGGGCTCTAAGCAATCTGTTTGAGCTGTGAACTCTGTTCATTGCAGGGGAGTTGGACTAGATGACCTTTAAAGGTCCCTTCCAACTCTAAGGATTCTATGATTCTGTGATTTATTCCTTTGCACTGGAGCTAAATTCTTTTAATTTTGCCCTAACAAGAATTTAAAAAGCTGTCTCTAAGTAACATTAAACAATGTATATGGAGAAATCATTTTCAGGTGACACTGGTGTGATATTCTCTCAGACCCACAGTGAAACTATGAAGCTCTCTCCTCATTTTATTTAAATTTTTTTTATGGCCAATCACAGTTTCTATTTCATGACAAACTAGAAACAGCCACTGAGCTAATAAGTATCCGCTATTCAGAATGACCTGATAGGGTTGTTTCCATGCTGGAGCAAGTACTGCACCTTACAATCAAACTGTGAAAGAAGTCAAGCACTGTTGATGTCCTATCAGTGGTAACTCATTTGTATGCATTAGACTCAGTGTTCTTTTTACCTGCTTTTGTAAACAGGGGACTGCTCTAAAATTAAGCACACCTCCTAGTTATAACATTTTACATTCCTTGATAGAGTTTTATCTGCTTTCTTTCTTTCTGACTTCTGTGATCTCTCAAGAAGCCTACAAGGCAGCATGAACAATTGTGTTCTGATACATAAATGTCTTGCATGCCAAATGGCTACTGATGTCACAGAATGAAACCATTTCATGTCAGCAACCACAATATGGTAGTACAAGCTCAGATGAATGAGAAGAATGTAGAAGGCAACTGAGGGAAGACAGGAGCTGTAGGAAGGTTACCACCTATGTTTGAGCTGAGTGTAAGGTTTTACAGCAGAAACAAACCAAATGTCAGAAAAGGTCTATTGATTCAGCCTGTTGCAAGTGGGTTTTGAAAGGTTAAAAAATTCAAGTTCCACACCTACACATCTCACATTCTATAGGAGATCAGTTTCTTTTTCATCTGAGTGCATCCTTCTGCAACACACAAACCAGGGCGAAGCCCTTTTTCTATTGTCTCAGCAAGCATACAAGCCCTTAGAAAAGGATGACTGTGTTCACTGGTAAAAGTTATATTCCTGCTGACTGCAGATAAAATAGCCATAAAAGTGGACAGCACACAAAGTAGGCCTTAGTGAGGATTTGATCAGGAAACCTAAGTTTTTCTGCAGCCCTTCACTCATAATTTATACTCCAGTATCATTACAAATACAGAATGTGCCTGTGTGTTTACAGAGCACACCTGCATCTCCAAGCTACTCATTCAAGGCAACATCTCACGATGCACATGCAAAGCTCAGTCTGAGCAGAACTATGTGTACCAGCAAGTCAGCTTCACACAGGTGGCCTGGGCTGGGAACATACCATCATACTAAGCTAACTCATCATCTCATTGCAGAACTCTTCAAAGACAAAAATTAGGCTTTCACTCCTGCATACTTCATGCAAGCATTCTCAAAAAGAGATGATATACTGCAAAAATCTTCTCCCTTCCCATTTCCACACTGATGCCTGTGCTCACTTGTGATGAATGCCAGGACATGAGCCTTCAAGGACCAGGCACTGCAGACATGCCAGGACGGGCAGGAGGAGGTTGCCTCTCTGTTCCTGAGGAAAGCACAGACAGCAGGCAGGTTCCAGAGCCTTTTCTTACCACACTCCTGTCAGTTTAATCCTGCTACAAGGTAACAAGTGCAACAAACAAACAAACAAACAAAAAAGCAAGAAGCCTGAATCAAAAACAGTCATCACCATTCAGCATCCAACACTAAGAGAATACTGAACCACTGTTTCCCTACTGGTTGAAGGCAGCAGGAAAAGGAACAGAAAAGAAAATGATGTGGAAATGACGAGGAATTATCCTACTGTATTAGGATGAACTGCTAATCTCAGTGCTTTATGGAAAGTCACTATTCCTCGTGATACGTGGAAGGCCACAGACTTTTACTTATTCTGTGAATGGGTAAAAAAGCATTGGGTCTGCCTTCAGACACATCATACTGACTGTATCAACTGTTTTTTGTTTGTTTGTTTGTTTGTTTTGTTTTGTTTTGTAATATTATGTTATTCAACTCTTCCCCCTAAAAGAAAGAATTCTGACTTTTGTGAATGGAAAAGGAATTAAGAGAAAGATTAGAACTGACAGAAATAACAGAGATTAACAGACCAAGAGGTTCTGCTTTCTCTGTTACAGAACTGCTTTATGCATTTCCTCATGTCCTCTTTCTCAAGGATTTCAGTCTTTTTCACTGTCTGTAGGATAAACACTCCAGTGGTAAGCCTTTTTGAGCTACGTCTCTGTAACTACACTTGGAAGGGTGCAGTTCCAGTACTAGAGGACATTCTTTGCAAGTCCACAATTGAAAAGAAGGTGGACTTTATATATACCATAAATGCAGGGGTAGGGCTTCTGTTTCTATTATGATCCATAAGCCTTGACAAATGCTTATCTTGTCTGCTCGTCTCCTGTAACATGATGAGCACACAGCAATAAAGAATAACAGTCCAGATGCCACAAGCTGGCTGTCCACGGTCCCTTTCTAACCCGTGAGGTCTAGTCTAGGTGGCCAAAGAGCTTGGGATGAGAATCATTTGGACAAGTAAACACATCTGCTTTAGGAGGAGAATTATCTTCTGAATGTGCTGGCTGGCTCTCCACTGATGGAAAAGAATACAAAGGCACTCTGTTCACTTGAGGCCACCTGCATTGAATTATCCCAGCATTAATCATATGCAATTCCTAATTTCAATAGAAAAATGAACCTGAAAGCAGGTCTATTTGCCACAGTATTTATCTGCCTGGGATTTATGATTATTTCAGTCTTATTTTCACTGCTTAAAAGAAATTATTCACTTTAGCACGGGCAATCACAATTAGCTCAGCAGTTTTCTTCTGTCTCAGTTTATTTTTCCATTCACTTCCACTCACTGTGCACCTCCCCATGAAAGAGCCAAAGGGAAAGAACAACACTGCAAAGTGTGCAAATCTCTGTTGATTTAATAGGTTTCCTAGTGGCTGGCTGAAAATTATTCTGGTGACAGATTCCAGACCCTCTCTGTTGCCTTGGAAAATCAAAGTTTGCTCCAGGGCTTCTGATTGATGAGGATGATAAGCCTACCCAGGAAGCCCAGACATCAGCCTGTTAGACAGTCCTGCTCATAGGAAACACCCTGTCGTTTTAAAGAAAAGCTTGCAGAGGATGGAGCAATACAACACAACAGGACCTTTAGTAACATGTTTAGTAGATAGACATATAGTGTTTCACAATAGGCAGCAGGCTGAAGCCCCTCTGAAGAGAGGAATGAGACTGAAGAAATAGAACAACATCCTGCCATAATTTCTCCCTCTGGTGGGAAGTAAGTAACATTTATCTGCTGCCAGGAAAGAGCATTAAATATTGCTCATTATGTAGACTTCTGTGTTCCGTGGTCCTTAGAGCATACCTGATAGGTTAAAAATGTCATGTAGATCCATATTCCTGTTAGCTAAAATCTGATACATTTGTTTAACAGCATGACAGGCAAGAAAACAAAAGCTTATTTTAAATTAAAAAACAAAGCAAAACAAAACAAAAGCAAGAAACAGAAGCAAAACATACATTTTAGCAAGATGTTAGGACCATGTCAGTTGCTTCCTGGGCAAGCGGAAGACTGCAAACTATTCACCCCTGCCCAACAGGCCTCCCAGGAAGGCATGTTTCTTTGAAGAAGAGATTCATGAGAACCTGTTGGCAGGAGGAAATGATACTGCATAGAGGAACTGGGAAGAGAAGGATTGGAAATGAGCAAAACAGTCATTGAAATATAATCCTCCCACTGTAAAGGTTTAAGAACTGTGGCCTAGATCTTCAATATCATGAGCCTTTCCCAGATAGCTGAACTCTTAGGTATCTCTGTGCTTCTCTCTATAATAGGAAGACAGGTTTAAACAGGTGTTACACATTTTAACTGGATAAATTATCAGAAGCTAGCATAAAAGGCATGAACTTCTTAAGGGTAGTTAATACCCTATCATATATTTTCTTAATACATTTCAAGAAACCTAGATGCTTGCTAGTAGAAATACACTGGAGTCGAGATGCTTCTTAGCAGCTGTAGAGTTATCCGTGGGGTGGTACTATATCAAATAGATATTATATAAGGCATTATTTGAAATGGTCTGTTCTGATTAGCTGGCCATAAACCAGATATTATTGCATACAATCAAGTTCTACTTGAAGAAATGTTAACATACATCTTTTCTGTGAGTGTTTTGGGGTTTTTTTGGTTTGTTTTGTTTTCATTTTATTTTTTACAGTTTTTTGTTTGGTTGCTTGGTTGTTTTTTTCCCCCACAGTCTTTGCTGGCAATTAACATTTCCTCATCTCTCAAGTCTCTCAAGTCCCTGAATCTCAAGACAGGGACTGGGACAATGAAGTCCCTCACAGTGTAAGTGAAGATTTATTTGAGACCACTCAACGAAACTGAGCTTGCATAAATCTAAGGATGCCTATGAGATGCATCCAGGGGACCTGAGGGCATGTCAAGCCCCTCTCCATCATATGTGAAAAATCACGTCAGTCAGGTGAAGTTCTTTCTTACATGTTTTTAAATGAGTAGAAAGACCCCGGGAGCTACATAATGGTAAACCTCACCTCTGTGCCTGCAAAGATCATGGTATAGATCCTCCTAAAAGATATCTTAAGGTATATGCAGAATGAAGAAGTGGTCAGAGAGAGCCAGCACTGATTCACCAAGAGCAGATTGTGCCTGGTCAATCAGTGGCTTTCTATGATGGACTGGTTTCATCAGAGGACAAAGGAAGATAAACTAATGTAATCCACCTGCAATTCTGTAAGGACTCTGTTGTGGTCCACACCACATCCTTATCTCTAAACTGAAGAGGTATGGATTTGAAGGCTGAACTACTCAGTGTATAAGGAATTGGTTGGATGATTCTATCCGTACAGTTGTAGTCAACAGTTTAATGTATAGTTGGAGTTCAGGGATGAGTAGTGTCTCTCGAGGGTCAAAATTAGGCCAGTATTATTTAACATCCGTATTAGTGTCATCAACAATTGGATTGACTTTACTCTCCACAGAAAACATCAAGCTGAGTTCTGAACAGGCTTAGTAAGAGGGTCCACATGAACCTCACAAAGCTCAGCAAGGCCCAGTGCAAGCTGCTGCACCTGTACTGGAGTAATTCCAAACATCAGTACAGACTCATGAATGAAGGGATTGAGAGAAGCCCTGTAGAGTAGTTGAGGATAGCTGTTGATGAAAAACGGGACATGGGACTGTCAGGCAGTGCATGCTTGCAAGCCAGAAACCCGATCATATTCCAACTTGCATCAAAAGAGGAGTGGCAGCAGGGAGACAGAGGGGATTGTCTTCCTCTGCTCTGCCCTCATGAGGTCCCACCTAGAGTTCAGGCCTGGAGACTCCAGCACAAAAAAGATGTGGAGCTGTGGGAACAGGTCCAGAGGAAGCCACAAAGATGATCACAGGGCTAGAGCACCTCTCCTGTGAAGAAAGGCTTGTTCATTCTGGAGAAGAGAAGGTTCTGGGAAGTCTTTCAGACTTTCAGTACTTAAGAGGGGTTCATAAGGGAGATGTAGAGACACTTTTTAGGAAGGCATTTAGTAATAAAAAAACAAGTAACAGTTTTAAACTGAAAGAGGTTAGATTTAGATTAGATAAAAGGAAGAAATTCTTCAGAGAAAGTGTAGTGAGGCCCTGGCAGAAGCTGCTCATGGAAGCTGTGAATTACCCATCCCTGGAAATGTTCAAGGCCAGGCTGGATGAGACACTGGGCAGCTTCATCTAATGAGAGATGGCTTTGCCCACAGTAGTTGGGGGTTGGACTGGATGAATTCTAAGGTCCCTACCAACCCAAATCACTATGTGATTCTATGCTATGATTTAATTATGCATCATGTTTTCGCAACTCTGAAGGTCAGTAGGTCCAAGCTGCAAGTTGGAGAGACAGTTTTCCAAAGAAGCAGTAGAACTTAGCAGAAAGGAAATAACAGTGATTGCAGACACGCCAGTCCCAGAAGGAATCTCTTTTATTTCGTTTGCTCTCAGCAGGTTCTTAAACACCCACGGTCAGAAACATAACATATACATTCACACACACAAACATTATATCTGCTAGCCAGACTAGCTCCATCTTCTCCCTGCAGCTTGGGCTATTTCAGGTCTACGTGGGAGTTTTATCTAGGATGCTGCACTGATGGAACATAAATAAAACCTCAGACAGATAAATCTATCCAGAAGGAAAAATTCAGACAGTAAAAGGCAAAGTGTGCCTCCAGGACTATCAAAAGAGAAGCTATCAAAAGCTTCCACCTTTCCTCAATTGGAAAAAAAAAAAAATACTTCAGAAATTTTCAGCTTCTGAAGTCATCCATGTCATAATCCCAAGAAGCTCATTAAAAGATGAGATAACATTTGAAATGAAGATAACATTTGAAATGTTCCCTAAGCAAAGGCAGCTCTGTGGCATCTTTCAGAATCCTTGCCCTTGCAAAGCTCTGCCAAGACCTGTATCCAAAAGGATACAGACATACATCCGTGATGAACAGGTTCAGTATACTTTGCAGTGTCTTTTGTATGTAGGTGCGAAACATGAGTCCCACCCTGCAAGGGCTTGCTTGGTACAATGGAGGAAGAGGAGTGCGTTTTTGGCTTCATATGTGAAGCAAAACCTCATGCTGAGTGGCATCTCTTTCTGGAGGCACTGTGTCACAAACTACACAGCCCTCAGCTGTTCACTCCTCTGGGCTTACCTGACAAAGGAGTTCTGCCTGCTTTCTTCCAGCAGTCCTGCCCAGGCTGACTCTCCCCTGCTACTGATCCCTGGATCTGTCCATACTCTGACTTGAGGCTAAGTGAACTGGATCTCTTTAGCCTTGAGAGAAGAAGACTGAGAGGGGACCTGATCCAGGTTTATAAATATCTGAGGTGTGGGGGACAAAGTGGAGAGGCCAGACTCTTTTCAGCAGCGTGTGGAGACAGGACAAGGGGGAGCGGACAGAAACTGCAGCACAGGAGGGCCTGCATGAATGTGTGCAAGAACTTCTTTACAGTGAGGGTGACGGAGCAGTGGCACAGCTGCACAGGGGGGTTGTGGAGTCTCCTTCTCTGGAGATATTCAAGACCCACCTGGATGCCTACCTGTGCGACCTGGTGTAGGGAACCTGCTTTGGCAGGGGGGTTGAACTCGACGATCTCTAGAGATCCCTTCCAACCCCTATGATTCTATGATTATATGATTCTATGATTATATGATTCTATGACTTACCTCCATGCTACCATGCTGTCATGTCAGAGAAGCTCTTAAGTTGCTCTCAGCCCATTCTTATCTTCTGCTGCCCTTAGCACAACTTTCTTTGATCTATGTAAAAGTTACAGAGCGTGTACGGTCTCTTCATTCCCCACACAGGCACATATCTCATAACCTTTCTTTTGGGGCAACAGCGAAACTTCAGCAGAAAAGTTTTCCTGAAATGAGATGATAAGATGCTGCTGTGTGCAGAACTGAGTATCCCAGCCCACTAAAACTGACTTGCAACAGATGAACTTGTTTGTCTGCCCACCTAGCTTCCTAATTTTGAGCTAATAGCAACTCGAGACAGAATTAGTTCATGAAAGAACTAGCACACTGTGCCCAGGTGTTTCTAAGTACAGTTCAAATTCCCGTGGCCTTGGTTCTTGTTGCTGCTATTGAACTTAGCAAGGTGCTTGCCTGTCCCTTCAAGGAATCCATGCAGGTCACTTCATGTCCTACTTTCAGAAAGCTAGAAAAAAAAAAAAAAAGAAAGAAAAGAAAAAGGAAAAGGAAAAGGAAAAGGAAAAGGAAAAGGAAAAGGAAAAGGAAAAGGAAAAGGAAAAGGAAAAGGAAAAGGAAAAGGAAAAGGAAAAGAGAAAGAGAAAGAGAAAGAGAAAGAGAAAGAGAAAGAGAAAGAGAAAGAGAAAGAGAAAGAGAAAGAGAAAGAGAAAGAGAAAGAGAAAGAGAAAGAGAAAGAGAAAGAGAAAGAAAAAGAAAAAGAAAAAGAAAAAGAAAAAGAAAAAAAAAAGAAAAAGAAAAAGAAAAAGAAAAAGAAAAAGAAAAAGAAAAAGAAAAAGAAAAAGAAGAAACAACAAAAGATTCCAGAAAGGTGGAGAGAAAGCACTGTGGAGTAGCTAGACCTAACAGAGTTCAAAGCATTCAAGAGATCTAAGATGACAAAATTCAGTCATGAAAAGCTGAGATCTGAAGCATCTTTCTTTTTGAAACATATGGCTTGGTTTATTAAAAAATGAAAGCTAAGAAAACTTACAAGGCAAAGCAGCCATTAACATATTACATTGTTTCATACTGTAAGAGTCTGTAAGGGCAAACAGAAGACTAAAAATACATTCAGATCACCAGAGGTTTTAGAGAATGAGAGGATAACATGAGAAAAACTACTTTAATCTGCCAGATTAACCTCTAATGTAAAGTTTTCCAAGTGTTGGTCACACTTCAAATCTAATAACTAGGCAAGGTGCGTGAGCTTATTTTAAAAACTGTCATTGCAGAGTTATTCTGTGATTGCCTCATTTCACTTACAAGTCTTAAAATATTTATCCATGCAGGAAAAAGATTCAATATGAAATGCTGGATCTGCAAATCTACTGAAGTCTGTTTTCAATGAAAGAGAGGCCTGAAATTCCTAGTGGAAGCTAGAGAGTGTCAGAAGCTGCATTCCTATGCTTCGTTATTCAGTGTACACAGCTGCTGCCATTTGGCCTGGTTATTGTCCCTTTTCAAGTGCACCAGCCACATTCTGCTGCTGTATTTAGTGTTGATCAGGAACACTGCATTACCATCTTCCCTTCAATCAGGGTGGCTTTACACTTTTATCAGTTTCAAGCATTTCATCCCTCTGTTTGCAAAGCTGGACTTCGAATAACTCTCCCCAACTAAAAAATAAGTCACCATTTTTTGACAGGTTTTGAGTGATGTCTATTCTGACAACCAGAACACTATCTCTCATGATTAGGAACATTCCAAGAAAAGACAAGAATGGAAGGAAATATCTGCTCCCAAAGTGAATAATGTACCATTTCTGTTGCTCATGTTTATACCAGCAAGGTAAGGACTTCTCTTTCATTCCAGCATTTGTGCTTACGGATCTTCCTCTTTTCATGTTGACAAAATAAGATTTGAGAGAACCACTACAGAAGGTGGTTAGGTTTGCTTTGGTTTGTTCCTATTTGCTAAATCTAAGGGCATTCCATCCATGTGTAGTAACATGAGGTTTGTTCCACAGCCTTTTCTGAAGAAATCTCCCTTTTTTGAAGAATAAATAATGAAAGCTTGACTGAAAAGATCTGTGTGGCTACTTGAAGTGCAAGCAAAAGCCTGGCAATATTGTACAACCAAATGCAAAGGAATTCAGTCCTCTTCTGTCTAAAAAAAAAAAAAATACAAGAAAGGTAAGAGAAATCCAGTGGAAAACTATTGCTATATACAAAAGGACTTCCACTTATAATATACTCTAAAGACTTAATCCATTTGAAAGCAAAACATAAGGAAGGATTAATGTAAGTGACCATCCAAGGACTCCTTGAATCACAAGATCTATCCCTTGACATGACTATCAGGATGAGACATGACAATGACCACGCCATTTGCCATCAACTTCCATGGGCTCTGCGTTAAAACCAGGCTGCATAAGTCCGAACATTATAAACAGCCTGTTTCAGCAGCACTGTTTATGCATAACTCAGAAGAGAACCTGCATACACAGAATAGATTAGAAGAGTCCAAATAGGTTTGTTCTTGGTGCTTCTTTAATTTCATGGCATCTCACTCATACTTTATCAGAATGAGACCTATGAAGCCCTGCTGGAACATGCAAATCTCAGCATGAATGCTCTTAAGATAAGTAAAGTTTCGTCCAGAATTTTATGGTAATTTACTTCAGGAAACAGAAGACTCACAGTGCTGTTAAATACCTAGTAAGTAAAGAGCTCTTGCAAGTCACCTTACAGCCTTGATTCTAGAAACTGTGCTTGTTCTATTTTAGGTCTTCCATCAGCAGCTGCTTCTCTCTCCCTTTTTAATATATAGGCCATGTCTGCTATTGATCCATGCATTTTTCAGCATAGTATGGAGCTACCATAGTCTATAGAATTACTTAGAAAAGCTCAAGGGAACATGAGATAATTGGGCAAGAAAAATAATTGATGCCATTTCTGTACTTTCTTTCTACTGCAGTCAAAAGAGAATTGAAGGGCATGAAACAATTCTGGGTGACAAAAATACATTTTTGGAACTTCTCTATGAAACATTCTGAAATGTTGCCCATGTTGAGATTACAAATTCTCATTCAAATATGAATAAAGCAAAATTTTAACATCTCACAGCTCAAAATTTACCTCAACTTACAGAAATAACTTACAGAATAAAGAAAAGAGCCAACAACACAAACCTTATACAAAACACCTCTATTAGTGCCAGTCCAGGTGTTAAAAAAAAGACTAAGACTATTGTTTAAGACTATAGCTCTGACTTCTTGAATTCATGTGTATGTATATTGGAAAAGCTTATTATTTAAATAACACAGAATTTCACCCCTTTGTAGAATTTCTTCCCTTGAGCTCTGCAGCAAGTATTGCAAATGGTGGTCAAGACTGCTCAGATGTTAACCATACCTCAAAGCCTAATTTAGAACTCAGAAGAACAGCAGACATAAGGAAGAGCATCAATAGGGCAGTGTCAGATGTTTAAAAGATGCACTCCAGAGGAATTAGTAAGAAGGACCATTATTCTGAACCTGTCCGAAATCTTGAGTGCCCCTGGATTCAGTCTCATTTTTGCAAACAGGTGGGCTGCAGGATTGAAAAGCTGGACGTTTTCTTCTATGAAGAATTAGAACTATGCCATTTACTTTATGCAGGGAGAAGAGAAAAAAAAGGATTTGAAGAGACTACATTTTCAGCTGTAAGTGAACATCTGTCAAATTACGTCAAAAGGCACTTGCTGACCAAAGATTAGAAAGGTCTTCTAGCAGTAAATAAAAATTTTCCATGTCCACAAACAGGAAACCTGTGAAAAACAGAATGCATTTTGTGCTGCGTGCATGCATGCAGTCGGCACTTGTCATGAAGTGCAGGAGGTTCTCATAAATGTGTAACTTAGACTCCATTTACAGGACAATGAAGAAGAAAGTGAAAGCTCCAAAAAATAAACTGCTTCCTGTACAAGACATTCCTGAGTCAGCATTTCTAGAAGCTGGGAAATCGCGTGGGAAATATAAAGTTACTCTGTTATTGTGAGTCTATTGTGAACCAGAAGCAGGCTGGGGGACTAAAGTGACCTATGATCTTATCCTGTCGGTTAAAGTCAAGGAGTAGGAATGGAAAATGGAGCCTTTGTGTATGAGTCCTTACCAAAAAAAAAAAAAAAAAAGGTAACTTTACAGATTCTACTACAGTTTCTGAAAGGCTTGTCTTCTCTCATGTCCCATGAAGAGCTGATTTTGTTTCCAACCTTTTATTCCCTCTAATGAAGGCAATATGTGGGTATGTATGTGTATTTTACAACATTACTACATGGCATGCATAATTTTTTGGTGTTTGAAAGTCTAAAAAAGGCTGTTACCATCAGAAGATTTAGACACATTATGTCTGTTCCACCAACATGATCTCCTAATAAGTAAAATTAAATGTCACTAAAAATAACCTAAGTTACTGAACTCCATTCCATCCCATTCTTAGCTGGAGGGGGAATCCGTTCAGGCCTCAGGAATGGACTCTATCAAGGAAGAGATCCCTGAGCTCATGCTGGCATCAGTTTCACAGATTAACTCATTGCTAAGACAAAAAAAAAACAGCACCTAAATTTCTTGCTGAAAGGTGAACTAGACTTTCTCCCCCAAAAATTCTCAGCATTTCTAAATGAATGATTTTGCACTTTCAACATCGAACTGACTCTGGGTTCATAGAAAACAATCTTAAACCAACACTAAAAATGGAATGTGGGGAAGATTTATTGACACTTGACTTTATGTTGCCAAGATGGATTTCCATTTTTTCAGAATGGTGAAATAATCTTTCTGTTTTCATTTTTCCTTTCACATAAAAGGACAGCATCTAAGTAGAAGAATAGGCTGTAAACCATGTAAAAGGCACAGAACTTTGTAAGTGAAGGAGAGTATAAAGCTAGACCCATTAAGAATGTTGTCCTTCAGCAAGAGGGGCCTGTTATGGTGAAGAACTGGTCTGAGGTTAACAACAAAGAGCCTACCACTCAAAGGTCAACAGAACTTTGGTTCAGGCATTCAAATTAAGCATCATGATATTTACTTCTTTTAATATTCTTGACAGGATTTTTCACTCCAGAAAGGTGTCTGGGAGATAATATTCTCAAAGGCAAGTACAGTCATTTTGCAATTTCACATCATTTTGTTTTGCTTTGGGAGCTAAACACATTGTTCTTCTCTGCTACATGAGAGATGCTCTTTTATCAAACTGGGAGCTTTGAAATAGCTAGATCAGTGAGATCTCTAAGCATACTTCAGAGTTTTGGAGTTCAGTACACAGAATAACGCTGCATTTCAGAGTAAAATAAAAGGTCACACAAACTAGAAACCAAAATTGTCATCAGACATTGCAGCAGAAAAAGGAGTTTTTACCAACCCCTTCATCAAACACTATTTTTTAACATTATTTACTGAGACTGTTAAATAATTCCAGCAATGTGTTATCAGTCCCTTTGGCTCAGAATTATATATGAATTTGATGAAAATACTGCAAGTTCTATTTACTGTATATCTTCTAAGAGTTCTGCCTGAGAAATATAATGGCATGCACACTCACAGGCAACTACTCTCACTTTTATAAGCTCCACAGTCAGTCCTACCTCTTGTCTTTAAATAGAGATTTTATAATTGAACAGATAAAAGACATGTTGCTTATTCATCACATCATTTTATTTCAAGAACATACGCATACTCTCTTTAATCCCAAGAAGTCTACAAGCTTGAAAATTGTTCCATTAAAAAAAAATCTTTTAATGGAGGCCTGCTGTTTCAACAGGATACACTTTGCTTCATCAGTATTTTTCCATTAACAGTTGTCAAACTTCAGCTGTGAGGATTTAATCTGTGATGGGCGATGTGCTGTCTGTATGAAATACAGCAAGCAATAATCTTTCATCTCCCCATCTGCACAGTGATAGAATTAGAGGGCGCCCCACTGGTCATGCTTTGTCAAACACTAACACAAGTACTTTTCATTTGAATTGCAAATCTGTGGAGCTATTTATGTAATGAAAATACTCTTGCTAGTGGACTCTCCAAGAAAGAAAAAGGGAATAAAGTAAACTGAGTAACTTTACATTTTATTCAGACATTTGCCTAAGGTTCTATCCATGACTCTGCATGTGTAGGAAACCTGACTGCAGGTCATGCTGTTGTATGGAATGCTGCACCCCAGTGTAGTTGAGATATATGGATGTTTAAGCACCTGCCATGACAGGACCCGGTGCCTGGGCCTCATACTCTGTGCTCACATATCCTCACACTGAAACTTCAAACACCTAAACACAAATTTTTGCAGGGCTTCTCTGACAGTGGATAATGACATACTACAGAATTTCTTCTGCTGAGAATAAACCACTGTTGTGGTTTGACCTCAGTAGGGTGAAAAGCACCACCTCCTACTCCTCCTCATCAGGAGGATAGGGGAGAAAATATGATGAAAAACCTCATGTGTTGAGATAAGTAAAGCAAAATTACTCACCAATTACCGAGTCATCAAAAGGGAGATTAATGTAAATTACTGTCTACTAATAAGAGGCCAAAGCAGTGAGAACTAGAAACAAATAAAACCACCTTCCCTCTATCTACATCCTTCTACCTCCTCCTCCCAAACAGCACATGGTTACATGCAATGGGCACTGCAGTCAGTCCATAGTGCTCCATTTCTGCCTCTTGTCCCACGTCCCTCAGTGCTGCTGCCCCATGCAGGTCCCCCCCCTTGGCTGCTGTCCTTCTCCAGGCAGTCCCCATGGGCATCCCACAGGCCACAACTCTCCTGGCACCACTCCAACACATACATAAGGCTGAACATAACACCAGATCATCTTTCAAGAGCCTACAGAATCACATTAACCAATTACCCTTAGAGTCTCTTCAAAAAACAGTCTTCTTTACTGGTTAGAGACAACTCACATATTGCTGGTATTCACTAGATTCAGACATTAATTCATCTCCCTTCTTTTTCTTACCTGAAAATATCTTCAACTGTCAATTTTTTAGTGACCCAAGATGGATCTGTGAAATGAAACTGGCCACATTTGGGTTGTTGGGAAGGCCTCAGATGTCTGTGGAGCAGTTTGAGCCACACTTTTCTCAACCTTCAGTATCCTCATCTGCCCAAGGAACCCCACCATGAAGCAGACTCCAGTAGAATGAGGTTTTAAGTCCACTGTTGTATGCTTCCATGCCAGGAAAAGACCAGGTTAGAAGAGTAAAATGCACTTCCATAGAAAGGGTAATTGTGTCTTTGAGTTTAGTTGTAATACCAGCCTAACTGTACAAACATGTAATTATATAATTATATAGGTATCCTCTCATACACCTCAGATTATTTTTATTTGACACCACACTGCCAAGACAACAAGGACTCCACAAAATACAGTTGACTAATAATAGACTTTAAGTTACCTTTGCTGTACAGTACAAGCTACAATAATAAGTGCCTGTAGCCTAGTATTAGGTGACTATTCTCAGTAACAGTTAACATTGCTAGATACAGTGACTTCCTGCTGCCCCAGGCACCAGAAGCTGAGAAACCATGCCACAGAAGCACCATGACGTGGAAGGATGCCAGTTTACTCCAGAAGACAGTTCCTGCAATACACAATGCATTTTCCAGTCCTTCTGCCAGTACCACCACAGACCATTCCTGGCAGCATTCTTTTCGCAGCTCCACCTAGTTCATTAAGGGCTACAAGGCAAAGATTTCTACAGGTAGCCGTGTCCTTTCTCCTGCCATGCCAACCAAGGGGAAATCATGTAATCTGTTTCACCACAGAAATATTGACATAACAATATTTCAATCTGTCTGTATAATGGCAAGATTTGTACAGATAGTGTCTCACAGACAACCTTAAAGGAAGTCAGTGGAACAGAAATCAGAAGGTAAAGGATTTTGGGATGTACTGGGACAATCTTCAGAAGTAGCGATGCAGACCGAAGTGGGAATGCAGGCTAGTAAAAGTATGATTCATGCTGAATCAAAAGTTGTACTCAAATCATTGAAGAATCATTTACTGATTTCAGTGCACAGGGAAGCAGGTTGCCTATGTGATCACTACTTAAAGCAAGGGCTACCCAAGAACAGGGAGCCGGGTGCTTAAGGCAACATATCAACTGAATGGAAATCTAAGGGGAAGGAAGAATGTGTTTGTCACTCAGGTGGCTCTACAGCCCAAAGTGCTATCTGTTAACTGCTCTGCTGCATTTGGATCACTGCACTTTCATTTGCTGTTTACTCCTGCCTTTATTTTGAGTTTAACTAGATTGCTTTTCCAGTCCAGAAAAGATGACAGTATAAAAATTTTCCACAACTTCTTTAGAAACTCAGAGCCTCTTGTCTATGGAACACTGCCTCTTGACAAGTTCCCCACGCCTCTCATTCAGCATCAGAATACAAGACAATCATCAAACACATATGAAGTTGAATTTTACTTGAATCATCTTTAGTTTCTTTGGACTAGCTTCTACAATACTATGGAATGGATGCCTTGTTCTGGTCTGGCTTTTACTCTTCTGTTCTGTCACATTTACTGCTGCTGACATACACAGAGCATTGAACGTCTTCCTGGCCTGACATACAGCCACTTTTTGTCATTCCTTTGCACATCTCAAAAACATACTTGTCCTTAATAAAATTTAGCAAAAGTTCACAACCTTATTTCTTTGCCCAAACAATGTAATGAAGGGATCGTCCCTGACATGCCCTAGCTCCTTTTTTAACTAAATAAACATTTTTTCTGGATCATTTTGTTTAGCTGACAAGCTCCATCAAAACTTTGTGCTGATCTCTCTGCATCATCAGCTTTCTTCTTCTCCATCTGTCATGAAAGTTTGATTTTTTCTTGTGCATAAAACATGAACAAGATCTCAGAATGACTTGATAGCTGCCTTATTTACCGTGTAGGTAAGACTTGTATGCAGCCATCAGAGAAATCTGCTCTGAGCATTAATCTGATGTTGCCAAAAACAAATTTATTGGTACAGCAGCTTTTAAAGCTCTAGTACATGCTGCATTCAGAAATACATGCAATGTACTCATCAACATTTGCTACAGTAAATTAGCCATCAGAGCAGTTCTAAACATAATCCTCTTGCTGGGCTTTACATTGCATTCAAGGCATCAATCAATGAACTACAGCAGTTGAGCACAGCCTGTCTTGTCAACAGCCAGGTTGCAGCTCAAAATATCCAAAAGCCTGTGCAGTACTCACAAGGTCTCTAACAGCCACCACTATCTCTAGCCATTCTTGTGCACACCTTCATTTACTTTGAAACTTATCATAGAATCATAGAATCAGAGGGGTTGGAAGGGACCTCAAGAGATCATCGAGTCCAACCCCCCTGCCAAAGCAGGTTCCCTACACCAGGTTGCACAGGTAGGCGTCCAGGCGGGTCTTGAAAATCTCCAGAGAAGAAGATTCCACAACTCCCCTGTGCAGCTGTGCCAGTGCTCCGTCACCCTCACCGTAAAGAAGTTCTTGCGCACATTCGTGCAGAACCTCCTGTGCTGCAGTTTCTGTCCATTCCCCCTTGTCCTGTCTCCACACACTGCTGAAAAGAGTCTGGCCTCTCCACTTTGTCCCCCACACATCAGATATTTATAAACCTGGATCAGGTCCCCTCTCAGTCTTCTTTTCTCAAGGCTAAGGAGATCCCAGTTCACTTAGCCTTTCTTCATAGGGGAGATCCTCCAGGCCCTTCACCATCTTTGTGGCCCTGCGCTGGACTCTTTCCAAGAGATCCCTGTCTTTTTTATACTGAAAATCCCAAAACTAGACACAGTACTCCAGATGAGGCCTCACCAGGGCAGAGTAGAGGGGGAGGATCACCTTCCTTGACCTGCTGGCCACGCTCTTATTAATGCATCCCAGAATGCCATTCGCCCTCTTGGACACGAGAACACACTGCTGGCTCATGGTCAACCTGTCATCCACCAGGACACTCAGGTCCCTCTCTGCAGAGCTCCTCTCCAGCACCCTAACCCTAATCCCCCAGCTGTACTAGTGCATGCAATTATTCCTCCCTAGGTGCAAGACTCTACATTTGCTTTTGTTAAATTTCATCCGGTTTCTGACTGCCCAGCTCTCCAGCCTGTCCAGGTCTCGCTGAATGTCAGCACAGCCTTCAGGCATGTCAGCCAATCCTTCCAACTTCGTATCATCAGCAAACTTGCTGAGGGTGGCCACTATCCCCTCATCAAGGTCATTGATGAATATACTGAACAAGACTGGACCCAGCACGAACCCCTGGGGGACACCACTAGTTACAGGCCTCCAACCGGACCCTGCACCGCCAATGACAACCCTCTGCACTCTGCCAGTCAGCCAGTTCTCAATCCACTTCACTGTCCACTCACCTATCCCACACTTCCTTAGCTCTGTTATAAGGATGTCATGGGGGACAGTATCAAATGCCTTGCTGAAATCAAGGTAGACTACATCCACCGCCTTCCCCCCATCCACTCAGTCAGTGACAACATCATAGAAGGCCACCAGGTTGGTCAACCATGACCTCCTCTTGGTGAACCCATGCTGGCTACTCCTGATACCCTCCTTTTCTTCCAATTGTCTGGAGATGGCATCCAGCACAAGCTGTTCTATCACATTTCCAGGGACAGAGGTGAGGCTGACTGGCCTATAATTATCAGGATCCTCCTTCTTGTCCTTTCTGAAGACCAGAGTGACATTGGCTATCCTTCAATCATCAGACACATCCCCCATTCTCCAAGACATCTCAAAGATGATAGAGAGCTGTTCAGCAATCACCTCCACCAGCTCCAGCACCCGTGGAAGCACGTCCATGGATTTATGAACAATAGCATTGCCTAGGTGCTCACAGACCACCTCTTCTCTGACTGAAGGAAAGTCTCCCATTCCCCAGGCTCTCTCACTAACCTCCAGAGTCTGGGATTCTTGAGGGAGAGCTTTTTCACTGAAGACAGAAACAAAGAAGGCGTTCAGTATCTCCACCTTCTCAGCATCCCCCGTTACCAGAACACTCCCTTCACCTAGTAGTGGGCCCACATTCTCCCTAATCTTCCTTTTACTGTTAACATACTTTAAAAAGCCTTTTTTATTATCCTTTATCACGTTTGCCAGATTCAATTCCAGATGTGCTTTAGCCTTCCTCGTTGCATCCCTGCAGGCCCTGACAACTTTTCTATATTCTTCCCAAGTGGTTAGACCCTTTTTCCACATTTCATGGACTTTCTTCTTCCCTTTGAGTTTGCGCATAAGCTCCTTGCTCATCCACGCAGGTTTCCTGCCACCCCTTCCTGATTTCCTGCTCAAAGTGACACACTAATCCTGAGCTTGGAAGAAGAGCTGTTTAAATGCTGACCAGTTCTCACAGGCCCCCTTACCTTCTAACACCCTAGCCCATGGGATAGCTCAAAGTAGGTCCCAGAAGAGATCGAAGTTGGCTCTCCTAAAGTTCAGGGTAACAATCCTACTTTTTGCTTTGCTCCTTCCACTCAGGATCTTGAACTCCACCATCTCACGATCAATACAACCGAAGCTTCCCCCAACTTTTACTTCCTTAACAAGTCCTTCCTTGTTAGTGAGAATTAGGTCCAGTAACACCCCTCCCCATATCAGTTCCTCCACTACCTGAACCAGTGAACAATGTTGGCCTGATTTTAATTTTGGCTATGACATAGTTTTCAGAGTAAGCAAGAAAAAGAGATCCCTTCTTATATGCTTGCCTGGAGTCTTCCATCTTACTATATTCCCAAAACACAGTAAGCTGCAACTACTTACAGTGGTACTGTTCAAGAGCATACTTTCATGCTAGCAAAGCAGAGGCAAAGGTGGAAAGGATAGAGAACGGCGAACTGCTGTCCCATTCATCAACATGTTGAAAGTATGGTCTAATGCTAAACAAGGAGGTTTATGTAATTTTTAAATTAACCCTAATATAGAATTGAGAAGTTTCCACCACAAAGCACAGGGAGTCCCCTGGTGAGATTTCGACACCTGGGAAGACTGTCAGGCCTGATCTGTCATTGTCGAGTATGCATTCCATCCTGTCATTGTCGAGTATGCATTCCATCCTGTCATCTAGAAAGTCATCATTTTGCTGTCTCTGCATTCACTGGAGGCACAGTGAACAGTCCCCTCCAGCAATAGCAAAGAGAACATGTGAATGTGGACAGAGTACTTGAGCCTTCTGTTATGTACTCCCCTATGCATCACTTCAAGTTGCAGGCCTCTGTGCAACTCCATCACCCTAACAAAGCAACTGAAATTTTCCATGCTAAATAACTCATTGAAAAGACTGATCAAAAAGCAATTGGGTATCACACACGTGGAAAGGATAGAGCCTGTAACATGGACAGAATATTGGAAAAGCTGCATACAAACACCTTTAAATCTGAAAGCTATTACTGAGTACCTGACATGGGGGTACAGAAGACCTTCTGTGGTTCTTCGCTGGCTCATGTTGCTGAGTCATGGGGCTAGCCAGATGCCAGGCAGTATGGTGCCCTGGACCATGACATCTGCATCCAATCAGTTCAGTATGGACTCACCAGTCCTTCCTTTGCCAACCACATGATTGTGCACATTGAGAACATTCCATCTCTGTTTAAAGGGACACTGAGCCTGATCTAGGAATCAGCTTTAATGCCATTAGTATGCTCTACATGGATTTCCGAGAATATTAAATGACAATACACATACCTTCCAGAAGCCCAGGGCACAGAATTATAGAATTATCTGGGTTGGAAAAGACCTTTGAGATCACCAAGTCCAACCATCAATCTGATCTAAGGAGTCCAACCACCCAAGTATGTCCTTTATTGACATGTCTACATGTATTTTAAGTATCTCCAGGGTTGGGGTCTTCCTTCACTGTCTTCACTCCAATGCTTAACAATCTTCTCCATATATATACAAACTAAAACCCCCTGGCACAACTTAAGACTGTTACCTTGCATCCTGTCACTTGTCACCTGAGAAAAGAGACTCACACCCTCCTCACTGCAGTCTTCTTTCAGACAGTTATAGAAAGCAATGAAGTCTCCCCTCAAACCCCTCTTCTCCAAACTAGTTACAGTTCCCTCAGCAGCTTGTCATACATCTTGTTTTCTAGTCTTTTCCCTAACTTTGTTGCTCTTCTCTGCATCCTCTCTTAAAACCCAACATCCTTCTCCTAGTGAGAGGACTAAAGCTGAAAACAACGTTCAAGATGTGGTCTCACCAGTGCTGCCTACAAGGAGACAATAACTTACGTGATCCAGATGGCCACATTACTACTGATACAGGTCAGGATGCTGTTGGCCTTCTTGGATGCCTGGGCACACTGATGGCTTATGTTCACTCACCTCCTGACCATAACCCCACATCCTTTTCTGCCATGCAACTTTCCAGCCACTCTTCCCCAAGCCTACACAACTGCCAGGGTTGTTGTAACCCAGGTGCAGCACTCCAAGTATAGCTTTGTTGAACATCATCAATTTGAACTTGGCCTATCAGTCTAGCCTATCCATATTCCTCTAGAGGCCCTTCCTACCCTCAAGAGCTCACTGTTACAGCCTAACTTAGTGCAATCTGCAAACTCACTGAAGGTATGCTTGATCCTTTCATCCAGGCCATTGACAAAAAATGTTTAATAAAACTGGCCCCAGCACTGAGCCCTGGGGGATACCACTGACATCTAGCCACTAACAGGATTGAATTTTATTCACTGTGATCCTTTGAGTCTGATCATCCAGCCAGTTCTTTAGACGGTGAACTACACAACTGACCAAGCCATGAGCAGCCCATTTCTTTGGGAAGATATTGTAAGAGATAGTTTCAGATGGTTTATTAAAATCCAGGTAAAGAATTGTATATCAGCAGTACTCTAACTCTGATATGTCAGCTTCTTCCAGGAGGAACTGGCATAGCACAACATGATAAGGCATTAAGAAAATCCCTATCAACTGGTATTAATTATGTCACATATGCATAAGTATGCATTTATCTTCCTTGTACCAGACGTTTTCTTGTGGGATTTTTGTTGGGTTTGTTTTGGTCTGTTTTTCCCACAGTGTACTACTGAAGCAGAATCCACCCATTTCTCCTTCAACATTTAACTGTTCAAGAAATAAAAGTTTTCTTCTGGACTCCTCTCAGTTCTCAAAAAAAAAAAAAAAAAAAAAAAAAAGTATTGTCAAAACACAATTTAAAATTGATCTTGTAAAAGCTCTTAGTCTGACAGAATGGAAAGAGTTCGCTGGCTTTATACATTGTGGCTATGTCATTTGTGTCTGTAGAAACACTTACTGAACACCTCCCATCCTTGGAGAACACTGCAAGCCCAGTTATCATTAAAGAAAAGATCTAAGCCTGTGGCCACATGAATTTTCAATGCCTCCATTTTGTGCCTTTGCTGTGCCATCTTGTTCCATTTTGCTCACACACTCACATAATACACTCAAATTTATTGCCTTGTAAATATGGTTTCATTGAAAGTTTTTGCTCAAGGATACTTTAAACATATACGACAGTTTTTTTAAATAAGGGTAAACATTAATCAGGCTAGAAATACAGTGCTGATAATAAAAGGAGCACCCATTTTCCATAATATTTGCTGAACTGCTTTGCATGACTATTTTTACAATGTTATCAATATTTAGACAGTTATTTGCATAGGCACTACTTTAAAATGCACATATTATCACTCTCCCATCACTAACAAGGACTGGCTCTATTAAAACACACACACACAAAATCAAACAAAATCAAAAACAAAACAAGACAAAAAAACCTACCCACAGCAGCAAAATATATTATCTTCATTTTCCTCAGCTTATTCTGATGATGGTCAGGAACAGACCTACTGGTAAGAATTGTGCACTATTAAATCTAATAGTCCTACAGAACACAACTAGCTGTTAGGAATATTTTCCTCAACTTCCTTCAGGTTAAAGAAAGAGCAGCATGTTTGAAAGGGAGTTCAACTGCTCTGGATTCCGTCTGGAACTGGCAGTCCCAGATGAGCTCTTCATGAAAAAGTAACATGAAGATAAATCTTAAGAAAAAATGAGTTTGATTGTGTATTTTCTAGAGAATTAGCAGTTTGTAGAGTTTGCTCTAAGACGCTTTTCCTGAATATTGGTCCTAAAACTATCAGCGGAGTGACAAAGCCTATGGTTGAATATACTTAAGTGAATGCACAACAATTCCAAACAACCTCAGGAACTGGAGTCATAGAATCATAGAATCATAGGGGTTGGAAGGGACCTCAAGAGATCATCTAGTCCAACCCCCCTGCCAAAGCAGGTTCCCTACACCAGGAAACAAAAAAACCTTATGCATGCAAGCCTATCTACTGTAATACAAGACAATGCTATGTTTGTTCTACAGAAATACTTCATAATACAGGTACAGAATATGTTGACCTGAACATCTGAGTCATAAATGAGAAGGGGAAAAACAGAAACCATTAAAGTCCCTATTCTGACTGTGACGTCCTTGAGAGTAAATAACCAGAGTTTTCTGGGTGACCTGTTAGAAGTTATCCAGCGAACACAATATTCTGCCTAATCGGATAAGCCTTGAGGGTGGCAAGAAGGAATGAAAAGAACAGATGGAAGTCAAATCTTCAACACTGAAGTTAAACATCTACTGAAGCAGTGCCAGTCCTCGCTGCTTGAAAATGTTTCAGTTTACCGCCTTTCATCTTCCTGTTCTTTCTTTCCTTCCTTTTCTCCCAAAGATAAATGGGGGAACAGTACAGTAGTCTACTGGAAAATATCTGGCATCAGTGTAGGATTTTGGTGACTAGACCTTTTGTACTAATTACAGAATCAGCTCTCCTGTGGAGAGCCTACAAGGAATTCATTTCCCATCTGTCCTACTTTGTTTCATACACACATAACAGAGTGGGCTGGCAAAGCTCAGGTCTGGAGCACAGGCCCAGGGAATGAGATCTGAAGCTCCTGAAGATTCAGTTAACCTAGTATCATTTCGGTATGGATACAGACTACTGTTCTGAACATTTGGGAGCCCAACAATTTTGATGTGTGCACAGGCACAGTCGCTCCAAAGAGATTGTGATGGGCTCCCAGAAGTGCTTGCAGTTGTACTTTTCCACATCTGTATCCCAGCACAACCATTTTTTTCCCCCAGGGATTTCAAAAGCAGACAGAGGATGAGTTTTCACACATTCAGCACTAAGCAGGAGAAGATAAAGAAGACATGACCAGAGAATCACATGGTGTCCAATATATTTTAAAATATTAAATGGAAATTTGGAAAGCTCAGTTAAAGATTTATAACTCTGGCCTCTCCAAGCATTCAGCAGATTTGATCATCAAGGTTTTTGAATTCGCTATTAATAAACCTGTACAGTCCCTTGACTTTCTGCAGCCTTTTGTCAAATTATTAAAGTGAATTATATGTTCTAGATGCCTTCCTTACCTGCTAACATGCTGATTACTGCTCACTAAATAGAGACCTTTCTTCTCAGGCAATGTTTTATTTGTTTGATCTGAAGTAGTCTAGGCAAACTTGGCAGTCTGTATCTCCTCTCTGGGTAGCAGGGAATCTGTATGCCTCATCCAGGCTCTCCACACTGATGTCTAGCTTGTAGGATGGTACAAACAGGAGGAGATGCAGCCACAACCCAAGCTGTGTAGTGATAGAAAGATATTTTCAGGGGGGGGGGTTTAAAATATCTTGCAATATATTCCTGTATTGCTGTATTCCTAAATATGTTTCAGTATATTGCTATATTGCCCTACAATACAGCCACATTGAGCTAGGTTGAAACTCAGGCTTGAAAGAGGACACATCTTGTATGGATAGATGCAGGGGAAAAATATAATAAGTTTTATTGCTTACTTTCTTTAAGTGCTGTTTATAAAGTTGTTCATTCATGTCCACATATCAGTTATGATTTTTGGTGTTCAAAATCTTATATGGCCTTTTTTGAGGGGGCAGGGAGGGAAAGAGTTGCTGCCTAGAGGAACAAGAGGACATATCTGTATTTAAGTCTTTGATCCAAATCTGGAGAGAAAAAAAAATACATGAATACATCCTGTATTCGAAGACCCTGTATCAGTCAACACCACAGTGCTGAAAAATATACTCCAAAGGAGAATTTAAGTTTCAAGATCTTTTTCTTGTAATAATAAACAACTGGAGGGTGATCTCATCTCCTGCTGAATTCAGGGCTATATTGCCACCAGAATAAAACAGCAGCTAACCAGTGTTTACAGACAAAAGACTGACAGAACTAAGCATCATTAAAAAAAAAAAAAAAAGAATACAAATAAAAAATCCTGGTCTATGTTTTGAACTGTAGAGAAATATTACTGCCTTGCAACATAGACAGCCCTTGCACTCTTCAAAATACGTTACATTTTAGATGCTTCTGTTAGCCGGTTCATTAAGCAGGAGCTAACACTGTAATTTAAAAGCATTAGAAGCAATGATTCAACACAATCTAAGTTTCTCTGACAACACTATTTTAACACAAGCAAATCACACCTGTGCTCAACAATTTAGTCTTCTGCATTCTCCTTATAATTCTGAATTTGCTACCTCATAACCTGACAGCACTCTCTTTCCATCAAAGGTAAATGCACTGTTGTACAAGTTCCATTGCACTGCAACACACCTACTTTTTTTTTGTGTGTCAAATACTTGAGCTTAGATATGGTGTGACGCTAAAATTTCATTTGGTGCTTTAGTGAGCTTCTAAAAGCCTTGTTAATTCATGGTCCACACAAGAGTGATGCTGTGCACTACCAGTCTCCTTCCCTGGAATTCGGCAGTGGTTATACCACATTTTCAGTGTATGACTGCTGAGAAAGAATGCCTGACCGATTTGTTAAGCCCAAATTGTATCATATTGATCATGAAAAGGAAGGCTTTCACAAGCTCATCTTACGCCTCTCTTGGCACTGATGCAATTTGCCAACCAAAACCACAGTCATGTGATAAAAGAGTTTGGAATTTTTTAATTGCATACTGGAAAAAATACACTCCAAGTAGCTCTTTAATAGCTCAGTAATTAATAAGCACAGTGAAACAAAAATTACCGTAGTATGACTTCTGTGCTACCCTCACAACAAGCTGAACCCTGTGATGGCTTTGTGCAATCCTCAGCTGCCTAAAGAAAAAATTTGTCCCTGGAGATCAGGAGCCACCCGCTCTGCTGCTGTCACAGCTTATTCCACAGCTCCCACAGGACTCTAGAAGAGGGTAAGATGTCAGCAAACCATTTCTAACATAGGTAGAATCAGCTTAACACTGAGATTTCCTCCTGGTATGAGAGGCAGTCCAGAAACCTTGGGATGCATTGGGAAGAGTTAGTTTGACCACATTCCCTGAACCTCAGTGCAAGAAGACTGCTTTGCAGACAGATATAACCCATGCAAATATGTATATGAGATCTGGTAGTACAGAAGATCTAGTGCAAAGGGACAAAGTCACTGAATTTGGCCTCCAACAAGAAAACAACAAATGCAAGTCTTGAAGCCCTTGGGCTTCACTGAGTGATTGAGCACTGACTAATCTGAGGAACTTTCATCTTAAGTCATTCATGTTCACGCATTCTCCTTGTATTACTCTTATTATTTTATTACAGAAATAATAACACAATGGTCTTCAGTAGGGAATAAAATACAAGTGTTATGTCAAAGCTGAGAATACCCAAGCTCTGAGATTAAGCATCCAGACTGAAAAAATGTCTATGTCTATAGCTCATACATTTATCTACTACAGAAGCAGAGTGAGTCATTTCAGGACTCATTATAGCTTAAGTTGCAGGTGAACACAGTGGGCTTCTACATGCCTCTACCATTTAGTCTCCCATTTAGATGAAATTTATATTATAGCTGTGGATTGAAAGATGGTAGGAGAAGAAACTGATTTTTTATCAACAGAAGACTTCATAGGAGGATTGAATAAGAAGTCTTTCTAGAAAAAGCCCATCCTTAGAGAGCCCCATGCTCATCAAAAAGATGGTGTAAGAAGCTGAGTATTACAGTATAATCATACATAACAAATAAGTCACTAGCATTTTGCAGCAAGAGTCTAGGTGTTCCCTTAGCTGCCAAGCAAGGAGGCTCACAACAGTTCTGGCCTCACTCAGCGCAGCTCCCTTGAAAAAACAAAATGAAGATGCTCAGTATTTTCCAATGGGATAGAAGGTAGTGGGAAGGCTATGGCTCATTTTAGTCTTCAGTAGAGATTACCTAGGATGTACCAAGCAGCAAAATGGGTTGAGCATGGCTGTGCCCAAATACAAATACGAGTACAAATGAAGATACATTTCTATCCAAGACAAATGTCCAGACTGACAGTTCCTTGGAGTTCAAAGTAGAATCAAGTGACTTGTGTGACATTAAGTCTGTTTGATACTAGGTATTTATGGTTTATTGCTGAAAACAGCCCTAAGAGTTGGAGCCACTGCTGTCTCTGGAGATTACAACAAGCACCTTCTTTAAGTTTTCCTGGCACAGGAGGCCAGTAGGGCCTTCAAAACCACAGAAGATAAATTGTTGCTCTCTCTATATAAAGAAACATACCCACACACAGGATGAAGATGAAAGTGACAGGCAGCTACAATTTCTGTAGAATCTCTTTTGTTCAGTAGTACAGAGCAGAGTTTGGTGTTGTTTTGACATGCAAATGGATAACCAAGCAGACTAGTGCTCAGCTTTTTCCACATTACTTGGATTCATAACAGTTTAATTATACACTATTAGCAGGGCAATGCACCCAACAATTCCACTTTTTCTGCCTCCATCTGTCAGAAGTCACATATGCTTCTCAGAGGAGATACCCATTGTCCCCATCTTCTCTACACCTTGGACATAAAATCATATTCATGCTGCTATTTCTCTAATGGACCACATTAACCTTCAACAGCAAGCAAGTATTGATTAGGTAGAAGATCTCTTTTCTACCAAAGGCAAATGACTCTCAGCTCAGGTCTTCAAACAGTTTGGGACCAAAATCTACCTCTTAAGCAGTGCAAGAATTAATTCTGCAAAGTGGCATTTGGAGCACTTAGAAGGGACCTGGAAGACATAACCAAAGCATCAGGTATAATGACTAAACTATTCCTGACCTGGAGGCCCATTTATATACAGTCATTAATCCCTTAACTTGTGTGACAAACAAAGAAACCATTGTGAAGATGAACTCTGCAGGTTTTTATGGCCAGCAATAATTATTTTTTTATTTACTTGAGCATGAAGGCTTGGAACCCAAGCTTTGAACAAAATGTAGCTTCTCTTTGATCTCTGCAGAAAAAGAAATGATAGTCTGGCAGGGCCCTTAGATCAGTCCATGGCAGGAAGCCTAGGACTCTGTGAACATATGGACCAACACTGAAATTTTGAGCAAGCACAGATCATTTTCTCATTAGGTTCAGAGCCTCTGGATACCTTTTCTCATCATCTTCTCACTCTGATGGCAATCTCTCCTACTTGATAGGATTGGACAGGACATCTTCAGCTTCTCAGAAAAATACCTATCACATTATCTGCTGAATCTTGTAGCTTTGTGGGCTTTTTTTTCTCCTGATTTTTAGGTATGTTTTCTTAAAACTATATGTATATGCTATGACAGTATGGTAGTGGTACGTAGCCATCTCTGCAGTATCACTGAACAGGTGAATATGCACTGTTTCAGATACATTATTTTTTAGTAGGAAAGAGGCTGAATGGAGTAGACCAGCTTGAAAACTCTTGACATGTTAAGAGAAAATCAGAAGACAGCAAAAGGGAGGCAGACTGAAATCAGCAGCTCCCAAGGGTTCTGATCTTCACTATTGCAAGAAACTGTGATCAAATCAATCAGAATTTCTTTAACCACCAATGCTTGCTAAACAGATGGGCTGCGTATAAAAGAACAAAAAAAGAAAGAAAGAAAGAAGGAGAGAGAGAGAGAGAGAGAGGGAAGAAAGAAAGAGAGAGAGAGAGGGAAGAAAGAAAGAGAGAGAGAGAGGGAGAGAGAGAGGGAAGAAGGAAGGAAGGGAGGGAGGGAGGGAGGGAGGGAGGGAGGGAGGGAGGGAGGGAGGGAGGGAGGGAGGGAGGAAGGGAGGGAGGGAGGGAGGGAGGGAGGGAGGGAGGGAGGGATGGAGGGAGGAAGCCCATAACGTTGAGTGAGGACACAAAGTAGAAGAGAAGAAGCTGCAAAACCACAGGAAACCTAGGCATAATTGTTATGAACTGAGGGCAGTGCAGAGAATCAAAGAGAGCTTAGTCGAGAGGTAACAAACAAAAACATAGGTTCATAAGAGGTGAGACTTAATTCTGCTGTTTCTTGAGCCATTTTGATCATCTTGGATACCAAAAAAAAAAGGCACAGAGCTTTGCATATATAATTAGCTCTGTACTCTCTGAGAATGACCCGCACTGACAGACAGAGACTGTCACTTTTACTGAACAAAGAATAATTGTCACTACTGTGATAGGAGACAACCTGGCCTCATAATTTCACACCACAACTACTTACCAGACTTCACTGAACACCCTGACCATGTGTTTCTATACACATGGTACACAAGGGTCTTGGAAGCAATAAGCTAAATCAGTTCACAAGTGCAACCATTTTGCTGCAACTGTTCTTTCAAAATAGTGCCTACCAGTGAGGAAAAATAAATGAATAAATAAATAAAAATTAAGAAAAACCAAACACATCTAAATGACTCAAGGGGCTGGAGCAACTCTCTTGTGAAGATAGACTGAGAAAGTTGGGGTTCAGCCTACAGAAGAGAACCCTTGGGACAGATATTGTTGCACCCTTACAGTACTTACACCTACAGGAGAGATGACAGGACAAGGAGTAACGACTTTAAAATAAAAAAGGGTGGATTCAGATTAGATAGAGGAAATTCTTCATCATCATGAGGCTTTGGAACATGCTGCCCAGAGAAGCTGTGGATGCCCCATATTTAGAAGTGTTCAAGGCCAAATTGGATGGGGCTTTAAGCAGTTTGATCTAATGTCCACTTTCTACTAGATCAATTGAAATTAGATGATTTTTGAGGTTCCTTCTAACTTAAACCATTCTGTAATTGTTTAATTTCATTCCTTGAACGTGTTTAAAGATAACAAAGAATATGCTACATCAAGTGTATGGTATGTGTGGACTGAAGCTAACTAACTCTACATTGAGGATGAGAGGTTTCCTATTTACCAAGATCCCTAAGCAGTGTTTGAAAGGTATTCCATATTTCTTCAGTCAGTCACACATCTGTACTGCCTTGCATCCCTTACCAGTCCTATGAGAATAAAGTCTAGTGTTAACTCAAACATATCTGGTGAAAATGCATCATCAAGATGAGAACAAGAAGGACATCTGAAAAAATAAGATTACTGGCATATAAACATCTGCAAAAAAAAAAATCATCTAATTCTCAGTGAGCATGGTAATTACTCCTAATAAAGTAATTAACATTTTTAAAGCCTAAAAAAAAATGAATTGGCTGTGCAAGCTCTAATTAATAGTGTAATAATAATTTGTCACAACTTAAAATGAGAAATTTTTGATCCTCATTAAAGCAATAATTTACGAGAGTTGTATAAGGGAAAAACAATCATGGGAAATAGGACTCAAAAGAACTAAAAAAATAAATAAATCATAAACTCCATTCTCTTATCATGTCTCATGATCTGTTTCTGTACCACATTATTTGATAGATCATTTTTTGACTTGTTGCAAAACCTTCAGATGAAGAAACATTACAGACTGCTCCCAAACAAGAGTTTAGCTTTTCTCTGACAGAGATCCAGACCTTTGCACTTCTCTTCTCCCCCTCCTTAACTCAATTTAAACTAGTACTCTGCCATCACAATATACATGGAGAATGGTTTCTTTCTTCCTCATTAAGTAAATATGAGGGCCACATATAGTGAATAGAAAGTCTTGGGCTACATATGCATAGGTCAGTCCAAAAGCAATTCATCCTATTTATTTCCATGGAAACAACAGATGCAAAGAGCACACTAACACTATTTGATAGACCAAATTCTTGGCAACAAAACACTGTTTTTCAACACAGTCACCACCATTAGCTGTGTGTTTTTGCCAGCAGTGAACACAAGCCTGCACTCCATACTCATAACAATCTACACCAGTAAAGGTGACCCACTGTCACCACTGTTGTAACATGCCACCCACCAACTCACAGCGCTCACATCCACTGTTCTGTCTCCACAAACAGTCAGCAAACTACAAGGAGGAATTCAGTGACACACTTTTAGTTCAGCACTTCCATGTCATAGGTCAATTTGTCATAATGCCCCTCTACTGCCATCTGTCAAACAGCAACAGAATGGGAAGGTTCAACCCCTGTTGCCATATCACCAACATCCGTTTATGATGCTATGGGCCAGAATAATAACACAGGAGGCATTACTTTCAATGCAGCCATTGCAAAATATACAGTATTGTTAACATATAAATAACAAAATATTTTGATTATCAATATTTTTCTTAAAGTATTAAAAAAGAGAGGACCAAAAACATAAAACTAGTGGGATATTTCACCTTAGGTTTCCTTATGGTTTTTTAGATTCATAGATACATTATGTTGGAAAGAACCTGCAAGATCATCTAGTCCAACCATCCTCCTATCACCATCCCTACCCACTGAACTACTAAATCAAATCCCTTAGCACCTCATCTAAACGCTTCTTGAACAGCGCTAGGGATGGTGCCTCAACCACCTCCCTAGGCAGGCCATTCCAGTGCCTGACCACTCTTGCAGAGAAAAAATGTTTCCTCAAATCTAATCTAAATCTTCCCCAGCACAACTTGTGGCCATTCCCTCTCATCCTGTCCTGTTTATGAGATTGATGAATAACAAACTTTCCTGTCTTTCTCTATTCAAATCCCCAATCAAATTATTTTTACAAAAACACTCCTTTGCATTTAGACAATCATGCTTAGCAATTAAATAAAAACTATAACATCTAGATCTGAAGTCACAGTTGCTGGAGGCTAGAAATTGTTTTGGGAGAGATTCCCACTGCACTCATCCATTTGCTGCCTTACCAACTACCTACACAACACTGTTATGTGATCCTTTCATTTGATCTGTCAGAATCTTGGCATCTAGGAATCTTATGAACTGACCATAAACAGCAGAAAATTCAATTTCACAGATTTGCATTGCCCACTGTTCAAAAGGAAGGATTAAACTCACAGAATTGAGAAGTACAATAGGAACTAAATATTGAGGGAACTTCAGTCACAGCAGCCACGAAGCAGCTGCTAAGAATTACCATGAGTTAGGGCACAAAATCCTACTCTAATGTATTAAGAGTTCTGCTCAACCAGATACGTAGTGACTATTTTCAGTTTACATGGCTACTATCATGCCAGCTGAAATGATCCAGGTCAAACCTACTGCATACTGAGCAGAACTGAGGACCACAACACAGAATCTTTCTTTACCAGCTCATTTTTAACCATAACCTACTCCTAACAGGATTCCCTTTGTTTTTCATCCTAGGTTTACTAATAAAAACTGCTTTCCTGTAAACCTGTTGACCTGTACGACAAATACCAAAAATTGTTTCAACTCTCTATAAGGCAGAAATTCTGTCCATTTGTAATTTATTGTGCCTTTACATTACAGAATGGGCTGAAACCATTTGCAGCCTCTCATCATTTTTTAAATTCATGTGCACACAGCAAGCATCTTCTCCCACATACTATAGTCAGCTTGCACCACCAGTAAAAATGCGTATAAAAGGGACACAGAAGTTGCTTCTTCTGGGAGCCACAGGTGAAAACTGAGTCCTTACATGCTGTGAAGCATCCTGCAATTCCAGTAGTCATTATCAGTGGAAAATACACCCATTTGGATTGGGATAAACAATCTTATTACAAGTCACAAAAAGTGCAGGATGGGTACTTAAATATACAGAATAAATCAAAATTGCACTTTAATATATCCTTGTTACATAAAATTTTAGTCTGTTTTTTCCTGACTAATAATATAATTAGTATTGGATAAAGACATTGTGTATATGCTTCCTGGAATAGTCTTCCTGGCCATTCATTATCAGCAAAGATATTTCTATCTCTTTTTATTACTTTTTTTAATTTTTACTTATTTCTAATCCTTCCCAACTAGACTTTGAATGTTGTCTGCTCATACTTACGTAACTTTTTCTCTTCAGTGCTTTTAGTTTCCACATGAGAGACAGCAGGTCTCCTTCCAAGTCCATGGGAATCTGTTTCATGAGTCCAACCATGGAAACCTTGAGATGAGATTGTGTTGCATCTCATACACACACACACACAAAAGTCAGTAGTACATTTCTCACATCTTTATCAAGACCCTGCAAATGCTTCAGAAGTTAGTGTATTGTTCACTACACCACGCAATACATTCAGCTTGACACTGGATACTCTCTACAGCAGGATACTGGTAGCAGATATCAGAAGATTCTGGTTTCTACCCGAGAGTAATCCTCATTCGCATTAATGACAGGCCACTATGCAGGGATCAAATAATTAAATTGCAAATGAAATTAAATTAGTTCTACAGACACAATTTTCCTCAAGAGCTGAAAAAAAATGAGATAATAATGATACTGTCAGAGCAGGATGTCTGCACAGGTATACTGTGCCATACAAAGTGCAGCTGGAAATGGGAAATCTGAGAAAAGGAAGGGGCCCAAGCTGTGCAGGTGGAAGATGAGAGGCAAGGAGGCAGTGACAACAATCATACCTCCCAGTTCACCCTGGCAAAAGACCGGTGATTGACTGAGGGGCTGTGGAGCTACTCCAGAAGTGCAGCCCTGCAGTATTGCAATACTGCCAGTGCAAGTACAAAAGCACAATATGCATAGTGACTTTGCATGGATAGAGGTTTGTTAGACTTCCTGTTTCTCATGAGATTTGGACCCTCCGGAACAAGGATTTATTCCTTTTTTTTTTTTTCTTTTTTCTTTTTCCTGTTTTGTTTTTTTTTTTTTTTTCTAATGACCAGGTTGCTATAGCTAATTTGTTTTATTTTTCTTTGTCTTTCTATACTAAAATAATGCTTTTAAGAAGGTAGTACAAACAGAAAATGTTATTCAGTGTGATTTTATTCAAGATTGTAGCACAATTTGGCATGGTTTAGAAGAACGTAAGGCCTAGGAAGATAGCAGGTACCTTGACAACTGGATGTTGTGAAGAAGAAGATAGGGCACAGGTTAGGATTGGAGTTCTTACAACACACTACTGGTCAGTTAAGGAAATGCAGACCTGGATATGGAGAAAAACAGTCACAGAGTAAAAAAGAGCACAAAGAACTTAAACTCATGACATCACATTCAGTTAATCTGAATACAGACTAAAAGAAAGAGCAAGGAGAAAAAAAGATGTTAGGAAATATCTAACAATGGCCTTGGGTTGTTCCTTGAGTGAGGAAGAGAAAAGCATCAGCATGATCATCAAGTGTCTCCTCGTGAATGACATCCACTGCTGATGACTCATGCCCATCCTCAACTAGATGGAAACTATCCTCCTTAGGACCACAGTGAGCAGTGGAATAGTTAGTATACCACCACAAAAATAGGTGGATAGTGGGAAGTGTATGTAAAACAATTTTAACAGCATTTTTATTACAGATGACAACGTCTCTGTATATAATAATATATGTATAGTAATAATTTCTTTTTCTCTCTCTGTAAGAACTAAATATGAACTAGTAATAAATCTTTGATTAGTCTGATAAATTTTCAGATATATTAACATAAATTCTTGGCTTTACTTATAAAAAACACTTCCTTTGTGTCCATGGCAAGATCTTGAGATTAACAGAAGGGCATGCTGAATTTCTACTGAGAGTGCAAAACAGCACCTTAGACAAAACATAGTCTTCCCTCTATTTACCTTCACATTGACTGCTCTCTGCAAGAGGTTTGACAAAAACCACCACTGAACAGACTTCATACAGCACAAGATCACAGAATCATTTGTGTGGGAAAGGACCTCCAGAGTTCTCCAATACAAACTCTACCAGAAGTAGGGTCAAAAGTAAAATTTTCCACATCACATTCACTCAGGGCACATTTGCTTCATTTGAGTTTCCAGTAAAAGAAACTTCAGAACATCCTCATTATTGTCTTCTTTCTTTGCATAACATACCCATTTCCTTCCCCACTCCCTTTTGCCCTGCTGCAAATTCTCCACCTATATCATATATCCCTTGGTGACTGAGTTCATTTTAATTTTAAGCTTTAAATTAAAAAATAAATATTTTTATTATATTTATATAATTTATATATTATATATAAATATATATATTTATTATAATAAATAAATTAAAAAAATCTAATTTTGAATTGAGACGATTTACTAACTGCTGTTTGAAAGACTAAAACCTGAGGCTAAAAATCAGAGCAAGAGAAAATCGTATTTCACGTTTTGTCAGCCCTCTATCATTCCACTCATACGGCAGGAAGGAAGAACATTTGGGACACAGCTAGTTCTTAGTCAAGATGGCAGATTCATTCTACTCACATCCTAGGACTTTGCCTTTAGGCCTTCTGCAAAAAGAAATACTTTAGATATTTTCCAGTACTTGAAAATAGCATGAATTCTAGTGACTTCTGAATGAACAGGATTTGCTGTTACTATGAAAGGGAGACAACCTTCTATATGGCTACAAGAAGTACAAGAAAAATAGCTGCCTTCTAAATATGTGGTTTGTTCTGCTACTACTTATCAAACCAACAGGAAAAGTGGCTTCTCAGCCCTAAGAGAATGGGCAGCTTTCAGATGCTTCTATTACATTTGGGTGCCATGATATAAGAAGGACATAGAACTATTAGAAAGCATCCAAAGGAGGGCTGCAAAGGTGAGGAAGGGTCTGGAAGGCAAGGCGTGTGAGGAGCAGCTGCAGTCCCTCAGTGTGCTAACTGAAGAGCAGAAGAGTTGAGTGGAGCCCTGATGGTGGCTGCAGCACTCACAGGGAGCGATGGGCAGTGCTGAGCTCTGCCCCCTGTGACAGAGACAGGGCCCGACGGAATGGCATGGAGCTGTGTCAGGGGAGGGGCAGCTGGGGGTCAGGGAGGGTCTGCACCAGAGGGCAGTGGACAACTCTCAGTTTTCTCATTCTGTATAAAAGACAATAACCCAGCTCAGCACAGGAGGTATACAGATGATTACATTTTAGCCTATGCTTTCCATTACTGATGACAAAGGGTCTGCTCATATTGAAATGCTCTTTTCAGATAGTGACCTCAGCATATTTTCATGGGCTTTAATTTAAGCTATTTCCAGATCGAAGTTACAAATGATCAGTCAAGATCACAGGAATCCCACCCATCTTCATCCCTTTATGCTAAACATCCCAGTTATTCAGTGTGTACAGAAAGTCATGTCTTTAAGACTTACGTTATTATGGCAAGAACCAACACAACTACTAGAAGATACTACATTTTTTTTCCTCTTTGAAATTTCTCTATGGTAGGGTTGACAGACAGTGACTTCGAGACTGGCAGAAAGATGTGGGGAAGTGGTGAAGGGTTAGCAGCACCAAAATAGCTCTTTCAAGTTCTGTTTTTGCTTGGAACTGAAAGCAAAGCCACAAGAAAGAGAAAATACTAAAATAAATTAGTTTGATTGTTCTTCAAGTAAATCCTTGCATAGTATCACACAGTAACTATCATTAACACTACAAGTAGGACAATCTGTTCAATCTTTGAATCAGATCGATTTTTCAGAAACACCAAAAGCTAATTGTCAGTTATCCAATTCTAAAGGATGTAGACAGGTTTGCTTGCTTTGAGAACTCAGTGCACTGTTCACAGTATAGTACAAAATGAAAGGCAACAGATTTTTCCTTTGTCTCCACTCCTCCCTTCTTCTCCCAGTGACACATAGGCAACATACACAAAAGTGGACACTATAGCGACCCCAACTTCTGGGAAATCATACCTCCTTATGATTGCTGTCATGAAAACAAAGGGAGCAAAAATGAAAGCTGTGATAATAGTCCTCAGATGTGCTCTCAGACCAGCACAAACCTACAGTCTGGCATGGTATTTGCATGTTTCTCCAGAATGGAAAACTGAATTAAGAAGAGCTGCTTGCCTCATTAGGCTGTAAATCTCAACTGCTGTTAGACTGATAGGCATACTCAAATTGAGTGTGTCATGTTAAGTTCATGTCTAGCTCAGTTTGAGAAAAGAGCAACTGTGACAGATAGCCAACAGAGGGGCAGTATATCTTACAGCAGCTTCAGGCACATTTCAGGGACCTAACACAGCACTACTATTGCAAGCCACTATAACTCTTTTGTTGTTTTTTGTTTTTTTTTTACCTCCTTTAAACTGTGTACCTATTTTTCTGTTTGTGTGCAAAAATGGAATCTATTCTACATTCTTCCATTTCCTTCTCTCATCTCTTCACTATATTGTCTGTGTATAAAAACAGCCCTTTGTTGGTTCTAGCAAGGGTTATGAATTTGTTCCAGAAGCATAAATAAAGTGTGCCAACAAAACACCATTGTCACTCCCACAGACAAACTACAGCAACATTTACTCTGCTTGTCTCATCAGATAATCTATTTTTGCATTCATACAACTTAGAAAACCAGAAGTCCATCACAGAACATCTTTTCTGCCCTCAAGGGAGTTTCTACTTGCACTGTCTCCTTGTGTGTCCACACTCTCAATGGGAGAGCTTAACTATCAAGGAAGGACAGTGGGGACAATGAAAATTTTAACAGAATTGTAGGAACCATATCCTCAAACTGCTCCCAGTTTAACAGTTTCACTTCTAACTTCACTGCAGCCTTCCTGGCCACCCTATAATGCATAAAACCTGCTACATTTCTGCACTTTCAGCTTACCACTGGCTTGGCCAAATGATACAGTTATGAAGGATAATTCCCACAGGAGAGTCCAGAGGAGAAAGAATTTGTCTGGTATCTGGCTGACATTAGGAAGGCTTCCTTCCAGCTTAGGAAATGAAAACTACATTGAGAAGATACTTCTCCCACCTCACCTACATCAGATTTAGAAACACTCTCCATAGTCTTTAAAAAAAATTCTCCTGCTTGTTGCTATAATTCCACTAGGAACATGCTGCACTGAAAAAGTTAAATGGAGCTACAGAACGTGGAAATAGCTCATGGTAGTTAGGTCTTCCCTTTTGTCAAAATATAAAGTAACACCCCTGAAAGATGTGAGAGCTTCACTTCACAATGAGTTCACATACTGAACCAAGGCTGAGATGCCCTAGTGCTTTAACTCCCATCCTTTCTGCACTATACTACATTAAGAGAACTTCCAGAGTGCTAGAAGGCACTTCGGTTTCTTCAAGAAAAGAGGATCAACATCTAGCAAAACAGACTGAAGAGCACACAGAGTCAGGGAATAGCAGTAACATGCAGCAATCTGTTCCTTCCACCTGTAAAGGACGCAATACATTAGAATATATAGCACAGACAACAAATTTGGCTTAACTGGTAAAACGGTAATCACAAACTTTATGGATTCTTTGCCACATTATTTGAATTTCATAAGATGAGGGGCATGTCTCTTTACTAAGATACCTACAACTCTATGGCATCTGGTAATGTAAGACCAGTCAACCTACAAATACTGCTGTCAAAATAACTCCTCATTCCTGTGAGACCATTCTCTAGATTCTCTGCAGCCCTCTTTGCTCCTTGTGTCTGCTGAGCATAAACAGGGATGAAGGAATAAAAGCGTAAAATGGTCATCATGAAGCTGTAAATATAACTTCTGGTTAGGAGACAACGAAAGCAAAAGCAGATCTTTTTGTGCAAACGTTTCCAGCCAACCTGACTTGTATCTCTGGCTGTGACCATTTGGAGCCTTCTCTTCTGCCAGGGATATGATCCCAATATGATTTACCTCAGCAAATACGGCCATCTGGCAGATACGGTAATGGAACTTTGCCTGTGCTCTCTCCAAATACCTCAATTGAGTCAATTGCTCTGGGAGGTCCCTAAGGTCACTATACTTTGCTTCTCTGAAGGGACCTCAGAATCCTCTGATTGTGCCATGTGCATTCATCAGACTACAGAAACAACTACAGAAAGGCTCCTCGAGTCCACTTGTCTTACATTGTTAAGTCTGGAACCCCATGTACAATTGATTCACTGTCACACTGCAAGTATCTGCTGCAAAGAGAGTGCTACTCAAGGTCTATAGCTCATTTTAATTACTTATTTGAATGACAGCATGGATGCTTATCCTATACTTACAGCAGCATAAGTGTAAGCTGGATAGCATAAGAAAGTATGAGATCTGCTTGCTAGGAGACAAAATAGTTTGCATTATAGGATGAAAAAAGGGGGTGAGTAACCATCAAGCACTCCAGATTGTCTACTGTTCTTTATCTGGATGATGGCAAGCTAAAAAGGGCTGCAACACAGGGCAAAATTAGCATCACAAGTGCTCTCAAATAATAGCAAGAAACACAGTCTGCAAAACCAAAGCTGTCTACCCAGAGAAGAATATTCAAGTGAACAAGCAAAAGTATACTCCCTAGAAGGGAGTGGGGACTCAGTAACAATTCTGCAGAAAAAGAGGAGACAAAGATTTAAACTACTGTCACAGCTGAGGCACAGAAGACACTAAAAAAATGAGACTAGCTGAAATTCTGTCCTGCCTCTGCAATTATTGTAAGATCATGATGAGATGGAAATCAATGCAATGTGCCAGGAAATAGCTCATGTTGCAAACTGAAGAGAAGAGCTACTAAATACAGCTCTCTCTCTTCCTGGCATAGTGTGAGTACAGCAGGCAATAAATCATCCCAATGTACTGAGTGATTGTGATCTGCTGAAAACATTTAAATGACCTTCACCCTGTTCCTTTTATTACTGGCCAGAATATACGCTGATGCTGTATTTTGTCCTATGTAGCAAAGAACCACCATGGATCCTGCTAAAGACTTCATTATCATCTTTTGGGCAAGAGAAGGAACACACACTTATTTGCAGGAACAAGTGGTAAATGTTCCCCAGAGGTACTGACATAAACTTGAGAAAAGCACATTTTTTAAAAAATTACATAATGAAACAATCCTTAGTTAAAATGATTTGTGTTATTTTCCATTGTCAAGCTGGTCTATCAGTTTAAGCACTGTAATGAGATTGTTAGGGAACTTCAACACTTCAGCTGGAAAGTTACACAGATGAGTCTGTCACAAGTTAATTAAGCTGAAGTTTAGATAACGATGAACAGTTTTCATTACAAATTTGTTCTTCCACTGAAACCAGTTCCACTCTCCACAGTCTCTGGTGTTGGATAGCAAAGTGTCTTGCAGCACAAAGCCATGTATTTCTTCTTGTGCTAACCTGTCTGACATAGATCATAGAATCACAGAATCACTCAGGTTGGAAAAGACCTTAAGATCGAGTCCAATCACGACCTAACCATACTACCCCAACTCTAACAACCCTCCACTAAATCATGTCCCTGACCACCCAAGTGGTTTTTAAACACATCCAGAGGTGGTGACTCAACCACCACCCTGAGGAGCCTATTCCAGTGCTTAACAACCCTTTCCTTAAATAAACTTTTCCTTATATCCAACCTAAACTTACCCTGGTGCAACTCTAGGCCATTTCCCCTTGTCCTGTCACTTGTCACCACTGAGACCAACTGTGCTCTCATTGTAAGCACCTTTCAGATATTGGAAGAGACCAATATGATCTCCCCTCAGCCTACTTTTCCCCAGATAAAACAGCTCCAGTTCCTTCAGTGTCTCCTCATAGGGCACATTCTCCAAGCTCTTCACAAGCCTTGTTGCCCTTCTTTAGACCTGCTCCAGTACCTCAATGTCCTTTCTGTACTGAGGTGCCCAAAACTCTATGCAGCACTCGAGATGAGGCCTCACCAATGCTGAGTACAGGGGCAGGATTACTTCCCTAGTCCTTCTCACCACACAATTCCTGACACAGGCCAGGATGCCACTGACCTTCTTGTCCACCTGGGCACACTGCTGCCTCATATTCAGCCGACCGTCCATTAGCAAACCAAGGTCCCTTTCCATCAGGAGCTGTCCAGTCACTCCTCCCCGAGCCTGTAGTGTTGCCTGGGGTTGTTGTGACCAAAATGCAGGACCCAACACTTGGCCCTATTGAAACTCATACAGTGAACCTTGGCCCATCCATCCAGTCTATCCAGTTCCCTCTGTAGTGCCCTTCTCCCCTCAGGCAGATAAACACTCGCTCCTAGCTTGGTGTCATCTGCAAACTTAGTGAGGGCGCACTCAATCTCCTCATCAAGATTGTTAATAAAGATGTTAAATAGAAGTGGCCCCAGAACCGAGCCCTGAGGAACACTGCTCACGAGTGGCCACCAACTGGATTTAACCCCAGTAACCAAAACTCTTTAGGCCCAGCTGTCCAGACAGTGTTTCACCCAGTGTACGAACACCCATCCAACCCATTGGTAGCCAGCTTCTCCACAATACTGTGTGGGACAGTGTCAGAGGCTTTATTGAAATCCAGGTAAACTACACTGACAGCCTTACCTTCATCCACTAAGCAGGTCACCTTGTCACAAAATGAAATCTGGTTTGTCAGACAGGATCTACCATCCCACAGCAGTGAAACCAAAGGACCACTGTTTTACAGACATACCACCCCATGCAGAAGCCATGCTAATTCTGCTATGGCACTGCACCAGAAAATTAAGGCTTATCATAAAAATCATTAACAGTGACATTGTTTGTCCCGTTGTTTTGTGTTCCTTTCACTCACTTGTGGATGCAGCTATAATGTTTGAAGAAAAGCTAGTTAGCTGTGGCATACACTCTGAACTCATCAAATGACAAATTAAATCATCCTGGTATACATAAATGTCAGTGAAGTTAAAAGCCAAATCAGGTTTGTTCAAACTGGGAGGTCTGCTGACAGTATGAACGAACAGTGTTGGGAAAATACCTAACAATTAACAGGCACTGTGGAACTGAAGTCAATGACATTTTGGGAATGAGAGCTTAAAGGATAACTGTGTCTGCTTCAGATAGGGAGATATGATGATGGTGGTCAGGAATAAGAAAGCTCTCTGCCCACCCTTTTGTTTCCCCAAACCTCTTCAGTACCCAGGACATGCTGTGAAACTATTGGGATCTCCACATTCACTCTGAAAAATGAACTAATCCAGAAAGAAAGAAAAATCCCTGAATAAACACTTCTTCCTCATTTACCAAATATTTATTGAGCTTGGTCATCAAGGAGTCAGCCAAAATTTAACCAGGTGCCCAAGAGGTTGATTACATGTGCTGTGCTCTGTACTTGATCAGCAGAGGCTTCAAGGGTAAATCAGCTTCTCCAAGGAGACAACAAACTATCCTGGTGCTGCTCTCTCCTCTTTCTGCCCCAGTGTGTGTTTCTTGTTTTGCTTTTAAGGGCATATCTTATGCCCTTAATAAGTTTTTGAGTAAAAACAAAAAACCCTGCTCTGCTCAGAACAACTGATTTCTTCTTAAAGAGCAGTTATTACCAGTTTTAATACCATGTAAGACTGACTCATGAGGCTATTCCCTCACAAAGATTTTGCAGTTAAAGAGAATGGGAAAGGGAGCCTTGTTAAAATGAAAGCTCTACAGAGTGCTCTGCATTTTACCACTTTGACTCTAATTAAAAGGTTAACAAACATGAACAGTGAGCATTTAACAGAGAATAAGAAAACTCAGATCTCTGCTTGAACCATGAACTGCGTTTAACTACTTGGATACTGCTAGTGACGTAATCACTGCGAGCATGTTTCCCTGGAACAAACTTGCATATGGATTAAAAATAACAAGGAATCCCTGTGGACAACAGGGACTGTCCTACCTCTGAGCTTACTTTCCTTATATTATCAATGCAGTAAAGGAAGGGTTCATTTCTGCTCATGTTCAATATTTTTGTTATGAGCTAAACAGTACCACCTCCACAAATGTGTGGAAAGACATGTAGTCATCTAATTTTGACCGTGTACAACAGATTTCCCTGTATAACAGTGGTATTCTACTGATACTGTGAGCACACAGTAGTGGGAGGCACAGAGAGGTCACCATCTCAGCAAGGCTAGTAGTTTAGCAAAGCAATCATGGGCTTTGTGCATGTGCGTGGCAATGAACACATCTAACAGATAGGGAGGGAGACAAAATGCCCTTTTCATCGCTAAACGGCTCTTCCAGGTGCGTAGTGAACTTTCTGATGAGAAGAAATCTGATGGAATTGAGGCTGTGAACAAGTTCCATCAGCTGTGGTCTACTCTACAGCACACTCACCAATAGTACAGGGTACACTGGCACCGCATGTACAAGGTCCTAAACATACTGTGGAAGGTCTCAGAAATTCCTTGCTTGCAAAAGTACTGGCTCTCACATGGACACATATTCCTGCCAAAGTTCACCAAATTCTCTTGCTAAAAGCAAGTCCTGGTCTTCTTCAGGGAGAACTGCACACATTTTGCTGCAGTAAAAACTGCAACAATTACACTGTGAACTCAGTTCATCACCAAATTACCATGTCATCATGAGCAGAAACAGCAAAGTCTAAGTGGATGAAAGAGTCTCTGACAGCATTAACAGTGACATGTACGCTCTGCTGACAGCTCATACCAGCTCTTTCAGCAGCACCGTCTGAACATTAGCCCTGTAATCTTCAGTATTGTGTTGTATAGTTTCACAGGGTGTCATATACTTCTCTCCATCCTGACTGCTGGCCGCAACAAATTCCTGACTTTAGACAACATCAGGAACCAGAACATAAGCACATAGCTGCAAATGAACAGCAGCAACAAGAAAGATAACAGGATCTCCTGTTCAGTGGTGGATGACTGGAATGCTTTGTCTTCAGATGAATCCAGATTTGTTGTTTCACTTCCTCACTTCCATCACTGTCCTAATAAGAATTGACAAGGAAGATCAGCATTTCTCTGAAACACAGACAGCAGCTTAGGCCTGACCAAATAGCATTAGCAAAATGTCAGTAAATTCAAGAGAAATACCATGTGAACAGTCTGATTCTAGTGCCCCCACCTCAAGAACTTTTCGAAGCCCTGCTGTTAAATGATTTGAATGCTACCCCAGCACCTAAATAAAAGAAGGAGAGAACATCCCGATAGGAAAGTACATGAAAAGGAGAAAATAAAAAGACTGTAAAATAGACCAATATTTATGCCCTTGTACATTTGTTATTGAGAGAAGACAAAAAATTAACCATGAAAGTCAGTTCAAAAGCACAACATAGAAGAAATACAAAAAGGATATGCAGTGCTGCATAAGAATGTCAGATGTTTTCAAATTTCAAATGGCATTCTGACAATTTGAAATCAAATGTGGCTTTCCCCTTGTTGTCAGCCAGCTTTGAGTGGAGGTCTTCTAGGTCCTTCGAGGCTCTCAAATTATCAGACTGGATTTTATCTTCTGTAGTATCGATGAATCCCTCCTGAAGGAGGAAAATTTCCCCATGTAGATGAAAAGCACTCAATTTTTACAAAGTGAAGACAGAAGACTGTGACCTTTCTTTTTTGATCTACGTGAGCTTCACTTAGAGCAGATCTGGCTCCAATAACACGAATGAACTAAGCCATCATCTTGGTATGGTGTTACTTAGAATACTTGCACTCTGCTACCATACCAATGTGCTACTCCTCGACCAGGAAAAGTTAAACACAAGAAAGTAGTTTTCCTAGGCCTTTTTCCATGAGGCCTTCTCTGATCCCCAAGAAGCTTCTTCAAACCCCAAAGTATCCTAGGCTGGTTTCAACACAGGTGGATACCTCTTTTCTCCATTGCTAAAGTAAAATGGGAAACCATGCAGGTAAGGACATTACCCTTCTCACACACTGCACAAGAGACCTTGCAGTTCTCTGTAAGCCCACTTTCAGAGGCTGAAACAAAGAGACACAAAGTGCACCTCCAACCACTTAGAGCTAATGAACAAGTTTGGTGCTGGGTCTCACCTGAAGTTCAGTCTCTGCTGCAGATATACACCTACAGATACTCACCTAGGTGTGCAATTCGACTCTACTTGTCTTTAGGAGTTAGAAATCTCATTGGATCATTTACCTCCTTGAACTTCATGGAAAAAGGAATTTTAATTCCACGGCTGTCCTGCACTAACTAGTTTTGCTATTGCTGTGTCCCCTCAGATTACAAAAAGCTCTAAGAAAACAGCAGCTGAGGGAACAACTACGATCCTGGCCAATGTCAGTTCCCATTAAGAATGGGCTTTACTACCTGGCTAGTTTATTTCTACTGAGCTGTCATGTCCTTAATCCAAAGGATAATTCTTTGACTGTGTCACATGGAATGTTTTCAGCTGGACTTCAGTCACTCAATATGTACTCTCTTCCTGGATCACTTATGTGTCTTTCTGATACCTCTGGTCATTTGTTAGAGTATTTGCAGATGCATCAAAATTATAAATAGTGCATGAGTGTGTTTCATGAATTCACTTCAAATAAAACGTGAACCAGGCTGTTGCTTTATTTGCTGACTTTGGGCTTCTTTTGGATTTAACATTCATTTTAAATCTTCTATAAATTAGACCAGTACGTCTTTTTTCCTCACCTTAAAATGAACTTTTCTTTGAATCACACATTCTGCCAGCAAAAGCTATTGTGAGATGTCTGTCACCTGAAAGCTACTAGAATTAATGCTTGTAATTTAATCTCAGCTATAATTTCCAGTTAACAAACAAGGCAAAAAATAAATGACTTCATCAATTTGTCTCTTTACATCTGCTTTATTCCCAATTGTAACACAACCAGTTATAACTGAGTTGCTGTTTAATCAACTAAGTGGGCCACCCTGTGAGGAAAAAAGGAGAAAAAAGGGAAGAAAAAAAACCAACAACAACAACAAAAAAAGGAGAATCTAGGTCGCTCTGTTCTTAAGTCAACAAAATAGATAATTGCTTCACTCCAAACCATCAATGCTGCACTTGGGGTATGTCTGAGATCTTATGTAACTAATACCATCTCTGAGTTAGCCTGACTTTCCCCAGGAGTGGGTCACAAAGTCCTCTTCCATTTATAGCAGTGGAGATGGTCAGATATGATCCATCTGTTTCAGTCTGAATATTATTTTCCTTGCATCTGAAAAAAGCTGGAGAAACACTGGCCTTTAGCTGCTGTACAGTGTCATATCTATGCCCAAAAGAACATGTTTAAAATAGATGGTATTTGTAACTTTTATTATGCTGTATCAAAATAATGCCCATGAAGGCTCGGGACCTGTAGGAACAGAATCAACCCCAGGATTTAATTGAGTTATCCAGAGATTGTCTCTGTTGATCTAGATTAGCTATTTAATGATGAGCTAAACTGCTGTATTTCAATCAGAAATAATTTTGTAAGCACATAAAAAAGACCTAGTATTTTAGAGTACAAAGCAAGATGCTTTCCAAAGTGAGTCCTAAATAAGTATCAGACAAATAGCCATGTAAGAACCATCAATAAGACAACTGTCCACAACTGAGAGACAAAAATAGTGGGTGTTCTTAACTCTGGACAGGCAGTGGACAACAGTTGGCTATTGTTGGAGTTAAAACTGCACTGAAACTGACAAATCCTGCATTAAACTTGGAGAAACAACTCTAGATGTGAAGCAGTTAAAACAGTAGTGTCTGTCTTCACTTTAGTCATCATCTTCTCTGTGGTTGTAATCAAGAGGATGCAATTCACCACATGTTTTCGAGAAAATGTCAGCACAGCTGTGAGCACAGCAAGGACCCATGTCTTGGACAAGAGGAACTGCAAACCAGGCAGACACGCCACCTGGAACATTTGCTGAGAAGCAAAACCATCAAGTCCCTTCACCATAAGGCAAGCCACTGTCTCTATCTCAGGACAACTCCAGACAAAAGAGAGCACCATGACACTAGCTAAGGGAACATGGTGTTCAGAGAAATTTGAATTGCTCTGGGATCTCTACCTGGTAAAAATGATTCCAGGCAATACAGTAAGATACACACACAACTAAGAGGGATGGCACATTCTTCTTCTATTCCAGAAGCCAGTGTAATATGGGAGTGAGTTTGTTTCCTACCATCTGCCTGTGTAGCTTTGGTGTAGGCTGTCTTTGGGTATGCAATTCTGAAGTAATCACACAGTTCTCAGGAGTCTAGGGTAGGAAATTATCAAGTCAAGAGGACAGAACCTCATAGTGCAGCAGGACACACCTGAGCCTGAGTCATTCAGTCCTGTAGACAAAATAGGCCTCTTTTCCTGGGTGCTAAACCGGGCCAGACATCTACTCAAAATTGAGAGGAGATTCTGCAGGAATACTTGGCTCTGAAATAACAAATTTCTCATATGTACTCTAAAACAAACAAATGAACAAAGGTACTGAAAACAGCATTACAGAAAGATTTGCCTACTTGTGAACCGCTGTCAAAGTAATAGGGCTGTACAGAGAGAAAAGGCTGCAACAAAAATGGAGGTGATAGGTAGACTAAAGTGATTTCATTGGCACAGTTTAAAAACATGATGTGTAACTCTGTTTAGCCAGTCAGAGGGGCTCACAGCGAGTCCACTTCGCCTACAGTACCAAAGCTCCTGATGCACCAACTACAGTTTATTATAGCTACAGCTGTTACATGAAGCCCAAAAACTTGCTTCAGCGAAAATATCACAGCTAGAAAACTATCCAGAGGAGATATGAGCTTGTTTTACTCAGAAGAAATCAAAATCGCTCTCAGTTTAAATTTGACAGCTGATCTCAGACCATCCTTGAACCAGTAATATGATAATAACTGGCATACCTCTCCTCCTCAAATACAGACACAATTGGACTAAAAAGTTTTCAGAAAGGGGAAATCTAACCACAGCTCCGTGACACCCTCTCTTGAGGAGCACACTGGTGGCTCCCACTGAATTGCACAAGACCTCTTGACCACTTCAGGGACTACCATGTCCTGGACTAACATCAAAATGGAGTGTAAAAACTAAACCTCTTTTAAAGACTATATGGTTATTATGGAGCTTCTTACAAATGATTGTTCAGAGGCTGTCTGCTCTACTCCCCTGCTATTATGGTATAAAAGTACTCAGATAGTAATCTCCTGCCTTACTGACCCTGTCTGTATAGCATGCAGAATTACATGATATAATTTGTGAAACCCACCTGAGAACCAGTTTCTATTTCTCTCCGCATTCCCCAGCAGCAGGCTCCCCCACCTCCTCTCTTCTCTTTCACTAGATAAAAACACTCTTAATTCCTGACTCGAGTACGTTCATGGACAATTTATTCCCATTATTCTTTTACCAATATTGTCCTTCTCCTTAAGTAGCTCTCCTTCACTGCAGTGTTCACCTCTCTCATGTACTTAGAGTGAGCAGTTGTGTCCCCTCTTAATCTTTATCTTCAGCATTTTAATGCATCTCTATGCAATTATAATTTTCCTCTTTCATGCTCCTTTTAATCTGTCACTGTGCAGCCTGGCTGACATGGAACAGGAACAGCTGATGTTTAAACTGTGCAGTAAGAAAAAATACACAGGAAGAAGTTCAGATGACATAAGAAGAGTTTTAAAGATGCAGAATGCAGGGGAAAAAATAAATAAGTGGAGAGACCTGTCTGTCTCTAACATAGGTCAGAGTTTGTCTAAACGCTCTCACACGCAGTTTAATTCCAAAATAGGATTGTGCAAAGAAGTAGGTGATGTGATGGTAATTTCTGAATAATTTTTCCTTTTATTCTTTTCTTTTTATTTTTAAGAAAATCTTTAATGTAAAATTAATTCTGATGGAAAGTACCAAGAAATTGGTTCATTCACAAGGAACAAAATGTTTCACTCAGAGCCACTCATGTTCTTTAATGGAGAAACCAAAAACAAACAAAAAAAAAAAAAAAAGAAAGAAAGAAAGAAAGAAAGAGCACTAACTTCTGCTGTTCTTTTGTGCTGCCTTATTCGCGCGTTTCATTAAAAATTTAGGAGCTTAAACCAGACACTGAGACCAAATGTTTGAATTCCATGCCAATTACCACCCTACACCTACACCCTACACTTGAGCATCACTTGGAATTGCACAGTCCTCAAAAGACAACAGGGCGGAATCACCTGCAATAGTAGTGCAATTGGACAAGAGTGCTTTCAGTGCTGCCATTGATGTGTAACTGATGGCAAAACAAAGATGTTGACAGCTGCAGCTGATTAGGGAAACCATGTTTAAAAAGTGTGAAACATACTGGATAAAACTCAGCTATTTCCAAAAGCAATAATAAAGTTGCCACGAATTCTTACAGGATGACTCCATCCTAAAAATTAACGCTGTCATCGCCATCAAATCCTACAAGCTGGGGATTTTTGTTCAATTTTTTTCTTCTTTTTCTGGTGTCAGGGAAGAGTGGCATGCATACACTTAATGCCAGAATAAAATAATGGGCTGTCACAGATTAAAAAACACAGCTGTTTGGATATGGTGTTTTTTTCTTGCCAATTCTTTCAAGTCTATGCTAAGTCTTTTTCTTCCTGATTGCTGAGAAAATACAAACTGTGTATAAAAGCTAAAAAAAAAAAGAATACATATTTTAATAATCTCTTTCCAAAGTCCTCTTGCAAATTAAAATTCTAACACCTGCATTTTCAAGGAATGTAGCAGATAAGTACACTTTGGACAGGCACTGGAACACAGACCAAGCAAGCAGTTCCACAGCTGCTACCCCTTCAAGGGACATGAAGAACGTCTCTTAGCATATGCAATAAAATAGTAGAAAGTCATTTTCACTGTAAGTATCAAGTCAAGGATAAACATTTAAACCCATGAAGTCTACAAGTTCAGTTCTGCCAAGAACCAAGAAGCAGGGGAAGGAGTAACAGAACAACAAGGAAAGCTATTGCCATCCAATAAAGCAGTCAGTGCTCAGGTACCCAGGTGATTCTTGACTCTGTCCTACTCTTGGGATAATGAAGGGGAGGTGAAAGAGTCACCATCTAACCCAGAGAGCAAGTGACCTTCCCAGGGACACTCAGTATTCTCCCACAGATGAGTCCAGCAGCTGAGACAATCAGATCTCACTGAGCTACCTTAAACACAAGCTTCAAACTTCTATTCTGCTGGTTAACTTTGACAATACTCACCAGCAAAAAGAGCTGGAACCAGGGACACAGAGACATGTACAGTTCAGCCCTCTGCCAGCTTAAGCACTGACATGAATTCCTTTACCATCCCTTCTCCTTTGTTGTCTGCCTTCCCCTTTATTGCTCCCATTCTACCAGTGAGAGAGTTATCAAAAAAGCTCCACCATTAAAGGCTGAAATGTACTGGTCTGGTTGGGTTGGGGTTCCTCCCATACAGTGCTGTGCTTAGGGCTTCTAGGTAGAACACCACTGAAACCAGACAAGGCATCTCCAACACTCCTGAAGCCAGTGAGTTAGGGTGGACAGGAGGTGGAAGGGAGCCACAAGTGGGACAGGTGGCCTAAACTGACCAAAGGGATATTATATTCCATATGACATCACACTCAGCAATAAAAGCTGGGAAAGGAGAAGTAGAAAAGTTTATGAAAACATCTGTCCTCCCAACAACTGCTACACATATTGAGACCTTTGTCATGGTTTTATGATTTTTGGTACTGGTATTCCACATCATAACATCATTTAGAGTTAAAGAGTTAATGCTCCAGCTCCGTGGATCATCGATAGTTCCAGGTACACCTGTCTCAGAAGAGAATAAGAACTACAACTCCCAGAGGACTTTGCAATGCTTTGCATTTTTACGTGTTTTCGCTCAGAGGGAAAGATAAAAACTGTCTGCGGTCACGGGACGCTCTCTTTCCTTTGGGATGGACTCAGCAGTGGGTGCTCGCTGCCGTCCGCCTTCAGCGTTAGCGTAAGGCCTTCGGTTTATCGGACACTCTCTCTTGCTCATTTTATTTGATTTATTAGCTTCAATTCCAATTATGTTGTATTATATTGTGGTATTTTGCTTTCTGATGTCTTATTTAGTAAATTAGCTTTTCTCCTCAGATTGTTGCTGCTGTTTTGTTCCTAGGCCCATCTCCCTTTTCCCTTTCCCTCTTCCCCTTTCCTGGGGCGTGGGTCCATGGGTCCCCCGCACCAATCATCACAGAACCAGGCTGAACCTGCCTGTAAACCATTGACATTTTTGGCATCCAATGTGGGGCAAAACCAGATGCCTTAGCCGGGCAGAGACATATTTTTAGACCAAATCTCTCTTTGCTCTCAGAGAGAGCTTCGTTAGGAAGCTTATGTATACTGCAGGTGCTATACGACAAAACACGACCTTGAAGTCTAGGCATACTGCCAGTTGTTCTGGAATATTTGTAAACTTTTTTGGGTGCTGCCAGCTTGTTTTAGAAAAGAAAAAAAATGCTTTCTCTTTTTAAATTGCTCTTAAAGGAGCTGCATTTTTTTTTTTCATTTTAATGCTCAAAATGTACTGGAACTTTTTCCCTGATCACCTGGAAGATCCTGCTGAGAACTCAAGCAGATACTTGAGACAGGGATGTTTCAGCTCAGACCGATCTGAGGAGGCCCAAATTATTTGGGGTCTGGCTTATGCCAATCAGATCTCATTCAATACTATCCCAGAGAAGCATAGAGTTTCTGAAATAGAGCAAGAGAGTCTCTGAGCTGAAAGGGATAGTGTCCAGATCCAGAAAGAGAGTCTTTTAGCTGACAATCAGACTCTCCTGTCCAATTTAGACAGCCTCCAGTCTGATCGAGACACTCTCCAGACCAAGCAAGTTGCTTTTCAGTTCGAGAAAGATGCCCTCCAGCCCGAACTCAACAACCCTCAGTCTCAAAAAGATGGTCTCCAGTCTGAGCAAGGTGCCCTCCAACCTGAAAGAGACTCTGTCCGGTTTGAGCAAGATGTCCTTCTGTCTGAACGGTACTCCTTCAGAACTGAGCAAGGTACCTACCAGCTACAAAACCCCTGCCCTGAGCCAGGTGGGGGAAAAGGATAATAGTGTATTGGACTGTGTGGATTCGATGGCCTGGCACATCAGAACCACAAAAATATAAGCCATTGGTGGACACTGATGCACATTGTATTCTAATGCCCTCGAATCACCAAGGGACAGACAATTTATATTTCTGGGGTGACTGGGGGTTCCCAAGACTTGACCATGTTGGAGGCTGAAATAAGCCTCATTGGTAAAGACTGGCAAAAACATGCTATTGTGACTGGCCCAGGGGCTCCATGTATACTTGGTATTGATTAACACAAAAGAGGATATTTTAAGGATCCCAAAGGGTATGGATAGGCTTTTGGAATAGCTGCTGTGGATGCAGACAACGTTAAGCAGCTGTCTGCTTTGCCTGGCCTATCAGAAGATCCGTTTGTTGTGGGGTTGCTCCAAGTGGAGGAGCAACAGGTACCGATTGCTGCAAAAATGGTGCACAGACGGCAGTACCGCACCAACAGGGATTCCTTGCTCCCCATTCATAACCTGATTCGTCAGCTAGAGAGCCAGGGAGTGATCAGCAAAACTCACTCACCTTTTAACAGCCCCATATGGCCGGTGCATAAAGCCAGTGGAGAATGGAGGCTGACGGTAGATTACCGTGGCCTGAATGAAGTCACAGCCCCACTGAGTGCTGCTGTGCCAGATATGCTACAACTCCAGTATGAACTGGAGTCAAAAGCAGCCAAGTGGTATGCCACCACTGACATTGCCAATGCCTTCTTCTCAATTCCATTGGCCACAGAATGCAGGCCACAGTTTGCCTTCACCTGGAGGGGTGTTCAGTACACCTGGAACCGTTTGTCCCAGGGGTGGAAGCACAGCCCAACCATTTGCCATGGGTTGGTCCAAACTGCATTGGAACAGGGTGGTGCTTCTGAGCACTTACAGGACATTGATGATATCATTGTGTGGGGCAATACAGCAGGGGAAGTTTTTGAGAAAGGAGAGCAGATTGTCCAAATTCTCCTACGAGCTGGCTTTGCTATCAAGCGAAGCAAAGAGAAAGGGCCTGCACATAGAGGCATAAAGTGTCAAGATGGACGTCGTCACATCCCAACAGATGTGATTAACAAAATCACTGCCATGTCTCCACCCACCAGTAAGACAGAGACCCAAGCTTTTTTGGGTGTGGTGGGCTTTTGGAGAATGCATGTTCCAAACTATAGTCTCATTGTAAGCCCTCTCTTTCATGTGACGTGGAAGAATGATTTTGTGTGGGGCCCTGAGCAGCAGCAGGCTTTTGAGCAAATTAAGCAGGAAATAGCCCGTGCCGTGGCCCTGGGGCCAGTGCGGACGGGACAGGATGTAAATAACATCCTCTTCACTGCTGCTGGGAAGGAAGGTCCCACTTGGAGTTTGTGGCAAAGAGCTCCTGGAGAGATCCGAGGCCGACTCCTTGGATTCTGGAGTCGGGCGTACAGGGGTCTGAGGAGCGCTACACTCCAACTGAGAAGGAGATCTTAGCCGCGTACGAGGGGGTTCGAGCTGCTTCCGAAGTAAACGCTACTGAAACGCAGCTCCTTCTGGCACCTCGACTGCCAGTGCTGAGCTGGATGTTCAAAGGAAAGGTTCCCTCAACCCATCATGCTACTGATGCCACTTGGAGTAAGTGGATTGTGCTGATTACACAGCGAGCTCGGATGGGGAACCTCAGTCATCCAGGAATCCTGGAGGTGATCATGGACTGGCCTGAAGGTAAAAAGTTTGGAACAACACCAGCAGAGGAGGTATCACGTGCCAAAGAGGCCCCACCATATAATGAACTACCAGACAATGAAAAGAGATATGCCCTGTTCACAGATGGATCCTGTTGCATTGTGGGTAAGCACCGCAGATGGAAGTCTGCTGTGTGGAGCCCCACACGACAAGTTGCAGAAGCCACTGAAGGAGAAGGAGAAGGAGAAGGAGAAGGAGAAGGAGAAGGAGAAGGAGAAGGAGAAGGAGAAGGAGAAGGAGAAGGAGAAGGAGAAGGAGAAGGAGAAGGAAAAGGAGAAGGAGAAGGAGAAGGAGAAGGAGAAGGAGAAGGAGAAGGAGAAGGAGAAGGAGAAGGAGAAGGAGAAGGAGAAGGAGAAGGAGAAGGAGAAGGAGAAGGAGAAGGAGAAGGAGAAGGAGAAGGAGAAGGAGAAGGAGAATCAAGTCAATTTGCAGAGGTAAAGGCTGTCCAGCTGGCCTTAGATATTGCTGAACGAGAGAGGTGGCCAGTGCTTTATGACTCATGGACGATGGCAAATGCTTTATGGGAGTGGTTACAGCAATGGGAACAAAATGACTGGCAGCGAAGCGGTAAGCCTATTTGGGCTGCTGAAATGTGGCTGCCCGAATAAAGAATATGGTTGTAAAGGTGCGCCATGTAGATGCTCATGTTCCTAAGAGCCAGGCAACTGAAGAACAACAAAATAACCATCAGGTAGATCGAGCTGCCAAAGTTAAGGTGGCTCAAGTAGACTTGGACTGGCAACACAAGAGTGAATTATTTTTAGCTCGATGGGCCCATGAGACCTCGGGCCATCAAGGAAGAGATGCAACATATAAATGGGCTAGAGACCTAGAGGTGGACTTAACTATGGATGCCATTGCACAGGTTAACCATGACTGTGATACACACACCACAGTTAAACAGGCCAAGAGGATGAAACCTCTTTGGGAGGAAGGGCGATGGCAAAAGTATAAATATGGGGAGGCGTGGCAGGTTGATTATATCACCTTGCCACGATCTCGCAGTGGTAAGCGTTATGTGCTCACCATGGTGGAAGCAACCACTGGGTGGCTTGAAACATATGCAGTATCCCATGCTACCACCTGAAACACCATCTTAGGGCTTGAGAAACAAGTCCTATGGCGACATGGCACTCCAGAGAGAATTAAGTCCGACAATGGAACTCATTTCAAAAATTCTCTTGTAGATACTTGGGCCAAAGATCATGGCATCGAGTGGATTTATCATATCCCCTATCACGCACCAGCTTCTGGTAAAATTGAAAGATACAACGGTTTGTTAAAAACCATGTTGAAGGCAATGGGTGGTGGAATGTTTAAACACTGGGAGAAGCATTTGGCAGAAGCCACCTGGTTGGTCAACACTCAAGGATCCATCAGTTGCAATGGTCCTGTCCAATCCAGCTCTCTACCTACTGTAGAGGGAGATAAGGTCCCTGTACTACATGTGAAGAACATGTTGGGAAAAGCAGTTCGGGTCCTTCCAGCTTCTAGAAAGCGCAAACCTCTCCGTGGTACTGTCTTTGCTCAGGGACCTGGGTCTACCTGCTGGGTGATGCAGAAGAATGGGGATGTTCAATGTGTACCACAAGGGAATTTGATGTTGGGGGAGTGTAGTCAGTAATTCCATGTATATACATATTTATATGTTGTGTGAGTGTGTATTTAATGCATGTTAATCATTGTTCTTCTATATATATCAAATATGATGTAGTGATGTTGAATAAGGGGTGGGATGTCATGGTTTTATGATTTTTGGTACTGGTATTCCACATCATAACATCATTTAGAGTTAAAGAGTTAATGCTCCAGCTCCATGGATCATCGATAGTTCCAGGTACACCTGTCTCAGAAGAGAATAAGAACTCCATTCCCCAGAGAACTTTGCCATGCTTTGCGTTTTTACGTGTTTATGCTCAGAGGGAAAGATAAAAACTGTCTGCGGTCACGGGACACTCTCTTTCCTTTGGGATGGACTCAGCAGTGGGTGCTCGCTGCCATCCGCCTTCAGCATTGGCATAAGGCCTTCGGTTTATCGGACACTCTCTCTTGCTCATTTTATTTGATTTATTAGCTTCAATTCCAATTATATTGTATTATACTGTGTTATTTTGCTTTCCGATATCTTATTTAGTAAAGCAGCTTTACTCCTCAGATTGTTACCACTGTTTTGTTTCTAGGCCCATCTCCCTTTTCTCTTTTCCCTTTCCCCCTTCCCCTTCCCCTTTCCTGGGGTGTGGGTCCAGGGGTTCCCCCACAACAATCATCATGGAACCAGGTTGAACCTGCCCGTAAACCGTTGACAGACCTTGCCTCTCAAGACATGGGCAAACATTGCTTGTTGATGGAAAGCAGGGAATAATTCTTTTCTCCTTGCTCCCACACAGCCTTTAATTGTTTTGGGTTTTTTTCTTTCATTTATTCCTTTAATTAAATTATCCTTATCTCAACTTGCATGCCTTCTGGTTTTGACATCACATTTCCCCCTATCCCAGCTTTATTTGAGGAGGGTGAGTGAGAGAGCAGGATGGCCATAAGACCACCACACTTCTTCATTTCTGTCATTATACTCCCCAGAAGATATTGCACAGCCCTTTCAATCCTGAATTCCTGTTGTTTTTGTATGTTTGACATTCCTGCAAGGTCAGTATCACTGCAAATAAGCTGCAAGACTCATGCTGCAGAACAATAAGCAGCTGCTAAGCAGCTTCATTCTTGTACATAACAAAATTCAAATTTCAGTAAGATGCACATCAGAAAGTAGATTAAATTTACTTGTTTATATTAATGCTTTTCCACAGTGACAGTGTCTAATTTGAATCAGCTCATTTAAAACTGCACAAAAAAAATCAATTATCGAATTGCACATTGTGATCATTGATTTGCTCCTAGTAGAGAGACACACAATTTGCTTAAGCTATTTTGTCTCTGATATGCACTGTGATTCATACCGATGATAGGAAGATCACTAGTAACCTCAACCATGCCTGTAATTACAGCTGTTACCCTTAGCAAACCACATGATCATAGTCTCAGCAACCTGTGGAAATTCTCAACCTCAGCAATGCCCTACACCACTCACTAATGCCAACCTGCAGGAGACAACTGAATATAACCAAGCTCTTGCAACCAAGCCGTAGGTGAGACAGTAAGACAGCAACCAGCACAGTTCTCAAAACCACAACTTAGCTGATGTCATATGTTATGTGTAGCCTTAAGCAAGCACTTGATCCCAGCACATGTAAAGAGCACACAGAGGCAGCAAAGAGTTGCAGTCTCCCAAAAGGGTTCAAGGTAGACTGCCCTCTGCCTTACCTCTGAAAGAGAACAGTGCTCATAAGAGATACAGTATGCTTTGTCTGCAGCACTTAGAGGTTGAAGAAGAAATTTCAATAGTATTGAGAGACTCATATCCTATAGTCACCACTCTAAGAATCATATCCCTTCTCTTAATGCCTGAAAAACTGTTGGAGACAACTATAACTTGCATCTGAACTTCTTGCTCACCAAGGATCAACACAAAGGCAAAACAGTGCTTGCATTTCAAAGTCCTATTGTTACCAGGACAGTTTGAATAAGTGTAGTGCACCATGGGCTAGATTCCTACCCACCTCCACTTCTCCTACTGTAAGAAGTGTTTTCTGTGCAGCACAGGCCAAAAATTCAGGCATGCGTTCTACAACCTACAGGCTGAACATTACTCACTTTGTGCAAGGATACTAAGCATACTCTCAGTACCATCTTACAAATAAGGCAAACAGATAGAAGAAACATAGGAGCATTCATAGGTTCATAGGTTCATTAGGTTGGAAAGGACCTACAAGATCATCTAGTCCAACCATCCTCCTATCACCATACCTACCCACTGAACTACTAAATCAAATCCCTTAGCACCTCATCTAAACGCTTCTTGAACAGCGCTAGGGATGGTGCCTCAACCACCTCCCTAGGCAGGCCATTCCAGTGCCTGACCACTCTTTCAGAGAAAAAATGTTTCCTCAGGTCTAATCTAAATCTTCCCCGGCGCAACTTGTGGCGGGGAAGTTGCCTCTCGTCCTGTCGTTATTTATCAGGGAGATAGTTAGTGTCCCTCTCGATATTTAGTGTCCCTCTAGAGATATTTAGTGTCCCTCTCGTCCTGTCGTTATTTATCAGGGAGAAGAGGCCCACCCCCTCCTCACCACAACCCCCCTTCAGGAAGTGGTAGAGTGCAATAAGGTCTCCTCTGAGCCTCCTCTTCTCCAGACTAAACAATCCCAGCTCCCTCAGCCGCTCCTCATAAGACTCGTGCTCCAGATTCTAAAATCAACTGACCCAACAGAAGCAAGGAAATATAAAATAAAGGTTCCTGAATAAAGGCACAAGGAATAACTTTGCCAGTGTTTATTTTTCTAATTTGGATTATAGATGAAATGTCAGCTGGCCCTCACTTAAGTTGTTTCATCAGATCATCTCCACCATCAATGATCTGCTTCCTTGAGAAACTTCTTTCTCCTTGTCTTTAATCGGAATTCCTGAAGAACACACATCTACAGGTTGCCACGGAAGGATCTGGCATCAAAAAAAAAAAAATAAAAAGGTAGATTCTGAGCTGCTATAGATTAAAAGGCCTTGAACAGTTACAGAATCTATGTTTACTTTCTTCCTGTTGCCCCAATCTTGGCAACAGACATTGTGACTGCATTCAGGATAATCCAGTTTCTTGAAGAAAATATCTTTGCCAGAAGTATGCATTACAAAAAATTGAATAAAACCATCCCTTCTGAAAAATGTATCTACAGATATCAATGCTAACTCTTCAACTTCAAAATGTCATTAAAATGCATGTTGGCAAAGCATTAGACAAAGAAGAAAGGATGTAGAAGACAGCAGATCAACAGCACAATCACATTACAGATTGAAGTTGCAGCCTTCATCTCATGCTCTTACTCAGTTAACACTTTAGATGAAGTTGTTTGTGAACAAAGGCAGATGGGCCCCCAGCACTCACCAAATGCCACAGTGCAGTGGAGGCCTCCTGCCTGAGATTCTCCAAACTATCACTTGGAAGCATCTGACTGCAAAACATAATACCCCACGTCACATATGTCAAGGATTACAGGCAAAGGGGAACCCAGCTGTGAATACCAGCGCTACATCTGAGTGCTAAAACTTGCAGTTCTGCATTGCAATTTCAACCCCATGCCAGGACCAAACAGTAATACAAGCATTGGAGAACAGCTCATGTGATGCATGAGGTCCAAGAGCAGTGAAGGCTCAGCAGAGAACTGCAAATGTGAAAGAAAAGCTGAGTTGAAGGAAGAGGAGGCAGAAACCGCTGTGTCCATTTCATACCCTGTGCCCCACACCAGATATGTGTTGCCCTTCATAGTGCTCAATCTTACTGACATCTCCAGGACAAATCAAGGGCTTAGTCTAACTATCACAGACAAGTAGCATGCACTTCATAAGCTTCTAAGAAAGAAGCTGCAAAGATGTTGTTAAACACCAATAGTTTCCATGCAGGCTTATCTGCCCTTCCCACACTCACATCTTTACTAATAGATGTTTAGCATAGGGCCTGCTTTTTCGGAGCTTACCGGCAGTGACTTAAATCCTATTATGTTTGGGAGGGTTTAAATCTCTGCCTACCTTCAAGAACAAGACTTAATTAAGGACTTAATTTAGTAGTTGGGTAGAGATAGTGATAGGAGGATGGTTGGACTAGATGATCTTATAGGTCCTTTCCAACCTTATGAACTTATGAACTTATGAAGAGGATTCCTGCTGGACTGAGTTCTGTGATATACATAATAGAACCAAAGCAGCAGCTGGGGGACAGAAAGCAGTCAATCCCACCTGCTGACATATTCCAGATGGCGATCTGCTTGCATTTGTTTTCTGCCTACTGTATTTTAGGAATCCTTATGAACAAGTCTCCACTGAATCTTGATAGACAAAGATTTCAATGCCAAGCAGTAGTCCACTCTCTAAGCTGCTGCCAATAAAACTAAAAATCTTGTCCGTAATACAGCTCAGTGAATGTCTAATCAGAAGCTCAAATCTGCTCTTCCTCCTCATGGGACTTAAACAGTGAACTCAAGGGATTAGGACAGAATGAAGAAAGAATTTAGACAGTACCCTTTACATGCATCATTATTTGAAATATGTTACAAGACTAATACAGAGTCTTACATTAGGAAAAGTCATCGTTTGGGATAGGCATAGCAGTTACATGTTTCTCCTGTCTGTCAATAAAGGAAGCATACTAAAAGACAGTACACTGTGTAAAGCAGAGTAGGAGCTATTCTGGCTGCCCTATAACATCCTTACTTTCATACCTTTCTGGCCTGCACAGTGCGTTCTTTTTGTTAAGAAATTCCCTTTCTATCCAATCACACAGTTATCACAGCTCTGTGGAATCTGCCTCACCTTTCCATGGGCTCTCCCCTTCTTCCTTTAAGAAAATCTGTAAGTCCCTTGACCCTCAAGTCTTCCAGTAAAAAGAGGTAGCAAAGCATGGCTTAATGAGTGTTAGCATCTGTTCTCCTTTTTCTCCGTTTGTCCAGTCCGCAGCGAAAGAGGACGTGAGCCAGTGCAGTGTGACTAGCAGTCAGATATTAAAGCATCCCTTGCTTTCACACAACCAGTGCAAAGGTAAGTGCTGTTCAGTGAAAATACCATGGTTAAATTCTTCCAGTGACCATATTAGGTCCTCCACTGCCAGCATTTTCCTGGGAAGTCACACACCTTGGTCTATAAATCGTGATGAAAATTCTACAGAGCTCTGACTTTGCTTGCTAAAGAGTGCCCCTAATGTGAAATGCATCATGCAACCATGCTGGCTGTGTTCACTTAGTGAACTGTCACAGAAACAGATAAATGACCATCAGACATTTGTGCCGACATCTGCTGGTGTGGCAGGGATCTGGTTATGGGCAGAGGTAAAAATACCCTTCTGCTGTCATTGTCACTTCTCTGGCAGAAGCAGTGATTTTATGCTCTCAAGTTTCCCCTTGTTGTTTTCTTCCTGTCATCCCACACAGCAAATCAGAATCATGACTGCATTTCAGATCTGTGGTGCCTGCACTGCTGCACAAACAGCACAAGGGGGGACTTTCCACAGAGGGCAATGAAATGTCCTGGGTGGAGAAAAAAATAAAAATGCCACAGAAACCAGCTGGCCAAGTAAGGTAATATTTTGTAGCACTTTTCTTGGACCACAGCCTCCACTACTGATGAGAAGGTCAGGAATTTTACCTTGAAGGGGCCAAGAATTTGCAAAGACATCTCAAGCCAGCCAAGAGCCAGGCAATGACTGCTGCCAAAACTAGCAGTGAAATCCCAATGCTGGCAACACAGCAGGGGGAGAGCCCTCCACTGCAGACAGAGCAAGCTTTTGCAGACCCTCCTTAACTACAGGACAGGGAAAGAACACATTCTGCTTCAGCAGAATACAATAACCTGCCAAACTAATTTCACTTAACCCCAATCCTCTGGAGTCACACAGACTCCCAAACAAAGGAGCCCTACACCACACAACATAACTGCCTTTCCTTGCTAACTGATCACAATCTCTTTACAAAACACCTTCCTGCTTTCTACCCCTCTGATGAGCAAAACTCCAAGGAAAAGCTTATCTGACTGTCAGATGCCACTAGAGACCCAGGAAACATCTTAAGAGTTTACTTCAAAGATGGCAAAACTCTCAGAAGGATCATGATTGTATCAGTTGTGTGGGAAACCAGTGTCCATAAGCACCTTTACTTTCTATGATGTATCTGTCCTGGAAGAAGCTGTTTTCCCTCCTTAAAACCATTCCTAAGTTAAAAGTACATCTCTGCACCATGAATGAACATTTCCTGTTTTTTTAACCAGACTGCAGAGCCTTGTCCTTCATCCAGCAAGGGGCATATGCCAGGCACAGTTTGCTAATATACTATGTCATCTGGCAGAAAAGCTGGCGCCCTGGATAGCATCTTGCTGGAGACATGAGATACTCAGGCTTCACCAATAGATCCTTTCTGAGTTTGACTTCTCAACAGCTCCTGTTATAATGCAAATCCTGACCCTGGCATGTAGGATTATGTTAGAATGAATGTCTGCCCAGATTAAATGATGTTTGGCACAAGCACACACTGCTCCCAACTCCAGCTAGTTACTACCCCACAATAAGGGCATGCATCTCAGCTGTTACTCCTCTGCTGCAACCCTCCCCTCCTTGACTCTAACTGCAGTCACTAAGCAGTTATATATCTTTAGTGGACTGTCTGATCTCCACCCGCATAGGCTGGATTTTCTGTGCAGATCCGGGTTCACTTCTCTGCAAGCAACCTTACTCACAGTGTAGAGAGCCTGTGTAAAACTTGCCCTCTTCAGACACATACAGTGAGAAAATGTAGCACTGCTACCATAAGAACATTTATTTTTTCATATAGGACCTACTTTGACCACACAAAATAGCAGGATATTAAGATACCTTTTTTCTTCAATTTGTCCTTCACATTTAAAACACCACAATGAAAACTTGGGATATCACTCTATTCTTAACTATGAGATTTTGCTCCCTTGGTGACAAAATAGTTCTTTCCTTGCAAAAATGAAAAACACATTTCCATGCCACAGAAAACCGTCCTGCAGGAAATCTTTCTACCATGTACTGAAGCATATGGCATCAGTAACACTGCATCAGATATCCTCTCAGTCCCATGGCTACCATTTATCCAAAGGAAAATTAATGGAAAATGCACATATCAGTTACACTAAAAAAGAAACACCTCATGAGCTTCTTCTGAGGCTAACCAGCTCCCAGCCTGTACTCAGTATCATCCCAGTGACAGTCTCACTCTGAGCATGTGGGACAAGCAGCCTAGCAAGACAGCACAACTGTGGCAGTAAAAAAAAAAAAAAAAAAAAAGATTTCTCACTCCCAAACACTTTTGTGTTTTCTATTTGTCTCCCCACACTGCTGCCTTGTCTATTTTCCACTGTTAGGTCAAAGTGATTCAATGCACACAGAAGGCAATACAATAAAACCATATTAAAAGTCTGCCCCATAACTACATCTGATGTGAGGGAATACTTTATTATTTTTCCCCTGCTTATTGCAGCAATTTTATTTAAAAACATCAGTTCCCAAACGCTAGGTCACAAAAAACAAATTTCTCTGCAGTGGCCATTGGTCAATGTCTGCCCAAAGTCAGTGGGGAGGATGGAGGAGCACACAAGAAATGCCACTCTTTGGGAGTCCCCTGATTAAATCTGCCTGCTGTCTTTGACATAGCTGCCTCAGAGGACAGCACAAAGCAAGACAGGACCTTTGTATGGTACAGCAGGACACAGTTGGTAGGGTCCCAGATTGGTCCAGGTCCTTCCTGCACATCTGCTGTGGGAGGCATCCCTCCCTCTCCAACACGGGGCTTCGGTGTCTGCTTGTTGCTGCCCTCTCCTGCTCAGATTCTTCCAACACTTGGCTCTGGGATCATGAATCTGGCTAGCACGTCCCTGCAGCCACCCAATAGCTCTCCCAGCCGCAGCCCCGCCAGAGGTTTTCAGCAGTCCATCACCTCTTGCAGAGGGAGAGAAGGCGAAGCGAGGCCCCCCATGTGCCGGCCGCACTCACCTCCTAAGGCTTGCTTCATCACAAAATCCATGGCGATGGCTTAGGGGCGCTGCCCAGCTTCACACCTCGCATGCACGGGGACCGGCAATCCGCGGCGGGCAGCCTGCGGGGAGGGGTACAGACACGAGAGGAGCGATGTCTCCCGGAGGAGAAACAGCGGCTGTTTGTTCCCTCCCTCCCCACCTCCAAGTTTCCACCGCCGTCCCTCGAACCTCCGCGCTATAGGACAAGGCAGGGGAATGTCAGGCAGCGCCGGGGGTAAGGCAGGAGGGCAGGGGAGCGGCGGTGACCTGGGAGGGCGGGTGGCCGGCAGCGCGCCCGCAGGCAGCCGGACAAGAAGGCGTTAAAGCTCACAACTTTCTCCCTTCCCCGCCCGCGGCTCCCGCCACCTGGCTTTCCGGAGGGGGCATTTGAAGGTGAAACGCTCCGCGAGTGCCCGGCGGGGGCGAGCGGGTAAGTCGGGCGGCGGGGACGCAGCCGTGGCGGCAGGACGTGGGGCTGAGACGCCTCTCCGCCAGGCATCCCAGCGCACCGCCAGCACGTCCCCGGGAAGTGCTCCGCCGGAGCTGGGGACCGGCCGGCGGCGGGAGCAGCGCGGCATCCTCTCCGCGCATCCCACCGCATCGTTCCGCCGGCCCCGGCGCAGGATCCTCGGTGCTATGAGGGCTACTCCGGCCGCCGCGTGCCCACAACCGCCTCTCCTCGCCGCCCTCCCGCACGCCGGCGGCGCGCAGCCTTTGACACAGCACGGCATCCCTCCGACCCTCCCTCCCCGTGCTTGTACCTCGCTGGCTGTGCGGTCTCTGTGCGGTGCTGGACAAGTGCTCAAGAGACGTTCCGCTGCTAGCGGCTCCGGCCGGCGCCCATGTGCCAGCGGGCAAGTTGAGGACGCGGAGTCGGGGAGACAGAATGAGTCCGGAGCTTCTCCTTACTTTTCCCCCGCGCTCCTCTTTTTATCACGGGATTTCCGGACCATCCCACCGACACGGTCCCTCCTTCCTTCCCCCCCCCTCCACCCCCGCTACTGAAGCCGGGCTCTCGCCCTCCCCCTGCTTCCCGCTCCCCCGCCCCTTCCCTGCACCGCCCTCGCCCCTTGGCGCTCGCCGCGGAGGAGGTCCCCGGCGCTGCCAGCCTTGCGGAGCGGTGCGCGTGTCCGTGCGTGTACCCCCTGCCCCATCCCCTGCTGTCTGCGTGCGCTCGGGTCCCTGCCGCTTCGCCTGGAGGAGATGGGGGAGGGATTAGCCCGCTGCTGTATTTTGCCACTGCTTCCTTGGTTATCCTCAGGAGTGTGTGGAAAACGTCTGCAAATACGCCTTCCTGCAAAAGGTGGGAAGGTGTGGGAGCGATCCACGTCTTCCGCTCTCTCGGTTATTCCCGGAGATCCCCCTTCGTCCCCTAGGTCCTGGAAAGAGTTGGTAGGCAGCGAAGAAAACAGGGAGGGAGCAGTCCTCGTCCTCTCTTCTCCTTCGGGTTGGATTGCACTGTGGCCGGAGGGACCGTCAGCATCTCTCTCCGTTCCCTCCCTGTCCAGGTCCGTCTGTATCCCGAGAGGAGACTGGGGGACGGCGGGGGCGAGGAAGGGAGGAGTAGGACCGTCCTCCGCGCGGTCGCTTGAAGAGAGTGAGGGCTGCGGTCCGCTGTCTAGCCCGGGTTCGGAACCGATTTTGAAGGAGAGGAGGAAGGTGCGGTGCTACAGAGCAATGCCCCACCCCGAACACAGGGCTCGCCGACAGCCCGATCGGGGTTGGGTGGGAAGGGCACGAGTTCTGCAGCAGATCGGGCCTCCTGTCACCAGCAGGAGACGTGGGACTCTAACCCGCTGCAACCCCCATGGGGCCGAAGTGATCGGGTGAGAACGGGGACGGCGGAAGGGGAAGCCCGGGCCGAGGGAGCTGGCGTGATCGGGACACCGTAAAATAGACTCGCCGGTCGACTTCGTCTGAAGGTTAGGGAGGGCCTCGCGGGGAAAGGCAAGCGGGTCTGGCTGGCACGGCAAACATAGAACTTGCACACAGGGCAGTGATGCCGGCTACCGTGGCTTCTTGGTGCCTGCTGCAGGCACAGCAAGGCATGCTTCAGTGCTCAGACCGGCATCTTCCCACCTGAGTATGACACAGAGAGCTCCTGGAAAGTCACCTCTCAAACAGAACCTAGTAGCAGTTTGATAGGGATGCACTTTACTTTTATTGACTGACAGTCTTCAGAAAAGTAAAAATTAATAAAAGCAAGGACAGGGTAAACAAGTAAATAAGCCTTCTTGTTTTAATCCCTAACTCAGCTTCCATGTTCTCAGGCTAAAGGGCGTACTGGTACCTTTCTGATGCTCTGTTCTCCGTATGTACTCTATCAGTGGCTCATTCAAGATGGCTGTGCCAGAGAAATGAACCTGGAAACCCACTAAAGATGTGTGCCCAGGTTTCTTCTGCAATTAACATGGTACTTTGGAGCTGACCCTCCTAAGGTGTTTCATCATGGTCTGGTTCCCAAACCATTCCCACTTTTCCCAGATGATACAGCTGCCAGAGAAACTCAAAACACATGATTCACAACACCCACATCTTCACAACCCACTTTTCTGATAAGAACCAGGCACCAAATTATAAGTCTCAGTGAGACACAGCTAGTCCCAGCTTCAGGATTCACTGCTACTGCAAGTATCAGCTTCCAAGCAACTCTCAACACTCATACAATGTACTCAAATGCTTGTAAGCCTTATTTTAGCATCTTCTGTCCAGGAGACATTCTAACTTATTGGTCAGGAAAGATCCCACCAGTACTCTCTTCATCACACAGGTTTCAAATACTGAGACAAGGAAGGACATAGCAAAAAAAGAAGTAGTACATAGATCTTTGTCTAATAATGGATTCAGAAAGACTTCTGGGGAACACTTTTGCTTCCGAAATAGAACAGAGTAGGCCTGGCACAACTTTTCCTCAATGTGCTAAGACACCATCTGGATGGGTGGGCTTATAGGGATGTATTATGTGATTTATCAGAGATGCATGACTTTGACTACCAGAGAACTAACAGCTTGCCCAGCCATAGCAATGAAAAGAGCAATGCTCCATGGATTTTCTTTCTTATGGCATAGCTTATGGCCAGAACATTTTATGAATGTGAATCTGGCAGTAACGCAATTTAATAGTATGCTTAGTGGACAGCAGCAAACCACTGAAATACCAGCGTTTTCCGGTCGGGGAAAGGGTGCAGATTCTGGTTCGCTGTTAGCACCATGGACAGAGGAGCGTCTCCGTCTCTGGAGCGAAAACGTCTCCCAACACCGAGGTGACCGAAATTTGGTTTTCTTTGCACTGTGACTCATACACACCACGCTCCTGATTTTGGGCACAATCTGATTCTTCTCTTGCAAAAGCAGAGCACCAGGCATATGCTCTGACATGTCGTTTGGTGCAGATGAAGGACATGGAAAATTAACAAAATCCTCCTACTTTGTCCTTAGAACTCAGGCTTCTTCATCACCGGCTGGCAATCTGCCTGTTTATGGGTGTTGCTTCAAGAAGGTGGAGTAAACAGGTAATCTGTTATGGTCACATTTCCCATATTACACACACACGCACACACAAACATATATATGCACATATATATAGATCTCTAAAAGAAGTCTGTTCCAAGGGACAAAAAAATGTTTCAAGGTATTTAATCTCAACATCTTCACATGAAATCTTTGATTATTCAATTCCATATAGTGTTTGACTGCTAAACTGAATTGAATAAAAACAATACTATTAAGAAAGCTCACAAACCAAGTATGAAGGTTACAGAAAATAGTTGGCTACCCAAAATGAATCTACTCCTATTTATTTTATTTTATTCTTTTTTTTTTCCACCTTATTATCAGCTCACAGTTGCTGTAGCACTTTTCAGTGCTCTGCAGGCAGCACCTGGTCAGTAGCAAGATGATTAGCTAGTGGCAAGATGATCGATAGCTACCAAGACAGAAGAGTCAGCCAGTTGCTAAGGGTAGTTTGTGCATTGCAGTTCTAGTCCCTCCAGCTGTTTAGCTCACTAAACACAAACATGCTGCATATTCCTGCTTGCTCTTGAGCTGTCAGTTGGAGCTGCTTGTCAAAACATTTCAAAATGCAAGCAATTTTTCACTTCAAAAATATTGCTTTGTTTATTGTTGTTTCACTCAGCTTATAGAAAACATTAAGTTCTTTATTTTCCAACCAAATAGAAAAAAATATATATTTCATCTTGTAAGTAGTAGAGTTTCCCTGTAAATCAAAATTATGACAGGACTCTTCAATGATTTATGCTATCTCTAAGGAAAACAACACTTCAGATTTCTAGGTAAGCATTTGCTGCAGGTATGACAAAGCCAGATTTTATCTGCTGTGATTATAAAACCTGAAATGCATTGCCCTGCCTTCCTTACATGCACGAACATGCCTGCATATTAGGCCTCCTTGTTGGACAACCAGTGACAATTTATATTTTCTAGGCTGGTGGTTTCTTCTCTGATCCCATTGTCCCTGTAGCTCTATCTCTTTTTCCGTGTCCTACCTTTTCTCTGGACAAGCCCTTGACTCCTGTATTACAAGGCAGATTAAGAGTCATGTCCCAGTAGGGATGTGATTCCTGCAGATAGGCATAGTATTGTAAGGATCCTGTAGATCATATCTGCCAGATGTACAACTCATTATGATAAGGTTTCTTTGGCAGGCAGAATTCAGCCACAAAGCTGAGAATCCATCTGTATCATTCTGATGATCTACACAGACCATATCAAGCTTTTGTTATGAAATGAATATGGGGTATTTTTTGACAAATTTTTTTCCATCAGTAAGTAAGAGTAATCCAAACCTCTATGTTTTACCAAAATGTGCCAGTTTATACATAAGTATAAAGGCAAGAAATTTAAAGAAAATATTTTGACTTGCTTGTACACTGTTTAGATATGGCAAAAAATGCTGCACCTTTTTACTTTTCCTGGACTTTTCTAGCAAAGCAGGTCTGTATCAAAACTAAACACATTAACCATATTAGAGTCATTCTTCTTTTCAAATTTGCCATTTTAAGGGGGGAGGTGGGGGGTGGGAGAAGGAGGAACATTATATTTTCCTTTGTTGTTACAATTTTGAGTGGAATCAAGATTTAAAATGTCAAATATACTTTAGAACAGAATTTCCATTTTTTTTTCCAGCTAGATCTCTGCCTAACATTCTGTCATTACTCTTCTTGGCAAAGAAAAGAAACAGAGGTAAACAGCATGCTCAGCTAAGACTCTAGATGGTGCCAGATGCTGTGACCCATAGTTCCTTACCTGTTTAGGGAAATTGGTCCCAAGTTCTGAGCTCATTTTGGAAGGGAGCAATTCACATCAGTAGGTATAATTTCCCAACCCGCAACAAACATCTTAATTGTTTATTATTTTTAGTTTTTCCCCAGGCATGAAGTGAATATGTGCATATTTCTTTAGATACCTCAGATAATTCTAGCACAATTACTCTTAGGTGTGAGTGAGATGCTGGCCAATTCAGCTGTTACTATATTCTATATATTACCTATATTACCTATTACATATATTACCTATGATTCTATGATAATAACAAGATACTGTACAACACCCTGAACTCAGGAGTCTTCATACCTTCCTATTTCAGTCTTGATCTGTTTTCCACAACACTTCAATAAGAAACTTAAGCATATGATGAAGAAATCTGCTAGGCAGAGATATTTACAGTGTCAGGATGAAGGAAATAGCAGCAGCTGGAAATAACAAGTCTGTATAATCCACAAAATGTGTATATACATACACATTTCACCTTAGAAGACTTTTTGTCCTCAGCAGAACTGTAAAAAGTGACTTTTAATTTCATTTAAATAAACAAATCCTATAAATTTATTCTCTACTGTTACTGCCCCGGTATTTCTTCCATTGGTCCTTTCTGCATTAGACAATTATGGTTCCATTGCTCTTGTAGGAACAAGGTTACATGAAGTTACAAATATTGGAAACTGTCCCTTCACAATGCACAACCAAATACAGGGTCCATGCAATGGGAAAATCATCTACAAGGGCAGCCACAGCCTTGTATAACTATCTAAACCTTCAACAAATTCTCTCCAACAGTATCCACAAGTGTCATTTTTCCTGACCCATCTTTGTCTTGCCAGCTTATGATGTATGTCTTTATCTTCATTTTTTTTTATGTGTGTGTGGTATTTTCTGTGACCTCTTCAGTAAGTGCCGCATTCTCCCAACACTACTGTAAGTTTGTATTTCACCACTGCTTCTCTGAAGATGTCCATGTGTGCCAACAAATGAAGCTAAAATGTTTAATTCAGCCTTGATTCTTTTCTCAGTAGTGTTGTTTTTATATCAGATTTACTAGGTCTATTACATTATTTCTTTACTTCCTTGTGGCATAGCAGCAAGCAAATCAGACCTCAGAAATTTGTCCTGACCTTGTAATAGCTTTAATAGTAAAATAGATCCAAAAAGAATTGACTTTTGGATTCTTTTCTTTTCCACATTATCCCCATGGCCAGCATATATAAAGGAAAAGGAAAACAAAAAAATATTAGCTGTATCCTCCAGAGGGATTTGGATAGGCTGAACAGCTGGGCTGAGCAAAATGGGATGAGGTTCAATAAGACCAAGTGCCGGGTCCTGCACTTTGGCCACAATAACCCCATGCAATGCTATAGGCTTGGGGCAGAATGGCTTGAAGAATGCAGAGAGGAAAAGGACCTGGGGGTGTTGGTTGATGCTCGGCTCAACATGAGCCGGCAGTGTGCCCAGGTGGCCAAGAAGGCCAACAGCATCCTGGCCTGTATTAGAAATAGTGTAGCCAGCAGGAGCAGGGAGGTGATCATCCCCCTGTACTCAGCTCTGGTGCGGCCCCACCTCGAGTACTGTGTTCAGTTTTGGGCCCCTCACTACAAGAAGGACATTGAGGCCCTGGAGCGTGTTCAGAGAAGGGCAACAAAACTGGTGAGGGGCCTGGAGCACAAGTCTTATGAGGAGCGGCTGAGGGAGCTGGGATTGTTTAGTCTGGAGAAGAGGAGGCTCAGAGGTGACCTTATAGCACTCTACCACTTCCTGAAGGGGGGTTGTGGTGAGGAGGGGGTAGGCCTCTTCTCCCTGATAAGTAATGACAGGACGAGAGGGAATGGCCACAAGTTGCGCCAGGGAAGATTTAGATTAGACCTCAGGAAGCATTTCTTTTCTGAAAGAGTGGTCAGGCACTGGAATGGCCTGCCTAGGGAGGTGGTTGAGGCACCATCCCTAGCGCTGTTCAAGAAGCGTTTAGATGAGGTGCTTAAGGACTTAATTTAGTAGTTGGGTAGAGATAGTGATAGGAGGATGGTTGGACTAGATGATCTTATAGGTCCTTTCCAACCTTATGAACTTATGAACTTATGTATTTTACTGATTCCATACCTGTGGAATGCACTAGCTGTGATTCTGTTAAACCATCATGAAATAAATGGCTGACTGCTGACTAGCAGAAATGATACTTCAGTAGACGTAAATAAATAAGTAAATAAATGGATAAATGGAAACTCTTTGAATTTAAAGGAGAAGCGTATTAAAAAAGAATGGCCAAGCCACTGCAGAAGGTTTTGGACTTAAGGACCTCCTTAGTCTACACTGTAACAACTGAATATGCATGTATACATTCATTAAAGTGCATGTGTAGATGCTTTGCTGAATCTAAATTAGCTTCTGTAGACCTGAACATCTCAACCAATGAGTTTCCCTCAATACAAATGATGTAATTCGGAAACATGATCTGTCATTGTAACTCTTACTCTAGGCCTTCTTTTGTGATCAGTCCTTGCTAAAATTAGTTACAGAGTAATGAAAAAATTCGCCATGTTTACTGAATTTTCAGGAGATGCAAATATATAGATGGACAAGTTCTATGTTGAGGGTCAAAGCATTTCAGGATTCAGTGACTTGAATGCTTAATCATTAATGTGCCTGAATCACTGTGAAATCAAAGCATTGTTTCATACACTTGTCTGCCTTTTAATTCCACATTACTTGCCACTAATTGGTTACGTGCCTTTTCTCATCTAATCTCCTTTTCTAAAATCTAATCATCAAATAACAACATTTATCAAATACACAAAGACAGCTGATGCCCATCAACCAAAGCAGATAATTATTCTTGCAGATAAAAATGAATGACTATCTCAAAGCTCTCCTTTGCTGCACCAATTACAGATGAGCAGAGTGGGGTAATTTATGCACTTTTTGAAACTACCTATGATACAGGGGCAGGGCTAGGGGATCTCAGCTGAAGAAACCTGGATAATGTTGCACAAATGCTTGGCCCACTCAGAACTAAGAAATTAATATTCAAAACAAGCTTCAGCAACCACACAGAAAAAAAATGTTTTCTATTTATAGTTATTTCTTGTGCGGGTTTCCAATCTTCTGGATAATGGTGGCAAATTCCCTGCTAAATCTTCCTCTTCAAATTGTTAGCTGTTTTACTTCCACTCTGTCTGTACCACTATTACACTTTGGACTAAATCACTCACTTTGGAGAGTTTTCTGCTTCTTTCTTCCCTTCTCCAGACAGGAAAACTAAAGCCATGGCTGAAAAACACTGCAAATAGCATGGGGAAAACAAAAGCAAAAACATCATAACAAACAATACATTTGAAAGTTGATGAAGGAGATTTTTCTAAGGTGTTACATGTAGTAGTCTGCAGAAATTGTTGACTCTTTTCAGTGCATTTGTGTTCTCTGGCTCCAGTCATTCTTGATGTCCATCAGAGAATCACAGGAGTGCATATTCTGGATGGGACTTCTTGAAATCTTCTAGCCTAAGCTTTCTGCTCAAGCTGGATCACTAGAAACCCCAGGAAGGTCAAATTTTGAATCTCTGTACAGATAGAGACCCCCCAACTACTCTGGACAACTGGTTTGACTGCTCAAACACCCTCACAGTAAGAAAAGGAGATCCTCGCATCCAGGTAGAATTGTCTTCTTCAGTTTTTACCCTTTGCTTCTTCTCACTGGGTACCACTGAGAAGAGTCTTGTTCTCTCTTCCTTATGCCATCTCATCAAGAATTTATACACACTGATAAGATTCCCCTGAGTCTTCTCTGAAGAGTCTGAACAGCCTCAGCTCTTTCAGCCTCTCCTCATTCCATAGAATCATTTAGGTTGGAAATGCTCCAGTTCTTCTATCATTTTATGGTCTTTTGATGCATTTGCTTCTGTAAGACTGTGTAGTTCCTTGAATGGGGAAGATCCAGCACTAGACAGAGCTTTCCATGTGTGATCTCCCCAGGGCCAAGCAAAGAGAAAGATCACCTCCCTCAAGGGGCTGATAGCATTCAATAATACAGCCCAGGATGTTGCTGACCTTCTTTGCTGCAAGGGCATACTGCTGGTGTACAGTCAGTTCTTGTCCACCAGGTTCCTCCCCACGTCCTTCTCTGTCAAGCTTCTTTCCAGCTGGTCAACTCCCAGTTCATAATGCTGCACATCATGTGTGTACTTGTCCCCAGACACAGGATTTGACATTTCCATTTTCTGAAGTTCATAAGGCTCTTCTCTGACCATTTCTGAAGTCTTTTCAGGTTCTTCTGAACAGTAGCACAATCATCTGATGTATCAGTAACTCCTTCCAGTTTTTTGTTGTCTGAAAATGAGTGTGCATTCAGCCCCTTTGACCCAGTAATTACTGAAAATATTACAGAATTGGCCTCAGTATTGATTCCTGGGACATGCAGGCAGTGATGGGTCTTCAGCTGAACTTTGTGACACTAATCACAGCTCTTTCGGCCTGGTAGTTCACCTAGTTTTCAGTACATCTGGACTGTATTCCATTACCTTATCTATGAAAACAGGAGACATTATTAAAATTCCATCCAGAAAAACAACATACACTGCTCTGCCCTCACTCACTCCGCCAGTCACCTTGTTGTAAAAAATTGCCAAGGGTGGTTAAGTATGATATCTCCTTTGTAAGTCTATGCTGACTGCTCCCAATAACCTTTTTATCTGGCATGTCTAGAAATGGATTAGTTCTTCCATCACCTTCCCGGGGGCTGAAGTGAGACTAATTGCTTGGAGCTCCCTGATCCTTCTTCTTGCCCTTCTTAATCATGGGAGTGACATTTGCTTTCTTCCAGCTCTTATGAACCTCTCCCACTCACCATGAAAAGCATGGCATCCTGTGGGAGGGATCCTATGCTGGCGCTCAGGCAGAGAGCAACTATGAAGAGGCAGAGTTTAAGTGTTATTGACTGACCACAGCCCCCACTCCTTTCCTCTGTGCAGCTCTGGGGTAGGAGTTGAAAGAAGGTGGATGAGAAGAAGGTGTTTTCAGTTTGCTTCCAGTTTTCACTGCTCTAGTCTGTTAGCAACAGGCAGTAAATTACATTAATCTCAATTACTTTTGAATCTATTTCACCTGTAATGATAATTGGTAAGTAATTTCCCTGTCCTTATCTCAACCTGTATTTTCATCATATTTTATCATATGTTATTCCTCTGTCCTTATGAAGAGGAGAAGTGAGAGAGGATGGTAGGCATGGTGGAGCTTAGCTATCTGTTAGTGTTAAACAAGGAACAGCTATTCCCATTGCTATACACATAGATCTCAGTGATGTCTCTAAGCTTTGACAGTGCCTCTTGCTTTTCCTACTGAATCCTTCCTGTGTTCAGGATAGATAGATGGTTTCACAGAGCTGTTCCACTGAGTCATGATTAATGACAACATTTAAAACAACTTCTCCTCATGTACCACAAGAACACTGATCTGTTGTTGCTGTTTAATAACTCATCTATTCAAATTCAGGTCAAACATTGCCAGTTACTTTGACAGACCAAGAAAAGACAAAAAAAAATAGTCATGACTTTTTTAAGAACTTTTTTTAGTAATGAATCCTCCAAATACATAAAACTATTCAAGCAGCTGCACTCCAAGGAAGCTGCTGCAAACAGATCTGGAGAAAAGGCAGTATTGTCAACTCATTTTTTTCTTTAAGAAATCCTCTCTTCTTGGGGATCAGGTATCTAAGAAGACTAAGAAGACTGGTGAGATGTCTCCACACATTTCTACCCTTAACATGGCTGTAGAAAGCATGAGGCCATGATTCACCAAGCCTCCATGTAAACAATGAAACTGCTTACAGAATGTTTGTAAATGGGATAAAGACTTGCTATGAACAGCTGAGATTCCCTTTGTTTATAACTCTTTCAAACCCGTGGTTGATCCCATTTGATTTAAATTTCTTGTATGCCTGTCTTCTCTGCATTCATATGTTCTACTCCCACTCATTTCCTTCAGATAAACTATTCAATGCAGGTAGATGCTGATAGACTATGTGAGCAAGTGAAAAAGCAAAGCATAGGGGCCTGGAAAGAAACCAGAGGCTGCCATTTTCTTCCCACCCAAGGGGAAATATTTTCATAGGTTCATAGGTACATTAGGTTGGAAAGGACCTACAAGATCATCTAGTCCAACCATCCTCCTATCACTGTCCCTACCCAACTACTAAATCAAATCCCTTAGCACCTCATCTAAACACTTCTTGAACAGCACTAGGGATGGTGCCTTAACCACCTCCCTAGGCAGGCCATTCCAGTGCCTGACCACTCTTTTCTCCTTATCTGCCTCACCTTCCTTGCAGTCCTGAAACATTTCCATTTTCTTGAGTGACAATCCCCTCAAACTCTGTTGATTATCTCATGTTCTTCCCTTCTAGTACAAAGAAAGTGACCGTTTCTTCTAGCTTAATGCAGATAACAAATTGCCAAAATCATCATCCAGTTGTCCAGATGGGGCCAGCTGAGATAATATCTAGGAAAGCATTTTCATTCATTTTGTATTTATTAGAGATGGAAGACATCCAAAGAACATGTAAAGCCAAATGACCACTTCCTATCAGTTCTTTGATACTGCACTTTCAAAGAACTTCCATGTGAGATACTTCATGAGGAAGCTCTAGTATCCAATTAACTACAGTTAAAGAGGTGAGTATTATTGTATGAAAGCCTCACTTTTTGTAAAAACAAACAAATAAAAAAATGCCTGAGATTTTTTCAGCTCTTTATAAAGCTCATTAATTCTAAAAAGAACAATTCATTATAAAACTGGGACACATAATGAATAAATATATAAAGCTTTGATCACTGCCAAATTACTGAGAGTTTTGTGAAGCTGACCTTTTCTCCCAGTTTGAGTTTTCCAAAGTCTGTATTAAAACAAGTTTTTGGTATCTGTGAAGTAAAAATCTAATTAAAACAAAATTACTTGTAAAAGTGAAGGCATCTGGCTTTGCAGAACAAAACGACAACTAAGGCTTTTGCACAGCAGGAAAGAGCTGTTCTGTGAGTCATCTCCAATTGTTTTACAATCTTCTTATTTTATTTTTTTTCTTTAAGGCTAATAGTTAACAATATTCTTTTTATGTTTATTTCAATGAACTTCACTGAGGTAATTCCCACAACATTCAACTACATATGAAAAAGTATGTGGAAAGAGGAAGTCTGCTCCTTTAAGGACACCTGGCGATCATAGACAAGAACATGTGGAGATAAACCTAACTGACAGATGATAAAGGAGATCACAATAAGACCAAATTGATCAGTTGCACTAATTGGGAAGTGGAGTGTGAAGATATTTATAATATTTATAATGCTTATTTTATTGCTTGGAAGGATAAGGAGGGAGATAAACAGAGTTTCTAAACCTGTAGAATTAGAATTAATAAAGACAGTAACCACAAATAGCCCTGGTCAGTTGCACCAACTGCAGGCAAACACTGACTTTGCAACAGATAGGGATGCAAACCCAAGGCACAGGCAGCTGTGCCAGCTGCTGAAGCAGTGCATTGGGAAGGGGAATGGTGACATATCAGCATATCTGTGGTGAGAAGGCAGGTTTGAGTTTAAATAAGGCAATCAAGCTGGTGTGTCTGCATCCACATGAGGACAGAGGAAGTACAAGACCACATTCCAATATAGCTGCTGCACAGTTGTGATGTGGGGCAGGCAGAGAACAGCAGTAGATCTCCAACTTGAAACTAATTCCCAAGGAGGGACAGAACTGCCACTGTCACTATGCCACTTGGGAACATGAAAATCAGACCTAATTTGGATTCAATTGAAAATGCATAGATGGGCTCTCCATAACACTAGGCATTGTGATTCATTTACCTTTGCATTTACCTATTTGCTGGGTAAATTACTTCCAGGGCATGTCCATCCTTATCTATCAGCGCTCTCCCAGCCCCCAACTTATTGCTAATCCTTCTTTTCCCAGTTCTTTTCTGCAGTAGGGAAGTATTCAAATGTTTCATAGCATTTGACTAGCCCCACAGCATAAGACTCCAGGAGAAACCACATCTCTAATACATGCTCTGAGAGTGATAGGTATGACCATACCAGAAAGATGATACATACCTTGTATCAAGGGCACAGACTTGAACAAGGACTGTCATGGGCTTTCTGGGCCCGACAATGCAAGGAGGTAACACAAGCCATAATAAAGCAGTGACATTTCAAAGCTCCCTATATGTCTGGGAAATGAATCAACAGTTAAATTGCTTGTTTTGTGGTTTGGCCACCTGCAATTGCTGACTTTTGAAATGTGAAAGGGTCTTTACTTGGCAACAGGAGAAGTCTGACTATTTCCACAATGTACTTTTCTTTGTCTTATCCCCTGTTTCCTACAAAAGGTAACAAAATTATTAGAACAGAAGACGGCAGTGTTTATGATACCCCAAGTCAATGTCTGTCCCAGCAGTTCTTCTCTCTGGTCCAGAAATCCTTGTAGACAAGAGGAAGAGGGAAGAGACTCGGTGTACTAAAACACAGACTTCCACTCATTCCGCTCATCCTCATGGCCTCTAGCCACACACTGCATAAAAGCCCAGGGTCTCCAGGGAATATGTCTTTGAAAACTGTACCATCTTCTTCCCTTCCACTCCCTCTAGTAAGCCACAGTGTGGAAGAGAACTCTGTTCTAAAAACATGCTGGGCACAAAGGAACTCTCAGGAAAAGGAGTAAACCCCTCAGATTTACCAGAGAAGAGATCTGAAAAGCCCAAACAGACTGAAAGGGGAAAAGGGAGTTCTTTCTGCTTTTCATTCAGGTCTGTCTGCCTGACACTGTAACGGGCTGAAAATTTCCTGTCCATATAATTTCTTCACCTGGATAATGCTGAGACAGCTAGATGTGTGCTACTCGATTAATTACTGTTTAGCTACCAGCTCAGAAATCTCATTAATAAAGTTTTGTGGGCAGAGTTTAATGAGGTTGCAGAGTACAGACTGGATAAGGACAGCAAAGCTGCTGCAGAACCTGATGACCCTCAACTTTTCCTCCAGCTGGTAATGAAAACAGATGTGACCACTTACAGGCTGTACATCAGAGGGGTCACCGATTAGTCAGTTTTCAGATGTGTGGTGAGTTCACATTAACCAGGTATAATTATGTTATTTCTCTCCTCAGTCAGACAGGAGCAAGAGAGGAGGTTGGAAATATTTCAGTTCCAGAAGTCAACAAAACCGGTAAGTAGAAATCATTCAAAAATAAATTACATTAAAACTTCTCCAGAGGTCTACATTAATATTCCCACTACTTATGTATGAATATTTATATCTGTAATTTGTATTGGCATGTAAAGCATGCAACAATGGAGCAGGAGAGGTGACAAGCTTAGAAAGCTTAATCAAAGAAGGACAAAGATATCAAAAACCTTCCAGTGAATCCAGCTTAAAAAAAGGACAGAATGATTTAATGTAAATTAAGGGTGGCCTCAAATATATTTCTGGCTCAGGTTGTTGAAATGTCTAATTGCATCTCTCAAAGAGCAATGAGGTGCTTTGTGGCTTGGTGAATTAACTACTAAGAGTATTGCAGATGCATAAAGGATACATTTTGCTAATATAGAATCCTACTCTTCCATGATCTACAATATTAGTCTGACCATGAGCACAACCATATTAAACATATGAATTTTATTTTCCATTTCTTCTCGTCTGCTTGTGAATGTGTCAGCCTCTTTATTGACTTGCCTTGCACTTGGAAATTTTATCTGAAATTCACAAAAAAGGAATGGATTCCTTTGGAGTTTATCATTGTGATTATTTATTTAGACATGATTCTCAGTAACAAGGAGGCTAAGACTTGCAAACAGAATGCTGAGAGTTTTCAATTGCTCTTGGGCAGACAGGGAATTCCCATCTCAGATACTTTACTTGTGCAAGAGAGTAAGAGGAACAAACAACCTCAGGTCAGAATGCTTATTTCTGCCAACATAAGGACTCAGTCTTGCTGAAATCTTTTCAGTTGACTCAGATGACTTGTGTGTTGGAACAAACCCTGGAAATCTTATTACTTTCAAATATTCATTCAGAAGCTTCAGGAAAGCAAGATGTCAGCTATATGCTCAGTCTCTTTTCAAATTCACAACCTAGTTTCCTAAATATGGTTGTTGTTATATTAAGACAGGTGGAAAGAACCACTTGATGATAGTGTATCTTTTTCATCCAGATGTAAATATAGCCTCAGTTCTCTTCTTTGGTGTGGTTTGTGTGAGCTTTGGGGACGACATTTTGCTAATCCACTGTCATGGTTTTATGATTTTTGGTACTGGTATTCCACATCATAACATCATGTAGTGCATTTAGAGTTAAAGAGTTAATGCTCCAGCTCCGTGGACCATCGATAGTTCCAGGTATGCCTGTCTCAGAAGAGAAGAAGAACTCCATTCCCCAGAGGACTTTGCGATGCTTTGCGTTCTTACGTGTTTACGCTCAGAGGGAAAGATAAAAACTGTCTGCAGTCACGGGACTCTCTCTTCCCTTCGGGACCGAGCTCGGCAGTGGGTGTTTGTTGCAGCCGTCCGCCTTCAGCGTTAGCGTAAGGCCTTCGGTTTATCGGACACTCTCTCTCTCGCTCATTTTATTTGATTCATTTGCCTCAATTCCAATTATATTATATTATATTGTGTTATTTTTCCTTTCTGATATCTATTTAGTAAAATAGCTTTCCTCCTCAGATTGTTGCCGCTGTTTTGTTCCTAGGCCCATCTCCCTTCTCCTTTTCCCTTTTCCCCCTTCCCCTTCCCCGGGGTGTGGGCCCGTGGGTCCCCTGCCTAAATTGTCACGGTACCGGGTCAAACTGTCCTGCAAACCGTGACATCCACGAAGAAGGCATATACACTAGGAATATCTCCAGTGTAATCAGGAGTACAAAAATGAATTATTGCAGAGCCAAACCACTTTTCTGAAATAACAGGAGTATTTTGTAAAGGAAGAGGGACGATGATTTCTTGCTGCTTGACTCTGGAGTTGATGGAACCAGTACCGAAAGTTATTGTTCTCTCTCACTCTATCTGAGCACTGGAATATATTGCCTAGGGAAGCTGTGGAGTGTTTTCTTAAAGATCTTCAAAAGTAGTCTGACTATTGTCCTTAGCAACTCCCTATAGATAGCTCTCCTTGCTTGAGTGGGGGAGTTGGACCAGATGCCCTCCGTAGGACCCTTCCAACCTCAACTGTTCTGTGATTCTCAGAGCTACATTGCATTTCTTACTCACCAAGAGGGAGAAATCAGCATGAACTGCACTTATTTGCAAGTGATGTACATCACAGCATAAAGCACTTCACGTTGGGAAATGTTCTTCACCAGAGAGCAGTGAAGAAATACAACTACAAAAAAACAAACATGCAAACAAAAACCATCAGAGATATTTCAGAATGCTTAAATAAAATTGACCAGTTATTTCTGTTCAAGACAGTAGAGGCTTTCTCTTCAGAAAGTGATTAAATGAATTCCATTTCAAACACATATGACATCCATCTGCATTCCTATGATTTCATTAAAGGCAGATGTCCACTTGAATAGTCCCCATGTATTCTGCAGTCACTAACCTTGAACTGACTTCTTTTTTTATTCAGGTGAACAGATACTATTCTTAGTAATGGCATCACTCCAGTGCATCACCTAGCTTTGCTGGATCAGTCCAGGCAAGTGATGCACAGAGATATTTTACAATCTTTTCTTTTGGAAGAAGTGTCCCTGCTCCATATCTTTCATACCACACTACCCACAGATAAACTTAGCTTCACAAATATGTCACTAGCTTTGGAAACCCAACAGCCTGGAGAACATAAATATAGTAACAGCAACAAGAGACAGAATAGCATTATGTGTAAGAGTAGTTCCAACTGCTGACCAGCAGCTTAGCTAACAAACATTTCAAATGTCACCACGTAAAGTTACCTCGAGCACAGGTAGGTGAAGAAGGAAGTGACTGCAAAATGATCTTATAGGGAAAGTTCTCATGCCTGTTCTGGGGAATTGGTGGTCTTGAGTGCCCTAAAATTTCTCTGCACTAATGTATGGAGTACAGGGAGCAAACAGGAGTAATGAGTCTGTGTGCAATTGGAGGATAATGATCTCATTGGTGTTGTGGCAACATGGGTTAACTCACATAGCTTGGTGTTGTGATGGATGGACACAAGAAGGCAAAGTGAGAGTTGCCCTCAGTCCATGTATCTTGAGCCCAAGAACAAAGATTTTTTTGGAATTTGGAAAGTAGATTTTTCTCCCCTTTATTAATATGTATGTACTTCCTAGGCCTTTTCAAATCTAGATGTTTCTTCAATTCTGTGTTAAGTACAGTACAGTTTCTTCCCTCTGGCTACCTACTATGCTCTTACCCCAGAGCCAGGACTTAAAGTCTAGCTGGAAATCCAATTAGTAGGTGACTTTATTTAGAGTTCTGCCTGTGCCAGAAACAATTTACCCTGAGATAAGTTATACTACCTATCACCTTTTAGATGTATGAAAACTAGGAGAGTGGTTCGTTAAACAAGACTCCATAGCATGTGTTCCTATGCCCCTCTAGACTTTTTGCTTTTGTTCTTCCCTTGCTGGTGCAGTGATGAAAATGCTACTTGAAAGGCAAGTGGAATGGTGCTGGATGTAGGAGACTGACGTTTTTAAGAGTTGAAACCACAAGTCACCATCAGTGACACTGAAGGTTTCAGTGGCTCTCTTCCTGCTTCTTCTGCTGTGACTTCCTTCTCTGATAACAGTCAGGAATGAGTTCTAAGATTGGACTTAGCTTTTGATATGACATTGCAGAAATCTGTCCATCCCAATGTGGGAAACATCACGGTTGGCCTTAGTGTTAACTTCAGCTTGTGTTTCAGGCAAATACTTTTCTAGCTCTGACAAACAGGATACTTTTCCTTGGAAAAAAATAAAATACCGAGGAGGCAATTTCACATGGTAAATGCTTTGGGCTGGAGAATTTGCTTGTATCTCTGCTCAGCAAACACAAAAAACTATTGCCATTATTGGTTTCTGCTTTTCTACACCCTACCTTACCTTGTCCCAGTGACAGAAGTGCATTACCATATCTCCAAAAACTTCGAAAAAAGAGAAGAAAAAAAGGAGAATGCTTCCTGCAGGAAGTTGTGTTGTGCATATGGGAATGATAGCTTTTCAACAAAAAGTCTCTGTAACTTCCTTATTTTAAATTTTTAAAAAGCATGATTTTTGTTCAGGCTGTGAGAAGAGAAACGTGTGATTTGAGGTCTTGGGATTATTATTATTTTATAAATTATTTCTGGTTATCCTGGCACAGGAATGTGCAGGTGAAAATACCAATTCAAATTCCTGTGAAGAGGGGTGTTAATGTGACAACCTATAAGTATTATCACACACCACTTGACAGGTTGACAAGGATGTCAAGCCTGACTGATTTCAGCTGACAGCTAAGAAAGATTGTATTTCATCTGTGTTGTTTTATGAGTCATAAAGGATGAGGTCATACAATTAATTCATAGCAAATATTCAAGGTACTACTTCAGGCATGACTTTCCTAAGAAGCACAAGGTTTAAAACTGAAAAGATAAAGAAAAAAGCTCGCAGCCACCACATAGGAAGACAGTTTACTCACCACAGGAGTTCAATCCTCCTGGCTTGCAGTAGTGATTTTGTTTGAATGCAATTGTTTTTGTGAAACAGGCAATCACGTGATACAATAATCAAAACAGTAAATCATCTCAAACAGTGATGTACCTTGCAATTAAGCAATGCAAATAATCAACCTAAGCTGAAGCTCACATAAAATTTTACTGTCATCAAGTAATAACTCAATCACAGTTCTGCATACAATTTGTTAATCATGGGGAAAAGGTTAAACTATTAATCTTTTCAAGTTTGGAATTTCTAATAAGAGCTAAGGAGTGTTAAAATATCATGTCAGAAATTAGAAACACCTTCCAGGTGAGTTTCAGGTCCCCTCCTACTGTTGAACAGGTAGAACAAATTTTTATCTGAAATCTGAGGAGAACTGGATTTCTGACGCTGTCTTTTTCTTTGGTCTGGAAGCCTTAATTTCAAAAGGGAGAACACTATCTTCCTATACCTTTACCTTCTCTAGAAGCTAATTGAGTCTCTGAAGCTTACAAAAGGTTCCTACGCTTATATTTTTAGCAATATTTCCTAGGAAGAAACTTCTTGCCTTTTGTTCCATTGAATTCCTTTGCAAAAACAAAGAGATTTTAGTTTTCTTTGTGATCACAGAACATACTTGTTTGTAAGATTGAGAAACATTTTACAAAGGAAACTTGCATTTTTGCTTCAGAGCTTATTTTTCTTCTATAAACCAGAAGCAGAAATAAATAAGAAATTTCTACAATGTCAGTCTTTTGTCTGTAATATTTTCTTTGGAAGTATTTTGTTTTTCAGTTTGTTTTGAGATAAATACATAAGGTTAGGAGTTTTGAAGGATTTTTTGCTTTTATATTCCTTGAGCCTTTACTCATTCACAAGAGAAAAATCTAAACAAATATTCAGAAAAAAAAAAGAAAAAGGAAAAGGCATGTCCAAACTAATGTAAGAATTTCTTTCTATGTAAACTTTAATGACAAATGCTACCCTCTGTGGATTTTTTTTCAAATCCTGTTCTCTAGGACTCAGAGTTAACACTGTTCTTGAAAGTTCCATTTCCTTTATTTGAAGTTCAGGTCACATTTGTGTTTGGCCAGTAATAATTCTTCATTAATTTCATTTTCTGCCTCCTGTGATATTTTAAGCAAGAAGAGCTTTAACATCTGTAACATCACACAGAGCACTCTTTTTAGCAAGGTAAATATAGCAGCATGACTTGAATTTTTATCTGGGATTTGTGAAATGAATGGATGAAATTCTCCAACTCATCTAGATTTATGGACAGTAGAGAAGACTTGACCTTTACTAGCAGAATACCCTTTTCTTTCTGGCCTGAAAATATTTTAGTCCCAGAACTGTAAGATGGCATCCTGAATGTGTTTATCTTCTAATTACAAAGTTCTACGCCATACAGGGAGTCAAGGAGTGAGCAACCCACCGATTATGTATGACATTTTTGCCATTTTCCTATCTCCAAGTAACTTGATGTGTCCCAGAAATCTCCCTGAATGTTCGGGAAGTCTACATACTATTATACTGTACTCTTCCAATCATTTACATTGTGGGATAAAAATATAGCAAATCTCACTGCAAGATTGAAGGGGGAACGGATTTATATTTAAATGTTCTCTCAACAGGTTAATGCTACCTGCACATATTTTCATATCCACTCATTATCACCAAAATGAATGTACCCACCTAAGACCTGTTATATAAAGTGGATGCTCTCTGCTGAGTCCTCTCTAGGGCCTTTCATACAATTCAGAAGTCATCAATTATTTTGGCTTCAGACTTGTCTACTCCTTTCTTCTAAATATTAAACTAGACAAACCAACTGTCCTTTCTTTTGCTGATTTTCAGACAATTTAATAGTACATTCTGTTTTCCTATATGTTGAGATAGGTGGAAAAGGATCAGCATCACTTGTATTGCCATGCTCCATACAGCATTATTGTAAAACTCCATTATATTTTGTGGTGATCTTAGTTACATGCATGTATGTGCACAACACTGTACAACACTGATTAGCAGCAACTAGATATACTGGTGTGTTATCAAACTTTGTTTTCTCCTAGAACCAAAAGCTAGCATAATACCAGACTTTCTGAAGAAAACAAAATCATCCCAGCTGAAACTAAGACAGAAACATAGTACAAGACTCTTCTCAGTGGTACCAGAGGCAAGGTAAGAGGCAAAGGGTACAAATGGAAGAACACAATTTCACCAAAATGCAAGAATCTCCTTTTCTAACTGTGAAGGAGTTGAGCAATGGAACCAGTTGTCTACAGTAGTTGGGGAGCAGAGATATTCAAAACTTGGCAGCACAGTCCTGGACCGCCTTCTCTGGATGATCCAGCTTGACCAGGCAGCTTAGGCTAGCTAATATCAAGAGGCTCTGTTCAGCCTAAGCACTTCTGTAATATTCTGGATTCTCTGGTGGATATCAAGAATGGCTAGAAATAGAGGCTATAAAAACACTGGAGAAAGTAATTTCTGTGAATTGATACATACAACACCTTAGAAAACAGCCATTCATCAGCTTTCATATTAAATGTTTGTTGGTTTTTTTTTTTACTTTTCCCACCTTAATGCTAATATTACACAACAAATATTGAATGAGAACTACAGCTCTCAAAATTCCTTTCAACGCGCATGAGGAAAGTAAACATTTTCTTAGGGAGAAAAATCACTGAAAAGCTCAAAAAGGATTATTCTTAAGTAGTGAACTTTCCTTAGAAGTCTGAGGAAACTCTTAATGCTCAGGTTTTCATTAAGGCTTTTTTTGCTTTGATACTCCTAATCTGCAACCAGGATCCATATGGCTTTACAGATGGGATTTTTTAATCTATTTTTGTAAGTCATTTTCAAAAATCTGCATTTTCAACATTACAATAGTTCTAGCTAGTCTGAAAATATTCAGTAATACCAATATTCTTGCTAGATGAACATAGAAAGAATAAACACACTCCTTCTTAGTCTCCATTTTTGCTTAGATGAATGTAGTAACTACTGATGCAAGACAAAATGTTCTTCCAGAGTCCATAAATAACCATGCATTGTTTTAAACAAAGGAGCTGAAACCTTCAAAAAATACACTACCACAATTCCTGACCATGCTTCAAAACTTTCCCCAAACACTGGGTGTAAATTCAAATTGCTGGAAAAATTGGCTAGTGGATAACATGACAATGTGCAAGTAACCTCAGACACAACTGAAAAATTTCTTATCCTGTGCTATTTACTGATTCATGGCACTTATACTATACACTATTTTATACTGCCTACATTAAATACTGTATCTTTTATGTATAGTATATATTCTATATGCACATAATGCATAAAAAGCTATGTTACATATACAGACTGTGGTATAATATATGTACGTATCATATCCTACAGCACTGGAACAGGCTGCCCAGAGAGGTTATGGTGTGTTCACCTCAACACCTGTCTGTATGACCTGCTGCAGGGAAGCTGCTTTAGCAAAAAGTTGGACTGGATGATTCCAGAGGTCCTTCCAACCTCTGTGGTTCTGTGATTCTGTGACATAAATGGTAAGGAGCAGATAATTTCTGGGTATCAGTTAAGAGAAAATTAATTTTCTTCCTAATAGCTGATATGATGCTATGCTTTTGGATTTAGGATGAGAATAATGTTGATGCCACACTGATGTTTTGGTTGTTGCTGAGCAGTGGTTAACACAGACTCAATTACTTTTCTACTTCTTTTGCTGGAGGTGCACAAGAAGTTGGAGGCATACAAAACTAGGACAACTGACCTAAACCAACCAAAGGAATGTTCTGTATCATATGACACCATGCTCGGTGATAAAAGCTGGGGTAAAGAAGGAGGAAGGGGAGGATGTTCAAAATGATGGCCTTTGTCTTCCCAATAAACTGTTGTATGTCATGAGCCCTGTTGTTTTGGAAGTGGATGAACATCTGCCTGCCAATTGTGCCCTTGTGGCCGAGAACGCAAATGGTATCCTGAGATGCATTAAGAAGTGTTTGGCCAGCAGCTCAAGAGAGGTTATCTCCCTCTTCTATTCTGCCCTGATGAAATACTGTGTCCAGTTCTGGTCTCCTCAGTTCAAGGAAGATGGGGAACTTCTAGAGTTAGCCCAGCAGAATAAACACAGAGATTATGAGGGGCCTGAAGCATCTCCTGTATGAGAAAAGGCTGAGAGAGCTGGGACTGTTCAGCCTGGGAAAGTTTGAAAGGGGATCTTATCAATGCTTATAAATATCTAAAGTGCACAAGTGATGTGGATGGGCCAGGCTCTTTTCGGTGGTACCCAATGACAAAACAAGGGGCAATGGGCGCAGAATGGAGTGTCAGTGTTCCATACAAACTTAAGGGAAAACTTTACTGTGAGGGTTAAAGGGCACTGGAAGACACTGCCCAGAGTGGTTTGTGGAATCTCCTTCTCTGGAGATATTCAGAAGCCTCACCCAACTGTGTGGTATTTAGCTGCCTCCAGGGGTTAGAACTGATGTGATCAGTTTCATCTTGGGAAGCACTATTATACACAACCAGGTATCAAACAAGGTGTAAGGATCACAGATGTCCAGGCATCATAAAAGTTATGACAGGGTTGTTACGAGTCATGAACACACATTGATTAAGAGAAAATAGTTGTGACTTGTATTTACATTCCTTGGTTTGAGACAGAAGGCAAATTTGCTGGATCAAGTATTTGTTGGAGTTAATTCATTCAGCTCCTTCTAAAGAGCTGAAAAACATGCTTTATAATAGGAAAGCTGACAAGGTCTTAATTAGCACAGCAGAGCTAAGTAATGCAGCAATAAATTATATCTCCACGCCATTTCCAAGGCTGGAGAAGAGACAGCTTTTTGTCCTATATGCTTTGTGTGCCTGAATATTTACTGAAAATATTTGTTGAAAAACAGCACCAACATAATCCACATCACCTCTAATACAGCAGCAGAGAGACTCTATCACTACATCAGACTTCAGACCAGATAAGATCTACATTGGACAGGAATCATTTGACCAAAAGCAGTCAGTGCTACTTCTGAAGAGGAAAAGTCCTAGTCCTGTTCCATCCTGGTCCGTTGTGTTGTCCTTTGTCACTGACAGCTCCCAAGATAAAGCTGCCTCCTCTTGAGGGATCTTTAGTAACATACTGTTTTCTCCTCCTTCTTAGGCTGCCTAGAATAGCTCAATACATCTATGCAAATCACAGTAAGAGGTCTGATTTAATTTTTAAAATATTTCTGGGTTCCTATCCCTACTGTCATAGCAGTGAATTAGCAGTTATTTTTCAAAATGAAAAAAATACATATATTTGGCTATGGAACTGGTCCCTCATGAATGATTTCAATCATAAGAAATCCATGGTGATCCTGAAGTATATTGATTATAATTTCCTCTTCAAAGTGATGTAAGAGTCAATGAGGAGAAGTGTCCAGTGAGGAGAAGTATTCAGAAACAATAAGGAGTTTGTCGGGAATGTGAAGACAGGCACCTTTGGCTGCAGTGATTGTGAGATGGTAAAGTTCAGGATGCTCAGGGCAGGGAAGAGAGCGAAAAGTAAACTCACAACCCATAAACTCAGAAAAGCAGTTTCAGGCTATTTCAAGGATCTGCTAGGTAGAGTTTCATAGGATAAGGCCTTGGGGGAAAGAGAAGCCCAGGAAAGCTGGTTAATATTCAAGAATCACCTTCTCAAAGCTCAAGAGAGGTCCATCTCAATAAAATGGAAGACGGGAAAAAGTTCAGGGATGAACATGGAGCTCCTGGCCTAACAAAAACAAACAAAAAAGTATAAGAAACCAAACAACAACAAGAAATAGAGGTCTTCAGATGTTGAAAGCAAGAACAAGAAACCTAGGAGGAATACAGAGATACAGAGACATTCATGCAGCCAGGGATTAAGTTAAGAAAGCTAAAGCCCAGTGGAATTGAGTATGGGCTGGAATGTAAAAAGGAGGCTGGAATCAGACTTTTTGCAATGGTGCCTAGTGGCAGTACAAGAGGCAAGGAGCACAGGCTGAAAGAGAGTTTCCTCCTGGACATAAGGAAACACATTTTCCTTGTGGAGATGACTGAGCATTGGCACAGATTTTCCAGTGAAGGCAACCTTAGAGATACTGTAAAAAAAAACAAAAAAAAAAATCCATGTAGACATGGTACTGTCAGTGATCCTAGACCTGGTACTAAGTGATCCAACTTGTACAGGGTAGATGGGACAGATAACTTTCAGTTGTCATGGTTAACCTCGACTATTCTGTGACTCTGTGATTCTACGGTATCTTCTTCGACTTTTTAAAGACTATATTCAAGTGACTAATCATCCAAATCTACTCTTAAAACTATATTTTAAGTTAGAGCATATTAGTAAGAAAGTAATCTTAAATGTAGTTTTGTATTTCAACTTTGAAGCAAGAATAGAATATACAAATAAGGTTGGAGCATGTTTTTGGTGTTTATTTCACGTTATTAGTATTATGGTCTTCTGAAAGTCCCAGACAAACCTGGATCATGGTGCTGCCTGCTTGCAGTCTCTTTCTCACACAAATGTACTGTCCTGGAGAGTCATTCACCATCTCTGACTTACGTGAAAGAATGTGACTGTTATCTGGAGAATAATTCTACTTAATCTACTGTCTGCTCATTCTTTGAGGGATGCTGGCCCATTGCCTTGATGCTGAAAATGTGTTCCATTCCATTTCCCTTCTTCTACTGATCTGAATGTTTGTCCTCATCTATTTCTAACTCTCTTCAGTTATCATTTCTGTGCACTTGGTAAGGATTTGGAATTGCTGGTCTCATATTTCAACAACTGGAGCATGGGGCTGAAGCTCTATGTGGGCCTGCAGCACTCCAGGCCCAGCAGACAATAGTCTGTTAATAGTTAAATATAATATGCTGCTGCTGAGACATGGCTTCAGCTTAACACATCCGTAATCCACTGTACCAGCTCACCTCTGTCTAACATGAAGAATTTTCAATATCTTGTACTAAATCTTCAACATCCTTTTACTAAAGTAGCCTCTTGAATTCACTTTTTCAGTAGAATCACATCTGGTTGCTGTACAATCTATTCCCTCTATTCCCACCAAGATTTTTGTCTCTAATAAATGAAAATAAGGTGACTAAGTCTTTTCAGCTGAAATTCACAGATCTTTTACTTCTACCTCTTCACTGTTAATCCCTACATTATGAGAGAAATGACTCATTAAAGTTGTATTGCAAGTGGTGGGTTGTGACTTCTGCTAACTCTTATCTGGGAAATGAGTCTGAAAGTCAGTACATGCCCAAATATCTAAGTGCTGGTCCAACTCCCTGTGCGTGCACACCTCTGCTCTCTGGACGAAAATTGCTATTACTGTCTTTGTTTGTCATGCTGTTGTGTCATGGATTGAACTCCCTGGTCCTTTTGCTAGATTTATATCAATGTTAGGCTTCCACCACTATCCTACTGGAGCTTCTCAGTATCACCATCTCTAGTGAGAAAAGTTGGCAGATAAAAACCGAAACTTCTGCAGATTTTTCCCATGCCCAGTGAAATTTTCCAGGTTCTCAGATCTAGAAGTCTGATATTGAAATATTATATTTAGGTAATAATCAGTGATTTCTAGGTCTGGTCTGGTTTGCCAATGCCAGTAGTAAAACTTTATTTTCACCAGTATCCATGCGAACAGAATAAGTAACCCAGGGAAAGACTCTTGCTTTTTGCCATAATTCTTTCAGCTGTTGTTACTAGACTCCCCAGTAGAAACCAATGCAAACGGTAATATTGTAACCCACTGCACACAGACTGAAAGATGGGACATTTAGTAAAGCCTTTGACTTGGTGTGACAGGACGAAGTAACAAATATTCCCACATCCAGGTCTATCCATTCAAAAACATAGCAGAGGCATACAAATAGGAAAAACTGCTAGTTACAAAATCCAGTTTTTAGTAGTGTAGAATTTCTGCAGGATGGCACAGAGAGGGGATTGGTCTATAGCAGGTCCCTTCTGATTGCTGTGATGCTTACCCCACTGTAAATTGGTTTGCTGTGAGTATCAGACTTTAACACCTACCCAGTAGGTGCTATATTTGAATGCTGTACTTGAACATGATTAGAGCCTCCTACAGAGCTTGGTGAGTTGGGGGAAGGAAAGCAGAACAATTCATTGCTTCTGGGAGAAGAGGATAAGGGCTGCAGGCACTCTCCTTACAGATAGATGTGTAATGCGAGGTACTGGACAGCATAAGAAGCAGAGTAGTAGAAGTGGTGTGGATACTTCCCAAGAAGTAGGGGGAAAGTGGAACTCTTGACTTTCTCCCCTATTTCTTCTTAATTACAGATACTCTTCCACTGTTATTTATTGTGTGCTATTGTCCACGGGGCAGCATCAGTAGCTGCTACAATGCAGTTCAGCTGTCTTGGTGTTCAGAGTGCTTGAAGCATTTACAGTGGAAAGGCAGGTGAGATGCAGGGCTTCTTTCTTCACTGATCTATAGTGTCTCCTGTTGACTTTCCACTACTCTTGAATGTGAAACTGGTACCTTGAATAATCTGAGCAGTATTTCCTTTCTCCAAGAATTAATGGGCCACACACTGGGAACCCAGTTACATCCTTATGATTCTGAATTGCTTTAGCAGTCCCTGGTTATTTGTTGCCTCAAGCTTACCAGCGTGACATCTAATGATCCCTCCCATTTATGGCTTGTGTGCTTGATTTGTGTAGCCTGGGACAGAAAACTGCAGGAGAGGAGCCAGTCTTCCCAGTGAGTCAGGGCTTTTAAGGGTTGTCTAGTTGATTGGGGAAATATGCTCTTTGAGTCAAATGCAGATACCTTTTGTGAGTAAAACATTAGCTCAGGTAACATGATGATCTGGATTCCTTTTTTAGCTCTGCTACAGACTGCCTAACAGGGATAGATTTCATCTGAAGTAAGTATGGCTATTTAACCAGCAGCTTGTGGTCACACAATACATCTCAATTATTCCTCTAGAGCAGAGAACAGTGCCTTTTTGTGGGAAGAAGAAATGGGATAATTCTTTCTAGATATTTTTTTCTACTCTGCTTCTCCTGGCCTGAAGTTGTTTGATCTAGGGACTGCAACTGCACCTATAGTTTGCAACCAAGGAGTCTGTCAAGTCAGGCATACATGACTTGAGTGACACACACAGGTAGAATAACCACTTATCTCATACTATTTACATCGTGCTCAGGTCCTACGCTTTCCCATACATCTCGATTAATTACACAGGTATCATCCCCATATGACATGGGCCATCCCTCAAAATTGTTCAAGGTGTTCATTTAGTCCATTCAGCTTCACCGGTCATAACAGACCTTCAGGGCAGAAGAGGAGATTCACATTGTTGTATTGTTGCATGCTATAGCCAGTTCTGGTTTGGAGAAAAAGGTCATAATTCATTCTTTAATTTGGGTAATCCTTACTGTAATACCATTGGTTACAGCTGTTCTCACAAACAAATCCCTTTGAAGTACACACCAGACTTCCCCATCCTTATGTATTACTCACCAACTGCATCCAGAGGCTTGAGCAAAAGCAGTCCCACAGATGGGTCTGACATTGCATGATGCAGGAATAACCCACACTGTCCTACCCAGAATGTTTTTCATATTTACTACAGGGAATTTATCTTCTTCTACAGTATGTATCGACTTTGAGTGGACAGGATCATCTCAATGGGCAGATCCCTGGGTGATGACTAACCAGGTGGCCTTCACTAGATGTGTATCCCAATGTTTGTACATCCCAGCACCCACTGCTCTCAGTGTTGTCTTTAACTGTTCATTGTGTTGTTCAGCTTTCCCAATAAGCTGCTGCGTGATGGGGGATGGGATGTACCCACTCAATTACGTGCTTTTTGTGTCTATAAGATGTCTATAAGATTATTTTAGAAATGAGTCCCATTGTCTGACTCAATTCTTTCTGGGTGCCGTGTTGCCACAGGACTTGCTTTTTAAGGCCCTCGAAAGTGTTTCAGGCATGGGGCACAGAATGTTTCCAGCCATCTGGTGGTTTCTTCCACCATTGTAAGCACATAGCACTTGCTGGGGCAGGTTTGTGGGAGTGTGAGATAATCCTCCTTCCTGGCCTCCTCAGATTCAAATTTCAGCCATCATCCTCCACACGAAAGAGACTTTACCTGCTTGGCTTGTCTAATTTTAGCATATCTTTCGCAGTCATGGATAACCTATGCAATAATGTCCATGGTCAAGTCCTGCACTTGATCCCAAGGCCATCTACATGTTACATCTCTTCCTTGATGGCCCAAAGCAACATGGGACTGAACTGAAATACTTCACCCTTATATTGTCAGTCCAAATCTACCTGAGACACTTCAATCCTGTGGATGTTTTGATATTTAAATTCCATGGTTTGAACACAGATTCAGTTGCATGCAATCTCTTTTGAAGTCCTTCTAGATGAACAGAAGTTGATATAAATTTGAAGTAGAAATGAAAAAACAAGAGAACTAAGACTGCAATCTCCAAAAAGGTCTGCAATGAAAGGGCTGTGGATTTTCAGCCTTTCTTAGCCAGTGCAGAGGAAATATAAGCCAGAGAAGTTCTGGTTTGTCAAGGTTATCTTATAGTTTTGAGAAGAGTTACCCATGGAACTCACAGCTCTGGGGATCTATTGTAGGTCTTAGGGAGTGGTAGGTGTGCATGACAGTTTGTAATCGAAAGCCAGATCTGGATGTAGACTGTGAGAGTCTGTGGAACAGTAAGACAAATCAGACTGTCTTTTCTATGGGCTGCTTGGGGCTCCTTCTCTTACCCTTCTTCAGAGGCAATGTTCTTTTCTTCTAAGGAATGATTATCCCAGACATACTTAATAAAAGAAACCAATGAAAAATCCCTTGAACACTAGCCTTTTAAAACCTTTTAAAAATATATCCAGTACTGTTACTTCTCTTTATCTCACACTGCCTCTTAGAGAACCCACTCCTATTTTTGCTTTTATTTGACATATCTTTCATCCTCAGGATGGTAGGCTAGTCCTGGCTGAACTCTACCAGGTTGTTCATGGTATCAGCTCAGCCAAGACTGTCTGGCAAGAGTTGCTGTATTGTGGACGGAAGCATTTACTTATATCTGTAACAGCCCAGAGGAAAAAGAAAGTCACTGAAAACTGTTGCCTTTGGATTTTTCTCCAGTGAAATCATAAACTGGTTGAGGGTGGAATTTTTCTAGTAGGTAGCCAGTGTGAACTCTGAGCACTTAATATTTTCTCCCACCCTAGATATGATGAATGCATTTGCTCTGGTCTGACACAGGGATGGGAAGACTGGAAGAGAAAAGGAATTTCTTATATACATCTCATGTTTTCAGCTATCATAGATCTTAAGTTCTTTTACACCTCAGAAGAAGCATTTTTTATGACCCACGGCCTAATTCTAACAGCTTAAGTATCCAAATTCCCAAGAATTTTAATTACATTTATCATGGGACACCATAGAATAAAGTTCCCTGAAAGGAAGAAGTCTTTAATTAGGATCATGTTCTCCTTGACAGCACATTTGTGAATAGTATTTCTGGTTATTGTTTTAACTACAAGTAAGGAGGATTAAACTATTTTTATACATGACTGAATTAAAGCTGCCCAAAGGCTATTGGGTTCTGCTTATTTATTTTATAACTAAGTAGATCACTTGGCAATACTAAGCTGCTAACAAGTAATCAAATTGTCCTCTTGCCCTACCATAATTAACATGAACTGCATACTCCTAATGTTCTCCTGATTAGTCCACAAATCTGAGGCACGGCATGGAGAAAGTAAGTAATGTATAGCTTTCTATCCTGTTTTACAGCTGCCTGTTTCGTAAACCACACCAGTTTATGCAGTGTAGTCTGAGTGCTCCTGATTCTGCCCTGGAAAACCAAGACAGGCTACTGATCAGGACAGAAGAAGCAGATGTTGTACTCATTCCGGAACCAGAAAATTAGGAACTCGTTCAAGTTTGTTTTGGGGGATGGAGAACCCATTAGAGTTCTAAAAACAATTTGTGCAATGGAGCATAGGCTGAAAAGTTTTGCTTAATACCTTCTGGAATTTTCCTTTTGGATTTTTAAATGTTTCTAGATTTTCATCCTCACTGAATGTAGTGAAAACATATTCCTTTAATCCTTACATCAGCCTTCCCTGTCTAAAAGAGTAGGTGCCACTCTAAAACCTAGAGGTAAGCAATCTTAAACTAAGGTGGCAGCATATACCCAGTTTGAAGAACACAAAATTCTTGGATTCCTGCAGAAGTATTAGTTTAAAGGAAAATCAGGAGACATTGCGAGCATGAAGACAGGAGGGTATGCAGCACTGTAAAGCTGATAAGATTTCAGAATGAGATGATAGCAAAAAGTGTTGAAGGTAGTGGTAGAATTATATGTAACAGTCTGCTAGTTACTTGTGTTGGGTGTCTACGTTTTATGTGAGTCACTACTGATCATACAATGTTCTTTGACTGCTTGTGGCTCAAGTAAGAAAAACAAATTTCTCCCAGGAACAGCAACAACTCTCAGTGAATCAGAAAAATGAAGTATGTGAAATAGATCAATAAATAGATAGATAGGTAGGTAGGTAAGAAGAAACAAGATAGAAAAGATAATTGTCGCATAAAATGTTCCTGGAAGTAAACAATTTATAGTATCTATCATTAAATAGAGAACAACTCTGAACTGAAATATTTTCTTCTACAACATTGTAGACAGGCGGATTTGAAACTTCAGTATGGACCAACAGCCTTGTGTTATCTTAGGAACGCAAGTAAACTGCCTTGAACTTCTGTGTGCAGCTAGAAGAAACTTTTACTGTGCTCTAGCTGTAACAAAATCTCCTTGCTTTTTGTGAACAGCCTTGCTTATCTTGATACATGATGCTTTAATGTCTCCTACTGTTATAAATAAATGGACTAAGGTAAGATAACTACTAAGGGTAGTTATCAAACATCTTGCTGCCCTGCCACTGCTGTCTGCTGGGGGAAATCCCAGGACTGCTGCCACCAGTGGTGAGACTGGCTGGCTGCTACCAGTAGTATGAGTACCTCACTATTAAACTGTTGAGACTAACTTGCCTCTGTGTACTTCCTTTGGGATCAGAAAAGCTTATGTAGAAGTGCTGGTGCTTTTGCTTTACATGGGGGAAGGGACTGTTTCACCTGAGTCACCTGAAAAAGTAGTAAAAGTGAAAAAGACTGAACAAAACACAGGACCAAATGCTGCAGCTCTGTTCTAAAAGGAGAAGCAGATCTAGTCTGGAATGAAGGGAGATTCATAATGCTAATAACCTAGATGGAGAAGCTTTCCTCTTCCCTCTTACTATCAACTGGATGTATTTCCGCAACACCTATCTGAGAAACACAGTAACAGCCTTCCCCATCTTCCTGTTCTCAACAATCCCTCCAGTTTAACCCAGGTAGATGGTGTGTGCTTGACATAGAATCTTAGAATATCCTGGTTTGGAAGGGACCCACAAGGATCATCAAGTCCAAATGCTATCAGCAAAAACTAATTCTGACCTATACATGGAAATGTATATTTATTTGTCATGGATCACAAAGCTGAATCCCTGAACATATTTGTAGAGAAACAATTTTACTTGTCTCATTCAGTCACAATTAAAGCGCTGTGCCTGCTTTTAAAAATCTGTTGCTTGCTCTTTTGTGAGATCCTTCCAAGCTGTGCAATTTCTCATTTAATTACGTGCCTCCTCTGATTGCCCACTGAAGCTTCTCCCTGAAAATTACTTTGACCTGGTGATGATACATGAGTGAGCCCAGGTCATAGAAGCTAGCTGCTGGATACTTCTGCTGAAAGCCCCAAAGTGCATCCTGGCTGGGAACCACAAGAAGCTTCCTTCTACCATCATCTTCCACAAGGAAGGAGAGGCCTGCAGTCACTTGTTCATGCATCAAGTTTCAAGATATTTAATCAGTGTGATTGTTTAGCATTGTCCTCCATGGCCTGGGTTTGTCCACATGGTCAGAACTACCTCAGAGATGTTTTACTGATACCCATTTCTCAGAGATTAACGCACCTCTATCTTATCAACCTTTTTTATTGCACCAGGACACGACACTTGGTTGTGTTACCATGTCAAGTTATAATTTGACTCCTGATTACCATTGCATTTGGCAACAGTATGGTGGTGCAGGGAGTCCTTGTTGGTCTGAACAATTCTGTTTCTCACATGAGGGGAAACTGAAGGATCAGCATCTAATTCACAGTACAAAATAATCTCCTTTTCACTCCAGAGCAGTTCCAGAAAAATATGTGCTATGAGTATGCTCGAGTTGGCACAAGAGGCATTTGCTTCATGGCAGAAATAGCAAAGGTGTTTAGAACTCTTTAAGTACCACCACTTTAAATTTACTATGAAGCAACATCCTTCAAAGCATGGATTGTGTGATTGTCTGTTCTGATTAGATGATTGAGAGCAGAGAAAACAGCTGACAGGGCTGCTGGATCTATGTGTATCTGCCCATTTGAAGGTGTTCAGGTGGGAACATAAAAGAACAGAAGAACATGCCCTTTTTCGTGATCCTGACTGTCAAGGCAAGGCTAAAGAAGTGTTCGTCATCACATAGGTTTATAGGTACATTAGGTTGGAAAGGAACTACAAGATCATCTAGTCCAACCATCCTCCTATCACCATCCCTACCCAACTACTAAATCAAATCCCTTAGCACCTCATCTAAACGCTTCTTGAACAGTGCTAGGGATGGTGCCTCAACCACCTCCCTAGGCAGGCCATTCCAGTGCCTGACCGCTCTTTCAGAAAAAAAATGTTTCCTCAGGTCTAAACTAAATCTTCCCCGGCGCAACTTGTGGCCATTCCCTCTTGTCCTGTCATTAGTTATCAGGGAGAAGAGGCCCACCCCCTCCTCACCACAACCCCCCTTCAGGAAGTGGTAGAGTGCAATAAGGTCTCCTCTGAGCCTCCTCTTCTCCAGACTAAACAATCCCAGCTCCCTCAGCCGCTCCTCATAAGACTTGTGCTCCAGACCCCTCACCAGTTTTGTTGCCCTTCTCTGAACACGCTCCAGGGCCTCAATGTCCTTCTTGTAGTGAGGGGCCCAAAACTGAACACAGTACTCGAGGTGCGGCCGTACCAGAGCTGAGTACAGGGGGATGATCACCTCCCTGCTCCTGCTGGCTACACTATTTCTAATACAGGCCAGGATGCTGTTGGCCTTCTTGGCCACTTGGGCACACTGCCGGCTCACATTAAGCCAAACATCAACCAACACCCCCACGTCCTTTTCCTCTCTGCATTCTTCAAGCCATTCTGCCCCAAGCCTATAGCATTGCATGGGGTTATTGTGGCCAAGTGCAGGACCCGGCACTTGGTCTTATTGAACCTCATCTCATTGAGCTCAGCCCAGCTGTTCAGCCTATCCAAATCCCTCTGAAGGGCCTCCCTACCCTCAGGAAGATTGACACATCCTCCCAACTTGGTGTCATCTGCAAACTTACTGAGGGTACACTCAATTCCCTCGTCTAGGTCATCAATAAAGATATTAAACAAGATGGGCCCCAAAACTGACCCTTGGGGGACACCACTCGTAACAGGACGCCAGCTGGACTTAACTCCATTAACCACTACCCTCTGGGCACGGCCCTCCAGCCAGTTCTCCACCCAGAGAAGAGTGAACCTGTCCACACCACGGGCTGCCAGTTTCCTCAGGAGAATACTGTGGGAGACCATGTTGAAGGCCTTGCTGAAGTCCAGGTAGACTACATCAACAGCCTTTCCCTCATCTACCTGTCTGGTCACCCAGTCATAGAAGGAGATGAGATTGGACAAGCACGACCTGCCCTTTGTGAACCCGTGCTGGCTGGGTCTGATCCCTTTATTGCCATGCACGTGTCGTGTGATCTCCGTCAAGATTCATCTGCTCCATAACTTTCCCTGATACCGAGGTCAGGCTGACAGGCCTGTAGTTCCCTGGGTCTTCCTTACGGCCTTTCTTGTAGATGGGAGTCACATCGGCAAGCCTCCAATCTTGTGGGACCTCTCCAGATAACCAGGAATTCTCATAGATGGCAGAAAGTGGCTCGGCAATCACCTCTGCCAGCTCCCTCAGCACCCTTGGGTGGATCCCATCTGGCCCCATGGACTTGTGGCAGTTCAGATGGAGGAGCAGGTCTCTGACTGTCTCTGCTTGGATCACAGGGGGTGTATTATGCGCTCCATCCTGGACTTCCAGGTCAGGGCAAGTACCGCGTGGACAACTGTTCTGTCTATTAAAGACAGATGTAAAGAAGGCATTGAGAACCTCAGCCTTTTCCTTATCCTCCATGGTTATATTCCTTGCCTCATCAAGTAAAGGAGAGAAATTCTTAGTTCTTCTCTTGCTGTTAATATATTTGTAAAAGGATTTTCTATTCTCCTTTACTGCAGTAGCCAGTCTAAGTTCGCTTTGTTAGCTAAGTTCGCAAGTTGGGCTTTTCTACTTGGACGTAGAAAGCATTAGAGAATAGGTAGGCTATTTTATGACTGACTCCTCGCTTCTCTCCTCCAGATGGTGTGATGTCTCCAGAGAAGGCAGGGACAAAGCTGTGGTGGTAGTCTGGCAGCAAGGTGCTTCCCAACCAAGAAAAAGCAGGTTTACCCTGAAGCAGGCCAGCCTCTCCTCAATTATAGGCATGTGGCCAACACTCAAAAAGAAGTGGACTTCTGAAGATCTCCCAGGAATAAACCATGTAATTGGCCAGCAACTGTCAACAGCTTCCAAGTATTAGCTTCTTTGTCTGAGATTACTAAAACACAAGACAGCTTAATCATTCCTAAATCCTAAATTGTGTATCTAATCTACTGTGTAGCTGAGTGACTGCCCCTGAGAGGAAAGCTGTGATTGTTTCCAAGTCAAACAGCAAGGATTAGAGCTCTTGCCCCTAAAAATGCAGAGTTTTTTAAAAGATTTGTGTATATTACAAACAGGAGAAAACCGATTTGTTTTCTTTTCCTCACATTCTTTAATATTATAAACAAATATATATGTATATATGTATATATGTGCAAAAGTCAAGCTTATCAGAAGCTCAGCTCCATAGAGAGGTATTTCACAATTTAGTTCTATTAGCATGGAGAGATTCATACAGAATCACATTGCTCACTGCTATCTTCACCTGCCATTGCAGTGTTATGTATTCTCATCCTTTACGCTTCCTTATCAGAACATCATTTTTATTGGAAGCACTTGTTCCTCCCTGACACAGGTCAAATTCTTTACTTATAAAGGCCCTTGCAGCGAATTTAGGCTATAGGTTAGAAAATAGTTGTTACTGAGATCAGAGCAGCCCACACTTCACACATCAAACCAGGACAGTTTAAAAGCATTTCAAACTTCTTTCACAGCAGTAGCTAGCTGTTCAGAGCAGTCTAATGGCTAACAGTTCTAAAAGCAGACAGTTCATTGGAAAGGGCTATTCTAGAAATGCATGTTAAATTAATTCCCTTTGTAGACAACCTTAGAGGAAAATCAGCTCTAGGAAGAGTTGTTAAATAATTTAATTGCTCATTTATAAAGCAGAAGGAAAAAAAACTCTAAACTTTAAGCCACTGGGTGGTTTGTGATGCTAAAGTACATCGTGGATTCCCACATGAGTGCCATTAAGATGGAATTAAAGGGCAGGGTACATATTGGTAAATTAAATTGCACAGATGGTGCAATTCCCCAGGAAAAGCATCAGAAACAGAGAACTTAGTGTTGTGCTGAAAATGAAATCTTAATATATGAAAATGCACAGCTAAAGCACTCAAAGAGTCTTAACTCTGCCTTATAGTGACACTACGAGGGAGAAAAGGGAAAGGGAAAAAAATCCACAAAATTAAATGTGACTTTAATAGCACTTGCAGAATTTACAGCTTACAGCTTTCAATTTCCTCTAGTTCACAGATCTGACTCTTTCTCTACTTTAGTGTAAAGCTTATGAGATCTTATAAGGTCTTATTGAAAGGATTAGCTACTCTCCCTAATGCTGAGTCTCTACTCTTGGCTAATGGGCATTCAGCAGGGAGACATCTGCATTTCTAAATTTCATGATGCTACTTTTATGAGTCACGTGATCTGCACCAAGCACAGGAATTGACAGAAAAACAGCTGCTATTGTCCCTGAAGAGAGTAAAAACTCTGCTACTTCAGGCAAATAAGCTGCTTGGGAATATAAGTATACTATAAGGAAGGCACATTCACAATTAACTCTCTCTCAGATTTATAGCTTAGGCTACTGTTTGAGATATTCCAGAATCACACAGTTGAAGGTGTGAGATCAGAGAGCAGCATCAGCTTTGCAGACTGTTGGTGGCCAAGTCATTCTTTTCAAAGATGGTGACTTCTGATCTATCTGAATCAGTAGAGAAGAACTGTAGGTTTTTGCTGAATTGAATCAAAACTAGCAAAACTTTTTTTTACCTTGGACTTCCGGAGGGCAGACTTAGACCTGTTCAGGACACTTGTTGCAAGGGTCCCTTGGGACTTGCTCCTGAAGGGTAAAGGGGTCCAGGAAGCCTGGATGCTCCTCAAGATGGAAATCTTAAAGGCACAGGAGCAGGCTGTCCTGGAGTCCCGTAAGTCGAGCTGGAGGAGAAAAAGACCAGTGCAGATGAACCGGGAACTTTTGTTGAGACTCCGAGAGAAAAAGAGAGTCTATGTCCTCTGGAAGATGGGTCAGGCTACTTGGGGTGACTACAGAGAACTGGCCAAGATTTGCAGGCAGAAAATTAGAAATGCAAAAGCCCAGCTTGAACTTAGACTGGCTACTGCTGTAAAGGAGAACAGGAAACCCTTTTACAAATATATTAACAGCAGGAGAAAAACTAAGGAAAATTTCCCTCCTTTACTCAACGAGGCAGACAATGTAACCACAGATGATAAGGAAAAGGCTGAGGTTCTCAATGCCTTCTTCACATCTGTCTTTAATAGACAGAACAGTTGTCCACACAGTACTTGCCCTGACCTGGAAGTCCGGGACGGGGTGCATAATGCACCCCCTGAGCCGGCAGTGTGCCCAAGTGGCCAAGAAGGCCAACAGCATCCTGGCCTGTATTAGAAATAGTGTAGCCAGCAGGAGCAGGGAGGTGATCATCCCCCTGTACTCAGCTCTGGTACGGCCGCACCTCGAGTACTGTGTTCAGTTTTGGGCCCCTCACTACAAGAAGGACATTGAGGCCCTGGAGCGTGTTCAGAGAAGGGCAACAAAACTGGTGAGGGGTCTGGAGCACAAGTCTTATGAGGAGCGGCTGAGGGAGCTGGGATTGTTTAGTCTGGAGAAGAGGAGGCTCAGAGGAGACCTTATGGCACTCTACCACTTCCTGAAGGGGGGTTGTGGTGAGGAGGGGGTGGGCCTCTTCTCCCTGATAAATAACGACAGGACGAGAGGGAATGGCCACAAGTTGCGCCGGGGAAGATTTAGTTTAGACCTGAGGAAACATTTTTTTTCTGAAAGAGTGGTCAGGCACTGGAATGGCCTGCCTAGGGAGGTGGTTGAGGCACCATCCCTAGCGCTGTTCAAGAAGCGTTTAGATGAGGTGCTAAGGGATTTGATTTAGTAGTTGGGTAGAGATAGTGATAGGAGGATGGTTGGACTAGATATCTTGTAGGTCCTTTCCAACCTTATGAACTTATGAAAAGTAGTAGGTGAAAAAAAATAATTCTTGGTGCTTGGAAGAAGAGCAAGGATATGTGCCTTGATAAATATTGTCAGTGCTTGAATATCTACGGATGTTGCATTCAGAAATTACATGTTTTGGTTAACATCCGCCAGCAAACCAGGCTTCCTCACATCCTTGCTTATGAAGATCTTCTGAATATCTAGTGATATAGAGGAGTTACAAGAATATAGATTATCTTTTCCTGCAAGACAAATCATGCACAGAGTAGTTGCAAAGACAGAAATCCACAGCCTCAAGTGAGTTGTCCACCTATCATCTGCCCAAGTGTTATTATGTATGTTAAATGTCAGGTTGATTGGAGAGAAGAGAAAGGTGCTTTTCTTCCCAGCTCATCACCTTCCACAGCTCTACTGCCTTTTCAAGGACAAATCTTAGCTGGGTGGCAGTGTTCTGTGATACTTTGAGTCTTTCCATAAATAATGATTTAACTAGTTTCATCTCCCTCTGGATGCAAAAAGGTAGCATCTCTCTGACAGCCATATTTTCCAACAAGGTGAGACCTATCTTGTTTTTGTGAGACAAAACCAGCTGTTGGAAAAAGCCAGGGAGTGACACTCAGCTACTTGTGCACCACTTGCCAAGCTAACTCAGCATTCAAGCATTGGGAAATGGGTTTTGAGATCATAAATACCAGGCGGTGGACCTTCAGAGCCACATGCTCACTTTTATTGCCACCATGAGTCTTAAGTCAAAATCTGCTTACCTGATTTACATGATAGCAAGTGTATTCAATTTTCACTTGTCCCAAAGCTACTTGCTATCTGTGCTAGCTGAAAGAGCTGGAACATACATATGCACTTTCTTCCACTTGTGAATCATCACTTGTTCAAGTGTCTTATCATTGAGATACTTTTAAAAGAAGGTAATAGGCTGTGCTTCTGGAAAATATCATCAGCGAAGTCTCCCACAGAGATACAGTATCAAGACACACATTCTTGTAATTGCTTGCTGAGGTGGGCATCTTCCAATTCTGTTGTGTAAATGTTTCATAGAACCATAGAATCATAGAATGGCTTGGGTTGGAAGGGACCTCAAGGATCATCGAGTTCCAGCCTCCCTGTCACAGGCAGTGTTGCTGACTGCTAGATCAAGTACTAGATCAGATTGCCCAGAACCCCATCCAGCCTGGCCTTGAACACCTCCAGGGACAGAGCATCCACAATCTCTCTGGGCATCCTGTTCCAGCACTTCACCACTCTCTCTGTGAAGAGCTTCCCCCTGACATCCTATCCGAACCTTCCATTCTTGAGCTCATGTTACAATTTTAGGATTTTTTATGATCAATATTCCACATCATAACATCCCAGCACTGGGAGTAAGAGAGTTAATCCTCCAGTTCCATGATCATTGATGAGTTCTGAGTATACCTGTTTCAGAAGAGAAGAACCACATACCCAAAAGGAGTTTTCTTTTCCATTTTCCATTTAGAGGGAAAGATAAAACTGCTGTCAAATCATGAGACTGGTTCTCTTTTCCTTTTTGGCTCATCCCCGTAACATGTCTGCTTCCTAACCATATTGCCTTCAGTATTAGAATAACATCTTTGGTTTTTGGACACTCTCTCACTTTATTCAATTTATTAGCTTCAATTCTAATTGTATTGTATTATACTCTTTTATTTTGCATTCCAATATCTTATTTAGTAAATTAGCTTTCCTCTTCAGATCATTGTCGCTGTTTTGTTTTTAGGCCCATCTCCCTACCTTTTCCCCTTTTCCCCTTTCTCTTTCCCATGGTGTGGATCCTGCCCCAGTAGTAACAGAACCAGCCCATAGACCAACAGCTTAAAACCATGCCCCATTTTCATATCACTATCTACCTGAGTAAAAAGTTGATTCCTCTCCTTTTTATAATCCCCTTTTAAAAACTGGAAGGCTGCACCCTTCTTCTGATGGAGCCCAGGATACCATTGGCCTGCTAAGCTGCAAGAGCACACTACTGGTTCGTGTTCAGTTTTTCATCCACCAGTAACCCTCCATCTTTCTCTGCATAGCTACTCTTAAGAGTTCTTCTCTCAGCCTGGATACGTGTCTGGGATTACTCTGACCCAAATGGAAAACCTTGCATTTTGCTATGTTGAACCTCATGAGGTTCACATAGGTGCACTTACTGAGTTTGTCAAGGTCCCTCTGGATGACAACTCTTCTAGTGTGTCAACCACACCACCTAGCTTAGTGTCATCAGCAAACTTGCTGAGGGTGCACTCGAGCACATCATCCATGTCATTAATTAGGATGTTAAAGACTACTAGTCCCAAGACAAATTCCTGGGGTACACTGTTCATCAACAGCTTCCACCTGGACATAGCACCATTCAACACAACCCTCTGTCTACTCTCTCTCAGTTAATTCCTTATCTACCAAATATTCCACCCCTCAAATCTCTATCTCTCCTATTTAGAGATAAGGATTTAGTGGGGGACCATGTGAAAGGCTTTGAACAAGTCCAGGTAGATTACATCAGTTGCCTTTCCTTTGTCCACCAGCGTCATCACTCCATAATAAAAGGTCACAAGATTGGTCAGGCATGACCTTCCCTTGCTAAAGACACCATGACTGTCTTGGATTTCCCACTCATACCTCATGCCTTAACGTGTCTTCTAGGAAAACTAGTTCCACAATGTTTCCACGCTTTGAAATAAACATTTCTGCAACTCCTTCAAGCAGCCTCCAAGTAATTCTAAATGTCAAGATCTGATTATTTGAATTCCTTCATTCTAAATGCCTTAGAACTTGGCCTTCTTGTTTCTGAACCTTATTTCTCACCCACAGATGGAGTTAATAGCACTCATTTTTTTGTTGAGGAATAAATTCATTTGACTGAGGATGCAAATGTGCTGGACTAGACCAGATTAAACCCCTCCTATAATTAAATGCACAAAATATGTGCAACAACTTTGACTCCCCCAGTATTTGAGTAGCAGCCTCACAAGAAAATACAAGAAACCTCACTGATGAAGGATGAGTGCATGTTTTGTTTAACAGCGCTTCTCTTTTTATTCACTTTGGCAGGGAAAAGAACTAATAAAAATCAAAGTTCAGTTTTAAGTGAGGAGAAAGGAAAAGAAAACTGCACTTGGCAGCTGCCAGCCTATAAAGACTAAGCATTTCTTTGAATACTAAAGTGAAGACTTTTTGTGTGCATTCATTGACCTTATCAAACTGACTAGATGAAAGGAGGGGAATATGATGATTAGTTAGTGAATATTCTAGAGTCATGGTGAGAGTGAATTGTGTGTGATCTGAAATAGATTTTTGACATTGAGTTTCTAATTTCATTTTCATTTAACACATCAGAAATACAATTCATCCTGCAAGCTGTGGTTTCAGTAATATCAATTAACCAGCCTCTGGGCACGTGTTATTATCGAGAGATGGCTGTAACCCGTGGAAGATGGGAATTTTTTTTTGTCTGCTTCTTGCACATCTTCTATGATATAATTATCTCTCTACAAGAAGATCTTTTGCTGTTAGTGTTATTAGTATTTTTGCAGAGTTCAGCAGAAAGTTCATGTAGAGTAAGACGTAGCCACAGGCGCACAAATTATGCAACAATAAAATACTGATTTTATTATTAGCACCTCAAAAAAGCAAAATAAACGATGCATTAGAGATCACACAAAACCTACATCTCAGCTTAAGAAAAGGAATTTGGCTATTACAGTGCAGTTATCAAGGTGACAATTTCTTCAGCAATCAGAATTTGTACCTGAACCATCACAGAAAGAGATTCCTTCTTCTCCAGTGGTGGGAGACTCCCACAAGCCCTAGACCATTCATGGGAGGAAAAGGAGAACTGTCTTCAGTCGGTGGTATATGCTTTGTGGGAAGAATGGAAGTCTTCTCCCAAAATAAGATTTCAGATAGTCATGTACTTCCACAGGTCTGAAGCAGAATCAGTAAGGTTGGAAGCAGTACTACCAACTGGTCTCCTCAGTGTGGGAAGCAGATTTTTTGCGAGTGTCTCTGGCCCTCAAATTCATCCCCAAAAAACCTCAGAAAGCAAGCCTACTATCAAAAAATCATGAAATTACCTGTCAACAGAAGTCTGCATGCTCCACAAAGTTCAGGCTTTTTATTCATTTTCTGCTTTTATTGAAACTCTCTGCATTTGACAGACTTTTCTGTAAGTACTGTCCTTAGATTTTCTTCTGTCTTAGCTTAAGTCCATAGCAAGGGCATAGAGTGTTGCGTTGAGGTCCTGAGCTATGTAGACCAATATCTGACAACTTGCAAAGACTTTCATTTCCATAAATATTCATTGTTATAGGAGTTGTGGATTACAATCAGAAGCACAAATGAGGCACGAAAGTCTAGAAATAGAGAACTGCAGATAGTAAATATGTACATCCAGCAACATTTCTTAGATTAACAGCATCTTATTTCAAACACATTTGAACTTTTCTTATGTAGTTCTAACTGTATAATTTGTTGGCATTGACTGTTGCATGGGTTCAGGTGATGATTATTCTCCACTACCAGTTATGTGTCTTCATGTCTTCCATAACTGGCAAGTACTTCAATCTCTAGACACACTGGGAGAGATTCAAACACTGAACTTGCAACATAACTGCTTCCTTGGGAAAAAAGGTACTTGTCAGAATCTGAGAAGTATGTCTTTTCATCCATGTCAGGCTTTAATGCAGAGCTGGGTTGCTAGAGTCCTATGTATGGCCTGTCTCTTGGTTGCAAGTGAAGAAAGTTGTAAGTGACGACCTCCTTTTTCCTGACCTTCTGAAAAAATTAATCCTTGCTGCATTTCTTGAAAAAGACTCTACTCTGAAGCCATGTTGGACATAGCCATGTTCTGGAGCCATAGGACTCTGTAAATACCACAGAATCAGAATGCTAGATAAATCCTAAGAGCAGGGCTTTTATTTAAAGTCACTCCTAGTAAGCTTCACAAATTATCTCAGAAACAGGCAGCACCTACCCACAGAATGCTGGTTCATTTCTCTATTTATGAGTAACTGAACTCCTAAAGTCTAAGCATGATATCCACATGCTTTCACACAAATTAGTGCCATGATCCTCCATCAAGTGTTTGTATTTCCCACAGCTACTAACTTGCACAATTTAGGGAGCATGACTTGAATGGTGTGTGTGTTGTGCAGACGTTGAATTAAGACTGACCTCAAGGAAACATGATGTGTTATGAAAACTCCAAATATGGGGGGGGTTTGGGCTCTATCACACATGTGCATTCAAGAAATTGAGGTCAGACTGGCATCATTAACTTTTCTGGAGAAAGGAGAAAAGATTTGGCAGTTAAGACCTAGAATCAAGTCCTGTTTGCCTTTCTTCCATAGGCAGCAGACACAACAAAAAGGTAGTGATTTCTCACATTCAGTCACTTCTGCACACAAATCAACCTGCAGCCAGTAGCTTGAAAGCTGAAAATTTGCACATTCCTTAACCAAAGGCAGCAAATGAAAAAGTACCTGTGTTCTATGAAGTCTGATTGCTGAGTATTGATAACAGGTATGTTTGGCCGCTCAGCATTCTACGATTTCACTCGTAGCTGCAAAGTTTATTCCTCTTGTCTCATGTAACTTAGAGAAAGTTTTGATATCAAGGGTTTGGACTTATTACTTCTAAATCTCTGGATTCACAGTAATCTCCTCCCTCAGGGAGGAATCTCACTTAGGACTGGAAGACTAATGTGAGAGAATAAATTATATTGTAAATGGTGTTCGTTGTGGTTTTCTTTCTTAATTTTCAAAAAGAGCTAGAAGAAAGGGTAATCATTCTGATTAAGACATCTGAGATGAGAAAAAACACTTTTCAAAATCCACTAGGAGATAAGGACACAAAAAAGAGACGATAAGAAATATTTCACCTCATTGATGTCTTTATTTAGTGTGTGGCTAGTCAGAACTAATGTGCCCAATTTCAGATATGTGAAAGACTTAACATACTTTGCAGAATACCGGAATAATGAACACTAATAAAATCTCAGGGATCAGAAGCTCCTATTTATATTCAGATACAACATCTAACACTAATACTGTGTCAGAGAAAAATGAACAAGGAGACAAATTATCTAAGAACACTGTAGTATAGTAAAAATAGAAAGCTTTTTTGTAATCCTAAAAGCAGTACAAACAGAAAAGAGGTTGCACAATTAATGTCACAATGAAATAAAGATTCAACTAAAAAAATCTCCTCCCACTGGAAAAGCATGAACATCCCACAAATCTATAACTAGAACAGGATTCATTGTGTGTGGAAAATATGCAAATGCAAGCCCTTTCCATGCCCTCCAGATTCCTAGCTGGGTTTAAGCAGTCAATAAAATCCAGGTACCAGAGGCACAGATGGGTTTCTTGTAAGGCAGTCTCAGGACAGGGTTTCTCTTGTTTGCCAAGAGGCTGTTGCTAAGAATTGATGTCCTTCATCAAAACCAAAACTAGGGGTGATGGTTTTAAAGATTTAAAATGTTTTTGATGCTATTTTTGCTCTGTTCCCTTCATGCTCAAGCTTCCTCTTGATAGAAATGTTTTTAGAGTGTTAAAAGATTACTCTTGAGAAAGATAAGATGAAAGGAAATAGTCTTCAATGACAGAAATAAAAAGCCTGAAAAAATAATATCTGTGAAATTTAAGTACCAAATATAAAGTTTCAATATAAGAGCTGCTAAGTTCAGTGGGAATGCCACACTGACATCATCTGATTGTCACATCAGCAGGAACCTATTCATACAAGATTAATGACATTGAGTTGGAATTAAAGAACTTGCTTTAAGTTAAAATTAGAAAATGGACTGTGGTTTTTCTGGCATAATAACCCATCATCGGACCAATAAAAGAAAAACACTTCAGAAATACAGACATCTCAGTTCAGAAACTGAGTTCTTCTGGGTCATTATTGTTATAACTGTTTAGAATAGAGGTACTAGAATTTTACACCCTGCCAACAGGATAAACATTTAATTTTTCCAAAAAAAAAATATTTCGCAATGCTCCTTTAGTCCTGACAGAAAAAGGTCAGTATTTGTTTTGAGCTGCTGAAAAACTGCTCCCTGTGCTAATATATTTTAAGAAGTTTCAGGATGTACACTAATACACCTATGGAAACCTTACTAAGCAGAACAGCCATGTCTGTTTGTACTTAGTGTCTGGCCCTTGAGACCATGCTGACTTAGAGTCTTTACCACAATTATAATTAAAAAAAAATGTCAAAGCAAGTTCCTGGCATCTACCTAAAGATGAAAGGGTACCTGGAAATGAAATTAAAATACATTGCCTGTCATTATGTGAACCCACTAGAGAGAGTAAATTACCATTACCTCGAGTAGTCTCTTCAAAGCACTGTTTTACAATGCCTATTGCATGGAGGTGGCACTAACCATTGCTAAGGGACAACAGGTGGTAAGAATCTGTGCTGATGTGTATGAATTATTGGACACATTTTATCAGCCTCTTGCTGGCATCACAAGTCAAGTAGCTAGATGCTATCAAATGGAATGTTGGCATGGTTGGCAGTTCTGATAGCAGCTATTGTTGATAGCTGGCTTGTTGTGGAGACACAGCACATACCACCAGTAAAAAAAAAATCATTGTTTCCATGAAAAAAGTGAAAGAAGGTATCTGGCCTTAAGACAGCTTTGGATTGTATCCTGCTCTTTAAAGAGAACTACTTGTGAACATCCTAAGGAAAAAGGTGGTTTTCAAGGAACCCTAGATGCACAAAAGGCTGTCAAACATGCAAGGATGGATTGCTTTAGTTACTCAGCTCACTCAGGTAGCTTGGAGAGAGAATTTCTAGAACTTATTACCTAGATGTATTCTGAATGCATCTGGAAGTTCAAATGAGTGACCACAACCACACTGTTAAATTCATGTAGACATTTCATTTGATAGCATCTAGCTACTTGACTTGTGATGCCAGCAAGAAGCTGATAAAATGTGTCCAATAATTCATACACATCAGCACAGGTTCTTACCACCTGTTGTCCCTTAGCAATGGTTAGTGCCACCTCCATGCAATAGAAAGCAATACCTTTTGTTCTGAACTAGGATGTCATGTCTGTGTGATGCAGTATAGAGACACTACCTGGAGTCTTGAAAGGAGCAACACACTGCTAACAGATCTGGAGCTAGACACACCACAGGTGTACTGCATGTCATATTTTGTTTCTCTAGAGAGACACAGCCAAGCTAGAAGAAGATTTCCTCCATTAAAGATACTATTAATATTCCAGTATTTCCATGCTATTGTTCACCTTAATTAAATGGCCCCAAGTAGTACTGCTCTCAACAAATACCCATTTAGAGAAGTCCTGCAAACTCACTGTCATGCAGTCAAACAAAAATAAATAGAGTACGAGTACTGCAGTTCCTTCCTTTTATAATTAGCATCCCTGTGTTTTAGTTCACAAATTCAGGAGACTTCTCAATGATTGTTGTGCCATTCTCAGCTCCTGATTTGCTTTCATTTTCAGCTGTTTCTTAAGCAGTCCATGGCTTCACTACAGCAGTGCACAGAAACCTAAAAGATTTCCTCATGCTGCTTACTGCCTGCTCAGCTTAGTTGATTCCAAAAAGTGTAACTCCCCACTGTAGACAGTAAAGAAATGACATGTAAGAAAGAATAGAAATGATTTGGGTTGGAAGGGACCTCAAAGTCCACCCAGTTACAACTTCATTCTGTGGGCAGGGCTGCCACCCAGTAGATCAGGTTGCTCAGGAGCCTGTCCAACAGAGTAAGCAAAGCATAATCATTGGTGTAGAATGCTGTTCCCACGTCCAGGTTTCTCTCTTTTAAACTGAAGCCATTCTCCATAATATTAAACATATTGAATTCCTATCTGTAGTTTTGGACAAACTCCCTTTGCTAAATCCAGGTATCAAAGGAAGATTTAAGTTCTAAGACCATTCAGTTATTCCATTTGAACTAGGTCATGCATAATGAAGCAGAAGAACTTGGATCAGGAAGTGGGACATGATGATGTAAATAAGCATCAGCCCTAGTTTACTTCTATAATGGTTGTGTAGGGTGAATAACCCAAAAAAGAGTGATACTCAGAGAAGTATAGAATATATATATTGCTAGGCTTATCTGGATGGTAAACAGACAAACAGTGAATAAAGAGAGGCTCACCTTTTCCAGATGGTTGAGGTTCACCAAAAACTCCACAGGAGAGGGTTCTCCAAGAAGAGCTCCTTCCCTGGTGGTGGTCAGCCCTTAAATGGAGTCTGGGAGAGGTGGAGCCAAACTCCACCCCTTTCCATCACACAGGTACATTACCTTCACCTGTGCCCCTGCAGCTGAGTCAGTGCTGGCCTCAGGTGACCAATCAGTGGATCAGGCCGTGATTCAACAGTTCCCATACACGTTGTTAGCTTCTGAAACATTTGCTTCCTTTTTTTTCCCTAGTAATTTTAATATAATAATTGTTGGTAATCAGAAAGCTATGCCAATTATGTAACATATATATTTGGAGTCTTAAATTTATTCAGTATAAATGCACAATACATCATTTTCTTAACATGAATCAGTTTTTTCTAGCTATGCCATTATGTCATATTTGAACAGAAATTGAAATTAATTAGGTCTGCAAAACAGCCTTTAAATACTGCTTTTATTCATATTATCTGTTACATCTGCTGAGTGTACAAAGAAGAAAAATGTTAATCAAAATATGTTTTGCATTCTGAAAATGTTTATTTTAAACAAAAGAAACACAACCAATAAACAAATAGATTTAATTGCTCAGTAACAATCACCACACTTTCATAATCTCAAATTCAGCTCTCCTAATGTGGGATCACAAGGAAAAATAAAAAATGAAAATAATAAAAAAACCTTTTTCTCCTCTTTGTCTCAACTTCAGCTTGTTTCCTCTACTTCCAGTAAAGGAGTTACTGAAATAATTTTGATGAATAAATTAAAACTGCAAAGAAATTCTTGTTATAGCAAATTACACACCTGTTAGGCTGAGATTGCCTTTCCATTCTAATATTTCCAGGTCCTTCACAAAAGAAAGAAAATCTTTCAGAAATCAGGTTTTGTCCCTGAAAATGCACAGCAGAAGTAAATGGTTAGCACAAATGGTAGTAACTGGAGGTACCTCCAGAGTTTATTAAGAAATCAAACTTCAACTTTCAACGAGTGTGTTTTCTCAATTATTATTCAGTATTTTCCCTTAAGTTTCTAATAGAAGGTGCACAAGTGGGGACAAAAAGCAATACCTGAGGAACACAGCAAAAACGCCTTCTCTTCAGGTAGGCAGCAGCACCTGTCATTCTCTGTGTATGTAGAGGTTACTTGTCATTTACATACAGATACAAAATCCAACAGTGATCATACAGCAATAGACCGTATCTATGACAGCTTTATTCTTACAGTTGTAGCTGTTCATGAGGTCACAATTCCTTTATGGCAAACCTTGGAACTATCAGAATCTGCAAAGTCCCTAAAAGAATTCTCATCTTGGCGTTCTCCTGTGGCCATTTTCCAGTGGAGTATCTTCTAATTCCGCTACCACCAATGGCACATCTCTTTTAGGATCTCTCAGTGTTTAGCTGAAAGCCCAGCTGCTTTCAGTTTCCGAATGACCTTGTTAAGAACCATTAGCTAGTCAAGCAAGAGTGAAGGGAGCATCTGAACAGCCTTAGGGTTTCTTGACAGAGAAGACCAAAAATAGAAACACTTCTTTTTCTAAATATCTACACTTTCAGACTTGTTAACATGACTATGTATTTCAAGAAAAAGGCACCTCAGCTAGAAAATTCCTCTATATCCTGCTTCCCTTTAGCAGTTCAGAGAAAAGCAAGCTCCAGACAGGTGCACCACCACACCACTCTCACAGTCTCTCTCTTCAGATACACAGGGGAGAAAATCCAATGAAAAAAATGTTTGTGCATTTTAAAAACTTACAGGCACCAACTATAATCAGAAGCAAAATAGACTCAGCATAGGGAAATGGATGTAATTTATTGCTTATTACTAACAGACTAGTGCAGTGAGCACTGACAGCAAAATGAGACCACCTTTCCCCTCCCCACTCTGTCATACTTCCTCCCCCAAGCAGCACATGGGAATGTGCAATGGTCACTGTGCTCAGTCCATAGCACTCCATCTCTGCAGCTTGTCCACAGACCCTCTGTGCTCCCACGTGGGCCCGTAGTGCAGGGCCCACCCTATACGAAGCAGCAAAGCTCTGTGGAGCAGAGCTGCTCACAGATGCTGCCCTGCAACCCACCTCCACTTATGGTGCTGAACCATCACCACATAAACTCAGTACAAACACTAGCCCTCAGCATGAATCATGTTCAAGAAGAGTGGAACTGTTGCCTGGCTATTCCTAGGTTTGTTTAGTTGGAAGATCACCTGTAGCAGCCTGTACAAAGCAGGATGTGCTACAATGCCACAAGGCTTTCCGCTCTGGTAGCAGCACTCAAAGGAAGCTGAAGTTCATCTGAGCTCTATATCTTCTTTCAGAAGATTCTGAGAGATGATAGTCATTCTCATGAGAGAAAAAAAAAAAACTTTCTTAATTGTGCTTGTTTCTCCTCAGCCTCATAGTGCTCCACAGTAACAAAAGATATAAACTGTTAAGAAGTCAGAAGATGTTATGCCTGCCCACTCTATACCATGCTAACACCCTTGCTTAGTCTGCTATGCTCCATCCAGCTGTCTTCTCCCATCAAACAGCCAGTTCAGAATTTTCAGCTCACACTTAATCACAGAATCACAGAATCATAGGGGTTGGAAGGGACCTCAAGAGATCATCGGAGGGCAGACTTAGACCTGTTCAGGACACTTGTTGCAAGGGTCCCTTGGGATTTGCTCCTGAGGGGTAAAGGGGTCCAGGAAGCCTGGATGCTCCTCAAGATGGAAATCTTAAAGGCACAGGAGCAGGCTGTCCCAGAGTCCCGTAAGTCAAGCCGGAGGAGAAAAAGACCAGTGTGGATGAAGCGGGAACTTTTGTTGAGACTCCGAGAGAAAAAGAGAGTCTATGTCCTCTGGAAGATGGGACAGGCTACTTGGGATGACTACAGAGAACTGGCCAAGACTTGCAGGCAGAAAATTATAAATGCAAAAGCCCAGCTTGAACTTAGACTGGCTACTGCTGTAAAGGAGAACAGGAAACCCTTTTATAAATATATTAACAGCAAGAGAAAAACTAACGAAAATTTCCCTCCTTTACTCGACGAGGCAGGGAATGTAACCACGGATGATAAGGAAAAGACTGAGGTTCTCAATGCCTTCTTCACATCTGTCTTTAATAGACAGAACAGTTGTCCACACGGTACTTGCCCTGACCTGGAAGTCCAGGATGGGGTGCATAATGCATCCCCTGTGATCCAAGCAGAGACGGTCAGAGATCTTCTCCTCCATCTGAACTGCCACAAGTCCATGGGGCCAGATGGGATCCACCCAAGGGTGCTGAGGGAGCTGGCAGAGGTGATTGCTAAGCCACTTTCTGCCATCTATCAGAATTCCTGGTTATCTGGAGAGGTCCCACAAGATTGGAGGCTTGCCGATGTGACTCCCATCTACAAGAAAGGCCGTAAGGAAGACCTGGGGAACTACAGGCCTGTCAGCCTGACCTCGGTATCAGGGAAAGTTATGGAACAGATGATTTTGAGGGAAATCACATGACACGTGCATGGCAATAAAGGGATCAGACCCAGCCAGCACGGGTTCACCAGGGGCAGGTCGTGCTTGTCCAACCTCATCTCCTTGACTGGGTGACCAGACAGGTAGATGAGGGAAAGGCTGTTGATGTAGTCTACCTGGACTTCAGCAAGGCCTTCAACATGGTCTCCCACAGTATTCTCCTGAGGAAACTGGCAGCCCGTGGTGTGGACAGGTTCACTCTTCTCTGGGTGGAGAACTGGCTGGAGGGCCGTGCCCAGAGGGTAGTGGTTAATGGAGTTAAGTCCAGCTGGCGTCCTGTTACGAGTGGTGTCCCCCAAGGGTCAGTTTTGGGGCCCATCTTGTTTAATATCTTTATTGATGACCTAGATGAGGGAATTGAGTGTACCCTCAGTAAGTTTGCAGATGACACCAAGTTGGGAGGATGTGTCAATCTTCCTGAGGGTAGGGAGGCCCTTCAGAGGGATTTGGATAGGCTGAACAGCTGGGCTGAGCTCAATGAGATGAGGTTCAATAAGACCAAGTGCCGGGTCCTGCACTTTGGTCACAATAACCCCATGCAATGCTATAGGCTTGGGGCAGAATGGCTTGAAGAATGTAGAGAGGAAAAGGACCTGGGGGTGTTGGTTGATGCTCGACTCAACATGAGCCGGCAGTGTGCCCAGGTGGCCAAGAAGGCCAACAGCATCCTGGCCTGTATTAGAAATAGTGTAGCCAGCAGGAGCAGGGAGGTGATCATCCCCCTGTACTCAGCTCTGGTACAGCCGCACCTCGAGTACTGTGTTCAGGTTTGGGCCCCTCACTACAAGAAGGACATTGAGGCCCTGGAGCGTGTTCAGAGAAGGGCAACAAAACTGGTGAGGGGTCTGGAGCACAAGTCTTATGAGGAGCGGCTGAGGGAGCTGGGATTGTTTAGTCTGGAGAAGAGGAGGCTCAGAGGAGACCTTATTGCACTCTACCACTTCCTGAAGGGGGGTTGTGGTGAGGAGGGGGTAGGCCTCTTCTCCCTGATAAGTAATGACAGGACGAGAGGGAATGGCCACAAGTTGTGCCAGGGAAGATTTAGATTAGACCTGAGGAAACATTTTTTTTCTGAAAGAGCGGTCAGGCACTGGAATGGCCTGCCTAGGGAGGTGGTTGAGGCACCATCCCTAGCACTGTTCAAGAAGCGTTTAGATGAGGTGCTAAGGGATTTGATTTAGTAGATGGGTAGGGATAGTGATAGGAGGATGGTTGGACTAGATGATCTTGTAGGTCCTTTCCAACCTTATGAACCTATAAACCTATGAACCTATCGAGTCCAACCCCCCTGCCAAAGCAGTTCCCTACAACAGGTTGCACAGGTAGGCATCCAGGCGGGTCTTGAATATCTGCAGAGAAGAAGATTCCACAACCCCCCTGTGCAGCTGTGCCAGTGCTCCATCACCCACACTGTAAAGAAGTTCTTGCGCACATTCGTGCAGAACCTCCTGTGCTGCAGTTTCTGTCTGTTCCCCCTTGTCCTGTCTCAACACACTGCTGAAAGAGTCTGGCCTCTCCACTTTGTCCCCCACACCTTAGATATTTATAAACCTGGATCAGGTCCTGTCTCAGTCTTCTTTTCTCAAGGCTAAGGAGATCCCAGTTCACTTAGCCTTTCTTCATAGGGGAGATCCTCCAGGCCCTTCACCATCTTTGTGGCCCTGCGCTGGACTCTTTCTAAGAGATCCCTGTCTTTTTTGTACTGAGGAGCCCAGAACTGGACACAATCACACATCACCATCTTTGGTGATGCCTGCATGCATAAAAAAATTGTCCTTCACACAAGGCCAGAATCAATGCAGGCACTCAAATGCAAAAGACCCTAAAGCTGAATAATCAATAGACATGTTTCTATGTAGTTGGTTTATAGTTAAGGTTCTTTAACATTTAGGTTACAGTTGTATCCTAAACCCAGTGAAATCAAGCATCTGTACTTGATGGTGTAGAAACCTTCAGGACAAGATCAAATGTAGGCAGCATCTGAGAAAACAGGAAGTCACAGTGTTACCCTGGCAATAGAAACTGCTGTCCCAGGTCAAGCCTGTTCTTTGATTTCTGCTCAGTGACACAATGTACATGCATATGTCTGAATATACACACTTGCATAGTTTAAGATTCTGAATTACGAACAGGCTTAGATGACAGTAAAGATGAAAATGAAAACAACTGACAGGTAGACAGACAAATAGATAGTTAGAAAAATAGACAAAAAGTTACACAATGCCAACACATGAATTTCTGCCCCTTTGTCAAAGCCATCACCTGAAAATCTGAACCTTCATGAATGTTCTCTTCTGCTGCTGTGTTTTTTTACTATGACTGCTGGAAATGTAAGAGTTTTTTTTATCATATTTGTGGTAGGAAGGTTCTCATTTTAGCTGATGTTTTCACCTTATGAATATGATATTGTTGGTATTTACAAGGTCTCTCCATATGAAAGAACTGCACTGAGTTTTCCTTTGCAATTCTCCTGAGCTCCAGATGTGCAGGGTTTTCTCACACCAGGCTGGAAGAGAAACATTACCTGTGATCCTTAGAGAGCCAAAACAGCTCACCCAAATGGTGGTAGGATGTAGTCCAGCAGATGCTTCAGAAAACTATTTTTCTCTTGGTGGAAACTCTAAAGGATTGATACATTAAAACAAAAGGGAACTGAAATAAGTTCTGTGCAACTCTGAATTCTCCTAGACTGTAAACGCTTCCACCAAACTCTTCTTCCCTCCAACTCCTCATAATAAAACAAGCATCAGCATAATGATCTAAAAAAAAAATAATGTTTGTTCTTATGTGAGTCTGAGGTTTTGTGTAGCAGTAATATTCACCACAGATAGAAAATTCCAATTCCACACCATTAGTGACAAAATTGCAGCAGGTTCAAGCAATCAGAAAAAACTGGTCATTGAAAGTGTGTTAAATTTCTGATGAATTTCTGAAACAAGATTCAGCTCCCTGTGGTACAGTAATAACTCAGCATACCAGAGATTGACCTTACAGTTAAAGAGATAGAATGAAGAATCTTAAAGTCATTTCTTAACTGTGAGTAAACTCTTCAATACAGAAACAGTAAATAAATGAGAGCTTTTTCAGATAAAACAAGTGCTTAGCAGAAGAAATTTATTTTAGTGAAGTTCTTTCTTTACAGATTTCAGAAAGGCAAAGCAATGTTTCCTTCTTCGATTTTGGTCAAAGATATGTCAGATTTTAACTTTCAAATCCTAAAAAATTATTTTCAATGCATTTAGGAGAAATGAACACCTAGCAGTTTTTATTTAGCCTGTCAGCCAGCTCTGATGAGGGGTTTCTTCGTACTTTGTTCTCACCATTGGCTTACAGTTTTGACAAGTAACCATTGACAAGGCCTTTCAGTTCTGTGAGAAAGTCAACATTAATGAATGCTTCTAAAATGTTTCAAGTGACTTTTTCTTTACTTTTCAGCTTTAAAATCATGGTAAGCTTTTCTGTGTTGATGAGTCTATCCTGACACTAGTTCACAAATCTTCTGGAGGCATTAAAAATGGTCAGTAGGTTGAAAGCCCACCACATCTGATATATCATGCACTATGTGTATGATCTTTGATTTTTTCTTTTTATTAGACATTATGCATTTGAGCTGTCAAACCCAAAGATGTATACATTATCCAATTTTTCCTATCACAGTGAAGAAAAAAAAACAACACAGAAAAAAACTGTTCAGAAAGCATTGTATTTTACTATCAAAATACGGCTATCAATCCTTCTTCCTCTTCAAATGAAAAAAAAAGTTTTCTTTCAGCTAGGGAGTCTTAAGCAACATGCAAATACTATGGCTTTATTCAGACTGTCAAAATAATATAACCATAGAATTGCTTGGAAGGGAAGGGACATTAAAAGTCATCTAGTTCCTGTCTCTTGCCATGGGTAGAGACCCATCCAACCTGGCCTTGAGCATCTACTGGGATGGAGCATCCATAGCTTCTCTGGGCTATGTTCTGGTCTGAGACACTGCTATTTACTGCTTATGTTTATGTAGGGAAACTCATCTTCAGACTTTTAGTTTGCTTGGAACTTGTGACTCTGCCCTCTCTCTCTGCCCTTGTCTCTCTTCTCTCCCAAGGACTATGGCTACTTTACTTTGAAAAAAGGTTTCTATTTACCTGTATTTTCAAAATGGTATTTAAAAGTGATATTTAAGCAATGTTTTTCATAGAATTACAGAATATTGTGAGTTGGAAAAGACCATAAGGATCACCGAGCCTTGCAGAAGTCAAGGTACACAACATCCACTACTTACCCCTCATCTACCCAAATGGTCATGACATCCTACCACACTGGTCAAGCATGAGATCCCCTTGGTGAATCCATGTTTACTGCTCCTATTAAAATCCTTCTTCTACTTGTGTGGAGATTACATCTAGAATAAGCTACTCCATCACCTTCTCAGGGATGGAGCTGAAGTTGTTTGCGAGACAGTTTGACCCGGTACGGTGACAATTGAGGCAGGGGACTCACAGGCCCACACCCCGGGAAGGGGAAAAGGGAAAAAGAAGAAGGGAGATAGGCCTAAGAACAAAACAGCGGCAACGATCTGAGTAGGAAGGCTAATTTACTAAATAAGATATCAGAAAGGAAAAAAATAACACAATATAATATAATATAATTGGAACTGGGGCAAATGAATAAAATAAAATGAGCAAGAGAGAGAGAGAGAGTGATAAACCAAAGGCCTTACGCTAACACTAAAGGCTGACGGCTGCAACAAACACCCACTGCCGAGCTCAGTCCCGAAGGGAAGAGAGAGTCTTGTGACCGCAGACAGTTTTTATCTTTCCTTCTGGGCGGAAATATGTAAAAATGCAAAGCATCGCAAAGTCCTCTGGGAAATGTAATTCTTCTCCTTTGTGACAGGTACACCCAGAACTATCGATGATCCAAGGAGGTGGAGCATTAACTCCTTAACTCCCAATACACCACACGATGTGATGATGTAGAATATCAGCAACACAACAAAAATCATAAAACCATAACATTCCACCCCTTATTCAACATCATTACATCATGCTTAATATATATATACATACAGAAACAATGATTAACAAGCATTAAATACAAACACATACAACATACATATATATACATATTTACATACTAATAGAATTACTGAGGGCGCTCTCCCCACATCAAATTACCTTGTGGTATACATTGAACATCCCCATTCTTCTGCATCACCCACCAGGTAGACCCAGGTCCATGAGCAAAAACAGTTCCACAGAGAGGTTTGCCCTCTACAGAATCTGGAAGAACCCAAACTGCTTTTCCCAACATGTTCTTCACATGTACTACAGGGACCTTATCTCCCTCTACAGTAGGTAGAGAGCTGGATTGGGCAGGACCATTGCGATTGATGGATCCTTGAGTGTTGACCAACCAGGTGGCTTCTGACAAATTCCTCTCCCAGTGTTTAAATGTCCCGTCACCCATTGCTTTCAACATTGTTTTTAACAACCCATTGTACCTTTCAATTTTACCAGAAGCTGGTGCGTGATAGGGGATATGATAAATCCATTCAATGCCATGATCTTTGGCCCAAGTATCTACAAGAGAATTTTTGAAATGAGTTCCATTATCTGACTCAATTCTCTCTGGAGTGCCATGTCGCCATAGGACTTGTTTCTCGAGCCCTAAGATGGTGTTTCGGGCAGTAGCATGGGGTACTGCATATGTTTCAAGCCACCCAGTGGTTGCCTTTAACATAGTGAGCACATAACACTTACCACTGCGAGATCGTGGCAAGGTGATATAATCAACCTGCCACGTCTCCCCATATTTATACTTTTGCCATCGCCCTTCCTCCCAAAGAGGTTTCATCCTCTTGGCTTGTTTAATTGTGGCGCATGTATCACAGTCATGGATAACCTGTGCAATAGCATCCATAGTTAAGTCCACCCCTCGGTCTCTAGCCCATTTATATGTTGCATCTCTTCCTTGATGGCCCAAGGTCTCATGGGCCCACTGAGATAGAAATAATTCACTCTTGTGTTGCCAGTCCAAGTCTACTTGAGCCACCTTAACTTTGGCAGCTTGATCTACCTGATGATTATTTTGTTGTTCCTCAGTTGCCCGGCTCTTAGGAACATGAGCATCTACATGGCGCATCTTTACAACCATATTCTTTATTCGGGCAGCAATGTCCCTCCACAGTTCAGCAGCCCAAATAGGTTTACCCCTCTGTTGCCAACCATTTTGTTGGTTGCAATATCAAAGGCCAGCTGGACAGCCTTTACCTCTGCAAATTGACTTGATTCTCCTTCTCCTTCAGTGGCCTCTGTAACAAGTCGTGTGGGGCTCCACACAGCAGATTTCCATCTGCGGTGCTTGCCCACAATGTGACAGGATCCATCTGTGAAAAGGGCATATCTCTTTTTGTTGTCTGGTAGTTCATTATATGTTAATCACATTGGTAGGGATGTGACGACATCCATCTTGCCACTTTATACCTAGGAACTGAATTTCCTGTGCAGGCCCTTTCACTTTGCTTCGCTTGATAGCAAAGCCAGCTCGCAGAAGGATCTGGATTATTCTCTCTCCTTTCTCAAAAACTTCCCCTGCTGTATTGCCCCACACAATGATATCATCAATGTCCTGTAAGTGCTCAGGAGCACCGCCCTGCTCCAATGCAGTTTGGACCAACCCATGGCAAATAGTTGGGCTGTGCTTCCACCCCTGGGACAAACGGTTCCAGGTGTATTGGACGCCCCTCCAGGTGAAAGCAAACTGTGGCCTGCATTCTGTGGCCAGATGAATTGAAAAGAAGGCATTAGCAATGTCAATGGTGGCATACCACTTGGCTGCTTTTGACTCCAGTTCGTACTGGAGTTGTAGCATGTCCAGCACAGCAGCACTCAATGGGGGTGTGACTTCATTCAGGCCACGGTAATCTACCGTCAGCCTCCATTCTCCACTGGCTTTACGCACCGGCCATATGGGGCTGTTAAAAGGTGAGTGAGTTTTGCTGATCACTCCCTGGCTCTCTAGCTGATGAATCAGGTTATGAATGGGGAGCAAGGAATCCCTGTTGGTTTGGTACTGCCGTCTGTACACCGTTTTTGCAGCTATCAGCATCCACTTCCAGAGAGTGAAGGGTCTATTGTGGCATGTACTAATGCCTCTATCAATGGCAGAGTCCCTGGCAATGCTACCCAATTGGCGAGCTTCGTTACCATCTAGCCACACACTGTTGGCCCCACTGTCCCAACAGCGTAGTAACCAGGTGACAATAGGTTCATTTGCGTGGCGTGTAAAGTCTTTTCTCAAACTTCAAATTTCATTCGTTTTCAGAGGTCGAGTAACATCGGTAACAATTTCTCTTTCATCTCCATCTCCTACTCTATCAGGACTCATTGCCCTTCTAGGCATTGGTGACTGTGATCTTGTTGGGTGACTCAGCACTCCTACTGGAAAATCTAGAGTTCTGAACCACTCCTCTGGACCTCCTTTCTCCTCTTGTCTTGCAGTGTCTGATTCCTCTACTTTCTCTTCTTCTCTTTCAGAGTCTGCTTCTTCCACTCTCAGCTCCTCCTCTTTCTTCTCTTCTAAGGGAGTTGAGACTTTTTTCATTCTCCGTCCTCTTACAGGGGCAACTGACATCGATTCTGGTGTCACCTGTGGTTGATCATATTGGTTAGTATTAATGATCATTCTCTCTAGCTCGGCTCGAAGTTCATCTCGCTGAGCTATGAGGGAATTTAGTTCACCTTGGAGCTTGTCTTGTTGAGCCCGAACATGGGTCAGTTCATTTTCGTAATGGAATAATGTACCTTGGCAGGAAAGATACTCAGCTTTGAAGTGTTTTTGGTCAGATTGGAGGGTGTCTAATTCAGATTGAAGGGCATCTCGCTGGGACCGAAAAGCATCCATATTGGATCAGAAAGCATCTCGTTGAAAGCAGAAGTTGTCTCTCTCAGTCTGGAGGGCATCTTTCTCAGTCTGGAGTGCATCTCTCTCAGATTGGAGGGCATCTCTCTCGAACCAGAGGTTGTCTCGCTCGGTCTGGAGGGTGTCCATGTTGGATTGAAGAGCTTCTTGTTGAGACTGGAGGGCATCTCTCTCAGATTGGAGGATGTCTCTCTCAGTCTGGAGGGTGTCTCTCTCAATCTGGAGGGCGTCTCTCTCGGATTGGAGGGCTTCTTTTTGAGACTGGAGGGTATCTTTCTCAGTCTGGAGGGCATCTCTCAAGGATTGGATGGCGTCTTTCACAGTCTGGAGGGCGTCCAGATTGGACTGGAGAGTCTGATTGTCAACTAAAAGAGTCCCTTTCTGGATCAGGATACTGTCCCTTTCGGCTCGGAGACTCTCTCGCTCTATTTCAAAAACTCTATGTCTCTCTGGGATAGTATTGAATAAGGCCCGGTAAGCATAAGCCAGACCCCAAATAATTTGGGCCTCCTCAGATCTGTTTGAGCCGCAACATCCCTGTCTCAAATATCTGCTTAAGTTCTCAGGATCTTGCAGGTGTTCAGGAGAAAAGTTCCATGACACCGGTGATGCCCATTTCTCTAAAGTCTCTCCTAGGTCCCTCCAAACTCCCTGCCAGTCAGTATTCTCTGGCTCTAGGAAGTGTTTTCTCAAAATATTATAAATACAAATACTGAGTAAAAGTACATTCAGGGAGACTGACACCACAGTCATTATGAGCATTGGATGAGCATTCAGAAAATGCATAATGAATTCAAAGGAGAGGCCAGGAGTCTGTTGAAAAATCACAAGTTCCATAGAGTTAGCAACTTCATCTGGAGTTACTCCCTCCGGAACTGAATGCCACATCGTATACAAAAGCCAGGAAGGTATTCCCATCAGTGTTTTTAGTTTATCATATAGAGACCAAGCACCATGGATCAGACTGGAAAACTTAATTAAGTCCCAGTACTTTCTGAGCATTACAAGGGAAAAACCGATGAAATGCAGTCCCTTTAAGACCAGTTTAAAAAGAGAAAGCATATTTTTCTCTTTTTTTTTTTCCTTTACTAAAACTAGCTGGTAGTACCCAAAAAGTTTACAAATATCCCAGGACAACTGGCAGTACGCCCTGACTTCAAGGTCATATTTTTTCGTACAGCACCTGCAGTACAGATAAGCCTGCTAACGAGAGACAGAGATTCACTCTAAAAGTATGTCTCTGCCCGGCTAAGGCAGCTGTTTTTGCCCCACATTGGGCGCCAAAAATGTCAACAGTTTATGGGCAGGTTCGGCCCGGTTCCGTGATGATTGGTGCGGGGGACCCACGCCCCAGGAAAGGGGAAGAGGGAAAGGGAAAAGGGAGATGGGCCTAGGAACAAAACAGCGGCAACGATCTGAGTAGGAAAGCTAATTGAGCAAATAGATATCGGAAAGCAAAATAACACAATATAATACAATATAATTTGGGACAGGGTCCATAGGAGGGCCACAAAGTGATCAAAGGGCTAGAGCACCTCTCCTATGAAGACAGACTGAAGAAACTGGACTTCTTTAGCCTGGAAAATAAAATGCTGCTGGGACACCCCACTGCAGTCTTCCAGTACTTAAGGAGTTTATAAACATGAGGAAAATCAACTTTTTACAAGGGTAGGTAGTGTTAGGATAAAGGGGAATTGTTTTAAACTAAAAGAGGGGAAATTTAGATATAAGGGAGAGTTGTTACTGAGAGGGTGCTGACGTGCTGGAATGCATTGCCAAGAGGGCTGTAGATGCACCATTCCTGGAGTTGTTGAAAACCAGACTGGATGGGGCCCTGGGCAATCTGGTCTAGTAATTGACCTAGCACTTGGCAACCATGCCTGTGGGGTTGGAACTTAATGATTCTTGAGGCTCTTTCAACCCAAGTCATTCCATGATTCTGTGACCTATGCCCAGCTAGTTTCCCAAGCAGCAGCATGCTGCCCACCAATGAACTTCTGCCTTTTCAAACTTTCCTTCCACATGATGTCATATGGTATGGAATATCCCTCTGTCTAGTTTAGGTGACTTGTGCTGGTTCTATCCCTCCCCAGTTCCTCGTGCACCACAGCCCTCTTTCTGGCAGACAGTAGAAGAATCTGAGTAACTGAAATTTCCTTTGCTCTGCACAGCAACATCATTTCCTCACTAAAAATAGCAATTTCTATTTCATTAAGAAGGTTAATGACAGGTTAGCTGAAAACTTTCCTATGTTAGCAATAGTCCAGGCAGCAGGACAGCTATGAGGATTATGAAAGTCAAAAAGGGTTCTCAGGATACACTGAAGTAGGGAAGAGCTCATCTGTTGTTTGTGCCTGTGAGCAGTAGCAGTGCAGATCTTTCTCAGAGCAAGCAGCTTGGAATCCCAGCTAGCATCTTGGCAGTCAGATAAAAAATAGGAAGAACTGCGAAAGAAGTTAGAGATGATAGATTTGATCAATCATCCAGCTTGGCAAGTTGTGACATAGTTTGTCCATACAGAAGCTATTTTCTCATTTACTGACTACTTTTTAGTAATGCATGATTTCTTCTGTTTTGTTTGCTTTCCAATTCCCAGTCCATATAACCTTATTCTCATAATTCACTTGGAACTTTGTTGTTGCTCTCTGGTCATTCTGCGCTGGAATTATCACTGCCAGTCCTGTCCATTAACTCTTGCAAGCCATCAGTTCCAGTTTTCCAGCACTGCATGTAGTTCTTTTTTAATGCACTGCTGGATCTACCACATAGAGATATATTTGTATTGGTAGCTGAAAAGCTACATTTGCATCAGGCTACCTACAATTCCATTTAATTGTGGTCCTGGTAGCTTTTTCTGTGCTCCCAGTTTCCCATTCTACGTAGCTGGCTATACTTTCTCCTCATACTCCCATGCCTTTCTACCCCATATTGTGATCCCTAAACAGCTCTTCCTACCTTTTTTTTTTTTCTTTTTGTCTCCCTTAACATTCAGAACATATGGACATTATGATTGATATTTTCTGATTTGTGATAATTCTTGTGTGCTTGTGGATGCTGGTACTAACATTGTCTGAAGGCCCTTTCAAAAATAATAGAAAGATATCTATATATATACAGCAGAATTTTTTAAAAAGTTCTTTTTCCCATTCATGCATGGAACGTGGCCTGAGAACAACTTCGAGCTGGCTCTCTATTGTCCAGAGCTAAAGATATGAGTTCACACTCATACAGGTAACATCCTACCATCGATTTGCACCACTATAGAGATCTGCACAAGCATCAGAGTGTTGGATAATGAGACCATAAAACACAAATCTCCAGGTCTTCCAACCTTCTTTTGAAGACTTTCAGATATTCCAATTCAATGGCTTTCACACTGAGAACCAAACTTCTTTCAGTTTTGTTGGGCAATGTCATCTCAGCTCTGGGTGCTCCTACACAGAATGCACACTCTTCCTTAACCCAGTTCAGTCACAAACTGCTAGCAAATCACCCCTCCTGTGAAGTACAAAGGTAGGAAAGCAGTCAGCAGAACATCCTCTCAAAAGCAAAGCTGTCGGTACAGCCTTTGAAGAACAAGCAAGGGGACAAAGAGAGAAGGAAAATAAATCTGTATTTTGGTAGGACATTTTCTGACCAAATAGATTTCAACCAAGAGAAGTCATAAATATTGGAAGCAAAAATATAATACTCAGACAGGCCATTTCAGGGAAGGAAATTAACAGTGAATGGACATCTGGAAAAAGCCTTTGTGTAATTATAATATGTTTATCTTTGATGACTTTGAAACTATGAATCTGACACTGCTACCTGGGACTTATTTTTACTGCAGAATCTTTTCCAATATTTCTGGTAGTTTAAAAAAATAAAATCAAATAAAAGCTTAATTCACCCCTTTTAAAGTGATTGTTTATTTGCTGAGGCAGAGAGGAAGAGTCCGTCATGAAGAACATAAGTTACTTGTGGTGAGTTTAAGACTACAAACAATTCCTAGGAATATAATGAAGCCAAAAGAAAGATGTAGAGGTGTGGAGATGTGGAGATGTGAGGATGCCCCCCTGAATGTGGTAAAACAATTCTTAACACTTTTGCTCCATTTTGGTACAGCAGTTCAGATGAAAAAGAAATTAATGATTCTTACCTGGACAAACAGGTTACAGATTCAGCTCCTTTCCAGTGCTCATAACAAAGACGTATCTGGGTAAAATAGTTGCAATTAGTATCTCATACTAGAGAACAGAAGACAAGATGATGTCAGGAAGACTGAGAAATAATTGGAGGTTTTCTGTGGGCCAACAGCACGGCCACCCTTCTGGAGCAATCAGCAACACTTGTTCTTCTGCCTGGCAGGACAAGTGTTGAGGCATCAGAGTGAGGAATGATATCTAAAGTCATATATGTGTATATACATTTTTACACATAGATATGCATATGTACTTAGAAAGTCTATGTCCCATCAGCCATTGCTGTTTGGGCCACTGGGCACCATGGCAGGAATGGTCAATTGCTATTTCACCAATTTTAAAACTTCTGAAGTGTGAGGAAAGAACACTGTGGACTTTGAGATCAAAAGATTTGTTGTGTAAAGCAGCTCCACAGGACAGTAGCAAGCAAAACATTCATGTTACCACCAGGTACTTTGTAAGACTGTGCACAAAATTACTGCTATACAAACAAACAAACAAAAAAAAGGATACTTGACAAATTATATCCATAGTTAACAAACCTAGCTTTAGTTCCATCCAATAAAATATAGTCTCTAAAAGTAAAAATGTAAATGGATAACTCACCTGTATAAAGCCAATGATAAGAGCACAGACACTGAACAAGGAAATACCAAAACGTACCCCTGGGAAGGGGGTACTTTTCAAGCAGTTCCACTAAATACAGTTTCTAGCCACAGACACATGCAGGCATCCCAGCTGAAGGTGTCTGAAGAGATGGCTTTCCTCTCATGTTAATTTTGTAAATCTTAACCTCATCCGTGCTCTGTCTCCTCAGTAACTACAGTCTGATTTGCAGTTGATCATCAAGTTTAACAATATTTCAGTACAGAAATATCAGTCACTGAATCTTGATATTAGGACACCATCTTGAATCTTTAAATTCTCCTAACACCCTGACTGTCTGTTTAATACTATTATTATTACCACCACCGTGGTCACCATTGTAAGCACTACCATTATTGTTATCAGAAAGTAAAACCTCCTTGGGCAGGCATAAAATGTGCTGGGCTTTCTAATCTGAGCCTCTGGACTCCTGTTCTTCCCTGGTGTTGGAACAATTAAACATCAGAACAGAATTAACAAGAAAATTCTGAGGAAGAATTTCCATGTACCTGTATATTTTTCAGCCTCCTGGTAATTCGCTGTGAAGGTAATGATGAGGGTGAAAAATCTCATGCTTTCCCCTGAATTCTTTCTTAGCACTTCAACCAAATTCAAACAGAGAGAAAATTTCCCCATTGTCAGCTGAATATCTTTTTAATATATAGTGCTTCCAGGAAACTGAGACAATCCTTTCTCACATCTGATCAAACCACATAGCTACAGGATATCAAACACAGAAAAGAAAATTAGTACAGTGAAGAATTGAGGCCTACCACCACTCAGCTGTGAGCACAGGGCCTTCCTGGATCCAATTAAAACTTCCCTGATTTTGCTGTTAGCTTACAATGAATGTGTAGTTAAAGTACAATGTGAATATTTTATCACACATCTTCAACATCTACTAAATGTGGTCTTAAAAAGCTTCTTTGGCAATGAGTTCTGAACCTGAAGAATGAATTAAAATAGTTCTTTAGATACATGAAGCTTTCATTTAACAGAGACAAAGTTAATAGCTGTGAAAGGAAGGTTTTGATAGCTTAGCTATGACTATACTACAGCTAACAAGGGAGTTTTTAATTAGGTGGTTTTTAATAGATGTTAGAAACTAACTAGGTACTCCCATATTCTACTTAGTTAAATTTCTGTTGTGTCTGTAACAGTCTTCTGAACCTGTGAAAAGCAACCAGTTCTATATTAATAACTCAGGTTCTGATGAACTAAAAAATACTGCTTAAAAATAAGTTTTGCCAGTTTGAAGCAAACCAACAAAGTTCTATTTGAAAGGAAATACATTTTTCATTTAAAAATGATTTTAATACATTGTTACACTTTTTTTTTTCCCAAGAGTGGCAACAGGAGTAGAAATCCAGTTATCTTTTCATACCAATTGACATCTCACTCAATCTACAAGCAAAGGGAATGGTTTGGTTGGTTTTTCAAATATCTCAGTAAGCACACTGAAGGCATATGCCAGGTAGGGTGCCCTTCCGTTCTCATCTCCTGTTTTCTTGGAAAAGGAGAAGGAGAAAAAGGAGGAAAGTAGTATAATCAAGCAACTTTTCTCTTGGCAGAAACCCAGTCAAACTTTAGCTGGTTATACTCTAAACCTCACACATCTCCAAGGCAAGCTGTCATCTTGAAAAAAATTCATTGAGTTCACCAGTAGAGGCATGTGAAGCAGCTCCAAGCAGAATCGTAGCTTTGAATACATTTCAACATCAACAGCAAATCTTGAATGGCAGTTCTGCTGAATGTCTGCTCTGCAAACTGACAGCTCTACTCTGGAGCTCCGTGCTGAGAACAGTGAACCTCGGGGTGCTCTGCATCCCATGGCTATGCTTAAGCCAAACTCTGATCGCCACCATGTCTATTCAGCAGCACGGGAAGCAAAGCCCTTTCTTTGAGGCTCTACAGCTCAAGGATTAGCATCAGCTACCAGGCCCATCAATATGTGTCAAAGGCCAGAAACAGGTACATCACCAGGAGCTACCAGAAAAGTGACTTGACAGGAATTAAATGGTGCATACTGGTCTCTGCACTCAGTGCTCCGGACCTTCTGTGTAAGCCATTTGCCTGCAGTATGGTAGGCAGTCCATGCATAATAGAGTCTGAAGGACTGTGGGAAATACACCAAAACAAGGAGTGACTCTTCTGTGTTTTGGATTAACAGTAAACTTTAGCTGCATTCATGTGAATTGTGCAGCAAGGCCTCAGAGTCAGATATCTTTTACATAAGGTCTGAAACTCCTATGAAATACCAAAACTATCTTTTCAAGAATATAGGCAAAATAGTTAGAAATATATGTGCAACACTGTCTTTTAAAACACTGAGTGCTACTTTGAAGAATTTTTTTCAGTAATGTATATGCCCTTGTTGAAGTAATGGTTGGGCATAGTTAGCAATGGCTAAAGCAATTCATTCATTGTCTTTTCTCCCAGTGTTACATAAAGGGGAAGAGAGAAGAAGCTGACAGAATAAAGAAAACAAAAACAAAAACAAAAAACAAAAACAAAAAAAGAAACCAGCAAAACATGTTGAGAAATCAGATGAAACATCCATTGACTGTTATAAAAGTGCTAGTCATCCCAAAATGAGGAATAATTTTATCTGTAGCTGGGGTGAGACTAGTGACTCAAAATGGCTACGGGATTTGTAGTTTGCTTTCTTCAGAGTGGTTCATTACTCACCAGCAGAAAAAGGGATTACCATATTCACCCCCTCTTATTTTCTGATCTGTCTGGCAGCTTTGGACACTAAAACGATATGTCAGTGAAGGGCACAGCAAGTTTTCCAGTTCAGTTTTACAGACACTTGAAACAGTGTATAACTGTATGATCAATTTCTCATGCACAACTGTGGATTAGCCACATTATTGGACACTGGGTAGAAATCAGCTTGAAGAAGTCAGCCCATTTAGTGAATAAACAAGCTTTGTGTGCTTCATTGTGTATTATTTTCCAGCAGAGTATCCAAACCAGTTCTGGAGTCCCAGTCCTAGTTGGCTGAAAACTTACTCAACCTGAATACCAGTCAGGCCTGGACAGCCTGCAAGGGTATTTCTCTCAGTACCACAGATTTTAGAGGGCACTTCTCCAGGCCTTACAAGAACAGATGAATAGATACCACTGGGACTGTTATGTATGCAGGCAAAAGAATGCAATTCTCCAAGGGTTTGGAACCTGCATTAAGGAGTTTGGTCCCTATAGTTTATGCAAAGAACTAAATAACAGTGTATTGCCAGGGGCATGTACTGACAGCAGCATCCATGTCAGTTATTAGTCTTCAACTTCACATTGTAGTGGTCACCTGCCACACAGTGAAAAGAATCCTTCACATCTCTCTTGCTTTTCTTCCTATTTCCCTTGCTTTCTTCTTTCCATCTTCTCTTTGTTTTTTTTATATGCCTTGTTCCAACTCTTGCTCAAATTCCACATTGTTCTCCAGTGATCTAACTTTTAGCTTTAATACTTCAGCATCTGACAAGAAAGAGGCTAAAATTTTTGTCTGATATTGGACCCATATCCTCATTCATTTACAGAGATATTTCCAAACTTTAATGTAACTTCTAAATTCCTGAATATCACAGCAACTTGGACAATAAACAGGTCCATTCATCTGTGACAAGAGGTCTCTAATTTTAAGAGAATTTTTATAACAAAATGCTTTTACTGGAGTTTGCTGGAATCAAATAAATAAATAAATCTTTTATTTTAACTTACTTTACACTGCAAAATGTAGTGGGTGTAGGTGACAAAGCATTGTCAGCAGGGGCTTGAAGGACTCCTCTATGAGGCAAGGCTGGGGCTGCCCCATACCAGACACAGCCATTTCCAGTGTGCTCCAACAGCCCCGCCAAAGGGCACAGCATGAAGGAGTTATGCTGAGCCTGTAAAACAGAAGGACTGTGCTTCTCCTAAGTTTGTGAATATTTGTTTCTTTTCTTTTCCCTGTTGTCCAAAGCAGTAATTTTATACATATATATATATATATGTCTCATACCAAGCAAAGGAACGATTGGTATAGCAACCCTTCCTGGGAATTCGCTCCTCTTTCCTTGGATGATTAGGCAGCAACTGTCTTAGTAGAACTGGGATATCTCATCTTAGTGCAATATGAGTATATTTTAGTCAGTTTTAAACTAAAGTATGCAAGAAACAAGCCATCAGGACAATTTATTCCTGCTTTCTAGAGTACAGAAATAAGATCAGAATACGTGCTATAAAGGTAAAAGTCATTTCTTAGTCTTCACCCTGCAGGCATAGGGGAGACAAATTCCATCTAATTACTAGTTGACCCTCTGTTTACACAAAGAGAAAGCAAAGTTAGACATTCAGGGAAATTAGAAGTTTCCAGACAACAGAGTTTGCCATGATATTCTAGCAGCATGTTAGTGATTTTTGTACAAGGTCTCCATCGTGTAGTTGAGAAGAGGAAATGGAGTTGGAATCAGACATGCCTCAGAAAATAGGCAGGGCTGGGTTGAGAAATCAGATGTTCTTTCTAAGCTTTCAAATATGAATGATCTCCCCAATAAATATACCCTGCCAAGCTTGTTCTAAACCCATAGGGGACCAGAACATTGCTAACGGCTCTGACAGGGATTGCATCAGCACAAATATAAGATGTGCTCTCTTTGCTAGTCTTGACAGTACTTCCCAGGTAACAAGAAGACTTGCACATTCTAGAGGATGGTTAAGTGAGACAACCATCACCTTTCCATTTCACTTGAAGGCCCAGAATAGGCAATATTTGAGCAGGCACATTCAAAGGATAGAGAGAAAAACTGTTTCAATCTTTTCTGTAAGACCTGAACATAATCTCTGCATTCCTGTTCTCACAGGATAAGGTCACTCTTCGCTAACACAGACAGCTGGAAGTAATATGGAGCTTTTTCATATGAGAAGAGCAGCTGCACCGAGCTAGTGCAGAGATCTATGCACCTGGTGTCATATTTACTGCGTGAGCTGCACAAAGACTTTGATAAAAGAGAGAATCATGGGGGATTCACTTAAGTTTGTCTTCGATTTCTTGAACCACAGAATCACAGTGTGTTCCTATTCCTCTATGAACATAAGTGGGATTAGGCTATTGCTAAGCAGCAGAAATGCATGTTGAAATACAAGCCAGCAAAGAAAAAGATCAAATTCAGTTTTCATGTGAGATATTTATACCAACTCCTGCTGCTTTTTATTGTGCACATCACTGAAACCTCTCATAATTCTCTGGTAAGATCAAATGTTGATGTGTGTCATGAATTTCATATTGTTACCATATTGGACTCCTACCAGTTGCATAAGAGATGGAATAACCCCAGCAGCAGGCAGTAAGTGTTCTCTCTCAGGGTATAGCTGTCCATTTTTTATGGACTTCCTAGGTGCTTCAGTCTATAAACCAGCCCTCCAGGTAGCCTAAGTTCTTTGGTGCCCACTTGATTTATGACCTGGGCAGCAATGATCCATTGAGTTGACATAGAACATGCATAGCAAAATTGTAAAATTGGATTCAGTTGTCCATCACAGAAACTTTAATCAACCCTAAATGTTTTGTTTGCCATTCTTCAACTAGACAATGTACTGTTCCAGATAGAAAAAGAATGTTTTAGAAGTTAGATTACGCAGTCAAGTGTATGAGCAGCAGAGTTTTTGCCATCTGATACCAAGATCTAGGGGACAGACAATAAGCTACCCTGCAAAGAGGAAGATAACATTATGACTACATAAATGAAATGTGCCAATTGTTACAGTTTTAAATAGTGCTTATGCAACATATATGGTTTCAAATAGTACTTAGATGGCAACTTTCATAGAGTCAGTTCTCATGTGACATCAGTGAGCTGAAATGACCACAAATAATGAAATTCTTTAGTAAAAGTAAGTAGTAAGTGAAAGGCATAACTGTGCTTAAAGAACATGCTCAATGAATAACCTGAACACAGAAGCATACAATCTCACCAAGACAACTAACTGTGTTCCTCCTCCTTTTCTTAGCAGTGCTCCACTGTACTCACCAGCTGTCCTAAGCTACTCAGCCTCTTCGTTTTGCAGTTTCTGGATCCAGCATCTCTGCAACCTACTGGGCATAATGCTGTATTCTCCTCTGGATGTGTCAGGTAATAGTTGAATAGCTGTCTACCATTTTGTCTAAGGGACCATTTAATCTGATTTGGGAAGTACCTTTTGCAATTAGCTTGTTCGTCTTGAAGATAGAAGCAACTGTCTACTAAAGGTGATCTTGGAGAATGCTTTCTCTCTGGAAGCATGGTAGAGGGAGGTCAAATTTTCATGGACTGGCTGGTCTTCTGAGTGGAACACTACCTTGAAGTGTTCAGATTTCCTTCAGTGCTGAATTAGACTCTTACAGTACACTCATCTGTGAACCTCGAGGGAGAGAACAAGCCTTCACAAAAGATCTCCAACTCTTGATGTATTCTGCCATTAGAAGCTATACAATACTACTGTTCTGCAGTGTGGGGCACTGGGGAAATCACTTTATCGAGATGAGGTTTGCTGGAGCTGCCTTTAATGAAAAGCTCTGATTTGGAAACAACAGGGAGAAAAGGGCTGCCTTTCATGACTGAAATAGAAAGATAGGTGTACTTTGTCAGAGTTTGAGAAGAAGGATATCGATGTGATTTGCTTTCTCTCTTTCTCCCACAGGGCATAGCTGATGTTATATCCAAGTCATTGTGCTTGCTGCGCAAAGATGCAGAATATTGAGCAAAGCTTCACTGCCTGGCTACATTCCTTCTGTCCATGGGAGTGGTTTGAAAAGGGTATGAGCTTAAAAATCCAGTCTAAGACAAGCCAACATACTTGTGCTGTCTGCCTTCATGCTTTGGCACAAAGGCTAGGAGTCAAGATGAATTTGTGAGGTTTCCCCTGAAAAAGCCATTCTCACAACTTAATTCTATCACATAACTGAGAGCAGGCTGAATCTAAGTGTAAGCTCTTTGTTGGAAGACTTTATTTGCTATTTAAAATCATCCTGCTAATTTTTGACAAGTAAGAGAGAAGATCTTCATTATGACTGACATCACTCACAGCATGAATACACTCATGAATACCTACCACAGAAAACTACAGCATCTTGGATTTATGATCATATCCTCTTCTTTAAGGGTATAATTACCCTGTGTGGCTCTAAGCTTGCATGTATAAGAAGCCATCACTATTACTGGTGAAATATTTGTTTACTTCTGTAAAGTAAAAAATGTTCCCACTGTTGGTTTTTTTTCTTTGTTTTGTTATATTTTTAGATAAATGCTCCCTAAGGCAGAGGAAACATCTACTATATCTCATAAAAATATGATTTTCCCAGCTCCAGGCCCCTTAGCAATGTGTTGCTTCTCACAGTTTGTTTCTTAAATCCTTATTAAATTTCCCAGCAAAACATACAACTGCATGTGACAAAAGTACTTGTTCATCTAGAAAATACAATTTTTACTGTGTAGTAAGCTCTAAATTCACAGAAGGAAGAAAATATATACTTTTCTAAAGTAACATAGAAAGCAAGATACTTTCAATTCAGGACTTCAAGGGAACACAGGGTTTGTTTGGTGTCACACTGTAAATAGATGGACATGGAAAAAGCTCTGTTGATTTCAGTTACTCTGTGTTAAATTATGAATATTATCCACCTTCTCAAATTCATAGCTATGGAAATGCCTCATAACCAGCCCTGACTAATATTGGGCAGACTTTTTCATGCCTTGGTATATATAATCTGAAAAGGGCTCTCATGAAAACTGAAACCCACTCTACTCCTAGTGGCAGACCCTGAACATGGGTATCGGTTAACATGCAAATGATTCAAGTCTTTTCCACTGGCAATATGTTAGAGGATGAAAATCAGAATATTTTGCTTATGTTTGCATCTGGTCATCTGAAATACAACAGTAGAGACTCTGATGTTTCTGCAGATGATGCACTTCTTGATAAACTGCTTGCAATTTACCACAGATCCTCCCTTCCTTTGCATCTCTCCTGCATTTCACGGTCTGTGGTGAGGTCAGTAAATCAGTACCATGAACATTATATTGCATGCATCTGAAACAATGCCAGAGAATCAGAGAATGCACACAATTTTTAAGGAGAAGAAAAAACCTTTTAAATGTAAGCACATCGCCTGCAAATTTTATTCAACAGGCTCCACACTTCTGGGAAGACAGGACCACAGGGTCTGATGGGTTCTCTTTCAACTCTTCCCACAGATCCTGTCCATGTGCATCTGGACCACAGGTCATCAAGTGGAACAAACTTATTACCTTGGAAAAGATTGAGAGGCTTTCTCAGGCAGGCTGACCACACAGGGCTCGGCAGCCATGTATAGCTTGCACCTTCATCATTTTAGAAAGAAAGGGGGGGCCCTTGGGCTCCATCAGAGCAAGTTTATTTAATGTCTCATTGATTTTTTTAACATACATTGGAGACAGAATAAAAAAATAGAGAAGAGAAATAGTTGTTTTGGTTAATAATATTAGGGGAAGGAGGGAGGGAGGGAGGGAGGGAGAATGCCTACATATCTATCGCTTATTTTTGAAATACAGAAATGTTTGAATAAGATGGTAACAAAGAGGAAGATTACCTCCACTGAAATTATTCACAGAAGAGATTATAAACTGTCCTCTTCCTGTCTCTTGAAAACTAACTGCATATTTTTATATTTACATATTAATTTATCTTCAAATCTTCATCAATATGACTGAAAAAGGATGACTCAAATCCAGCAGCTTGGATCTCTGTTCAGATATCTTTACAGATGGGTAATAGAAACTGTGAGGTGGTGATTCTTACTTGTAGTGTGAGCTGCATTTCCATATAGACAGGTATATATCATGTTGACTTAGTACCTACCACAAAGGTAGATGCCTAGCTCCAGCTGTCCTCTTGAAGTCAGCAGCTAAATATCTTGAGGGGAAGTCTGGGCCTTTGTCTTAGGTTCACTCTGAGATTAATTTAAGCAGTTAGACATACTCACCCTCAGCTGAGTTATTTATTCTATTTAATGCAGCTAGGTACTTCAGTTCTCCAAGATCATCTTCTGTATTATTGAGGACACAGTTTAGAGATCAAGGCTGTTCTGTCCCAAATCTCTTCTAGGGATGTCATCTGGTCACTATCCTTACTCTTCCTGTGTAATCTCTGAATACCTGCTCAGATGCTTCTACATGTGTTCTTAACTATAATTGTCATATTGTTTCCTTTCCAAATACTACAAAAGCCAGCAAAGATAGGAAAGGGCTAACTTACTTTTGTAGACACGTAGATTTCAAAGGAAGGGGAGATATCTTCTAATTCCTCTTGTAATTCTGCTAGGAATTTCAGCATAATAGGCCTAATAGTAGGCCTCTGAAATCAGTTCACAAAAGTGCTGCATGCAGTCCTATATATCCACATGAGCTACGACATCACTCTAGGAATCTTCTGCCTCTGGATATTATTCCACAGTCAGATTAGATCTTAGGAAGATGGTCTTCATCAGGATGGTGGTCAGGCCCTGGAGGAGGCTCCCCAGGGCAGTGGTCACGGACCCAAGCTGTTGGAAAGCATCTAGACAATCCAGCACAGTTTGAATTTTGGGTGGTAGCCAGAAGGCGGACTCAGTGACTCTTGGATTGCTCCCCTCTCAGGATGTTCTATGCTTTTGTGATTCTGTGACATTTTAAGCTAAGTTTTATAAGCACTGGAGATTCAAGACAATACAAGTATTGTTTTTTGCAAGCAATTAACTGCCTAAGTATCTCCATACTAACTACTTGGTTTTGACATTCTGGATAGCATTAACACGTAGAGAAGGTGCTTATAGACTACAACAACTTGAATTCTTGTGTAGGTGGAGCTTTTACCTCCATTCTCAGTGGTTGCTGGAATAATTTTAGTATTACTGCTGTTGCTGAGATATTTTTTAATGTCAGGACACTCTTCAGGCTTCATCCTACAAAACACACCACCAGTTTTGCAATATTCACTGCTCTTTTCTTTGATTTACATCCTGCAGTCTTGCTGCTGGATGAGACTACCTACGTCCTTTTTACAAAGTTTGTTTCTAACCCCAAGAGTCCCGGTCTGGATAAGAGAACAGAACAGGAAAGCATGATTCATAAAGAATAGCGATGCCTGTAAATAATTTTTTTTTTTTTTTGTAATAATATGATTTTGAGTCTTTGAACTATGGCCTGAATTTTCCTGGTGACCTTATTTATAGTTTGGGTGCAACTAGGATCAGTCCTTTCCATCACACTGGGAGTGTCACTCCCAGCTCACCAAACTGGCCTCTATTTGAAATCATGCCAATCTACAAGTGGCTTACTAAGGAAGTCACACAATTGTCTCCTGTTGACTACATTAAATCTTTGCCTATATATGTATTAGTAATTGTTAAATCCACATCTTTACAACTGCTCAGCTTCTACACTCTTGTTTGCACAAGATTTTCATATTTGATCTTTGTTTTGTTTTATTTCAAGTCCTCCTATAAGAAGGAGGATATGTGGCAGACCTTTATCCTCAGCTTTCTCGCACTTGTCCCCACAGAAAATCCCTTCTTTTCTTTCCCATAAGTCTTCTACTATATCCTATCACTGCTAAAATTCTTTAGAAAGCATCTACTGATTTGCAGGAAGAAAAGTTTTACTAGCCATTCTATAGTGAGTCCTGCATAGAAACAGATTTTCATTGCCAGTACCTTAACATAGAAAGTCCTGTCACTTAAAAATTGAAGCACATGGATGCATTTGAAAGCAAAATATAATGTCTGGGAAGAAATTACATGTCCTGAGTTCCTCCCAGGTAATGCAAGCAAGCAGGTGTTTTAATATCAGTATGTTTCTGTGTAACAGATGGGCTGTTGAAGAACTGTAACCATTCAAATAAGTGAGTATAATTAGTTACAAGGAGAAAGGCATATAAGAAGTAGGTCTAGGTCACAGGAAATCTATCCCAGACACAGCCAAGGAAAACAGGGACTGGAGTACGCCCCCCTCCCAACTCAAATTATGTTGACAAATCCATGCACAGTAGCCCAGTCCTCTCAAGTTGGAGGCATGAGCCTCATAAATGACCCACCCCAGCCCTACTACTTCCATTCACCCGATGACCAGAATCAGAGGAGTATGTTCTGTTAGGAACACCAATCTCTACAAGTAAATACAACATTGCTTTTCAGTACCAGCTTCAAGTAAATGTCAGCCCAATACATCTCTCACAAGACCTGAGACACAGCAAGGTGTCTGAAGAGCAATAGTTTCTCCAGTATTTGTTTGACTAATCTACAAACACATTTTTATTTCCACAATTTCTATGGGCCTTTCCCTCCTTCTTTCTTGAGATGAACAGATCAGAGAAATAGGGGAAAAGAACCATAGAGAGGAAAGAAAGAAGATAGAGTATTATGGATCTCCTCATTCCAAGATCATATTGATGCAAATTTTAACAGCTTTTACCCCTTATACCCATGTACTGATAGTAATTTCCAAATTTCTTAGTTCTTTATTCAATCCTATCTCATGGTTAGGCTGACATTCGTCATCCAAGCATTGAATGTTGGCTGCTTCATCCTCAATCCACATAGTATTCTTCTAGATCTTATCAATGGTAAAAATAAATTAGTGTATGTTACAGCAAGTTTTGGAAACAAAATCCTGGATTTGCAGTGAGGGCCTCAGACTGATACTGCTGTAGCCCTTTTCTGTCTCTGTTGCCAGTCCTATCACAGATATTTTTTCCCAGCTCAAATCTTTATTACATAATTTCTAAAGACTAAAGGCTTTTATCTGCAATAGCATTTAATGTCCTAACAATTTTCTATGCGTGTGTTGTGATGCAGTCCATCCTTTCCACTTTCTTGTTTTCCACGGTTCCACCATACCGAAATGATGTAATGTTCACAGAAAGGAGACACTAAGGAAGTTGGTGGAAAGAGCACAAAACGGGGCATATTCACTCTACCCTCAATTTTGGCCGCAGAACCTGTGCATCTGAACAGCAGCTAAAGCCACAGACCACTATATAGTCACTGCGATACCTATCCATGTTGCTCTGGTGACAATAGCTGTTTTGTTTTTTTGGTGGTTTTTTTTTTTTTTTTTTTTTTGGGGGGGGGCTGATTTTTGTTTTTGATTTTGTTTTTACAATAATTCCATATTGCTCTAATTACTCTAAGCTTCACCCTTCAATTTCTTTATACATCTTCAGTTGCTCCACAGCCAAGTTGCAGCTTACTGTGCTTCTCACGTCCAACAACAGTGAGATTGGAATTTTCATCTCTGAACTCCCTGCTACCTCTTCCTGCTGGCTCAGTTCTTGTGTTCACAGAGCACCAACTGGCTTCTCTTTTCTTCTCCCCAATCCTCATCTTGCAACAAGGTCAGTGGATTTTTACCACCCTCTCTTCGTTCTTTCAAGCAGAATGCAACATGTTTTCTAAACAAAGGAGGAGCCTGTCTTTACAATTACTCCTCCTTGTGGGTAAATCCTGCTGTCTGCTCTGTCATTATCTACTGGCAGTGTGACTACCAGGGATTATCCAGGAGCACCAGTGACTCAACCCAGCTAGTGTCTCACTAGATAACTTACATTTTGGAAGGAGATTACAACTGTTTACTCCTTTTTCATTGTCTCAGGCCCACGTACCCTGATTTCTTTTAAGGTCACAGCCTGATCAATACCTCACATGCAACACACAGTTCTTGTTCATTAACAGAAGTGTGACATACATGCAGCCTCAAGCAGGCTTGGTCTAATACAGAAAACAAAGACCATCAGAAGGTTACAACAGATTTATTGGAATATGCTTGCCAAGGATGGTCTTTTTCTTTGTATTGGCCTGTTGTGAATAGTACAGTTAGCCATCAGTTACGCACCATCATGCTCAATGCATTCCTGTACTGTACTTTAAAATTTCTTAATTTCTTACTGCATTGAGTTCCTTTACATCTTAGTGGTCACTTAGGAAAAAACTCCAAGGCAGGACACAACCTTTGGACAGTTCCACAGTGATACTGTAGTAACCCATGAACTTTACACTCTTCAGGGAGGCATTACACTGCCACATGGAAAGAGCATTTTTCCAAAAGCAAAATTTGTACAAAAATAATAATCTGGAGAACTGCTGAATATCTCTAGAATAGTAAATGAACTGGGATTAGCACTATGCTGTTGAGGTTGATTCCCAAAACTAGCAACAACATATTCAGGCAGTTTGCACAACTGCAAACACTGATGTATCTTTTGATCTTATTCCTTCCTCTGTTACTAATTTCTCCACCCTAAGCTAGCTGTGGGAGCTCCCTGTTTTGGGACTCCTTTTTGTTACATTGCTGATCTGGTGAATGTTGTGGATGGAAACTGTACACTTCACTTGCAAGAGATAAACAGCAATGCATTTTTTGAAATAATAAAGTGATTTAACGAAGCTTAGTCATATAGAATCATAGAATGGTTTGGGTTGGAGGAGGCCTTAAAGATTATCCAACTCCAAACCCCTGCTGTTGGAAGGGTTCCCACCCACCAGCTGAGGCTGCCCAACCTGGCCTTGAGTGCCTTCAGGGATGGGGCACCGCAGCTTCTTTGGGCAGCTGTGCCAGTGCCTCACTGCCCTCTGAGTACAGAATTTCCTCCTAACACCTAACTTCCCCTCTTTTTGTTTAGATGTTTCCTCTTGTCTTTATTACAATCAGACTGTGTAAAAACTCAGTCTCTTATCTTGTTTATAAGCTCGTTTTAGGAATTGGAAGGCCACAGTAAGGTCTCCCCACAAGTCTTATGGGGAGCAGATGAGGAAGCTGAGATTTTTCAGTCTGGAGAAGAGGACGCTCAGGAGTGACCTTGTCACTCTCTACAGCTCAAGAAGAGAGGTTGTGGTGAGTTGGGGGTCAGCCTCTTCTCCAAGTTGACAGTGATAGAACTAGAGGAAATGGCCTCAAGGTGCACCAGTAGAAGTTCAGGTTGGGCATTAGGAAATATTACTTCTCAGAAAGTGTGGTGAGGTACTGGTAAAGGCTGCCTGAGGAGGTGGGGGAGTAAACCCCCTTGAAGGTATTCAAGAACTGTGTGGACATGGTATTGAGGGACATCATTTAATAAGCATGGTAGGGATGGGCTGGTGGTTGGACTTGATGACCTTAGAGGTCTTCTCTACCCGTAATGATTCTATGATTCTATGTTCACCCACCCCTAGGCAGAGATCCATGTATTCCTGCTGCTCTCTAAAAAGTTAATCTCTAATAGAAGCAAATTTCACTCCTGATGTTAAGCTCTAGTAATAAGAAACCTATCTGTCACTTCTGTCTACCATACATCCTTCAATAGTACTGTGGTTTTGCAGTACTGCTTGAAACACAGATGCCTGTCCTATATTTGTCCTGGAAAGGGGCTGCCTTCATTTCTAGAAGACTGAATTCACAACAGTAATTAGTACTTACAAAGTCATACAGTGATAATTTGTCTTAAGTCCTCATGACATAAATACATACACACATACATAAAACCAATAAATAAATGACCCGGCATATGGTATCTTCACAGCTCTGGGTGACTGAAAATGTTCAATGAGGATATACCAACAAGAGCCTTTTAATACTATGTAAATAAGAATAAGGGCAAAAGCTGCAGGGCACAGAATGAACAGGCAGGGAAGTACAAATTGTACTGAATTACCCAGGAATGAAGGAAAGTAAATAGAAGAAAACAAACTCAGTGTAAGATGCAACCAGCTTGTATGCCTGAACTCTGTTGGCCCACACTATGTCCAGATTCACAGCTAAAAAGAATTTCATAAGTTCATAAGTTCATAAGGTTGGAAAGGACCTACAAGATCATCTAGTCCAACCATCCTCCTATCACTATCTCTACCCAACTACTAAATCAAATCCTTTAGCACCTCATCTAAACGCTTCTTGAACAGCGCTAGGGATGGTGCCTCAATCACCTCCCTAGGCAGGCCATTCCAGTGCCTGAACACTCTTTCAGAAAAAAAATGTTTCCTCAGGTCTAAATGTTTCCTCAGGTTTTTTTCACTCTGGATCAGATGTCAGGGTCAAACATACACACAGTGTGGGTAATATAGAGTGGTGATTTCCAAGACTAATGAAACCCCCATATGTTTCAGAGAGAGAATCAGCTCCACAAAGTGGACACGGCCAGTGCTGTTCATTGGCTGAGTAGGGATGTGAAACAATTATCCTGATTCTCTTTTCTTTCTGATTTTATACCAGGTTTGAAAACTGCTATTAAGTTGAAGGGCATCCAGTCATTTTTAGGCTATGAGCTGAAGCTAAAAATGTCCCCGTGTTTCCTGAGTCTGAGGCTGGTGTGATACAGGTTGTCCTAGAAATTCAGTGGCTATAAAAAGTCACCCTAGTTAGTCTTTCCCATTGAGTCTTGCTGTCAAATCGTTGAGCAGAACGTTAAAATATTGAGAACAAGAAGGGAATAAATATTTTCCCACCCTACAGTTACTTATACTGAAGGAAAAAAAATGTTAAGAACACATAGGAATATAAATAATTACGGCCATGTTGTACCAAACAAGATCTATCCATGTCTACAAATGTATGAAAGAAGGAACTTGATTAAGCCACAGCCTCTATTTGGACCAAAGTAAGGATTTGACAAGCCACAGTGTCTCTCTTCAAGTTCATTGTCTGTCCCCTAAATGCTAGAGACAACCACACCATGTAGTCTCACTTGATTTGCACCAGGCATCTGTGATTTGACCACTGGGATTCAGAAATTGCTACCCTAGGTCACTGGTGGTATCAAACCATGCTAATATCAGTAGGAAAACTGCCGTTCCTGTAGCATTGTTTCTCTGCAGCAACATCATGTGCTGAAAAGCATTTAATGCTACTTGAAATTTGTTTTTTTTCTCCACTTCAAAGGAAAGATAGTTCTGAACAACAGAAAACAGCAGAACAAGGATGTACATTTGTGTAACAGTGAACTTTAACTGCAACCAAGGTGACTTTGAGCTGATACAGCAGCAATCAGCCCTGCTCTTCACAGTACAAGGGCTCAGGATGAGGCCACAAGATTTAATTTGCTATTTATATTGGACTTGTTAACACAGTGAGTCTGGAGTCTTAGAATCATATAATATCCCAAACTGGAAAAGACCTATAAGGATCAACCCCTCCCTTAACTCAGGACCATCCAAGATTCCAAGACTACCATCAGCAAACTTGGCACACATAATTGCTTCTCACTGAGATTCTAATCTGCTCTAGCAGTGGGTAACACCCATAAACTTCTAGGAAGAAGCTAGTGTTACTGTCAAGGGAGAATATTTATCACCTTTCATGCTTAATTTCAGCAACTGAAGGGCAGAAAAAAAAGCTGGAGATCAACAGGAACTTGGACCTCCAGATAAACCTTGCTTTGTGGAAGGAAGGTTTCCAAGCTCCAGGTGTTCCAGGTTCTTGGAGAATGGAGAATGTGCCTGAAGACTGGAGGATAGCCAATGTCACTGTGGTCTTCAAAAAGAGCAAGAAGGAAGATCCTGGTAATTATAGGCCAGTCAGCCTCACCTCTGTCCCTGGAAAGGTGATGGAACAGCTTGTTCTGGATGCCATCTCCAGACATTTGGAAGAAAAGGAGGTTATCAGGAGTAGCCAGCATGGGTTCACCAAGGGGAGGTCATGCTTGACCAACCTGGTGGCCTTCTATGATGTTGTCACTGGCTGGGTGGATGGGGGGAGGGCGGTGGATGTAGGGTGGATGTAGTCTACCTTGATTTCAGCAAGGCATTTGATACTGTCTCCCACAACATCATTATAACAAAGCTAAGGAAGTGTGGGATAGATGAATGGACAGTGAAGTGGATTGAGAACTGGCTGACTGGCAGAGCACAGAGGGTTGTCATTGGCGGTGCAGAGTCTGGTTAGAGGCCTGTAACCAGTGGTGTTCCCCAGGGGTTCGTGCTGGGTCCAGTCTTCTTCAGTATATTCATCAATGACCTTGATGAGGGGATAGTGGCCACCCTCAGCAAGTTTGCTGATGATACGAAGTTGGGAGGATTGGCTGACACGCCTGAAGGCTGTGCTACCATTCAGCGAGACCTGGACAGGCTGGAGAGCTGGGCAGTCAGAAACCGGATGAAATGTAACAAAAGCAAGTGTAGAGTCTTGCACCTAGGGAGGAATAATTGCATGCACCAGTACAGGCTGGGGGATGAGCTGCTGGAGAGGAGCTCTGCAGAGAGGGACCTGGGTGTCCTGGTGGATGACAGGTTGACCATGAGCAAGCAGTGTGCCCTCATGGCCAAGAGGGCCAATGGCATTCTGGGATGCATTAAAAAGAGCGTGCGTGGCCAGCAGGTCAAGGGAGGTGAGCCTCCCCCTCTACTCTGCCCTGGTAAAGCCTCATCTGGAGTACTGTGTTCAGTTCTGGGCTCCCCAGTATAAAAAAGACAGGTATCTCTTGGAAAGAGTCCAGCACAGGGCCACAAAGATGGTGAAGGGCCTGGAGGATCTCCCCTATGAAGAAAGGCTAAGTGAACTGGGTCTCCTTAGCCTTGAGAAAAGAAGACTGAGACAGGACCTGATCCAGGTTTATAAATATCTGAGGTGTGGGGGATAAAGTGGTGAGGCCAGACTCTTTTCAGCAGTATGTGGAGACAGGACAAGGGGAAACGGACAGAAACTGCAGCACAGAAGGTTCTGCATGAATGTGCGCAAGAACTTCTTTACAGTGAGGATGATGGAGCACTGGCACAGGCTGCCCAGGGGGGTTGTGGAGTCTCCTTCTCTGGAGATATTCAAGACCCGCCTGGACGCCTACCTGTGCAACCTGGTGTAGGGAACCTGCTTTGGCAGGGGGGTTGGACTCGATGATCTCTTGAGGTGTCTTCCAACCCCTATGATTCTATGATTCTATGATTTCTCCCAAGATAACACCAGAAAGCATATTATCAACAACCCTACTTCTGAAGTTCTTCAGTGAGTGACAAGGGGATTGTTTTGCCTCCATTAAGCCTCAAACTTAAACAGCTAAATAGCCAAACAATTTGAAGTAATCACCCAGTGATTTTCACAGAAGACACAGCTTCCAGTTCCAGGCAAATGAACACCTCAGTGTTTCTACAGTTTGAAGCACTATGGGGAAGTAGCTTGTTCCTCCTATTCACATGTAAATACCTGGATGGCATCACCTCAAGAAATGCATTAGCTCAGGAATATGTATGACACAGCCTTTTTCCTGAGCATCAGCTGCCAGAGTGAGAAGAGAGAGAGCAGGAAAAGGAAATGTACAGAGTGGGTGTCAGTGTGAGCCCAGTAGCAAAGGCGAAACCCAAAGCTGCTCCTGAAGAAACACCATTATCTTCCACCATTTTCAGCACCTTAAAGTGCCACAGAAGTATCTCCTCCCAAAGCCATGTTTGCATATTCACCTATCACAAAATAAAATATTTTCCTTAAGAACATACAGGGAATTGCCACTAATGGGTTTTATTGTCCTCATCATAGACATGATGCATTTCCACAGTATCATTTGTAAGTCATTGAGCAATGGTCATGCTGCTGTTGAGCTGTAAGTAACTCATGGGTTTTGAAACACCCTTCCTGCGTAGCTCCTGTACTCCTTCACCGTGGTCCAGTTCTTGCACTGTAAGCCTCAGTGAAATGACTTCTTTGTATGAGAGCAGCTGTTCTGCTTTACAAAAGTGCTGATGATCTTAGACTCCCTTATTAATGTCACAGGATGCACTTAACAGCTGAGTATAATTCTATAAAGGGGATCCACCACAAAATATCCTTTTCAGGATACAAAACTTCTGAGAATTTTTTGTGAAGTGTGGGCTGAAATTTCCTTACGATTTTCACTGAAGTTATCACTCCACTATTTCGCACATTTTCTAAAGAAAAGATGAGCTCAACGCTAACACAAGGAAGGACTTCCTTACTTTGAGGGTGACAGAGCAGTGGAACAGGCTCGCCAGAGAGGCTGCAGTCTCCTTCTCTGGAGATACTCAAAAACCTCCCTGGACACTTTCCTGTGCAACTTGCTGTAGGAAGCCTGCTTCAGCAGGGGGTTGGACTCAGTGATCTCCAGAGGTCCCTTCCAACCCCTATGGTTCTGTACGATACAGTAAAAAAAGTAGTGGGCAATTTTTGTACATGAACTCTCTGGTTCATACAAACGACTGTGCCCAGGGTGCAGCTATTGTGTGCAGCAGCTGAGCAGCATCTGAACATATCTGAGGGTCATTGCATCTGCCCAGTTCCCTGTGTCTGTGGTGTCACTGTAGCCAGGACCAGAGGAGCAGAGACCTATATGGTGGCATGTGTTTTTATGATTTAACAGCAGTCTTAAAACTGAAGTTGCTTACGATCGACTCTGTTCATCCCTCTTAATTAAATTTGAAGTTTGTGTCGCTGATAGCATGGTTTTGTGCTTGTGGTAACCTCACACCCAAATTGCTAGTGACAGACAATCCATTCTCTTCTGTACAAACGGAGGAACATGGGACAGCCCTATGACGCTTTAATTCGGTGTCCAGTCTGGTGGAAGGCAGAGGCCTTGAAGAGAAACACAATTGCCACCTCTTCAGGCTGTTACAAAAGGACAATTTGCCTCTCCCTTTGGGAAAAAAAAAAATCGTGCTTCTGTCCTCATTTAAAAAGTAGCTTTGGTGAAATTTTTACTAGTAGGTAATTACATGGAATGCTCTTACTGAAAAACTTTTTCCAACCTAAAGCTTTTCTTCCCAAGGGCAAATTTGTCAGAAATATTTTGTTAAGTTTTCACAGAAAAATAATTATCAATTTCACCCAGGCAGTTCTGTGGGTTCTCATTACCCAGAGAAATATATACTTGCATACTGTCTTTTCCAAAGCGTGACACTGTAGCATTCCCAAAACCACTGAAGATTATGTTCTCTGGCAATGAGTGCTGCACACTAATTGTGTATGTCTAGATATGATTTTTATTCAATGTGATACAATCTACCGCAGAGCTTCACTCTATTAGTAGGTCTCCCTGAAACTGTTCCTGAGGTGATATTTGATATATGATGGGAAGTACTTCAGCTGACTAATCACCTCATTGGGAGGTACATAGCAGTCACAGCTCTCTACAGTAATACTGAGAGCACACACATTTCTCCACTGAGCAATTTCTCTCTTGTGAAACAACACCAGGACGTCACCCACCTAACAATTTGGTCTCCATAAACCTGAAGTCTGAATACCTCAAATTGCAAGAATTTTAGAATACAGGCTTTCCTCCACAGCTTTTCTCCTTGTGTCTCATGGTAGGTTATGCTTCTGCAAAGGTTTGGTATACAGAAAAAAAAATACTTTGAGCACTGCTCAATCAGAATGCATGCTATTATTGCTGAGAGATTGCAGAAAGTGCACCAAGTTCAGACCAATGGAGAAGGAAGCTCAAAGCACAGGAAAGGTGCAGGGCGTTGTATTAGATCCATTTGAGAGCAATTTCTCCTTCTGCTAGTCATTACTAAAGATTCATAAGGGCCAATGGCAGGTGAAATGGTTTGTTACTGCACTGGAATTCATGCAGTATCTCTTGATTTCCACACCCTGTCCACCTCCCAGCCCTCAAACCAATTTCTTTTGCCTTTTATTTAGATTTTAAGGTTGAAAATTCCACAGTTATAAGAGAATTACAACTGAAAAGCTCCAGCTCCTTCACTGAGAAGACTGGGTTTTATTATGCTACACCTTTAAAACTGGCTGTCAGATTTTACCTTGGCCTGGAGAAGGAACTGAGACTGAGAATTCTTAAGTGATCAAGGCAAGCAGAAGGGCGTAGCAGCTATAAAGAAATAAGGCGGGGAAAAGATGTCTTTGGCTGGAAAGCAGTGTGGATAATGTCCAGAGCTGTAGCAGCAGAGGCCTATGATTGTCACGGACTTCTCAGCTGTTCTACTGCACACCACGATGAATTTAACCCATTTGATGGCTCCTGCCGAAAGCATAAAAAGACTTTGGACCTGCATAAAACGAACAGATTAAACACACACACACACACACACACACGCACACAAAACAAAATAAAACAAAACAGAACAAAAACCACAATGCTGATTCTTAGGCTCCTGGCTACAGGACTTATATTACTTTCTCAGGGATATCCAGATCTGCATATCTTCTGTTCTAGGCTTGCATGTCTCCTGAAGAACTAGAAAAGAAGATAACCGTATCTCATCCAGAAATGAGAAAATATGTATCCATCAGTTTTTCTCTGTTTTCTCATTGAGGCAAAAGACAACAAGTGCTGTGCATATTATGAACAATCTCTGTGTTAGTTGGCCATCGCATACATTGTTAGCTGACCAGCAAGACAATACCTCACTTTCTTCCTTTCTTTCCAAAGTTGGTGTAAATTTTGACAAGTCAGTTTTCTAGCCAAAACTTGACTAGAAATAAATGGTTTTGAGATTCCTATCACTTTTTCAAACTCAGCTGAAACTTGATTGTAGATCTAGTTTTCAGGAGGAGTAAAGCAGACAGCGCAATTCAAAATACATTTTCCTTAATGAGCTAAACATAAAGGATTTGAAAAGTCCTACAAAAAGCACTTGCATTTTTTAATACTGGTCATAGTAAGCATGAAAACTATATTGAAATGTCTTCAATTTTTTTCTACAGGGAGTTAATTAAACATTGCAATTCTCCAATAACCATTTATAGATTGTAGTGCTCACTGAGTGATAAAGCAAAAGCAAGCCACTTGAAAGTTAACCCCCTGCACTTTGCCTCCTTCCTGGTAGATTTAAGCATCAATAAGATCCTCCTCAGCCTTCTTCAGACTGAACAGTCCCAAATGCCTCAGCCTTTCCTTAGAAGGGAGATGCTACAGCCACTAATCTTCTCTTTGCCTCCTCTGTACTCTTGGCACATGCAGACAGCCCCAGGGGGCACTGAGGGACATGGTTATTGCTTCTGTCTGTCCCAGAGACAGTGAGTGACTGTGGCCTCTCTCTCTTTTACAGTGTGCAACATTCTCCACAGTGATGCTGAGAGGGAAGAGCTCCTCATCTTCATTCCCCAGCAGGCCACAGCAGCAGAGCCTGCAGGCACGGATGTATCCCATCTGACATGATGTGAAAAAGGGTGTTCCCTACACAGTACCATGCCATCACATATATCACATGTCTTACATCACAGTATCACATGTCTTAGTTGCAGCCAGTGAGTAGAAAGAGAATTGTGCTGTGTAGGACAGTCATGGGGCTGCCACAAGCACAGTGCTGCTTTCTCCCCCTCTGCCAATCTACCGCTATGCCCTCCATATGGTATAAAATATGGGGAAATCATTACAATCCACTGGCTACTGCCAGGATCTCCATCATGTGAAGTGAAATTGCTGCCAGGGTGAGATGATATTCAGTCCAGCAGAAGTGTTTTGTGTTTTTCCCACTCAATGGTTCTTTCATGGTAAGCTGTCAACGGTTTACCCGGCTGCTGCAGCCCAGTTCCGCAACAATTGGTGCAGGGCACCCACAGTCCCACGCCCCAGGAAAGGGGAAGGGGGAAAGGGAAAAGGGAGATGGGCCTAGAAACAAAACAGCAGCAGCGATCTGAGGAGGTGTCATGGTTTTATGATTTTTGGTACTGGTATTCCACATCATAACATCATGTAGTGCATTTAGAGTTAAAGAGTTCATGCTCCAGCTCCATGGATCATAAGTTTTCCAGTCTGATCCATGGAGCTTGGTCTCTATATGATAAACTAAAAACACTGATGGAAATACCTTCCTGGCTTTTGTATACGATGTGGCATTCAGTTCCGGAGGGAGTAACTCCAGATGAAGTTGCTAACTCTATGGAACTTGTGATTTTTAAACAGACTCCTGGCCTCTCCTTTGAATTCATTATGCGTTTTCTGAATGCTCATCCAATGCTCATAATGACTGTGGTGTCAGTCTCCCTGAATGTACTCTTCATCATTTTACTCAGTATTTGTATTTAAAATATTTTGAGAAAACCCTCTCTAGAGCCAGAGAATACTGACTGGCAGGGAGTTTGGAGGGACATAGGAAAGACTTAAGAGAAATGGGCATCACCGGTGTCATGGAACTTTTCTCCTGAACACCTGCAAGATCCTGAGAACTTAAGCAGATATTTGAGACAGGGATGTTGCGGCTCAAACAGATCTGAGGAGGCCCAATTTATTTGGGGTCTGGCTTATGCTTACCGGGCCTTATTCAATACTATCCCAGAGGGACATAGAGTTTTTGAAATAGAGCGAGAGATTCTCCGAGCAGAAAGGGACAGTATCCTGATCCAGAAAGGGACTCTTTTAGTTGACAATCAGACTCTCCAGTACAATCTGGATGCCCTCCAGACTGAGAAAGACGCCCTCCAATCTGAGAGAGATGCCCTCCAGGCTGAGAGAGACACCCTCCAGACTCAACAAGAAGCCCTCCAATCCGAGAGAGACGCCCTCCAATCCAAGAGAGACACCCTCCAGTCTCAACAAGAAGCCCTCCAATCTGAGAGAGACGCCCTCCAATCCGAGAGAGATGCCCTCCAATCTGAGAGAGATGCCCTCCAATCCGAGAGAGATGCCCTCCGATCCGAGAGAGATGCCCTCCAATCCGAGAGAGATGCCCTCCAGACTGAGAGAGACATCCTCCAATCCGAGAGAGATGCCCTCCAGTCTCAACAAGAAGCTCTTCAATCCAACATGGACACCCTCCAGACCGAGCGAGACAACCTCTGGTTCGAGAGAGATGCCCTCCAATCTGAGAGAGATGCACTCCAGACTGAGAAAGATGCCCTCCAGACTGAGAGAGACAACCTCCGGTTTCAACGAGATGCTTTCCGATCCAATATGGATGCTTTTCGGTCCCAGCGAGATGCCCTTCAATCTGAATTAGACACCCTCCAATCTGACCAAAAACACTTCAAAGCTGAGTATCTTTCCTGCCAAGGTACATTATTCCATTACGAAAATGAACTGACCCATGTTCGGGCTCAACAAGACAAGCTCCAAGGTGAACTAAATTCCCTCATAGCTCAGCAAGATGAACTTCGAGCCGAGCTAGAGAGAATGATCATTAATACTAACCAATATGATCAACCACAGGTGACACCAGAATCGATGTCAGTTGCCCCTGTAAGAGGATGGAGAATGAAAAAAGTCTCAACTCCCTTAGAAGAGAAGAAAGAGGAGGAGCTGAGAGTGGAAGAAGCAGACTCTGAAAGAGAAGAAGAGAAAGTAGAGGAATCAGACACTGCAAGAGAAGAGGAGAAAGGAGGTCCAGAGGAGTGGTTCAGAACTCTAGATTTTCCAGTAGGAGTGCTGAGTCACCCAACAAGATCACAGTCACCAATGCCTAGAAGGGCAATGAGTCCTGATAGAGTAGGAGATGAAAGAGAAATTGTTACCGATGTTACTCGACCTCTGAAAACGAATGAAATTTGAAGTTTGAGAAAAGACTTTACACGCCATACAAATGAACTTATTGTCACCTGGTTACTACACTGTTGGGACAGTGGGGCCAACAGTGTGTGGCTAGATGGTAACGAAGCTCGCCAATTGGGTAGCATTTCCAGGGACTCTACCATTGATAGAGGCATTAGTACATGCCACAATAGACCCTTCACTCTCTGGAAGCGGATGCTGATAGCCGTGAAAGAAAAATATCCCTTCAGAGATGATCTGTTGCCTGAGAAGAAGAAATGGTCTCATATGGAAAAGGGCATACATTATTTGTGAGAATATGCTTTGGTGGAAATGTTACATGACCCTGCATTCATTCATGATGAACCAAACCAAGAGCATGACCCTGAGAGAATCAGATGTACACCAATCATGTGGCATATATTCACGAGGACTGCACCAGACAGGTATGCCAGTACATTAGCAGCAATGTATGGCAGAAGACAAAGAAGACCCCTTATAAATGACCTGATTAACAAACTTCAAGACATTGAGTTACATTTAACCCCTCTACGAGCTTATGTTTCAGCCTTGGTAAAGGTAACTGACAGACTGGACAGACTAGAGAGCAATCAAGAAGATGTAATGGACGAACTGACTACTGTGCTTGATTCTGGCGAAAATGATAGATTTGATGGGAACCACGATTCCCAAAACAGTAACGTCTCAGCTATCAAAAGAGGACGTTCTCCTGCTTGAGGAAGTGACAACAGTAAGACTATGTCACGCATTGCCTTGTGGCGTTACCCACGTGACCAGGGGGAAGATATGAAGAAGTGGCATAAAAAACCCACATCTGCACTTCAGGCACGGTTAAAAGAGTTACGAAACAGATCAACCATCAGGGTGAACTTCTCCAAGAAGGTGACTACTCCAGTGACTGCCGGACACGGCAGTAGCTGTAAAAATAACAGAGGTAACAAATAGAGGGGCCCTGCCACAAGCCAGGGGGGAAAAGGGATAATAGAGTGTATTGGACTGTGTGGATTCGATGGCCTGGCACATCAGAACCACAAAAATATAAGCCATTGGTGGACACTGATGCACAGTGCACCCTAATGCCCTCGAGTCACCAAGGGACAGACTTAATCTATATTTCTGGGGTGGCTGGGGGTTCCTTCCCAAGAGTTAACCATGTTGGAGGCTGGAATAAGCCTCACTGGTAAAGACTGGCAAAAACATGCTATTGTGACTGGCCCAGGGGCTCCATGTATACTTGGTATTGATTACCTCAAAAGGGAATATTTTAAGGATCCCAAAGGGTATAGATGGGCTTTTGGAATAGCTGCTGTGGACACAGACAACGTTAAGCAGCTGTCTGCTTTGCCTGACCTATCAGAAGATCCGTCTGTTGTGGGGTTGCTCCAAGTGGAGGAGCAACAGGTACCGATTGCTACAAAAACGGTGCACAGACGGCAGTACCGCACCAACAGGGATTCCTTGCTCCCCATTCATAACCTGATTCGTCAGCTAGAGAGCCAGGGAGTGATCAGCAAAACTCACTCACCTTTTAACAGCCCCATATGGCCGGTGCGTAAAGCCAGTGGAGAATGGAGGCTGACGGTAGATTACCGTGGCCTGAATGAAGTCACACCCCCACTGAGCGCTGCTGTGCTGGACATGCAGTACGAACTGGAGTCAAAAGCAGCCAAGTGGTATGCCACCATTGACATTGCCAATGCCTTCTTCTCAATTCCATTGGCCACAGAATGCAGGCCACAGTTTGCTTTCACCTGGAGGGGCGTCCAATACACCTGGAACCGTTTGCCCCAGGGGTGGAAGCACAGTCCAACCATCTGCCATGGGTTGGTCCAAACTGCATTGGAACAGGGTGGTGCTCCTGAGCACTTACAGGACATTGATGATATCATTGTGTGGGGCAATACAGCAGGGGAAATCTTTGAGAAAGGAGAGAGAATAATCCAGATCCTTCTGCGAGCTGGCTTTGCTATCAAGCGAAGCAAGGTGAAAGAGCCTGCACAGGAAATTCAGTTCCTAGGTATAAAGTGGCAAGATGGACGTCGTCACATCCCAACAGATGTGACTGACAAAATTACTGCCATGTCTCCACCCACCTGTAAGACAGAGACCCAAGCTTTTCTGGGTGTAGTGGGCTTTTGGAGAATGCATGTTCCAAACTACAGTCTCAGTGTGAGCCCTCTCTATTGGGTGACGCGGAAGAAGAATGATTTTGTGTGGGGCCCTGAGCAGCAGCAGGCTTTTGAGCAAATTAAGCAGGAGATAGCCCTTGCCGTGGCCCTGGGGCCAGTGCGGATGGGACAGGATGTGAAGAACATCCTCTACACTGCTGCTGGAAAGGAAGGTCCCACTTGGAGTTTGTGGCAAAGAGCTCCTGGAGAGACCAGAGGCCGACCCCTTGGATTCTGGAGTCGGGCGTACAGGGGTCTGAGGAGCGCTACACTCCAACTGAGAAGGAGATCTTAGCCGCGTACGAGGGGGTTCGAGCTGCTTCCGAAGTAATCGGTACTGAAACACAGCTCCTTCTGGCACCTCAACTGCCAGTGCTGAACTGGATGTTCAAAGGAAAGGTTCCCTCTACCCATCATGCTACTGATGCCACTTGGAATAAGTGGATTGTGCTGACTACACAGCGAGCTCGGATGGGGAACCTCAGTCATCCAGGAATCCTGGAGGTGATCATGGACTGGCCTGAAGGTAAAAAGTTTGGAACAACACCAGCAGAGGAGGTATAATGTGCCAAAGAGGCCCCACCGTATAATGAACTACCAGACAATGAAAAGAGATATGCCCTGTTCACAGATGGATCCTGTCGCATTGTGGGTAAGCACCGCAGATGGAAATCTGCTGTGTGGAGCCCCACACAACGAGCTGCAGAGGCCACTGAAGGAGAAGGAGAATCAAGTCAATTTGCAGAGGTAAAGGCTGTCCAGCTGGCCTTAGATATTGCTGAACGAGAGAGATGGCCAGTGCTTTATCTTTACACTGGCCCATGGATGATGGCAAATGCTTTATGGGGGTGGTTACAGCAATGGGAACAAAATGGTTGGCAACAGAGGGGTAAACCTATTTGGGCTGCTGAACTGTGGAGAGACATTGCTGCCCGAATAAAGAATATGGTTATAAAGGTGCGCCATGTAGATGCTCATGTTCCTAAGAGCCGGGCAACTGAAGAACAACAAAATAACCATCAGATAGATCGAGCTGTCAAAGTTAAGGTGGCTCAAGCAGACTTGGACTGGCAACGCAAGAGTGAATTATTTTTAGCTCGATGGGCCCATGAGACCTCTGGCCATCAAGGAAGAGATGCAACATATAAGTGGGCTAGAGACCGAGGGGTGGACTTAACTATGGATGCTATTGCACGGGTTATCCATGACTGTGATACATGCGCCACAATTAAACAAGCCAAGAGAATGAAACCTCTTTGGGGGGAAGGGCGATGGCAAAAGTATAAATATGGGGAGGCGTGGCAGGTTGATTATATCACCTTGCCACGATCTCGCAATGGTAAGCGTTATGTGCTCACCATGGTGGAGGCGACCACTGGGTGGCTTGAAACATATGCAGTACCCCATGCTACTGCCCGAAACACCATCTTAGGGCTCGAGAAACAAGTCCTATGGCGACATGGCACTCCAGAAAAAATTGAGTCAGATAATGGAACTCATTTCAAAAATTCTCTTGTAAATACTTGGGCCAAAGATCATGGTATTGAGTGGATTTATCATATCCCCTATCACGCACCAGCTTCTGGTAAAATTGAAAGGTACAATGGGTTGTTAAAAACCATGTTGAAAGCGATGGGTGGTGGAACATTTAAGCACTGAGAGAAACATTTGGCAGAAGCCACCTCGTTGGTCAACACCAGAGGATCCATCAATCACAATGGTCCTGTCCAATCCAGCTCTCTACCTACTGTAGAGGGAGATAAGGTCCCTGTAGTACATGTAAAGAACATGTTGGGAAAAGCAGTTTGGGTCCTTCCAGCTTCCGGAAAGAGCAAACCTCTCCGGGGAACTGTCTTTGCTCAGGGACCTGGGTCCACTTGGTGGGTGATGCAGAAGAATGGGGATGTTCAGTGTGTACCAGAAGGGAATTTGATGTTGGGGGAGTGCAGTCATTAATTCCATGTATATATGTTGTGTGTGTGTATTTAATGTATGTTAATCATTGTTCTTCTATACATATATATCATGATGTAGTGATGTGGAATAAGGGGTGGGATGTCATGGTTTTATGATTTTTGGTACTGGTATTCCACATCATAACATCATGTAGTGCATTTAGAGTTAAAGAGTTCATGCTCCAGCTCCATGGATCATTGATAGTTCCAGGTACACCTGTCTCAGAAGAGAAGAAGAACTACATTCCCCAGAGAACTTTGCGATGCTTTGCGTTCTTACGTGTTTCCGCTCAGAGGTAAAGATAAAAACTGTCTGTGGTCATGGGACACTCTCTTTCCTTTGGGATGGACTCAGCAGTGGGTGCTCGCTGCCGTCCGCCTTCAGCGTTAGCGTAAGGCCTTCGGTTTATTGGACACTCTCTCTCTTATTCATTTTATTTGATTTATTAGCTTTAATTCCAATTATATTGTATTATATTGTGTTATTTTGCTTTCCGATATCTTATTTAGTAAATTAGCTTTCCTCCTCAGATCATTGCCGCTGTTTTGTTTCTAGGCCCATCTCCCTTTTCCCTTTTCCCTTTCCCCCTTCCCCTTTCCTGGGGCGTGGGCCTGTGGGTCCCCTGCACCAATCGTCACGGTACCGGGCTGAACCTGCCCGTAAACTGTTGACAGGAGGAAAGCTAATTTAGCAAATAGATATCAGAAAGCAAAATAACAGAATATAATAAATATAATTGGAATTGAAGCTAATAAATCAAATAAAATGAGCAAGAGAGAGTGTCCGATAAACCGAAGGCCTTACGCTAATTCTGAAGGTGAGATGGCAGTGAGCACCCACTACTGAGTAGATCCCAAAGGAAAGAGAGTGTCCCATGACCTCAGACAGCTTTTATCTTTTCCCTCTGAGCATAAACATGTAAAAATGCAAAGCATCGCACAGCCCTCTGCGGAATGTAGTTCTTCTTCTCTTCTGGGACAGGTATACACATAACTATCGATGATCCACAGAGCTGGAGCATTAGCTCTTTAACTCTTAATACACTTCATGATGTTATGATGTGGAATACCAATGCCAAAAGTCATAAAACCATGACATAAGCATTCAGTGATCCTGTTCCATCCATCTTGGAACCCCTGCATGGCCTTTAAGATGCTGCGGTGTTTCAAAGTCATGCTGCTGCATGCTGACAAATCAGTTTGGCACACTGTTGAGGAGCAACAACATTCTCTTCACTTTCACTGTCCAGGCAGAGTGTGCTATGACATGAAGCAAAGTTGCCATTCACTTACTGCAGACCTGCTCATCATACTTCCTCCAGATCCTCTGACAATCACATTTGTAATACTTCATTGGAATTTATAGTAGGAAAAGAGCCTGCAGTCTTTCTCCCATCACTGTCAGCTCACAGCCACCACCTGCAAATAACTCTGAAGATGCTCTTTTAACTTCTGCCCAAATTTAGTTCTGCAGAAATGGTTTTCACATACTCTTGACTTATCAGACACTGTTCCTACTCAGTACTATGTTGTCTTCTTTTCCAAAGCTCTTGAAGTGAGAATGAAACAGACTTCCACATAGAGTCCTTGTTTCATTTCCTAATGTTGTCAGCAAGATTGCTTACTGAAAGCCAGCTGTCATAGGAAATAGCTTTAAATCCATTGATCTGAACTTCGTTGACTTCAAGCTCTTTTGCAAAAAGGGCATAAAAATTCTGGCCTTGTCTTGTTGAAGAGCCTTGCCTTTACTTCATGACAAGCTCTGAGTTCCAGAGCTGAACTTTCAAGATCAATCAGAACAACATTTTCAGGAAATGTTTTGAGAGTCTTTTGAGAATATGGCCTGCCTGGAATTTCAGTGGAGAAAGACTGTTCTGTGGATGTTTCTAGTTAACATTTATCTCCTGCTTTCACCTCAGACTGACACAAGAAGTAGCAGTGGTCAAATCCCTTCTGCACTCTGACCAGCCACTGCTGCCGGTTGATCTCAAAGTCTAGATAATGCTTTATCTGCCTTACAAAAGACAGCTTGTGCTACCAAGCTGAGGAATCTGTGTAGGAACTGTTTGTGGAAGAAAGTTGTCTTCCCTGGGTGTATCTCCTTTGAGAAGAATGATAAATTCCTCAGGTTTGTTGAATTTCACAGGACAGTGTTTCATTCATCCTAGGAAAAGAGCTACTCTTTCAGGTCTTCCATGTGTGATCTATCCTCCTTCATTGGACAAAAATACCTTCTGGAACTCACCATGCCATGTCTAGTAGGTGATATTATCCTTTATCCATATAATTAAGTAGTTGTAGGACATTCAGAGGGTGAGGACTTTATTTTCACTTCCTGAGAAAGCAAAGCAAAACACACTGTACTTTTTCACAGCAAAAAGTGTGCTACCCCAAATATCCAGAGCAGCTGTGCCCTTGTCTTGGATTACAAGATAGGCTAAGAAAACCAGGCAAGTACTGGAGAGAAAGTTATGAGAAGAGAAGCCTGCAGAAATCACAGGAGACAGTTTCCTGACAGCAATCTATGGAAACCTGTGAGGAGAGTTGCTTTTAACACAGAGGAGAGCCCAAAAGACTGGGGATAATGTCCTTCCACCAAGAAAACAATGAAAGACAGGTAAAAGCAGGACTGGTCATGCCTGGATACTCTATAGAATAGTAAAAACACTGTAATATAAGTGTAAATAGTAATAACACTGTAATATAATAATAAGGTATTTCCTCTTGATGTCTCAAGGAAAGCACAGCTCTTTGAATGAGTGAGCCAGGACAAGGTATATTAAGAATTGTAGCGCTCATACCTGGAAGACATCTGTCAGTGGAGGCATAGCTGGCAGGACATCTGAGATGAGAAAACACCAGCTGCTTGACTGAAATGTTGTAAAATAAGAGCAAAAACATACTACTTAGCCAGGCACAGAACAATTAATAAGTATAACTTCTCCACAACGAGAAAGGGGTCACCACTGTTTTCACAGGCCTTGGTTTCATCTGTGGTGCTCTTTATACAGGCACAAAGCAAACTACTTCCAGGCTTATCTAGAAAAACGGATACCTCCCCTGAATTCCCTTTCTCCTTTCACTGTACGCATCCATTTGCATGTACAAATACCACACCAGCTCAGCTAGCAGACAAAGTGCAGGAACTTACAGAAACAGATCTCACATTCACTACACCTTCTCATCTGTGAAAGGAAGACATAGTTGTCTTACATATGCAGAGCAAAGTATTGTAGTTGAAATAATGTAGAGCCATAATTATTAAAGTAAGTAGCATACATAAGATTAGAAGCATGAGCCAGATAGTATACCAGTTAGCATTCATAAGCTACATTCCCAGGAGCTGAAAATTCATATTTGACAGAATGATACTACTATTCAATATTACATCCTTCCTATACTATTACATCTGATTGCTTACATGTGTCATTTCAGCCTAAGATGGCTACATTCCAAACATATCCTGCAGTCACCTCATTTCCAGAAAATCTTTTCCATTTCTGTAAAGCTGGCTGCATATAGGAAGATTAAAGCCCAGCCAGTTCCAATCCCCTGCCCTGGGCAGGGCTGCCCCCCACCAGCTGAGGCCGCCAAATCCCCCATCTAATCTGGCCTTGAGTGCCCCCAGGGATGGGGCACCCACAGCTTCTCTGGGCATCCTGTGTCAAGACCTCACCTCCCTCTCTGTAAAATATTTCCCTCTGACATCTAATCTCAGTCTTTCCTCCTTCAGTATAAACCCATTCCCACTTGTCTTATCACTATTCACCCATGTAGTAAGTTTATTGCTCTTCTGTTTATTATCTTGCTTTTACTGTTGGAAGGCTGCAATGACATCCCCCTGCAGTCTTCTCTTCTGTAATGCTTTCCACAGGTTTCCTAAGTTGAGGTCCCCAGACCTGTACACAGTAGTCTAGATTTAGTGGAGAACAATCCCCTCCCTTGTCCTGCTGACCACCCCACTTTGATGCAGCCTGCTGCTGCAGCTGCTGATGGGTGAGCTGCAGCAGCCCCATGCCTGGGACTCTGCCACCCTTAGCAACATCCCCAGCTCACCCAAGAATGAGGAGCAGAAGATGGTGGAGGGGGCCATGGATCACTGCAACTTCAAAGTGGCAGTAGGGTCTGTGAGTGGATTTGTCCCTGGATGAGTGTTTGTTGTCTTCACAACTGGCATCAATGCCAATGCTGGATCCACATCACACTCGAGTCACAAAAGAGGTGGGCATGAAAGATATGAGGCATATTCTATGCAAAGAACCTTGCAATTGTAGACACCATGTTCTTCTGCACTGAGTACCTGGAAAAATCACATAATGGAAAGTCAGGCTGGAAGAATAGCATTATTAGAGGCTGCATCACAGGTGGAGCAATTGGATTCTGAGCTGGTTTGAAGGCAGGGTTTATCGGCTGTGGTGGTTTTGATGCTTTCTCCATAGTAATTTGTTGTTTTTTTTGTTTTTGTTTTTTTGAAGAAGAAGAAGAAGAAGAAAAGTCTCCAGAGAAACCTGATAGTAGCCTTCATTCAAGAAGGGAGATTTGGACTGGATATAAGGAAGGTGCTTATTACAGTAAGGGTGATGAGGTACTGGAACAGTTTGCCCAAAAGTTGGTGGATGCCCTGTCTCTGGAGGCATTCAGTGTCAGGCTGGAGGGACTTTGAGCACCTGATCCAACTGTAGATGTCCCTATTCACTGAAGGGGAGTTGGAATGGATGGCTTGTAAGGGCTCCTTCCAGTTCAGACCATTCTATGATGACAAGCATGAGCACATTTTATCTTCGCTCTTTGGATATGATAAGAAATGGGTTCAGAGGGACTACCAAAGTCATAGTTACATTGAATGAAAATTGGGTACTAGCAAGCTCACTCTTCAGAGAGGTCACCTCAGTTCTGTGGTGTTGATAGCTGTTTTTCAGGATTACTAGAAGAAGAATAAAGAATGGCTTTGTTGGATAAATCTCTTTTAGAAACACGTGTGAGACATCTATGCCATCTTAGTCCATCTGAGGAGGTGCAATCTTTGAAGAGAGTGTTATTGGGACCACAGTAGAATGACTAGCTGGCAGATATGACTACTGGCTAACAACTAGCAGAAACGGTTAACAAAAGCAATAGCTGCTCTGCTCAGTATTAACACCAGGTGAACCCTGGCCAACAGTCTGGCTGGCAAGAACTGGTTGAGTTTTGACATTTGACATCTTTCTAGACCAAGAGCATGTGAGTGGGGTAGTGCTAAAGAAGCCTGTATGGGAGCAGTGATTTTGACTCAGTTTAAGCCACCAGCTCAAGAACTTTGCCAGGGTCTCTGGCAATAACACAAACTTCTAGAGTAACCCTGGAAAGTCACTCAGTATCAGTATGCCTCATGGTGCACTTGTTGCCTTCCTGAACTAGGATTGATCGGCTCCTTTCTGGGACAGTAATAATGTAACTCATATTTCAGCCCAGCCAAGACCTCTGAGCTTGAATGCAACAGCTTGCATTACAAAGTACGTTTAAACTGCAGTATGCTACAGCAGATTTTAGGACAGTGTATCTTAGCTCATCCATTTTCTGATTATCCAGAACATAAAACACCACTGCTTCTCTTCATTGTGTATACCTATTGGGGCTGTCTACCCCTGCAATTTAAACATTACATGCTGGAGTTCTGCCATCTCGCCTGTGTGAAACTGGTATGATTCCAAAAAGCAACTGAGAAGCACATTTTCTGCGCTGAACACAGGAACACATAGCTCTTGTTTTCAGCAAAAACTGTCATATTTCACTATTTACTTAAGTGTAAGTCTGCAAGAGAATACCAGTTATGTCAACATACCCTAGAATTAATTAAGCTATTAGTTTAAAAATAACAAAAGGAAAAATAAAACTCTGCAGGTTTACTCTTCATGCATATTTGTTTTTGTCCTTTTGTGGTGTTATGTGATCTCTCTACCTTTATCTTGACTCATGAGATTTTCATTTTTATTTCTTTCCCTGTTCTGTTGCGGAAGGCAAGTGAGAAACCAGGTGAGTGGGCATCTAGCAGACTGCCAAGTTAAACTTACCACACCTTCAAAATAATTTATTCATGAAACCATTAACATTTGCTTTATTTTCCAATCTATACATAATTGGCCAAGCTTCATTCACGGTTAATCAATTATGTTATTAGAAATTATTTAAGGAAACAGTATTAGTGCAAAATAATCACACTTCTGCTGAATTCCTTCTAAGAAGATTGTATGCTCTTGGATATGCATACTAACTGTGGAAAAGCTAAGTAGCTAAAGTCAAACTTAAAAAAATAACAGAATTCCTCATGTTTTACAGGATTTAATTAGTTTGTTAGTCTGCTGGTGATTTAAATGTGCCTATATCTATCAATGAGGCATTCCTACTGCAGATACGCTAATGAACACCCTAATAAAGTTCAAAAGTAAATTGCAATCAAAATGATTTTCAGCTTCTATAAGGAAGCTGATACACACAAGATTCTTTCATGTTTTTCTAGACTAGGTCATGAAGAAAGAACATGCTTATTTGCAGTCATCCCATAACCTTGGTAGCCATAAGAGGGGATGTTTACTTCTTGTTTCTGTCCCTTTGGTGCAAACATAGAGATAATATTTCATAAGTAACTTTTAATACTGAGTTAGCTTCCAAAATACAAAATGCCAGCAGTTAAGAGAACTGTTCTATACATGATGGACTCCACAATTTGTACATAGTACAGGTCACAAAGCATGTTGAACTGTCTATAAAACAAAGCTTGTGTTTAGACCCTGTACTAGGCACTGTTGTTCAGGGAGCATCCATCCTTCTCCAAGATAACCTCAAAACAAGAGAAAGTAAATATTGGAGGCATAATTAGCTGTCAAGATTCAGCCAGGTCAAGTTACAACTTGGCAAGTTGTTTATATTACGAGTAGAGCCTGAGATAAGCTGAGAAGAAATCTCAAGGGAAGAAGAGTCATAAGAAATTGTTGTAAATTAAAGAACACTTGCCTTCACAAAAAGAACAGTGGAACCACTTGCTGTATTTGTAGGAACACTTGTAAATGGCTGAGAGAGAGGACTGGGAAGCTGATATTAGACATGAAAGCTTGCATCTGTAAGATTCATGCCAGATGTGGTCTTGTTTGCAATAAGTATTCCAGATTATCCAATAGGTTGGTTCTAGTATGAACACAGTAAGGGGAACATTCTGTGCACTTAAGTCTATTATTGTCCTTATAACCACCCGCCCACTAGGAATTGTACTACTTTGGCTACTGTACTAAACAAACAAAAAACTCATCTGTCCCTATGAAGCAAAGTATGCCTCACATATATTGATTCTGACACCTATCTGAGAAATGTGTAAGCCAAATGAATATATCTGGAGATGAAAAAAACTACTGGGCTGTGCAAGTTGCACAGAATGAGTACACTTAATTATACAAATCATACAGCTTTCATCATACTGCAGTTATGGAGTAAATATACATGGCTTTTTGTTCTCTCAATTCAGATTTTTTTTTAAAGAGGCAAAGACCCACTTAGGAATCAAATAGGGGTAGTTTGAGAAAAATATCTGTTTTTATCCATTATTAAATGTGACTTCTATTTACAGGAAAAATGGGAAAACCTCTGATTGTGTCATCAGTTCATAGCATTCTTTATCACTTTCAAGATAGATTTCTTAAGAGCAATGAGAAAGAGATAAATAGGAGCAGACAGGTTTAAAGAGACTGACTTTGTTTTTTGAGAAGTAGATATTATAACACAAGCAAAAACTAATATAGCTGCTCTTAGCCAAAGACCAGATTTTTTTTAACCTGCCCAAAAGTCCAAGCTTATTTCTGCAGCCATTCTTATCTTCAGTTGTTTCCCTGTTCTCCAGACACTCTTCAACAGGTTGGAGAATATCAAAACTCTATCATAGAAAGACAGGCACTAGGCAGACAGGTGGGCCCAAGCTACAAAAGCATAGACCAGAGCTAGGCTCCAGTTGCACTTGTCTCTGATTGCCTTGAGGAAGAACTTCTCAGTGAAAAAATCCTCCTTGCTGATTAGCCTGCTATCTCTCCTCAAAGTTACTCAGTTGACAAAGTGAGTCAGTTGTTTAGTTTCTTCATTTGTTTAGGCATCTGATTCAAGTTCACATTGTTTTCCTTTTTGTATCTCCATAAACTTATGCCCTTTTCTAAGGTTCCTGCATTGTATCTCACATGAAATACCAAACTGTCAAACTGACCTTTGCAGCTCCATAATAAGCACTCAAGCAGGTACAGAATTATACAGAATTAATAACACCATGATATAGTCTGCAGAAGAGTTAAACAGGACAAAGGTGTTGCCAGAAGTTTTGCATGAGAAATACAATATTTGAATCATTGAATCACCACTACTGAAAAAGACCTCTTAAAATCATCCCGTCCAGCTACACCTATCACCAATATTTCCCACCAAACCACATCCCTCACTACAACATCCACACAGTTCTTGAACAGCTCTGGGGTCGGTGACTCCACCACCTCCCTGGGCAGCCTGTTCCAGTGCCTGACCACTCTCTCAGAGAAAACGTATTTCCTAACATCCAACCTGAATCTTGCCAGGCACAGCTTGAAGCCATCCCCTCTACTCCTATTGCTAGTTAAATGGGAGAAGAGGCCAACACCCACATCACCACAACCTCCCTTCAGGCAGTTGTAAAGAGTGATAAGGTCCCCCTTGAGCCTCCTCTTCTCCAGTCTGAACAATCCCTGCTCCCTCAGCTGCTCCTAATGAGTCCTGTTCTACAGACCCCTCACAGCTTCATTCCCCTTCTCTGGACACACTCTGGAACCTCGATGGCTTTCTTATAGTGAGGGGACCAAAACTGAACACAGTATTTGAATTGTGACCTCACCAGGGCTGAGTACAGAGGGATGATCACTTTCCTTCTCCTGCTGGCAATACTATTTCTGATACGAGCCAAAAAGCCATTGGCCTTCTTGGCCACCTGTGCACCCTGCTGGCTCATGTTTAGCCAAGCAGTGACCAGTACCCTCAGGTCCATTTCCTCTACACAGTCTTCCAGACGCTCTGACCCAAACCTGTAGCATTGCCTGAGGTCCAAAGTGGCCAAAGTGCAGGACACAGCACTTGATCCTGTTGATCTCCATCCCATTGGCCTCAGCACAACTTTTCATCCTGTCCAGATCTCTCTGCAGGACCTTTCTACTTCCAGGCAGCTCAACGCTTTCTCCCAGTTTGGTGTTACACATGCAGCCAGAGAAGGGAAAGAAAGTACATTATTCAGAAAAGGAGATTTCAGTCTGCAGAACTAATGCCCCTATAAATGTGAGATAACAGCTGAGGCCCAACCCAAGAGTTAAAATCACTTTTTGAGTGCCTGCACTTCCATGTCAAAAGGTAAATTATGAACAACAGAACCAGTGATCAGTTCAGCATCCTGTAAAGATGTGTGCTGTTCTCACTTCATCCCAAAATGTGGACAGAATAATAGAATCATAGAACAGCATGCATTGAAGGAGACCTCAAAGTCCGCCCCATCTCAATTCCCTGCCATGGGAAGGGCTGTACCCAAGTCCTGGACACAGTATTTGAGGTAGAGCCTCACAAGAGCAGAACAGAGGGGAAAATCACCTTCCTTGTGCTACTGGGCATTATCTATTGATGCCCAGGATATGGTGTGCATTAAAGCTTACAAAACCACCAGTGACATTTTCACCAGCATATGCTAGAAGGGCTAAGTCAGGATCTGATGAAATGTGCTTTGGGGACATGTTTTAAGGAGACTTCCAAAATCACATTAATATTGAAAACTGGAGGTTCCAAGAAAACATTTGTGGAGATCCAAATGATTCTTCCAGGGCTTAGAGAAATAGATAAAGTGTTTTTGAGCCAGATGAGTTCTAAATTAGTCTTGAATTAAAAAAAATTATCCTGGTCATAATTTAAGATTACTATAGCAACACAATCACACTTGCCAAGTATCTGACATTATAAAATTGCATCAGACTTTGCAAAAAAATCTGTTTTCTCCCCATTTTTTAAAAATAGATTTAAATCTGTATTATGCAAGTGGCAACAGTTGTTCAGGATCAAGATCTGATTTTGTTCTGTGTTTAAGGAAGAGCCATGAAAGTCATATGCTAACTAAAACCTTAAAAACTAATCCCTTCCTGGAATATGGAATCACTATTTTTTCAAAGAGATACAGGAATTTTTACATGGAAAAAAAAATGAGCATAAAAGGAAGAATGCAATGAGATTGTTGAATCAACTGTATGAAAAGAAGGAAGACTGAGAAGTAAGGTGTGTAAAGCCAATCCTTCCCCACAGGCTTTCAGTCATATATGTATAAGGACAAGATGTACATTTTACACAAGATCAGAAATGAGACCTTTGTTTTGACTTTTGCACAGTTCCTGCACAGTGCTAAGGAGCTAGACATAGCAGCAGCCTCACAGCATGAAATACTACCCAATATTCCAGCTACAATAGAAACTTTTCAGCTAGTTTCTTCCCTGCGTTTTAAGCACAGATACGTTTCTCAAAGGAGGACTGCAAGTAGTTAATCCATGGATCTGCTTCTTTTGACAGCAGCAAAACTCCATGGGCCTCAGTGGAAAAGCATATGGAAAGATCCTGTGCAAAGAAGGCAGCACTGTCAGCATGTTAAATGCAACATCATTACTGGGGTTGGCACACTCGGCTTTCTTGCCTAGAAGTTTTATTGCCTTTACATAACAGCTTGTGCTGCAGTTTTGCAAGCATCTATATCCACTAAACACATCTATCTGGGCTGGTGCCAGACCCAAAGATAATCTTGAACAAGTGCCAGATCTGGGAAAATCCTGCAGACTCATCTACGCCTGTATTTTTCAGGGGTCATGGGTATATATTTCTAATTACAGGGATTGTAGGAAACTCTGGATCATGGGTATTCAAGTGGAAAGGAGGGTTCACCTCCTTTCCATTTTCTTCTTGTCCTCTCTTCTAAGGAAAGTTCATTCCTTGCCATACAAAGAGCAGAAGTAAGAATTATCATTTCATACGCTACACTTTCCATAAGGCTTTTTATTTATGCAAGTGACATGGTGTGCATGACAATATGAGGCAGCTCTCAGACATGATTTCTCACCCTGTGAAATGAGAAGGGGTTGGGATGGACACCTATCAGACCTGGCAGCTGGGTGGGACATAGGTTTGCAGCAAGGGAACTAGTAACTCTAGGCCTAAGTGTTATTTTTAATGTTCCACAGTCACTACCTGAAAGAAACAAGGAAATACTGTGCTCTCCAACTCTGGTTCCACCTCTGCCTCACACTGACCACGGAGGTAAAGACTGTAACCCATAGGAGAGGAGAGGTCACAAGCAAGCTGTTCTGAGCAGTCCTGAAAGATGAGTCTAAACAGTGTGCATTCAGCAATACTGCTGAGAGGGAGAATGAACAAGTGCCCCCACCCTCTGCTGGTGGCTTGCTGTAATCAGCAACAGACACACCTAGATTTAAGAGAGCATAGGGAGATCTCAGTTTGGCTGAGATTTTTTTTAGCTAGGAGTAGTTGGTGTCATATGCAGATGCCCCTTTTCTACATGACTAATACAGCAGGTGGTAATTTGTGGCTGTCAACAACTTTTGGAGTTGTAGCAGCCTTCAGCTGCTCCATCATTGCCTCCTTTCTTATCTTCACATAGTTGACAATTCACCTTCTTGATGGAACCTAAAATAAATTGCCCTGCAGTCAGCATAAACATGATCTTCTGGTCCAGCCATGTCTGAGGGTCATGGTTGGCTTGGTTGAACTCGAAGACTTTTGATTAAACACTGAACTTAATTCCTCAAAAAAACGAGGCACTTCACTTTCTCCACATTCTTCTCTTCTGTTCCTGTGTATACAATCTGTACCTTCTTAATCCTAGCACTAAAAAACCTGCAGTTTGCTGTGTTCCTTCTACTCCGATGAACAGTGTTGCAGAGTGCTTATCTGCACTCCTGTGGTCATGGGAGACATTAACTCAGTATTCACCATTACCTTGACCTCATCTCTACTGAAAGTCCTCTTTCACTTGTATGGGACTCAAAAATTAGAGAGTTCCTTCGGATCAGAAGTATTTCTTCTATTCTGTTACTGTTCCCTATGTGTCCTTGTTGCAGTTAATGGGAAGAGAAGAAATAGGGAGAAAATATAAAGGTTCCTTATAAAGTCTTCAAAAGAGTGATAATTATATGAACAATTTCCTTTGCTGTGTGACAGTATGATCTTTCCACAGACTGACACCTTCACACAACAGACCTCTAAGAGTCTTCCACCATGAGCATTTGCTCAACTTCACTTTGCAACAGCTGATCAGGAATGCTCAGCTGCAGGGAGAGACTGAGCAGCATTTTCTTTGAAAAACTTCCACTCATTCCATCAGCAGCCAACTGCTAGTCTTCCAGCTTGCTTTGCTGGAAGCAGGATTCTGAAGAGCGGCAGGGACTAGGTGCTCTCAGTCATGAGTGGCATTCATCTGTTCTGTCCTCCTGATGGAAGATATCAGCCACTCAGACATGTGCTGGCAAGACAACATGGCAAGATGTAAGTGGTCCAGGAGAATCCTGGAGTCCATTAACAAGAACTTTCTAGTTCAAGTGTAAGACAGACGAAACAGAGGTGAAGTGTTGCTGGACCAGGAGACCACCAGTGTGAAGGAGATCGTTAAAGGTATTAAGATTGAAGGTAGCCTGTGCTGCAGTGACCATGCCCTGGTTGAGTTAGTGATCTTGAGGTAAGTTGGCCTGGCAAAGATTGGAGTCAGGACCCTGAACTTCAGGAGAGCAGACTTCAGGAGAGCAGACTTGTTTAAGGAATTGTTGGACAAGATCTCCTAGGAAGAATAGCTGAGAGACAAAGGAGTGGAACAAAGATGGCTACTCTTTAAGGATGCCTTTCTGAGTGTGCAAGAGCTCCCCACCCCTCAGAATAAGAAAGCAGGCAAGGGAGGCAGAAGAACAATATGGCTTGGCAAGGACCTTCTTGTCAGATCAAGAGAAAATAAAGGCAAGTACAAGACTTCTGCAAGACCTTGACACTTCTTCTGACACATCCTTATCTCTAAATTGGAGAGAGATGGATTTGAAGGGTGGATTGTTTGGTGGATTAGGAATTGGTTGGAAGGTCACAGTCAGAGAGCTGTGGCCAATGACTACATGTTTAGCTGGAGTCTGGTGATGAGCAGTACCCCAGGGGTCCATCTTGGAACCAGTACTCTTTATCAGTGACATAGATGATGGGATTGAATACATCTTCAGCAAGTTTGCTGATTACACCAAGCTGAGTGGTGTGGTTGATACAGCAGAAGGAAGGGATGTCATCTAGAGGGACCTTGATAAACTCTTAATGGTAGGCCCCTGTGAAACTATCAAGGTTTGACAAAGCGAAGTGCAAGGTTTTGCACTTGGGTTGGGGTGATCCCAGATATCTGTACAGACTGGGAGATGAACTCCTTGAGAGTAGTGTTGCTGGGAAGGACTTAGGAGTTCTGGTTGAGTGAGCTTGGAGTCCAAAAAGCCAGTGTTATGCTGGGTTCCATAAGAGGGGTGGCCAGCTAGGCTAGAGAGGTTATTGTCCCACTTTACTCTGCCTTCAGGAGGCCCTAGCTGGAGTACTGTATCCTGGTCTGGGGCACCCAGCACAGAAAAAAGTGTGGAGCTTTTGGAGACGGTCTAGAAGAGGGCCATGGAAGGGCCTGAAGCACATCTCCCATCAAGGTAGGCTGAAGAAACTGGGCTTTTTCAGCCTGGAAAAGAGAAGACTGTGGGGAGAACTCATTGTGGCCTTCCAATATTTAAGAAAGTTTATAATCATGAGGGAAATCAACTTTTTATAAGGGTAGATAGTGATAGGATATGGGGAAATGTTTTAAACTAAAGGAAGGGAAGTTTAGACAAGATGTAAGGAGAAGTTTTTTACTGAGAGGGTGGTGAAGTGCTGAAATACATTGCCCAGAGAGGCTGTGGATTCACCACCCCTGGAGGTGTTCAAGGACCAGTTGGATGGGACACTAGGCAATCTGATCTAGTACTTGATCTAGCTGTTGTCTTGTGACAGGGCATTGGAACTCGATGATCCTTGAGGTCCCTTTCAACCAAAGCAATTCTATGATTCTGTGATTCTATAAATAGCATATCATTAACACAATCCAATTAACCTCACACATTTATATTTATTGTTAGTCAAGATAGAAAAAAAAAAGTTAAGTCCTGCTTGGCTGGGTATCAACCTCTGATTCCTAAATCTCCCATTGTAGTATAAAAGCAGTGTTGTTCTGTGTTAAACTACTCTCAGATCAGTAGAAAGTGCCTTTTCATCTGAACTTGAGCAGGGTTAGTGGGTGGAGAACTATTTGTCAAAACAGCAATTGCTATGTTGAAGGGCCTAAGGGCCTGGGCAGACTTTGTCTCTCTACCTGAATGGTAGAGCTTAATTCTTTTTGTATACTTCGAACACACCTTCAAAAATATGTACCTTACTTTGGCTGCCTGTGGTGACACATATGAGCAGGCAGAGTTTCTTTCTGCTTGTATTATATTTTCCAGTTCTCAGTTCTATCCCTGTAGGCAAACACTGAGGGAAACTATGTCACTGCTGCGTGTTCTCGTACTACACATAAATACGGAAAGATACAAGTACTTAAAACACTACTGTAGGGAACAATCCAACTTGTACCTAACTTCCTAGTCAGATACTGTTCTATTTCATTTGACAGAGATGCTGCTAATCCATACAGGCAGTGGCAGAAGCAGACCCTCTGGCTCTGATTCTCTCAAAAATAACCACTACAACTCAGAAAAGAGAAAAGCATGACAAACCCAGGCACTGCCTGCACTGAACCATCTAAGAGGTTCAGCCCAGCTTAAGCTGGAATCTGCATGTTGTTTAGATTCCCTAGAGAAGGACTCATTATTGTCTGTGGGGCTGCAGAAGAGCACTGAAGGAAGTAGGCTGATAATTGTAGAACAACAGAATCATAAAATCAGTAACGTTAGAAAGGACTCCAAGATTATGCAATCCAACTGCCACTTATCACCAATATTTCCCACTAAACCATGCCCCTCAGTACAACACCTAAACATTTATTTCCTAATGTCTAACCTGAATCTTGTCAGGCACAACTTGAGGCCGTTCCTTCTACTCCTATTGCTAGTTAAATGGGAGAAGAGGCCAACACCCACATCACCACAACCTCCCTTCAGGCAGTTGTAAAGAGTGATAAGGTCTCCCTTGAGCCTCCTCTTCTCCAGTCTGAACAATCCCAGCTCCATCAGCCACTCCTCATGAGGCCTGTGTTCCAGACCAATCACAGCTTCATTGCCCTCATTGGCCTTCTTATAGTAAGGGGACCAAAACTGAACACGGTACTTAAATTGCGGCCTCACCAGGGCTGTGTACAGAGGGATGATTGCTTCCCTTCTCCGACTGGCAAAACTATTTCTGATACGAGCCAAAAAGCCATTGGCCTTCTTGGCCACCTGGGCACCCTGCTGGTTCTTGTTCGGTAGAGCTTTGACCAATACCTCCAGATCAGTTTCCTCTCAATCTGGAAATAAAAGATAATAAGAAAGGTTTCTTTAAGTATATCGACGATGAAATGAAGATACAGGTTCCCCTACTAAATGAGGGGTGTGTTCTAATAAAGGGGGATGTTAAGAAAGCAGAGGTAATGAATGTCTTCTTTGCTTCGGTCTTCGCTATATAGACAGAACCCTGAACCCTAGATATAAGTGAGAGAGTCTGTGAAATTGAAGGCTTCCCTTTAGTGAGGGAGGAGATGGTCTGAGAGAATTTGGGTAACATCATTGTATCATAATCCATAAACATGGATTTATCCATGGGCCCCAGTGGAATGCATCCACATGTCCTGAGGGAGTTGGCAGAGGTGACTGCTGAACTACTCTCTGTCATCTTCAAGAGATCTTGGAGAATAGGAAAGGTGCCTGAAGACTGAAGGATAGCCAGTGTCACTCCAGTCTTCAAAAAGGGCAAGAAGGAGCATCCAGGGAACTACAGGCCAGACAACCTGACATCCGTCCCTGGAAAGGTGATGGAACAGTTTGTTCTGGATGTCATTTCCAGGCAATTGGAAGAGAAGAAGGTTATCAGGAGTAGTCAACATGGGTTCACCAGAGAGATCATGCTCAACCAACCTGGTAGCCTTCTGTGATGTCATCACTGGCTGCGTGGATGGAGGGAGAGCAGTGGATGTAGTCTACTTTGATTTTAGCAAGGCATTTGACACTGTCTCCCACAGCATCCTTATAACAAAAATGAGGAAGTGTGGAATAGATGAGTGAACAGTGAGGTGCATAGAAAACTGGCTGACTGGAGAGCTCAGAGGGTTATGATCGGCAATACAGAGTCCAGTTGAAAGCCTGTATCTAAGCAGTGTTCCCCAGGGGTTGGTGCTGGGTCCAGTCTTATTCGACATCTTCATCAGTGACCTTGAGAAGGGGATAGAGTCGATAGAGATATATAGCACAGCTCTGCCACTTGAAGTGAGGCATGCTTTGCAGCATTTCTGGCCAGGGACCTTAGATCTTTTTAATGGGATATGCAATAGAGACTTCAGTTGCTATCAAAAGTACAAGTCCATGGACCAGTTAAGCTGGCCCAAATAAGCCCCTTGATAGTGTTTACCAAATCTTGCTCCTTGTTGTGTTAGTACACTGATGAGTATTTCTCTGCTGTCTTACCAAAGCAAAACAGAAATGCTTCAAGCACATTTGAACAAAATAGTTGAAAAGATCCCAGGAGTGTCTTTCTTCTGGCCTAAACTTTTCCTCTGTTGCTCATAGGCTTCACTCCAGTAAGTCAGATGGCTTTGTATTGTCTTCTTTTATGTTTGACTAATGACAAAATTCTCACAGTTGTGGCAGCTAGTTTTGTGTACTTTGATACTCAGAAATGCCCATCATAAACGTTTCACTTCACACCAGGAAATTCTGTCCAACATAACAGTTCTTGTACGCTTCTGCAGTCAAAAGATACATCAGTTACTGTGGAAACACCCTTCTTTCTCTGTGTATATCTTAAAAGATTGATTTTGTATTCAGAAACATTCTGAAAGATCACCGCAATGTTTAGACACAATAGGAAATACATTACGTCATGGAGGAGAATGTGAAAAATCCCAGTCTTGTGCTTCTACTGATGCCTTTTTCTCTGTCTGTGTACAAAAACAGCAAGAACAGAAATTGTGCTATACCTGGGCAACAATTTTCAGGCACCTCAAGTAGCCTCCATAACAAGAGCCCAGAGTCTTGGAGATGATGGAGAAACTGAGTCAACATTTCTAGTAAGGCAGTGAAATGTGCTACATTCTTCTGGTCACATATGGGGACAGGACTCTTGTATGCAGAATGAAACACCAATCCTTCGCAACAGTATCCAGGCATTCATGAAATACAGAAAGAAGAGTGAAGGACTTGGATGACTTCTGTCAGCGCACTTGAGCAAAATGAGCAAGAATATAATTCAAAAATACCTGTTTGCATCACATTAATTCATGCACATTGAATTACATCTGCATACATTTGTAGTTGAAGGTATTAGTTCTGAGTACCAAACACTTTACCATCAAAAATCTCTAAATTTTAATAAGAATACTCCTGCTTGCCACCTGTCTGTCTCCTTCATGCTGCATCCTTCTTCTTCCACACATAGAAAAGAAAATCAAACGAGACAAGTGTGGAATTTTACAACAAAGAAGATAAGTGTTTGGACCATGGAGTTTTTGTTTTGTTTAATCTCATTGCTTACAAATAGCTGCCCCAGTAAGTGATTTCGTCAGCCACTCCCCAGATGCAGCTCGGTAAAGAAGTGATGTGAGAAGAACAAAGCTAAATGGACTGCAAGTTCATGAACATAGGTGCAGAACACACAACAGAATGAAATGTGGGCAGGGAGGCAAGAGAAGGCATTTTCCTGGCTCTGGAATGAAGGCAGTTCACTCCTAGCTCAGGAGAAGAAGGCTGCCTATGCATTTGTGAATCCAATGCCTCATCTTCTGCAATATCGGTCCCTTCTGGCAACATAGTAAACCAAGTTAGTTATGAAAGGAGGAGGAAACTAAAGGAAAAACCTTAAGTAAACCATAGTAAACCAAGTTAGTTGTGGGCGTTACAAGTGGATACCAGTAAGTTCATGTCTGGAAATTTTTTCTCAAATGGTCTCGCTGAATTATTTTATCCCAGAAAAAAAGTAGACAGAGGAAAGTCTTTGACTTTCTTTATTTGAATACAGGGATAGTCTACCAGGGCATTTCCCCACAGAGACTCTCAGTTTTGGGGGGGGTTCACAGACATATTTTTATCCCACATTTCCAATTGCATTATCCCTTCTCCCCATCGGCCGAGGAGTTTACAGTCTTTCAGGTCTACCTATCATATGCTTGTCCTACCCCCTAAAATGGGTACCTCTTCATTTCTTTTTGTTTATACGTGATTTCCAATGTGGATTTCAGAGTTTTCTTTTGCCCAATTTGATTTATCTTTGAATCCTGCTTGGCAAAGTCCATCTTCACTTCATCATGTCAAGCCAGCAAGAGTTAGCAAGGTAAGTTTGTTTAACTAGATTCTTGTGACCAAAACCCTTCTTCCCAGCTTTTTCTCTATCTTATTTTGTAGGGCCCCACAGTGCTTCCTTTGTTCTTCCTAAATTTCAGCTTCTTTTGCAAGGAACCTTATCCTTGTTTTTCCTTTAGTTTCCTCCTCCTTTCACAAGTTGTATATGCTTGCACGTATAGTACCTAGCTGCAAAGAGTTCACAGTCTTTCTGTAATTACTGGGACCAACACTGACTCTAACGTTCTCCTGCCTCAGACCTAATAGCCCTGGAACTGAATATGTTATTGAGCAGAGTTTTAATTCAATGTCTATATGGCAGAATCTCTTCCTGGTCTTCCACAGTGTGTGGGGCTGTCAACTACAGCATGCAGGTGACAACAAGATAACATGCCTGCTGGACTGTGTAAAAAGCAGCCCCATCTCAGAAACAGGAGAAGAGGAATTAGTTATTCAAAGGTGGAGAAAAGCCTTTTCCACCTACCTGCACACTTCTCTGCCATCTGGTCTGTTTCTTGCAGCAGGGACTATGCCCTTTTTCAAACATTTCATAGATTATATATTTTAACTTCAGCAGTGTTGGCTTTGTGTGTTGTCTAGCAGCTGTTCTCTGAAAAGCTCTAAATTGTCATGGAAAGGGTAGAGTTCAGCAGAAAATACAAATCCATGCATAGCACTATTCAAAGTCTGACTACAAACTACCTGGAAATTAATGCAGTAAATGAAATTAAGTGCAGTAAGAAGATTGGCAGACTACAGAATTGCACAGAGAAGGAGCCATAGGACACATTGCTTTTTTGTTGGGCACAATTGTGCCAATAGAGGATGATTAAAGTTGATGGCTCTTTCTGCCTGACAAAAATTACAAGGTCTGAAAGAAGCTTTTTCCTCTATTGTTTAGCACACACATTAACTAAAGGCTGGGTTTTGTCAAGGAATTATATGCCAGTATGTAGGTCTTTGTTACCACCCCAATTTTTGCTAAGTGCTGGAAGAAATAGGGTTTTTATTCTGATGCTATTAAATGTGTGATTTTTGTGTCAAATTACTTTCTAGATTCATGACTTAGGTGCAATTTTGGTGCCAGAAAGCTGATCCACTTTGAGCTTCATTTATCGTTACTTCTAGCAGACTTAAATTTCTATTAAGTCAAGTAGCAAGCTGTTTATCCTTCAGAAAAAATAAATGATGTGCGCTCATCTTTTGTAGAATAATAGTGGATTTATTGTCATTTACAAATCATTATTGATGCATTTCCTATGTGTGTGATTTAATATTTGTTCCGAAGAGTTTTACTGCAAGATTCCAATGCATATATTCCTATGCATACATTTCTATTCAAATGCAAGTTCTGTACAAAGAAAGAACAGAAGGGAATCTAAATGAAAATTGCTTTTCAGTACCAAGTGTTTTCTTTTCAGCAAGGACAAGCGATCAATGATATTAAAATTCAATTCTTTTTATATTGTATTCAGTGCAATATCAAGAATACTGATGATTGCTTATGGCATTAATCAAGCTACTGGCAATTTGTTTTGTCATTACAGGAAACACTTTTGTCACCAGAAGCCAAGACTCTGAGGTCTGGAGGGAATAAGACAAAAATACTGTTGACCGACAGAAACCAGAAAGAAGTTGTTTGGTGTTGTTTGGAGGCACTAAGAGAGTTGATCTAACAGCACTTGTGGGCAGATTAGTCAGGGTTTAATCTAGAGGGTCAGGGTCTAATCTATGCCAAAGTGTACAGCATTTCTGTTAAACTAGCTGTGTCAGAAGCATGAAGCATTTGATTGTTCTGGGAGAAGTGTGGACAGTATGCAAAAGGAAAAACTGTAACTGAACACTATCACAAGGAGCCTTGGAAGAAGCCTGGAGTTTAAGAAAGTGAAGAAAAGGAGGAGGAAAAACAGGTTTTAGGACATATTTTGACAGAGCTTTTGTGTTTCCTGTATATCATGATAGTCTGTCTGAGCATCAGACATCACTAAGATGTGGCTAGCAGAGAGGACTTTCTGGAACTACAAGGATCAGATCAAGTCTCGGGCTTACACTTTAAGGGCAAAATCTTCAGCGACCTAATCTAGTAATATTGACATTCTTATGGGGGAACTGGGATAAGCAGATGCCCCAGCTATCCAGACAAGGAGGCTCGTCAAGAACTGAGAGACAATGGGGCCTCAAAATCCTGCTGCCTACATGAGGATACTGCTCCACGGGGCTGTGGTAGAAGTCACTATGGGCATGTTTACACTAAAACCAATATGAAATCAGAGTACACCTAGGTGTGGTCTAAGGAAGCTGAATGTGTGTATATGAGCTGCCTGGTGATTAACTGTTGTGATTTTGTGATTTTTGTTGTTATTCCACATCAGAACATCATGTAAAACAATGGGTGTTATGAGTTAATGTTCTAGAAGGCAAAGGAAGAGGGATGGAGCTCCTGGCCAGAGACCAGGAGTGAACTGTTTTATTTTCTCCTTTCCAAGTCAGATTGGCTGTTACTTGTTGCTAGTAGCTGTGAAACATTCTTGACATATGCTATTCACTCTGTGGGGAAGCTAGAATGCAGCTGGAATCTATCAGAAAGAAGCTATAGTCTACCTGTCAGGTAGGTTATGGCAGTTCATGGGACTGTTAGGAACTAGATTTAAGTGTAATCTCTCACCCACTCAGTTAACTGTACATAGGATGGTCTGGAAAGCAGAGTATCTATTGGAAGAACCCAGAGATATTTCTGATAACATATGCCTTTGAACAAGACTTTCCCAGTTAAAGTCCTCCCTTCGGGACACCTGCACCTAGCTGTGTGTTTGTCTCATGAGCTCTTGACAGAAGTAGGGAAGTATTGCCTCAAGTGAATAGATAAATCAGGGTTTTGTTCTGTCTTCATGTATTCAGGACAGAAATCCTAAGCCGACTAATTGCCACAGAAGTTCACAGAAGAGATCAGGCTACTGGTTTGATTACGAAGTATTATTTGCTCTTTTGGGAATGAAGGCTGCTTGTATAAAATTGAGTTTGCCATGTTTATGGTGGTTTAAGCTCCACATTTGTTAGGCAGTGGCTAACGCCCTGCATTTTCTCAAGAGAAACAGAAAACAACAGGGGGCAAAAAATGAGTTTGTCACTGTTGAAACATTTTGTTCACTGAATTATTCTTGGAAAACAAGCAAACAAACAACAAACCATTTTTCTGTGTTTGATTTCCCATCATTTACATCAGTGGTAAGAGGAACTGAAATCCATTTCCACTTATGGTTTCATGCCACGGTGAAAGCTGAATTGCAGTGAAGACTCACAGTGAAAATTACTATTGGTGCACCCACAAGTGCACAAAAGGACTGAAATCTCCCTGTGTGTAAACTCTTCAGTTCACTAGTCTACACACAGCCTATTCTTACTAGTCAGAACCTCTAACAAGATGTTTTGGTATTCACCTGAAAAATTGATCTCATTAGGAAAATTAGGGCAATTCACTGTAATTACCTGTAATAGCTTCACAGTACAGCTGATGATGGCCTCAAATATACATGCTCCAATTCTAACAACAGCCAGTCTTAAAAAGGCAGTGATCTTGGTTGATCTGTCTCCAGAGAAAATTTCCTTTATTGGTTCACTAAGGTATTTCAGTATACACAAATAACTCTTGCTACTCTCATCACTGGAGTAGGTGGACAGCTACATCTGAATGAGTGAGTCTGTGAGGTTTTTTTCAGCCTGGGATGTTCATAAGAAGAACAAAAGATTCTCCAAAAGATTTCCAAAATGATGCATATTATCTTCTCTGTGGCAGAAAGTTTTCTGAATAGCTTTTTGTATTCTAGATAGTCATTGTGTGGATTCTCATTAAACATAAATCAGTATTTTTCCAGCAAAACTGCACTGATCTGGGTCCCACACATCAGCCTGCTATAAACTCTTCCCTTTAGGGTGGTATATATGAAGAAGGTATGGCTAACAGTAAGTGCAGGAAGCACTCTTCCATGCCTGTGTTTTCTCATGTTTATGTCTTTGGACATTGTTCTAAGATGCTGAGTCTGTGGAGAGTATCTCAAATTCCATTTCTAACCATCACTATTTCTAGGGAGATGGAGGAATTAGTTATTCATTCTGTTACCCTGAATTCATACACTAAACATTTACTGGTTTAAATAAAAGGAATGCAAGAATTTGTCTGTTTTATTGCATGTACTTCTAACAGCGTTGCTAGGTTTTCAGACCATTGCACGAGAGTTGATGGCAAGCCATCAGCCTCTCCCTTATACAAATAGCAAGACATTTCTCACTCTCTCACTCAGCTGTTGAGCTGCCAAGCTGCACATCTTCATGACTGAAATCCAGTTCTTCAGGGAAATCTGCATCCCAGAGACTCTTCGATGAAAGATGAAATACCTCAGGACTCTTCTGACACCAGCAACACCCTGCCAGGAGTGCAGCTGGCGTGCAAGGAACATTTCATTCAGTGTCTGTTCACAAGGCTTTTTTAGTGTTCCACACTGTTACCTTTACAGGACTTGCATTTTCTTTCATAGGGTAGTTCTATCCAGATTTGTTTGAGTTTATTATTCACTGTCTGGAGACTGAGCTGCGATTTTCTATTGGAGTCCAGCTCTCTTTAGTACACTGTAACACATGCCCTGCTCTATGTAAGGTGGCTTTTTTCAGAGCTTTTTCACAACACAGGAGACAGAGCTGCCCTCTTCTGGATGACCACTGTATATTTCAGTCCCTGGGAGCTGGTTCATACATCAATTGGATGAGAATAGCCAAGAGGGGTTGACAGGAGTAACTTACCTGTGTGATTATCAAGCAAGATCTATGAATCTGACTATGTTAGTAGCTAAGAGGACTGGATTGTGGATTTCTTCTTTCTTACTGAGCAAGGATCATGGCTCATTTCTCAGCTGTGGTAGACTGGTGATGAGAAGTACATGTTTCACAAAGAACAAGCAGTGTGTACTTGCAGGAGCTTCATATGTGCCTGAAAGGATCTACAGTGCAGAGGGTACACCATTGATTGAGAGCTCTAAGATGCCATATTCTTCATGCAGGGCTTCAGTTACTGAATGCCCCTCTACTCTTTTCTGCCTTCCCACAAGTGATCCTGCTGATGATCCCTGTGGTGTCACAGGATGGACTTGGCTGTGCCCCCTTCACTCTAAGTGATGTGCTGCGGACTCTATCCTATTCCATAAAATCCCATATCACACATCACAAGGACCACAGGTGAGAAAAGCCTTTATGGCTGACTGACTGTCTGACTGGCAGATAAGGCTGTGACCAATGGCAGAGTCCAATTGGAGGCCTGTAACTCTCAGTGTTTCCCAGGGGTTATTTGTGGATTTTTCTCATTCAGCATCTTCATCACTGACCCAGACAAAGTGATAGTGTGCATCCTCAGCAAATTAGCTGATGATACAAAACTGGAAAGAGTGGCTGACAAACCAGAAGACTGTGTTGCCATTCAGTAAGGGCTGGACAGGCTGGAGATTGGACAGAGAGAAACTTCTGACTTACAGAACCAGTAACTAACAGTGGATGAAGGTGGGGTTTTTTTTGTTGTTGTTTTGTTTTTTTGTTTTTGTTTTTTTTTTGTTATCTTGTGCTGAGCACTCCATTTTGCTCTGGGAAGTGGTAACATGGAGGGTAAGAATAGCCCTTTTCCACTGACTTTGAAGACACAAAGGTAAAGAGGCTTAAATAGTAGTGATGGCAATGCTAAAGAAGACACTTGTGATGAGGCTTGTTGAAGTGTTCTGTCTTTTTGGACATGCTGGAAAGCTCATCTCTTGAACTCTGTGACTGACAGCTTTTGGAGACTATTTCTTACCAAATATATATGACTTAGTTTCAGAGAAACCCAACAGTCCAACAGTCAGACAATAAGTGTTAATGTTGCATGAGCCACTGGAAAACTCAGAGAGAGAAGAAAGTAAGCAGAATATTTTAAGCACTGTGTACTGTCTGGCATTCCAGAGTGCTTGCAAATAATCTCAAGGACCAGTGAGAATAATTTTGCATTGATTTCAGTCATAGAAGACAAGCTCTGAGTGCCCATCATGAAGTAACTCCTGGAAGTAGTACTGAAGAAAGTGTTCTAGATTACATCACAGCTGTGAAGTCTTCGGTTGCCAGCAACAGTTATCAATGTTCTTAAAAACAAAAGGGCCTGCCTTTGCCTTAATTGTGAGCTTTTCTTGATGATTCTGGAGTAAAATATGCAGTTCTTAAGGCCAAGAAGAAAGCCAGTCGTACAACAATCTTATTCCACCATACTGAAAGAACACACGAGGCAGGATTTGTCACTCCCAGGTTTCAATTATCCATTTCTCTGATTTTAATAAAATTGTCACTTTGACTTCAAATAATATTCTTGTAACATGCTGGAGAATAAAATCTCAAGTATCCAATCCACTTGACTCCTCTGGCCAGAAGGCTGTCTGTCACTGCAGCCCAACACAGTGGTAAGCATGTAAAGATGGATTTATGTGGTTTGAATTGCAGCTCTGTTTTCAATTTCAATATCAGACATGTCAGCACAACTGCTGCTGCTGTCAGAGCCCACACGCTGATTTGAGAGTCTCAGAGGTCTCTGCACTGGTCAGCTAGCAAGGCTGTATACACCACCTCAGGAGACAAATCTTTTGCAAAGTTGACCCATGCAACCCTTTACAAAAGAAAAAATAGTAGGACATGCTTTTCTTCTGAACAATTGAATTGCATCTCTGCCGTGCCCTCAAGTAACAGGAAGATATTGAAAGGTGTAGATTATGCAGGATTTGTTTCCAGCTTCTGGGATTGATCAGAGTTATCCATTCCATATTCAGTACTTTCTTCACACTTGCAGGTCTGAGTCCTCTGTAATCAGACTAAAATAGTCTCCTTCAGAGGGTTACTCATCAAGTTTCGGAGATTTCTGTTCTTGTTGACTTGCTGATTTGAAACAAGAAGGTATTTTATGGAACTTTTTCAAAGGCAGAAACTTGATCTTCAAGGTAAGTTTTCCATGTCCTGTGGAGTCTCTGTCTCAGAAGGGCATTAGCTAAATCCCCTGTATAGTTTCACACAAGAAAAACATTGTGCAAATGTCAACAACACAGCTATTTTGTACTGTTGCATGGTTTAAAAACAATTAACACTATGCAATAATTCAGGCTGGTCCTGAAATCTGGGTGTTATTTTCTATCTCAGTGTTGCTTTAACAGAGACTGTGACTGTGTTAACTATGAATTCCCAGAAAGTTCATGTTTACCATCTAAATTCTTTACTGCTCTGAGCAGATAAAAAATAAATAAAATATCCAGACCAAACAAACTGGTGCTAAAGCCCTTAGTTATTTAGATATTGTTAAACTGCCAATATTTAGTGATAAACATTCAGTTATTTTTTCTTATATTCCCAAGTGAAATGGCATAAGAAAGGTAGGACTTATCTCTAGCAGAAGTTTTTCATCCATTTATTACAATCCTACAAAAAAGAGTTCATAGGTTCATAGGCACATTAGGTTGGAAAGGACCTACAAGATCATCTAGTCCAACCATCCTCCTATCACTATCCCTACCCAACTACTAAATCAAATCCCTTAGCACCTCATCTAAACGCTTCTTGAACAGCGCTAGGGATGGTGTCTCAACCACCTCCCTAGGCAGGCCATTCCAGTGCCTGACCACTCTTTCAGAAAAAAAATGTTTCCTCAGGTCTAATCTAAATCTTCCCCGGCGCAACTTGTGGCCATTCCCTCTCGTCCTGTCGTTATTTATCAGGGAGAAGAGGCCCACCCCCTCCTCACCACAACCCCCCTTCAGGAAGTGGTAGAGTGCAATAAGGTCTCCTCTGAGCCTCCTCTTCTCCAGTCTAAACAATCCCAGCTCCCTCAGCCACTCCTCATAAGACTTGTGTTCCAGACCCCTCACCAGTTTTGTTGCCCTTTCTCTGAACACGCTCCAGGGCCTCAATGTCCTTCTTGTAGTGAGGGGCCCAAAACTGAACACAGTACTCGAGGTGCAGCCGCACCAGAGCTGAGTACAGGGGGATGATCACCTCCCTGCTCCTGCTGGCTACACTATTTCTAATACAGGCCAGGATGACGTTGGCCTTCTTGGCCACCTGGGCACACTGCCGGCTCATGTTAAGCCAAGTATCAACCAACACCTCCAGGTCCTTTTCCTCTCTGCATTCTTCAAGCCATTCTGCCCCAAGCCTATAGCATTGCATGGGGTTATTGTGGCCAAAGTGCAGGACCCGGCACTTGGCCTTGTCAAACCTCATCCCATTGAGCTCAGCCCAGCTATTCAGCCTATCCAAATCCCTCTGAAGGGCCTCCCTACCCTCAGGAAGATTGACACATCATCCCAACTTGGTGTCATCTGCAAACTTACTGAGGGTACATTCAATTCCCTCATCTAGGTCATCAATAAAGATATTAAACAAGATGGGCCCCAAAACTGACCCTTGGGGGACACCACTCGTAACAGGACACCAGCTGGACTTAACTCCATTAACCACTACCCTCTGGGCACGACCCTCCAGCCAGTTCTCCACCCAGAGAAGAGTGAACTTGTCCATACCATGGGTTCCAGTTTCCCCAGGAGAATACTGTGGAGACTGTGTCAAAGGCCTTGCTGAAGTCCAGGTAGACTACATCAACAGCCTTTCCCTCATCTATCTGTCTGGTCACCCAGTCATAGAAGGAGATGAGGTTGGACAAGCACGACCTGCCCTTTGTGAACCCGTGCTGGCTGCGTCTGATCCCCTGGTTGCCATGCACGTGTTGTGTGATCTCCCTCAAGATCATCTGCTCCATAACTTTCCCTGATACCGAGGTCAGGCTGACAGGCCTGTAGTTCCCCGGGTCTTCCTTACGGCCTTTCTTGTAGATGGGAGTCACATCGGCAAGCCTCCAATCTTGTGGGACCTCTCCAGATAACCAGGAATTCTGATAGATGGCAGAAAGCGGCTTGGCAATCACCTCTGCCAGCTCCCTCAGCACCCTTGGGTGGATCCCATCTGTTCCCATGGACTTGTGGCAGTTCAGATGGAGGAGCAGGTCTCTGACCATCTCTGCTTGGATCACACGGGGTGCATTATGCGCTCCGTCCCGGAAGTTACAAACCCCACCACATAAACATGCAGGCAGGATTATATCTCTGTCTTTAAGCAGGATATTCTTCTTATAGAAGATTTGATCTACTTATAGAAGATCATAAATACTTAATACCAATATCCTAACAGAACAAACTGTAGCTGGTGCAACAATTCACAGAATAACATTGTTTTCTCATCACACTTACAGTTTAATCTGCTCTAGAAGAGAAAGAATTTCTATCATTTCCACAAAATGCTAAAGAAATCCTTTTAAAATTAATTGCAAAATGAACAGAAGGTGAGTGGGTGGGAGGACCTAGCAATGAACTGATAGATTCAACAGGTACCATGAAAAGTTACTTCAACCTTAATTATGAACAAAAATAGCAAACCAGTCTAGAGGAGAATTTCAAGAACACAATCAATAGCAAGTCTCAGTGTTAAGACTGAACTGATTTTTGATACATTCAAAGTCTGTCCTAGCAAAGCAAGCTGGCTAACTTCAGGAAATACTAAGAAGCATGTGAGACTTTACCCTTCCACTGTTTTCTTGTTCTGGTGACCCAGCAATACAATCCAGTGCTACCTGATCATGAAAAGACTTCATGAGGAGATATAACCACTGCAACTGCTGACCTTGAAAATAATGCTGTCAAAATTATTGCTTCATCCGTCTGCAGGAGCCAACTGGCTCTATTTCACAAAGTCAGCAGTAGAGATACTAAGGACAGAAGTATCAGGAAGTTTGTTTTTCTGGCCTCTCTACTGCAGCTACCTACTTGCATAGATATCCCAATGAAGCAGAGAACTTGACCTTTTTGTCCTTCTCAGTGCCAGTCAATGCCACTTCCTAGTTTGGGTTTAATAATCCTACCCAGAGTACACCCTTCAAAAATATTTTCTGGATATCTACTGATTTTTTTTACTCTCTCTCTCTCTCTCTCTCACACACACACACACACACACATACACACACACGCACACACATACACACACACCCAAAAATAAAAAGAGAAAAAGGAATTTCATATACATGTTCCTGAAATGTCTGCTCTGAACTTGTGCACTGACGTGAGCAGATCATAGAAACCAGAATAACTCTCAGGAAATCTTCAATTTCTTGGTTACTAGTGGGACTACTTTTAATGTAGTGTTTCAGCTGAGCTGGAAGCCCACAGTACTGTGAAGGAAACACATGCCAGAAGTCCAGAAGGAAGAAATACTGGATTGCCTTAGTTTCGCATATAAAGCAGCAGCATCAGGAACAGGATAAGTACCTAAGGACCCATGCTTTGCTCAGCTGACTGTCTTATCAGACAAAACAACACCTGGAATGCTCTACTTTGTCTCTCAGCTTTTTGTCATCTTTCTAAATTCTCAAGTTTGAACCTGCTGCTTTGTATGCCTCATATGTTTTCTTTAGCACTGACCTTCTCTCTGCCTGAGGTGAAGGACAAGAACTATGATTCTGTGGAGATCAAGACTGACACTGTGAAAAAGACATTGACAAGAAAGGGAGACATTATTGTTTTCTCAGTCTCGGCTGTCTCTCTCATCTACTCCCTGGGTCCTGTACCTATTACTAGCAACCTGTTGAATTTATACTTAAACTCCTGGAGGGAAGTAAAATTCTATCACAGAATCATAGAATCACTAGATCAATAAATCATAGAATCACATAATCATAAACTGGCTTGAATTGGGAGGGACCTTAAAGCCCAGCCAGTTCCAAGCCCCCGCCATGGGCAGGGCTGCTTCCCATCAGCTCAGGCTGCCCAGGGCCCCATCCAACCTGTCCTTGAGCATTTCCAGAGATGGGGCACTACAGCTTCTCTGGGCAGCTGTGCCGGTGCCTCATCTCCCTTTCTATAAAAAACAGTCCCCTGACATCTAATCTCAGTCTTCCCTCCTTCTTCCCTCCTTAAAACCATTCCTCCTTCTCCTATCACTATCTACTTGTGTAAGAAGTTGATTTTTTTTCCCGTTTATAATTTTGCTTTATTTATTGGAAGACCGCAGTGAGGTCTCCCTGGAGCCTTCACTTCCCCAGAGTGAACAAGCACAACTCCCTCAGCCTTTCTTCATAGGATCGATGCTCCAGCCAGCTAATCATCTTCATGGCCTTCCTCTGGACTCATTCCAGCAGCTTCATGTCTTTCCTTTCTGAGTGTCCCAAATGTGGATGTAGTATTCCAGGTGAGGCCTCATGCGGGCAGAGCAGAAGGTGAAAATCCCTCCCTCTCCATGCTGCCACCTATCCTTTGATGCAGTCCAGGATACTGTAGGATTTCTGATCTGCACACACACACTGTTGGCTCATGTCCAGTTTTTCACCAACAGTCTCAGGTCCCAGTAAATTCTTGTCAGAATCTGCCAGACACCTAACAGACAGCATTTGCTTTGCTCCAAGGTAGTGTAGGTGAACATCAGAAGGTTCTGACTTTACTGATGTCTCATGAACACCACTGTAGTAGCAATGCAGCTTTGGGAGCCCTGTGTGGAAATATTTCTCTTCTCCTGTCTGTGGAATAAAGTCAGGAAGCCCTCTGCTGTTTCCAGCACAGCACCAAGTAAATCTGAAAAGGCACATTGTTCTCTGAGAGGGCACATGTGAAAAAAGAGAGTTTATTTATAATGTTGAACAAATTATCATGGTAGTTGTAATGCTTTCTAGCCTATTCTCGAACTGCAGAGTTGGCTTTAATGGCAACCCTGCATGCTCTTACTTCTCCTCCTTCAGCAAACTGCTCAGAGAACTGTACCAAAAGCAGAGTCCCCAGCCTCCCAGCCAGATTCCAGACAGAGGAGAGAGCACCCCCAGCACCAGACATCATACACGTTATCTTCTGCTTCCAGAGTCCTAGCTAAATACCAGGCCACAAAGCCTAATATTCAGTATGGGCACATTACATCCCCAGCATCCTGCCCTGTCCTGCTGACAGTTCTACTAATGCTGCACTTCTGCAGATACAGATTTCCCTCCCCATTAAACGAGCCCAAACACTAGCCAGACAGGCTCTGCTGCTAAATGCACAGCTATAATCTCTCCTGCTCTGTTTGCATCTGCTCACCCATGTTTTCGGTCAGTTCCAGAAGTACCCCAAGAGCCCCAAGTCCCCATCGACCACCACTCAGAAAATCACAACTGGAGGTGTAGCCTTCACAATACATGTAAGCACACACTTAGGGAATCAAAGCAAAACAGGAAAAAAGATGTAAACTAGATAAGCCCAGAGCTAAGCTGAATTTGCATTTAGATGTAAGAAATACAATTTTAGGCTGAAAAACCTGATTTTTCTAAACAGATTGCATAATTTCTTAGCTTTGGAAAGTCAGTGAAAATCACATCAATCAACAACAGCTTGAATAAGGTAGGGGCTACTAGTGAAATTGTGTAGTGAATTAATTTGCCCAGACCAAGGAGAAAATGGAAACTGTAAGTCTGAAGATATTGGCCTTCTGTTTGAAATTTTTAGGAAAACATTCTGTAGCATGAGGGCATTTGATAAATTTGAGTTGGATTTGCAAACATTTCTGTACTTCATGCTTTTTTTTCAAAACATTATTTAAACATTTTAAAATAGTTTTTGTTTAGTCTCAAAGTATAGCTTTATTATCTTTACTCCCAAGTAAATCCCTTACGTGGATCCCACATGCAATAGATGGTTTGATCTGAATTTTTTACTTCCCAATTTATTTTGTTAAAAACTGAAATTTTTTAGGTGCTTTGTTTTTGATGATTTTTGGAGGGTTTTGTTGTTGTTGTTGTTGTTGTTGTTGTTTCCTGGCAATTTGCCAGAACATTTCCCCTTCACAGTCCCTCCATTTCCCATTCCCTCATTATTTTAGTCAAATGGAACTAGAACTTCTTACAATATTCTTTGTGCAGGTAAAAATTCCACTGCCTCCTGTAGCTGCTCGTATCGGTTATTCTTTCTTGGAGAATAGGAAAAACAGGACAGAAGGTCAGAGAAATGGTTTCTCCTCACCAGTCCTTAGCTCTGCAGGCTTGCAGTAAGCATGTAAGTAACAGAAGAGGCTATAGCACAAGTGCCATGCTTACTTTAAGGGATAATTCAGTGGGAAGTGATTGTTTTTTCTATCAGTTCCAGGAAGCAGAAGGAATGGCTGACAGAGCGCATTGCAGATGAAGAGCAACTGGCATCCCAGCTCTTGAACCATGGGGCTTGATGTTAATTCAGGCAGTCTTTCTGCTTTCAGAAAGCAGTGGCTTTGTGGAGTTTTTGGGGAGAATGATGTACAAACAAAGTCACATGTGTGAGTTAAGGAAAGAAGTAGCTGAATAAGGGGCAAATATCAATTTTTTTATAACTCACTTCCTCGAGGCTTTAATCTTATGTAAATGAGCATGTGATACCTTGTGAATAATGTTTACAAACCACAAATGCACAGAGCTAGGGCATAAATAAATGTCAAGACTAGTCAGTAAAAGGCATCAGATGTACAGGGTTTTGCTTCTGCTGCTGACCTGCAGATGCAGTTGGAAGCCCTTGCAGCTTTTCACTGGGTCACTTTAGCCTCATGTTTGGCAGCTGCTACCAGCCTCAGAGAATCAAAGCAGAGTTTGTACTGACTGAACATCCTTCATTCCCCATCTCCAGACTATATTTCAGTGAAGGAGGTTGACATACAGGCATACACTGTAAATGAATAGCAAGACATGAAGCAGTATAAATACCTAATACAATAGGCATCTTTCATTGCAAAAATTCCTTACCTATAAAAAGGATCGACTACCTTCAGTGCAACTATGGGGGCATTCAGTATGATTAGAGACTTTTTGTGACTCCAGATTTCCTTTATATCACAATCATTTGGCTATTATTGAACAAATAATGAGATTCTGAATAAAGGACTCTCAGAACATGTAACACTAAAAATGCTAAGAATTTGTTCTGGCGTTAATGGAAGAGGGACTGAAAGAACACTGCATGAAACATATTGTTTTGTACATATTGAGCTGAGGTTATCCAAAATAAAAGCTTCTTGAAAACTTACTTTATTCTCTTGAAATTATACTGTATTCTTTTCCAAGTCTTTGATTATAAAGAGAAATGTGGCATTATATAAACCTGTATGAAATGCAGCGATTCAAAAAGCCCCCCACCAGGAAGTCAGTTATTCTACAGTCTTCTCTTCTTCTATGAATAGCTAGCTCTTTTGCTGTAAGTTTTTGGTTTTTTTTTTTCTTTTTTCTTTTTTTTTCTTCCTATAAACCCGCTAGAACATCTATAAGAATGAGACTCTCTGCTCAGACAGGTGGCATTTCTCTTTGTCACACTGAATGCAGTGCAAAAAATTCTGATTGTCAGACAAGTTGCAAGAGTCCAATGAATGGTTATGTAAAGGACAATAAGATCTGTGTGATTTGTTCTCATTCTAAGCTAAGCATCATCAGCACCTCTATTAAGAAATCCATCAAAATCTAAGTCATCTACAGAAGATGCTAGTTCCAATATCTGTGTGCTGAGAAGAACTCATACAAATGTCCTTGGAGCCAATGTGTGAGAGACAGCAGAGACTGCTTCTCTCGAAATATGTGACATCAGATCACATGTTCTCCGTGCAAAGATCTTCTGTAAGAAGTTCTCCTTGATAATTACTTGCAGCAATTATGATAATACATAGAAACAAAGATATAAATGGAAGACAACATGATATCAGCTTCCCATATATTTAGAGTTTCACTTTCCAGGAGATAAATAAAAAGTCCAGGAAGACAAAGAGTTTTGGTCTTCGGGTATAATGAGCTCAGCAATTACAAACCTATATGATATGAAAGTGCATGCAATCAAAATGAAAAACATCAGAAATTTAAACTGTTTGTCTACATTTGCTACTATTTTTTCTCTGAAAAATCAAGTAGAGGTTTAGAAACTCAACAAAATGGCTTTATCAGCCTCTTCTTCTGAGGTAAGGGGTAGGTTGAAATAGTTACACCAGACTAGAAAGACATCCTCAGTTGCCTAGCATTGTTGTGACAAATATAGACACTGTGTGTCACAGTCTAGCCCAAGTGATGTGTGTCTTCGTTCACAACATCCTTTTTGATTTGGAAGCCAACAGCTAAAGAGCCAGACAGGTAAGGGAGGAAGAACTACTTTGCCATTGATTTTGGCGAGTACATTTCTATATAAATTATGCTTCTCCAAAAGACAATGTCTAATAAATGGGGGAAGCATGCATGCTGCTGGAAAGGCAGTTCTTGCTTTGCGGCAAAAAGAAAATAATAATAAAATAAAATAAAATAAACCCTGCATTTATTAAAAAATGCAGATGCAAAACCTCATTTGCTTTCACCTTTTAATCAAACATCAGAAATAAAGCAAAATAAAAATGCTTTATGAAAAAGTCCCAGTGAAAATAAAAAATAATTGCACTGGAAACTTAACTACCAAAGAGAGGCCTTCTCATTGTTCATCTAGGAACAGTCTGCTTCTGGAAGTTGTATTGAAGTATATAAAAACAAAGCAAGATATAAAAGTTCTGAAACACATAATGAAGTATTCAGCATGCATGTGAGCAAGCTCAGACAGAAAAAGGACTATCCATCAATATTCTTCAACATCTGACTACAAATTTCCAAAAATCTCACTAGTCCATTCTCAAACTTCCCTTGACATATATGCAAACACCAAAATCTAAGGTGTTCTGGAGATTCAGAGTACCATATGACAAAATGAAGCACGGGATTATTGCTTTTCAGCAGTTCACAGTGCAAGCTACTGACCTGTGGCAATTTTACTGATAAATTTTTGTGGGTTTTTTTATGCACAAGATGCTTCTAAAGAAATGTTTTAAAAAATAAGATCTTGCTTTCTTCAGATCATGAATCTTCTTGAGCTAGGAACAAGGGACCCACGGGTACCATGAGGCACTCACCATCCTGAAAGCTTACTGACAGGGCACTGGGAGCCAGGAGACTTCAGAGCTCATCTCAGTTCTGTCCTGTCAAAAGAGTCACATTCTCTATGCTTCTATTTTACTACATAGAGATGGCAGTAAAGAAACTCTATCTTTTGTAAGTTGCACTGAGGCTTGGAGGCAGAGAGCTCTATTCAGGTCACCGGAGTTATTGTCAGTCGCAGAAAAGGCTTCTGAAGTACTGAACAACCTTCGCAGACAAACTAAACATTATTTCTTATCTTTTTTTTTTTTTTTTCATGTCACCTTTCTGGTCTATATTATCTTGTCATTGTTAAAAGTAAAGACTAAGCTTGTAAGCTATAATTTTTAAATGTTTTCCATAACTAGTACAAGAGGGCTTTGATTGTGGCTGGTCTTAAGGTTGGCCATTTCTACCCACACAAAAACTTGTAAAAGGATACAAAGGCATTTGTTCTTATTAGCAAAGTGAATCTTGAATGTTCCAAATATGAATTCGAATGACAAAACATAAATTATCAGGATCCTCTGTGCGACACACACTACAGATTTCTACTTCCTTCAGGGGAGTTAGGCATTGGTATTTCCTAAGTTATTTGAAGAGATATTTTATGGTAAATCACCTTTTTTGATCTGACATACCAGAAGAGCTCTTTTCACAGGCTTTATATAGCAAGGAAACTGCAAAAGTAAAGCATGATCCAGCATCTAAACCTGTAATTCCTACATTTAAAGGCCTAAGACCCAGCAAGTCCACACTGATGACAGATGACATCAAGCAACATGCCTTATTGGCCAGGTTTTTACTGAGAGTTTGGGCACCTGGTTTGGCTGTCATCAATTTCCAGTGTTGTAGATTTCAGTTCAGTAGTGGCCCAACATAGGAAGCATCACATTGTGAACTAATCAATCCATCACAGGGCAACAACAACAGAACTAGTAGTAGTACACAGCAAGGTTTTAAAAAGAGATAGGTAATTTGGTATTCCCTTTTTTGCATTTTAAAGTATCCCTAAGCTGCAGCTGAACTCCTCATAAATGCCCTCAGACTAAAGACAAATAAGACCATGAAACAAGACTTGGCTACAAGTGAATCCATGTTTGGCATATGTCTCTTTTAAGTCCTTCATGCTTGCCTCTTTCAGAAGGGAATGGAGGTCATAGGTTTTAAAAACAAGACAGTTTTGACAACAGAAACCACTGAAAAGTTAGATGTAGACAGTTACTGGGACACGGTATTATTTATTAGAACCTGTATTATTTTTAGCACCAGTAAGAACTGCCAGTACAGCATCTGGTCCTTTTAGAAATAAATTCTGACAACCATTCTTTTGAAGGTGCCACAAAACGACTGTTGCCACAGAAAAAGAGTGGGAAGATTCCCTCAGAGCAGCAGTAAATAATAGTCATGGAGAAGAGTACTGTGGAGGCCAAGTAATTTGTTTACTCAGGAAAACTTAATAAGATTAATGACGATTACATTTCAGGTCATATTCTCCCCCCCCCCCAAAAAAAAAGCATACATTTCCAAATGGTAATTCTGCATGCTGTTTGTGGTAGGCACTTATAACATTCACATGATTTATTCACATGATTTCCAAGAAAAAAAAAAAGAGAAATTAGATGCTTTCACTAGTCACATGAAAGAAAAGCTGCAAATGACACTGCCAGTGAAAGAAGACAAATGGATTTTACCCAAACTAGACAATTCTTATTCCCTATAGGAGAGGGATTTGCAGACATCATTACATCATGGCATGGGAGCTTCTGAGAGCTGAGCCTAGGAAAAAAGTAAATAAAAGAGGGAGTTCCTTGAGTAGCCCTAGAATTGGAAATCAGGCAGGACTGCATGAAAGATCAAAGGCATGTATCCTTCCGTTAACACCATAGCCTGCCCTTTGAGGTCTGCTGCCAGCCACAAAAAGAAGCTGAATCATACCTCTCCTGATCTGAGCCTCTATAAGCCTTGGCAAGATCCCTGCATATCCCTCTACTGAAAAGCTGTGCTCAAAATTGTTCACATGATAGAAGTGAGGTCAGGCTGTTGTCAGGCTGGATCTGGGGTGGGTGGAGAATTTATAGCTCATATAGCATCACTCTGTGACACTCATATGCCACTGTGTACACGAGCAAGGCAGCTGCTTCACAGTTCATTTCTTCCCCTCCTCACAGGCTGCCAGGCTGTGGTCATAGCTGAGAAATAATGAAGTGATGCAAAAAGTGCTGAGGACAGCCCTCTCTTCTGCATGGTAGAGGGGAGGGATGAGTGTACAAAACACAATGCTCTCTCAGCTTCAAATTTCAGAAGCCATTAAAGCAACTGAAAAGTTTAATCTCTGTTCTTTTTAAGGCACAGTGTTGAAGCATGACAATAAAAGAACCTCATTTGATCATGTTATATTCACTGTCAAGACCTTCATAATTTACTTTCTGTTAATTTAGCACTCCAGACCCCTGAAGACCTTGAAGTCAGAAGTGCATTTTTTGTACAGGCTTTATAACCCAGTATGATCTCTTGCACTCCAAGAATTTTACTTGGTACACAGCAGATAAGGTCAACAACTTTAGAGAATACTGTGACATCTTAGCACAAGGAAATTAACAGAATATTTTGACCTCACAGGAAGGTGAGACTACTGTGACATTCCATGCAGCACAGCAGGAAGCCTTGCACAGGGAACAAGCTGAGAAGACAGTACAAGAACCTCCTCAAAGACGTACATGGGCTCTCATACTGGAGTATGGAACCAGTATGGAAATACGCAATGATTGGTTGAATATCTATCTACTCAAAGGGCTGCCAGTTTCTTGGCTTACTGTTGAGCTTCCTTGCTTGACTGCAGGAATGAATTTCAGCTGTTTAAGACAGGATCTGCAGAAGGCTATGTGGATATAACCAACACACTGCAGCATCAGAGCTAACCATAAGCATCTTGCTTGCAAAAGGAATCCCACTGACAGAGGAGGCTGTGACTTAGAAGGCTACCAAAATTGAGAGCTTTCTCCTTCTTTAATGGAAATCTGTGATTTTGACTTGAAATCCAGCAAAACAGGGTGTAGTCTTTCATTCTCAGGCTGAAAGGGCTGTTCAGCCTGGAGAAGAGAAGGCCCCAGGGAGATCTGATAGCAGCCTTTCAGTACATAAAGGAGAGCTTTACATACTGTAAGAAAGAAGAGGACAGACTCTAGCAGAGCCTGTGGTGACAGGAAAAGGAGAAATGGTTTCAAACTAAAGGATGGGAGATTTAGACTGGATATAGAGACATTAAATGTCAAGTTGGACAGGGCTCTAAGCACCTGAGTGAGCTATAGGTTGCCATTCCAAGGAAGCTGGACTAGATGACCTTTAAGTGGCCCTTTCATCTCAAGTGACTCCATGACTTGCATTCACCAAACAAAATCCTTACTGACTTGCCATTGCTGAGCCATTTCACAAACATCCTTGTGCCATAAGAAGATAAATCTTGTCACCAGGAAAGATCTCATGAACTTTCCAGAACTGTTTCCAGCTGTGGAGTAGCATATCAAACCCTCTAAATGAAGTATTCCTCCTTTTTGGTGTAGAGAAAGGCAATAGCAGATATAGCTACTTTCAATCAGTCTTAAATTACCCTTTCTGGTCACACAGGAAAATTGCTTCCACCTGAGCTCCCAAGGCTGGCTACATCAGGTGCTCAGTCACAAGATCATATATAGTTTGGCCATGTGCCAATAACCTGTGGCATTATTGTTTCTCCCTCGTCTAATAATCTCTCCCATGGTGTGAGTACTCTGCACCATTTTGGCCCCACGTTTACTTTCCAAGGCCATCTTACCATGGGGGGTCTAGTTTCTCAATTTTCAGGAGCAGGGAGCAGAAGATATGTTCCAACCTGAAGTTTCAGTTATATATAATTCCCTTAATTTGGATCCTAAGCAGGAAGGCCCAAATTGTTTGTAACATATACAGGGCACTGAGTCTGCCACCTCTGGGTCCTTCATTCAATTCTCTCAGCATTTTGTGTAATCTCTTAGTTCCCCTCCACAAGTACTGGAAGTCATACTTCAGAGAAGCCTTTAGAATACCACTCAGTTAGTCATGCTTCCATCATTATTAAGCAGATCAAACAACCATTTGGTGTTTTTTCCCTCAACAAATTTTTGTACCGTTGTTCCTGTAAAGTGTGTACCTTGGTCACTTTTGATGACTTGGGGAGTTCCATAGGCTGACATCAATTTAATTAATGCTTTGATATTATCAGCTTGATTTGCTTTTGACACTGGATAGGCCCGCAATAATCCATTTGTTACATCAACACAGGTCAAAATGTACCTGGATCTTTCAGATCTAGGGATGAGGCCTATGTAGTTGACTTGACATCACTGCAAGAGATTATATCCTCTGGGGAGGTATGTTGTTGTTTCAGGCAAAGGTCTTGATTGTACCCTGGACCATGACTTGCATTCTTGACATGCCTGGATGATAGCTGACATTTGAATAGGCAGCCCCCATACTTTTACTGCTGTCTGAACTGTCTTCATTTTGGCGTGTCAAAACTTCTTACATAGCATTTGAGTGTTATCTGATGGCGAGCCCTCTATCCATCTTATTCAAGCTAACATGTCAGCCTCATCATTCCCCAGTGACCACATGGGTTGGTGTCCAGACACATGGTAGGTGTATGCTGTTCTACGGCTAACCATGTTCCAGACATCCAACCACATATCTTTGCCCAATATTGTTTGGGTGTAGATAGTCCAATTCTGAATGGACCACTGTACAATCTGAAGTGTAATTCTTCAGTTTTCTGCCCACCCATTCATGCAGCTGTACAAGCACTATCACCTGGTTCCTGAGTTATAAACATCCACACTGCTCTTGGATCAGCCCACTGGCTACTCTGTCCATTTCTTTCTTCAAACCAAATGGGGTCAGTTGAGGGATGGTACATAATTGCTTGCCATTTTGTATGATTTCCTTTGCTGGACTCATCCATGTTTCCAGCATCTTCTGGAATAGGGTGTTTTTTCCCTACTGCATTGGACTCCTCTCTGTTGGAGTGATAGTGTTCTCTTTGAGGGCATTACTATGATACACCACTGAGCCTAGTATCTTTTGTAGCTCTTCTTGTAAAGGTGTCAACGGTTTACGGGCAGGTTCGGCCCGGTTCTGTGACGATTGGTGCGGGGGACCCACAGACCCACGCCCCAGGAAAGGGGAAGGGGGAAAGGGAAAAGGGAAAAGGGAGATGGGCCTAGGAACAAAACAGCAGCAACGATCTGAGGAGGAAAGCTAATTTACTAAATAAGATTTCAGAAAGCAAAATAACGCAATATAATACAATATAATTGGAATTAAAGTTAATAAATCAAGTTAAATGAGCAAGAGAGAGTGTCCGATAAACCAAAGGCCTTATGCTAACACTAAAGGTGGACGGCAGTGAGCACCCACTGCTGAGTCCATCCCAAAGGAAAGAGAGTGTTCCGTCACCACAGACAATTTTTATCTTTACCTCTGAGTGTAAACACGTAAGAACGCAAAGCATCGCAAAGTCCTCTGGGGAATGTAGTTCTTCTTCTCTTCTGAGACAGGTGTACCTGGAACTATCGGTGATCCATGGAGCTGAAGCATTAACTCTTTAACTCCAAATGCACCACATGATGTTATGACGTGAAAAACCTTTTGTGTGTTGATGTCAGCTCACTCTTTTTCTTGTAGAATTTCAGTAGTGAATCTACTTTTTTTTCAAGACTTTCCTAAGAGGCAGAAGTCAGCATTAAATCATCAATACAATGATACCATTTGACATTACCTGATTTATCCCACCCCACCAAGTCACCAGCTACCAAATTATGGCAGTAGATTGGTGAATGTATGTACCCTTGTGGTAGGACCTGGAAGATCCACTGCCTACACTCCCATATGAATACAAATTGGTTATGCAGTTCTTCAGTGATAGAGATACTAAAGAATGCATCAGCTAAGTCTAGGATACAATTGTAGGTTTTTAATTCCCTGTTCACTGTGTCCATTAGGGTGGAAATATTGGGTACCACCATGTGAACTGGTGAGGTGACCTTGTTCAGTTCTCTATAGTCAGTTGTTATCCACCAAGTCCCATCTGTTTTCTAGACTGGTCATATAGGAGAATTATAGGCGTTATGTTCTAGCCTTCTGATAACCACCTTTTCCAACTCTTATATTGTTCCAATGATTTCTTTCTGTCTATACTGTCTCATATCAGTTATCTAGCTAAAGCTGAGCACTTGAATGTGCTCACATTTTGTATAGCCCTGTAGAATCAGCAGTATCACACACTAACACTACTAATTTGTAACCCAAACTCTTTAATATTAGTTTGGCCAGTCCCCACAGTGTATCTATGCCTAATATATACTCCTGTATGGAAGCAATAGATACTTTGTACTCCTGAGAATGCAGGAGTTCAACACTCAATTTTAGCCAGGTTTGCATTATTGGGATCATTCTTCCCCCCATATCCGTGTATGATGGCTCATGTACCAGGAAACACTGATGGGCCAACACAGACTATAGGCATCTCAGCTCCCATGTTCTCTAGTGCCCCCCTTCAGAGGCCCTAATCCTTTAGAGACTTGGCTTCCCTTCATGCCACGAGTTGAGTAACCCCTAGGTCTTGGTTCTTCTGGAAGCCTGGCCATGGTCCCAGAGGTGACTGACATTTCTTAGGTGGTATTAGGACATCTTCTATCCTCCATGCCTGTGGAAGAATCCTACTACAGTCCTCATCTAATGGGGGAAGGTGTAAAGGATTGTTTCTCATTTAGTTGCCTCTACAGGTTTAGGAGGACATGGTTGAGTTGTTCATCGATCTTACTAAGTCATACCCCAGCCCATACAACCAATTGAACAGTTTATTGAACTATGGCCTCAAAGACCACAGGATTTAAGACTGCTACAAGTAAACCACAGTGATGGGGGGTAGCTTGCTGTAGAATTAAGTCTCTCATTCCTGCAGTTAATTTGACTAAGTAAGGACTTCCAAAAATGTTCTCAGTGATAGCCTCCCTCACATCTGGCTCCTACATGTAAGTTTGGAACTTCTCAAGGGAATTCCATAAACCATTATGGGTGGGCATATCCAGTTTATCAGGCCACACTATTTGACACACAGCCATCATGCACTGAATTAATGAGGAGGCTTGCCGATGTGACTCCCATCTTCAAGAAAGGCCGTAAGGAAGACCCGGGGAACTACAGGCCTGTCAGCCTGACCTCGGTATCAGGGAAAGTTATGGAACAGATGTTATTGAGGGAGATCACACGACACGTGCATGGCAATAAAGGGATCAGACCCAGCCAGCACGGGTTCACCAGGGGCAGGTCGTGCTTGTCCAACCTCATCTCCTTCTATGACTGGGTGACCAGACAGGTAGATGAGGGAAAGGCTGTTGATGTAGTCTACCTGGACTTCAGCAAGGCCTTTGACACGGTCTCCCACAGTATTCTCCTAAGGAAACTGGCAGCCCGTGGTGTGGACAGGTTCACTCTTCTCTGGGTGGAGAACTGGCTGGAGGGCCGTGCCCAGAGGGTAGTGGTTAATGGAGTTAAGTCCAGCTGGCGTCCTGTTACGAGTGGTGTCCCCCAAGGGTCAGTTTTGGGGCCCATCTTGTTTAATATCTTTATTGATGACCTAGACGAGGGAATTGAGTGTACCCTCAGTAAGTTTGCAGATGACACAAAGCTGGGAGGATGTGTCAAACTGCCTGAGGGTAGGGAGGCCCTTCAGAGGGATTTGGATAGGCTGAACAGCTGGGCTGAGCTCAATGGGATGAGGTTCAATAAGACCAAGTGCCGGGTCCTGCACTTTGGCCACAATAACCCCATGCAATGCTATAGGCTTGGGGCAGAATGGCTTGAAGAATGTGGAGAGGAAAAGGACCTGGGGGTGTTGGTTGATGCTCGGCTCAACATGAGCCGGCAGTGTGCCCAGGTGGCTAAGAAGGCCAACAGCATCCTGGCCTGTATTAGAAATAGTGTAGCCAGCAGGAGCAGGGAGGTGATCATCCCCCTGTACTCAGCTCTGGTACGGCCGCACCTCGAGTACTGTGTTCAGTTTTGGGCCCCTCACTACAAGAAGGACATTGAGGCCCTGGAGCGTGTTCAGAGAAGGGCAACAAAACTGGTGAGGGGCCTGGAGCACAAGTCTTATGAGGAGCGGCTGAGGGAGCTGGGATTGTTTAGTCTGGAGAAGAGGAGGCTCAGAGGAGACCTTATTGCACTCTACCACTTCCTGAAGGGGGGTTGTGGTGAGGAGGGGGTAGGCCTCTTCTCCCTGATAAGTAATGACAGGACGAGAGGGAATGGCCACAAGTTGCCCCAGGGAAGATTTAGATTAGACCTGAGGAAGCATTTCTTTTCTGAAAGAGTGGTCAGGCACTGGAATGGCCTGCCTAGGGAGGTGGTTGAGGCACCATCCCTAGCGCTGTTCAAGAAGCGTTTAGATGAGGTGCTAAAGGACTTAATTTAGTAGTTGGGTAGAGATAGTGATAGGAGGATGGTTGGACTAGATGATCTTATAGGTCCTTTCCAACCTTATGAACTTATGAACTTATGAACTTATGAATGAGTAGTTTTCCTCATTATGTTGTATGGTAGCATATAGTCTTTTACTGAGGGCAGGGTGAGTGGTAATGGATGCCATTTTTGAAATTTCTGGGGCATTTACTACTATGCTTTCTGCCCCAGTGTACCATAACTGTTGCAGTCATACTGATATATTTTCTTCTTTTTTTTTTTTTTTTGTCTAAACCCCTTTGGTACTAAGTCTATAAGTTCGGCTGCTGTGTTTGGGCAAGCTGTTACATGTAATGTAGTCTAGATGAAGGGCCACTGGTCAGGGGGCATTCCCACTGGTCTACCTTGGATCTTTTTTGAGTCACAATAGGCCAGATCTTAGAAATATCTAACTCAAGTGGAGCCTCAAGGGCCTTTCTTTTTGTTTTTTTTTTTTTGGTCTACCGAATCTAGGTGATATGAGCTCACCTGCTTGGGGGCCTTTGCAGTTCCTGACTTCTTCAGAGGAACAGTCATTTTTGTTTTTTTTCAGTTAGTTAGTATGGTGACTAACTAATTCAAGTCTGTTGACTCAGTTGTGGAGTAATTGATTCTCAATTTCCAGAGTGAGATTTGATATAATTATTTAATTCAAAGCCATTAACAGTGGCCGCGACACAGTGAATGCAGCCAGCCATCATTCTTTTGTAATTAGTTCATCTTCACTGAGGCCACATAGATATCATGCCATTGTGTTATGGTTTTATGATTTTTGTTGTATTACTGATATCCCACATCATGACATTATGTGGTGTATTGGGAGTTAAGGAGTTAATGCTCCAGCTCGTTGATAGTACTGGGTGTACCTGTCTCAGAAGAGAAGAACTACATTCCCCAGAGGACTGTGCGATGCTTTGCATTTTTACATATTTCCGCCCAGAGGGAAAGATAAAAACTGTCTGTGGTCATGGGACTCTCTCTTCCCTTCGGGACCGAGCTCGGCAGTGGGTGTTTGTTGCAGCCTTCCGCCTTCAGCATTAGCGTAAGGCCTTCGGTTTATCGGACACACTCTCTTGTTCATTTTATTTGATTCATTTGCCTCAATTCCAATTATATTATATTATATTGTGTTATTTTCTTTTCTGATATCTTATTTAGTAAATTAGCTTTCCTCCTCAGATCGCTGCCGCTGTTTTGTTCCTAGGCCCATCTCCCTTCTCCTTTTTCCCTTTTCCCCTTTCCCTTCCCTGGGGTGTGGGCCCGTGTGTCCCCTGCCTCAATTGTCACGGTACCGGGTCAAACTGTCTTGCAAACTGGTGACACATTGTCAATGGTTTACGGGCAGGTTCAGCCCGATTCCACAACAATTGGTGCAGGGGACCCACAGACCCATGCCCCAGGAAAGGGGAAGGGGGAGAGGGAAAAGGGAAAAGGGAGATGGGCCTAGGAACAAAACAGCAGCAACGATCTGAGGAGGAAAGCTAATTTACTAAATAAGATTTCAGAAAGCAAAATAACACAATATAATTAAATATAATTGGAATTGAAGCTAATAAATCAAATAAAATGAGCAAGAGAGAGTGTCCAATAAACCCAAGGCCTTACGCTAACGCTGAAGGTGGACAGCAGCAAGCACCCACTGCTGAGTCCATCCCAAAGGAAAGAGAGTGTCCCATCATCGTAGACAGTTTTTATCTTTCCCTCTGAGTGGAAACACGTAAAAATGCAAAGCATCGCAAAGTCCTCTGGGGAATGGAGTTCTTCTCTTCTGAGACAGGTAATGCCCAGAACTATCGATGATCCACGAAGCTGGAGCATTAACTCTTTAACTCTTAATATACTACATGATGTTATGATGTGGAATACCAATGCCAAAAATCATAAAACCATGACAGTCATGTAGGTCAGGGACTCCTTAATATCGCCCCCATCCCACAAGGGGCCCCATTTTTCAATCACAGTAGCAACCACAAAATATGAGGATCCTAGAAGTCCCAAGGTACACCCAGAAAAGGTCTTCTCCAGAGGAGTAGGTATCTTTCCTAATGAAATTACCCGATTATGTTCTTCAGGAATGCCATTTTTAGTATTCTCCTTTCCAGAAGATCTGCTTGGTTCACCAAATGTAGAGAAAGGCAATAGTAGACATATGTGCTTTACATGAGTTTTAAATTACTATGAAAGGTAAAGGTCACAATCCAGTAAATAAAGAATCCCTTTTCTGAGGATCAGAGCTCACCAAGTACCTGAAAGGAGAGAATCTTCAAGTAAAGATCTTACCCTTGGGGCAGCTGGCACTTAAGTGAGGTTAGGGAGGAGTGGAGCCAGGCTTTGGGGTGAAGCTTCTGCGTTTTGTCACACGGGTGAATTGCTTCTAACTGTGCTCCCAGGGCTAGCTATGCGCCATCACCAGGTGCTCTTTCACTGGTTCAGGCTGTGACTTAATGATTCCCATACACTTGGAAATAATTCACTTTAGGAACCTTAAATCTTCATTCCAATCATGGACTCAATCCCACAACTATGTCAAACACCTTCCAAAAGATTGCAAGTATATTTTTTCCTACTGTCAGCAATGAAGGAAGCAGAATCTGTAAGCACAAAGAGTCTCCTCCCTACACAGTCAGTCCTCTTTCAGTTGCAGACCTCTACTTGACATCACGACTGTATCAACAGTTTCCAGTTCCAGACATGTTATGTAAATATTCTTGTAAAGATAGTATGCTTCTTTATGGTGTGTTTGTTCCTTTGGGAGATGTCCATGCTGTACTACGGCTCTCTCTCTCCATACCTTGCAAGCAGCAAATTTACGTTCTGTGTCAAGAGGTGGCATGAAGTGAGCTGATAACCCTGGGAAAAGAAAACTTTCACTTTTCCCCAAGCAATACGGGGTGTTGCTGCCTGGAACTTCTGGTAGTGAATCTGTCAAATCGTGTAACCACAGTGTGGAGAAGAAATCACACTGTCAACAGTGATAAAATGATACTGGCTGGCTGGCTATTGAGTCATAAGCATTAGATCTCAAGAGGCAAGCTGCCCTACTATTAGCTGATTGAAGCTTAGGGAATGTACAGGAAATGTACCTTCCATATCAAGCAAAATTTAATTCCTAAATTTGCTGATAGATCTCGAGAAGGGAACCAAAAGACCCAGATCTGTTCTGTTCACTTTCACTCTAGCAACAGATTGAATTCTTTAACTCAGAATCAACTTCTGCTGTATGTATTATGCAAGTAGTCATGATCAAATACTTTGACAGAGCCATCATTACAATGTCATCATCTCTTGCAGATTCCCTTTCTTGTTTTATACTATGTTTCTGTGTACAGATTATCAATCCAGTTTTGTGTGGGCAGTTCTGCTCTGAAACACTTCCAGCCCATATAGAGGAACCAGCAAGAAGTATGCCAGGTGATTTCTATGAAGTCAAAGAGAAAGCCAGTAGCAGAACTGGAGCTGGTCCTTTGCCATCTATATCTCCAATATCCTGTGTACACTTACACAAGTTAATGAGGAGAAAGGTAGTTTCCCTCAGTGCATGTTTCTAGCACCAAGACTATGCTTTGACAGAGTTTATATGCACCAAGGCATGCTGGAGGCCTCAAAACTGGAAAGCAGCCTGGATGAGGAGGACCTGGTGAATACCAGGCTGAATATGACTTGGCAATATGCTTGTGCCAAAAAGAAAGCTAAAGGTATCCTGGGCTGTATTAGACAAATAATTGCCAGCAATTCAAAGGAAGTCCTTGCTCTCTCCTCAGCACTGGTGAGGACACACCTGTGTATTGTTCTGGGCTCCTTGATTCAAGAGAAACATGGGCACACTGGAGGGAGTCCAATAGAGAGCTACAAAGATAAATGAAAAGAATGAAGCATCTTTCTATGAAAATGGCTGAGAGAGTTGGGACTGGATTTAGTCTGCACTAGAGGAGGTGCAAAAAGGATTTATCAATGTGTACCTGAATGAGGGTGGCAAGAGGATAGAGCCAGGCTTCTTTCAGTCATTCCTGGGGACATTACTGAAAGCAATAAGAACAAAATAGAGCAAAGGATGTTCCATCTACTCATTAAGAAGCACTTCTTTAAGGTGTGGATAACTGAACACTGGCACAGGTTGCCCAGAGAGGAATTGGGATTTCCTCTGTGGAGTTAAACAAGAGATGCCTGGACATGATCATGAGCAACCTGCTCTTGGTGTCTCTGCTTGAGTAGGGGAGTTTGACCAGATGATCTTCAGTGGAAATTGCTACTTCAATCATTCTGTGATTCCTAGGCAGCCTCTGACATATTATTGCATCAATGGAGAAGAACACCTTGGCCACCTGGCCTCATCTCCAACATACTCCAAGCTTTTCTGTTGGAAATAGACAGGCATTGTTTTTTGGCCAGATGTGACCTCTGGAGTAGACTGAAAAAAATAGCTATTACTTCTGCAACTCTGAGTCACTACTTTGGATGGTGGTGATTAGAAGATGATGATATAACCCCTAACTTTTACTGGTTCCCCATCTGCTAAGGAGATGAAATCAGTCCTTGTTTCCTGACAAAGGATAGGATCTACTTGTCTAGGAAGGTACTGTGAGAGAAATGGGTATAGATAACAAAAAGGCTGAAAGACGTGCAGCTGAGCTCTGGGAGAGCAGAAATATCTAGAGCTCTCCTATGCAGTCCTGGAGAAACATGAACAATCTCTGTTCAGATAAATGCACTCAAATATAATTCCACCTCTCCTTTCTCATCAGCTCTAGAATGGACAGAAAGAAACCAGAGGATTACTCTTTCCCAAAAGTCCACTCAAGGAGACCCTTGTCTTCCAGCTTCTCCAAAACTTTGAAAATTTAATGTCTGTGTTTATATAGCAAGCATTTGCCATTTCCACTGGCTGTATTTCCAAGACCCTATTACTTCCTAAACATCTCACTCCCACTAGTGGCCAAATTCATAATATTATTCCCAGCATATTTTTCTGTATTTATTCATTTATATGCCTTTGGGTTGAAAAGTAACATTTTTCTCCTTCAACTATCTCCAAAATGGGATTATCCAAGGGTATCATGAATAGCTACCATCAGGCAAAGTCTCGATTTTAGTCTGCAGATAAGCATGCCCTTCTCAAAGACAGAGTATGATTCCATTCTCTTCATGATTTTCAGGAGAACTTGTCACATACCATAAGTGGTTCACATCCTGCAGCAACAGATTATTCAGGCAATCTGTGCAAAGGATTCAGGGAGTTGTTTGCAGAGTTGGAAACACAGCTCCTGCCATTCTGGGCCTGGATCCTTAGCTACTCCCTTTGTCTAGAATAATGATAGTGAAATCAGAGGAAGAAGAAAAAAAATTACTCTTTCCAACAACTTTAATTTCTCATTCAAAATGATAAATCTGTATGTACAAGAGAACATTAGCAGCATGCAAACTCAGTAGATGACCAAAGTCAATTTGAATGCTAAAATATAATCTGCTATTTAAATAACCCATCTGTTATTTAAATGACCTAAAGCCATTTGTTATTTATAGTAAAATAAAATAACATAAAATGAAACATATGTGAATTTGATTTATGTTTGGTATTTAATCAACCCTTTGCTGTTGGCCAAGAGCATTTGAAATAAAATCTATTGTTGTAAATCAGAGATTTTAACAAGAATAATCCTTTTAATGACTGGGGAGATAATTCTGTTTCATGGTTTCTGAAAAGATAACAAAAAATGGTCCTCAAAAAATCCATGATAACTACTTGCAAGCTCCTAAGCATCTCTCAACTCTTTCAGGAAGCTGCCAAAGTAACCTGCACAAAAAGGATACAGAAGTTATTAGACCATTATGATCATATCTTTATTTTGTTCAAAATGTCCAAGTTAGAGAAAGAAGAGCCTCTGAATGCCTCCTTTATCCCAAGCCACAGTCCTTAATACCGCTTATCAGGCTGGCAATAGGCAGTACATTAAAGAAAATTTTCCCCTCTCCTATCTTGGTTTTGAAGATGGGAAGCAGAGAGCTTCACACTCCTTGAGGCTGCAGGGAAGGAATGGACACAGTGGCACATGAGTATTTTCTATCAACTAGTTCTCAGATCAGATTTCTAGGCCAAGTGGCCAGGGCTGGATTTCCAGTGTACTGTAGCCTTTTTATTTCTTGTGACCAGACACCACTCGAAAGTGCAGTTTGCCACTATCATCCATGTGAGGATCTCTTCTCCCACCGTTTCTTTCCATCTGCATACTATCCTATGCAGCTCACTTGTTCCCTGTCAAACTGTTCTCTGATGTTGACACTCACAGTTATCTTTCTACCTTATTATGCTCATGCTAGCAGAAACTTCTGAGATGCAGTTACTGTAATTCTTCCCAATGCGTGTTGTGCTGTGGATATGATACACACAGATTCCTTAGCAATAGTATCAACACCTAATCTTATCATTGAATGGTATAAGTTGGAAGGATCCTTGAAGATCATCTAGTTCCATCCCCTTGCTCTGAAAAGGGTTGCAACCCACCAGATCAAGTTGCCAGGGTCCAAACAACCTAGCCTTGAGCACCCCCAGGGATAGGGCAACCACCACGTACCATAGTGAGTTTACACCACTGGCAATTTTTTAATCATCTTGATTTTCCATGTCAACAGTTTGATCATTCCATTAGTATCTATTAGCTACAATCATACTAACTCTCTTCATTTTTTTTTAAGAGTGTAAGGTGGGCACACTTATCAGAAGGGTACACAACTCCTCATTCCTGTATCCGACAGTGGCTACAAGTGGAAGTTTGAGAGAAGTATCATGTTTGTTCTGCTTTTATTCTTCATGAAGAGTTGCTCCTTCGGCAGCAGCTGATGGGTGCAGAGCTAAAAGAACAGAGCATGCAAAAGAAGCATACACTGATTATTTTCATTTTTCAGCTTACGGATTTCTGACCTAGGCTTACATCTTGGCTGTCATTAATAGCCACTGATGGCTTTTACATAAATAACTAATTCCTTGTAAGAACCACTTACAAGAAATATTTGGCTTCCACAGCACCCGATGACAGCAGATTTCCCAATTTAATGGAATATACCATGAGAAATCTTGCTTTTTGTTTTATGTTTTGTTTTGGTTTTGTTTTTTACAAATATTCACTGTGTGCTCCTTCGGCACTGAAAAGAAATACAGTACATATCTCATACAAATTGTCATATTTTCATATTCCATGCAACAGTTTCTTGTCCAAGCTTTTCTTTAACCAGTGCATTTCCTCTTCTCCTTTATGCAAGCTGTCCCATGCTTCTGACACTTAATGCTTGTACTGGTATTTCTTCTAGTTCTCCATCTTTTTTGAGATAAAGGTATCTGAGATTTAGGCAGCAGCATAACAGTGTTTGACATTATCATCTGATAGCAAAGCCATGAAATCTTTGTCTGCTCCCAGTTTTTGAATTAAAATGATGGGCATTTTAATGAAGACATGGGCAACATTTTACTGAGGTAAACATTTTACTGAGCCTTTTATCAAACTTCCTAAGTGCTGGTATCAGCACAGTTTTATTCCCATTCCCTTGTACTGCTCCCATTCATTACAACAGCCCCCAGGGACTCAAATCACGCTCCTCTCCCTTTGTGTCTTTGAAAACTGCTGGTATATTTTTTTTAAGACAACTCAATGAGCCAAAGAAGACTGTATGACCCACTACATGGGTCACCAGCAGGGCTTGAGTTTTCTGTAGAGTTCTAGAGGGCTTCACACTGTTGCTTCCAGTTCTTGCTGTTCTTTTTCTAATATTGTCCTTCCATAACCATGTTCAGACACAACATTTCCTACTCATTGTCAAACTAGATGTCCCTTTTGGCATACTCTGGCTACAGAGATTTCAAATAATTCCCGTATTTTCTACCCTTCTACACTTCATGCTTATATTTGTTCAGAAGAGACTTAGAAATGACAACTCAGCTATACCAGTGACCTGTCTTTCACAGCTGAAAGCAAGTTTCTAGATAAGAATTTGAAGAACAGATCAAGCTGGCATTCTGCAACTTCAAAAGAGACTAAAGGATGTAAGAACAAACATGCCTCAGACATATGCATTTCCAGCATTAGATGGAGCTCAGTTTTGATACTATCACTATATTACATATTGTATTGATCAGGGAGGACCGAGATTTCAGAGGATGTAACTACCTACCCAGTAGTCACTCTTCTTGTCACTCAACACAAAGTCTGCTGTGCACAAACTGGAAAAAAGGTGCATAAAGGAAATCATTCCCTGGTGATTTCTGTCCTTCTTCCCACATGAAGTGTTACACGCCAGAGATACAAATTGTTAGTATGATTTCCACCGTTGACAACAACTCCACAGTATTAGCTTCTTCTTGTTTGGTTCTATGCAGTCTCTTTCACATGTTCTTCACAGCTAATGACAAGAAGCTGGGAAAAAAGTGGTAAAAACAGGGAAGATCGCATCTCCCAAGTAAAATGAAAACTGCACTATGATTTGCTTGAAATACTAAAAGTGCTATAGAATGGTTTCATGCCACAGAAAATAAATAGGAGTTGGCTGTTCACTGTCTCTTCTAATACAGAAAACATGCACTTTCACCTAAAATAGACTGCAGCTCTTAACGATCGGGACAATAATCTCAAGATAAAGCCAGAAGATACTTACCTTCTCCTCACCTTAACTAAAATATAATCAGCTGTAGTGATTTCAGAGGTCATATAAAAAGCTTCTAATGAAAGTGAAGCATATATAGCTATCTTAAAGCATATTACAATGGTATGGAAAAGTGGTGACAAACCAGTGGTGAGAAAACACATAGTACATCTGAGCAGTTTTCCAGGAGGATTCTGCCTGCCACCCCACAAACAATACTGATAAAACAAAATAAAAACAGAAATTTGAATTTGTTGAGAAATTCTCTGAAATAGGAAGAGGACAGGAAGCATGAAATGGAAATCATCTTCAGTTCCCCTAAAAGTTTGCTTCTGGAGGGATTGCTTAGTATGAAAGCAGCCAGAAGACTGAAACAGAGTCCCCACACTCTAAGAAAATGTAATTTTCCTTCCTTGCATGTGTACATGTTTTAAGAAGAAAGTGTAGTGATCAGCTTCTAAACTGCTTTTGACAAGAAATATTTAAGTTCCAGCACTAGCTAACGTCCCAGACTAATGATATTAATTGCTTTTAAGAGATTGCTTAAATGACATTTCTAACTGAAAGGTACTGTTAGTATTCTCATTAAAATTACGTCCTTCAAGCTATTAATAGACACCAAAGAGGCAGTATATGTAGTTATGGAAAATCATTTAAAGCTGAGAAAATATTGCCATTTTTATTCTGTGTCAAAATTAATAGGAATCATAAAAATAGACTTGTGAATAATTCAGGTTATTCCTAATATAACTCAGTCAATTTTAGCCATCTAAAAGAAGAGAGGTTTTAGTTCAGCTGGAAAACTCTTATTTTTTTTACACTTCATATTTTTGCAATGTATGTGATCAATATGCTGAAACAGACATTAAACATTCTTTTAATATGAGCACATATCACATGACCATCAGTCCCAAGGATCCACACCAAAATTCATAACTATAAGACTATTGTTTATCTTTCACACTAAAAAATGCTGGGTCACAGACATAAAGGAGAGAGCAATGGAAGGTTTTTCAGAGAGCAAACTGTGAGTCCTAGCTGGAGATATATGTGCCCAAGCATTCCCAGAAATAAGAGCTGAATATTCAGCAGGAAAGAGAGGGAAATGCAAGAGCAGAGTCTGAAAGAAGCCGAAGAATGACATTCATAAGCCAAGATCAACACCAGTCATACTATAACATTCTGTAGTTTGAGAAATATTTCACAGGATGCTCCAGGTAATTTAAAAAATGACTTGTATGAATGAAATGTTTTAAATGTAGTAGAACTCTCATGTTTGTGGGTGAAAACTTGGAGTCTTTACTAATCTGGGGGCCGCCAACCTCATTAAGGGTTGCAGACAAATCCTTCTGTCTCTCAGATCAGCAGAAACAAGTTCAAATCTGTGGAAAGAAAAACACACACCTGTGATGCAGAGTTGCAAATCCAGAATAATGAATTGAGTAAGGTGGCATATTGAGGAAGCCACATGAAGATGGAAGCTGCTAACCAAGTGGTCATCTACCTAACACTCTGGATTATTCTTTTACTAGAATTTGGTAAGGAAGTACCAGACTGCTCAGAAGACATGACATTTCTGCAGGTTGACATTTCTACAGATTGACAACACCATTTTATTTATCATTCATCAAAGAACCATGCAATTATTGTTCCCTTAAAGAAGGGAATTTTCCAATGTTCGTAGCTTCTTAGTGGTTTACACAGTAACAAAAAAGCATATTTTCAGAACCATTCTTTCTCCTCCATAGTTATTTACTGTTTTCATTTTATTGAGTCTATAAAAAAAGACACTTGTGGGGATAGGTTCATAGGTTCATAAGGTTGGAAAGGACCTACAAGGTCATCTAGTCCAACCATCCTCCTATCACTATCTCTACCCAACTACTAAATTAAGTCCTTTAGCACCTCATCTAAACGCTTCTTGAACAGCGCTAGGGATGGTGCCTCAACCACCTCCCTAGGCAGGCCATTCCAGTGCCTGACCACTCTTTCAGAGAAAAAATGTTTCCTCAGGTCTAATCTAAATCTTCCCCAGCGCAACTTCTGGCCATTCCCTAACACATACACAAGCAAGCATAGGCATAGGATACACAAGCAAGCATAGGCATAGGATACACAAGCAAGCATAGGCACTAACTCCTTAAATAGATAACAGTTTGGTAATCAGTCTGTCTCAGCATATTTCAGTCATGGGGAAATCCAAGACACAAAGCTGCCTGGGGCTTCTTGAAAATAATCAGTTTGCTGAGGGTTTGCAAATTATATTCCCCGTTGCCATATAGCCAGAGTCCTAATTCTGACAACTATTATTCTCTGAGATGGCCCATCTGCCCATGTGTGTCTGCCAGCCAGCCAACATACATATCACCAGGAGCTGCCGCTATTCCAGCTGGACAGAAAACCTCATTCACATTTCTCACTGAAAAATCACAGTAACACGGAAGATTAGTTGCCTCTGGTGTCAGAAACCTAGTGGGAAGAGAAAAATGTTCAGCCATTTGGAAAAAGAGAATGAGGACTCTTGCTCTCCAAAGGTTTGGCTGCTCATCTAGAAGGCCATCTCTGACAAAGCACATCCACAGAACCAAGATTGCTAGGAAACAGCTGGATAAGAAAGAGCTGTGAAAAACTTCATCTGGGACTTCTACCCCTACACCTTCCACATCTTGGGAGCTATACTGCTGTATGCCTAAGCTTCTGCCTGACAATGTGTCTTGCAGGTCCTGACCATCTACCTTGCTGGCTTGACTTCATATCTGTCTCATCTCTGTGGATGAATTGTACTCACTTTAGTACAGCTGAACATACCTGGAACATAATGGGAAAAAAATACCACTTTCATGCCGCTAGAGCTGAAATTACAATTGAGGTGTTAGGAGACCTCTGGAACTTGTTGTTGTAGCATGTTGTGAGTGAGGAAAGGTGACACATATTTAAAGAAGGAATGAGTATTTGCATAAGCCTTCCTAAGCAGAAAAAAAACACATCATGTTCAGAGAATCCCCTGCTATCACCATGTTCAGATATATCCTGAGACAAAAATAGCAGGAAGCTAGGGATTACTCCAGGGGAGCATCAGATACATTTGTGCTTTTGTACACAATTAGGGATAAGCTAGGAAAGCTTACCATCTGAGGTAGTATTGGCATGCCTATGTTCTGAATATTGCTGCACTTAGATTTGCATCAGAAAACTTGAATAGGTCTGCAAAGAGTAGACACATCTGCCACAACTAATTTGGTCACAGTCACAAATACATGTGCATATATTTATACTTCTACTGAACCAGCATTCCAGTGGAAAAAATGTGATAATTTTTAACAGCTTGAAGACATGCATCAGCAGATGGCACCCAGAGCTGAGCAACCACTTGCACTTGTCTTTCAGCTTCCTTGTGAGGATGATAAATTGCATAAGAGCAAGGCATTAGTCATAGCTAAATTACGTAAATTGCAATGAGACCACCCCATTCACCCTCCTAGAAGGGAGCAATTCCTGTTAAACTGAAAAACCTGTAAAATTAGTAACCACAGCTGGAAGGCAGGATCTCTATCTAGCTCTGCTTCTCTCTCATTGCTGACAAACTGTGCCAACGGTGGCAGGTCTGACATAAGACTGAGCCTCCTAAGTATCCTTGCATCTAAAATCTCCTGGACTTAACAGCAATATGCAGCTTCTTAGGAATAAGAATCCAGCCTCAAAGTGTCAGGTAATATCCAATTTCCAGGCATTTGCCTTCATTTCCAATGCACACCATACATACCAGCTGAAGGAGTACTGAAGTGATCAAATAATTGTTCGGGAAGCTCCCACATGAATTCACCACAGTGCTCCTTAGCAGCAGAGAATTAGGTCAGGTTATGCACCGGGAGCTGCTGTGCCACTGAAGAACCGATCCTGGATGAGGTACCAAGTGCTTGGTTTGTGGCTGCAGCCAGCAGAATGCCTATGGAGTGATCAGTACAGCCTCTCCAAGGCACAGCACCGAGACTGATCAGCACATGGAAAGCCAGTGTTCTCCCTTTTGTCAGATTCCCTACTACACATACTTGAAATGTGGCAGAATAGGGCCAGAGGATGCTCCCTTGGAAGCCAATGACCCCATGCAAGGATGAAGTGCAGGCCAGAGGGGACCATAGCTCTAGTTTCCTCAGAAAATAAAGGAGATTACAGAGCAGGCAGCTGTACATCACTAGCAGCAATGGCTGTCCTTTGTCAATTGCCCCAGAAATACATGGAGAATGCCTCAAGCACTCTCCTTCCTATGACTGAAATGCTTGCTGCTGGCATTTCTCCTGATCTGCTAGGTTTGTAGCTGTCCAAACAGGGAGGCAGGTTTAAGGGGTGGTTTTCTGTCTGAGCTCCCCATGATGGAGGAGCATGAGGGTTCCCCATCATTCAGCCCAGCTCGATCTTGTTATGCAATGTTTTTAGTTCTGGCCTTGCTTCAAGGTCACTTGAAAGTCAAACTGGGAAGCAAATCCTGGGATGGCACCTCCTTTGCCTCTCCACTCTGCCTTGCTCCCCTCTCCAAAAGCTGTTCTGCTTTGCTGACTCCAAACAATAATGAAAGGACACAGAACACAGTCTCACTTTGACTAGCAGTGTGATTCCAACCATAGTGAGATGCCATAAGGATTAGTTCCCTGGAGGGAGCAAGCACAAAGCAGCTGCCTAGACAAAGAAAGATTAAATTATTCAAGGTTGGTAGTGAGACACCAAAGCAGAATTTAAAGGTCCAGGAGTTTAATACCTGTTACCCAGTAGGATTCCTATCAGAGACACTGTCTGCTATCATAATAAAATAAATGCCCTCAAAAAGCAAAAATATGACTAAATGAAATTACAGTAGCAAGCTCTATGTCACTGAGGGTAAATGAATAAAATTGTCCACAACACTACCATAACTAGATCTTGCTGCACAATGCAGAATATAGTAGTTCCTTGCCCTGATGCAGACTTGGGTGCTTTCACTAACAGCTGGTTGTTTTCAGTAACTATGCACATGTATTCGCACTAGGAGGGTAAAGGTGCAGAGAAGCTATTTCTGTACTGAAAAGCTTGCTAAATAAGATCACTCTGCAAATTTGTCATCCAGAAGGCAATGCATGTGTATGCTTGTGTTTTTGTGCATGCATATACCTATATGCACATACATGTATTCACAACTCAACTAAAAGGTTGTAACAGCTCAAGATGTGATAGATGACTGGTCAGATGCACAGCTAGTTTATCAGCACATGCTCCCAAGCTAAAGTTTCAGAGGAAGGTTGTTTACTTACCACCCCCCAATCCCAAACTGCTTTTGGGAAAAAAAAAAAAAAAAACAGAGAAGAAAGGCTTAGATAGAGTTTTCATCTTGGAACTAATACTTCCAGAGCATATTCCTTGCTTGAGCATCTCCTTCCACCTCCTTCTGTTAGTAGAAAACAAAACACTTCTGAAAAGACCTGTTTGTTGCCCCAGGAAGTGCAATTACTACTCATGTACTGGAGGAACAGGTCGGTGCTCACACCTTGAGGTCACCCATGCACAGTCAAGAAGTGTGCTGGGTGAGCTATGACCCCTAATTCCTACACCCACCTGGACTTTTTTCCCAAGCATTGCTCACTGAGGGAACTTATACAGAGTTTACAGCTGCCAACAGAGTTCCACCTGTGCTGCACCAGCAGGGACAGGGGTGAGATAGGCTGAGTCAGCACAAAGCTCCTTCACGGTTTTATGATTTTTTGTTATTGGTATTGGACATCATAATATTATGTGAGGCACTGGGAGTTAATGCTCCAGCTCTGTAGACTGCCAAATTTCCAGATACTTGGCTCTCAGAAGAGAAGAACTACATACCCCAGAAGACTTTGCATTCCAATTTTCCGCCCAGAGGGAAAGATAAAACTGCACACAAGTCCCAGAGACCTTCTCTTTTGCTGTTCATCTCAGCTGTGGAGGTTCTCTAGCTGCCTCACCTTCAGCTTTAGTATAACGCCTTCAGTTTTGGACACTCATTTAATTTGATTTATTAGCTTCAATTCCAATTATTTTGTGTTATTTTGCATTCCAATATCTTATTTAGTAAATTAGCTTTCCTCCTCAGATCATTGCCGCTGTTTTGTTTTTAGGCCCATCTCCCTACCCTCTCCCTTTTCCTCCCTCCCCTTTCCTGGGGCATGGGTCCATGTGCCCATAGTTACGGAATGGAGCTGAACCAGCCCGTAAACCATTGACAGCATCTCACTAAGAAAGACCTGACAACAAATGGCTCTAAAAGCAGCTCTTTTAGTAAGATAGAATAAAAGCAGGAATAGAGATACTGTGTAAGCCTTACACTGTTTCAGATGTTCAGAACTCAGCATTTGTGCAGACCCTGATGGATTTTCTCACAGTATACTGTGCAGATCTCATTTGAAGAGAACATTTTTCTTTCTGAACATTTAAGACAATATATTATTTTCTTACAAGAGAACAGCTCTATTTAAAAGGATTTTTTTTTCATGAGAACTTCCTGCTGTTCTTGTAGATAAAAGCAAGGCCACTGTGAGTACCATACCTGCTGGTAGCAAGTGAGAGCTGCCAGCAGGCTCCTCTGTTACAAGGTGCTGGCTGAATTCATTTGTGTGGATCATCATCTCCTTGATGTGTGATGATCATCACACTGCTTCATCTGCATACATTTGATAATTCTCAAAAGTGTTATAAATTATAGATTATATTAGTAAGCTATTCAGCAACTAGAAAATTTCCTGACAGATGAAAATGTCTCCTCTTTCAAAGCACCTAACCATGTGCAAGCACAGTCTTGCACAGAGCACTGCTGTGTGTTTCCACACTCATTCAAGCCATTCATGCTCTGAGAACAAAGCCCTGAGTACATGGCCTACTTAAGATCACTATTCCTCAGTCACAATCTCATCTAAAAGACTCCTAGTACACCATCTAACCCTTGAGATCAGCTCTGCAGGCTCACCTGACTATCTTTTGACTTGCAGTCCATGACATCTGTCAGGAAATGGCACTTGGGAGCATCTTTCTACCAGAACCTTCTCCAAACTTGTTCCTGAAAAAGGAGCTGGGCACCTCAGGAGGAGCTAAACTCCTAGATGAAAAGGCCTCAGTGTTTACAGGTCAGTTTCTTACTGGCCTTGTTCTGTCTTGAAACAGCTGCCTAGCCAAACATGGGTATTACAAAGCAGGTGTGGAAGCATTACAACTGAAGAGCATGGTTCCATTCACAAAGGGTTTGTCTTTCCTAATGAGGATTCTAAAGTTAGTGTAAGCACACTTGACTAAAGCATTTCCATCTCTCCAAGTCATATCATGATTTTCTAAAAAGATAATGTTTTCCCATAAGGCCTTACTCTTTACGTTAGGGAGGTGAGGGATTTATTTAACGACCTTATCTTTCTTTAGCTAATGGTAATTTCCAGTGTTCATGGTTGAAATAGAAAGACAGGAGACACCCAATGCTTCAAGAAGTGGCAAAAATGAAAAGAAAAAAATAATACATCCAGTGAGCTGAAATTGCATCACAGTAGAGCTTTACTAGCCATGAAAAGATTTTTTCTAATGGCATTATATAAGTTTTTCATTTTTTACATTATATAGTATTTCATAATACTTTTTAATGACAAGGAAATTCAGTCCAACCTGCCTGGGAAAGAAAGATTCTCACTACATGAGATGGAAAGAGAATGTTAGAAAAACAAGTGTAAGGAGTACTTTAGAAAGGACCTATTCTGCCTTGAACAACAATAGATCAGAGTACCTCATTGTAGATCATGTGTACCCCCAGAGACTACACATCAGTCATCCCTTCTTTGTGCTATGAGTTGTGGCTTATGACACCATAGACAAAAATGCAGCTGTTAAAGAGTTTACATGGTTCATGTAATCTACTCTTCGTATACATAAATGTACAGAAATAAATGTGATCTATTCTTATTTCTGATGTAGTCTGTAATAAAGAAACCACAAGACCCTTATGCAGGAGTCATACAGACTGTTTTTAGGGGTTTTTTTTTGTTTTTTTTTTTTTTTTGTTTGTTTGTTTGTTTGTTTTGAGGAAAGATGAAAATTATGGCAAGATTCATGGTGGCACTACAGCCTAATGCAGATGAGTACACAATACAGAAGAATGCATCACACATGGCACTAGGACAAGAATGAAGAGCTCTTGATAAGCACTGAGACATCTGGAACTTCTGCCTGGAGTTTTACATGGTAATGAAAAAAAGGATATGCAGAAAGTGTTAGCTTCTAGCCACAAAAAGAGGGCCACACAATTTCTTGCTCTACAGATTAAGACAGTTAATTCATCAGATACTGCTCATGACACTGCAGCTAACATCTATATCCTTAGAGTTGCTAATGGCAAGACCATACTCACTCTCACAACAGTGTGCTCATACAATCCAACTCACAGATATTACGGACCTGTGGAAAAGGATCACCCCACACTCCTGTTTTCTTACTTCTTTTATCCAGCTTTCATTTCAGGCTCACCAACCACCCTGCAACATACTACCCCAATCCTGGACCAAAACTGTGCCCCTTGAGTATTTGCACCATTGCCTTCATATGACAAAACCTTGCCATAATTCCATAGAAGAAGGTGCAAAACATTTGGAAGATAAATCACATGATGGAAGGCAGTCTTAGAGCTTAAGCAGGTTTATTGAAGTTGCATTTCCATCTAGGGTGGTTACCTAATGAGGCAGAGTATCTGAGTACCTGTCAGTCTTTCCCACATACATACATGTATGAACTAAGTGCTTTAGTTCCAGAGCAGCCAAGGCAATTACACTCTGTCACAGCCATGTCTGGTGGTTCTATGTAACAGGAGTTGACTCTCAAGATTCCCCACATAGTGCTTCCCTTGCCTCTGTTTCTACCAGTGTGGTCTTTTGGGGCAGTGAACAACCTGTCCAAGCTCTCTGTTGGAGACCAATGTGACAATTGGTTAGACAGTAGAGAAGGAGCCCACCCATCTCACAGAGCTTTTTCTACCCATCCACCTCCTTTGAGGCATGGTTTCACCCCCTGATGGCACCTCATGGCTCTTCCCACCAGACAAACTGTTAGTACAGTTTCTAATTAAGAGTTAACATAAGATTTATCTTTCCTTCATATGCATTGGATTCCTTCAGAGACACTTGGTAGGTGAAGGACAAAAACACATAGGGTCACTGAAACAAGGGAAAAATCATCACTGGGTCCAGCTGCCTCCCTTGCTCATGGACACCCTACCTAATCATGATGACCAAGTCATAGTTGAACTTCTTAAGACACATTGCTGCAAGAAAGAGATTACCAAGATCCCAAGAGGATGTCTTAACATCAAGCCTGTCCTGTGAGAAGTTTTACCTTCTTTAACCTGATTTTCTCTGGTATAGTAGAAAAAAGCTAAAAGATTTTGTCTTTCTGTGCAACAGGGCTACTCCATAAGAAAAGGAGAGATGTGTGCTTCTTTGGGGAAAACATTCAGCACAGGATTGCTAATGACACAATAAGCACGTTTTCTGGGAGTCACATCAAGAACTGAGGCCTGGGGCCTGGGGGCCTTCTGTCCAGCAAAGATCTCTAGCTGCAAGTGTGCCTGACAGGCAGAAAAAAAGACCTCAGGACTATGACAGAGACACTCCAGCTCCAGCCCCATGGCAGAATATACATAATCATCTCTCTGTGCCTCTAATCTACAAGAACCATATGCCTCATTCCTGGGCTGCAAAGTTAGGTGTCAGACTATGGAAAGCCTCTCTTAGATGGATTCCAATTGAAATTTAAATTCAAATCTCAACCAGAAGATGCTGTTACAAGAAAGACTTCGTGAGATGCTCATATTTTCACTGAGCAATACCAGCTCCTTACCACCTCTGCTGGGCAGATCAACAGACAGAAAAAAAAAAAAAATGAAAAAAGGACCCCTACAGAAGAAGAAACTTTGTCAGGACAGGGCAAAGGCAAGGAAAGGACTAAAGCCACCAGGAAAATCTGCTCAACTCACTTCATTACAACTCAGGCAGGCTCAAAGTGTTTTACTATTCACTATTCACTTTAAGTTAACTGGTTGTCAGCAAACCATACATTCACAAACAGCATCAGTACTGCAGTAGGTGAAAGATGATACAAGACCCTTACTAAGTGCTTGTAAACACCCACCAGTTTGCAAACACACTGCAAACTCCCATCCGCAGCACTTCTTATCCACCCACATAATCATGTGATTATGTTCAGATCCCTCCACACCTCCGGGCACAGGATGTGTGGGTTACATACCATTCTCACTCCTAGCAAAGTGGTTTCTTTGCAACACAAACATACTATTGGATACATGTGTCTGTGAGCTTTATGTGTACCCAGGCGGTTCCATACACTCTGCGTACACCCACACTGGTGGGAGAACTGCTCTGGGGCCTTTCTATATACCCAGGGCTGGTCCCCATGTGTTGCACGCATGCTTCCTGCACTGCCAAACCTGTTCTCAACACTTCTCTCATCTCACAGCTACTCTCTAAGGGCTCCCCCACTCTCACATTTTCACATTTGTTTTCTACTTCTTTTATATCTAAACCCTCCTCTGCAAAAAAAAAAAAAAAAGAGAGAAACTCTTTATAGTCCCTTGGTTACTATTCAATCTGGCAGGTGGTCATTCTCAAGCCAGCTTCATCGCAATTGCATTTGTTGTGGCATTGCCAGCCTTTGAGCAAGTTCCCACTCAACACCTACGGCTCTGCTCCTGTTACACTCACACTTCTGCCATATCAGCTGTTAGTATCAGGGCCACATTGTCAAGAGGAGCACTTGCTTGCCTCCACAGATTTTTGTGTGTAAACCACCCACTGCATGATGGAGTCAGGCTCACCACAGCCACTGCGTACTGCTTGTGTATTTTTATACTGGCCAAGCAGTTCAGAAGTTCCTGAGGCACCTACAGTTCCTTCTGAGCTACCCTATCATGTTTCTCTTTACTATAAACGAGGAACAGAAAACAGCTTCAACACTGCATTAGGCCACATTTCATCACTGAGCTCTATTTGAGTTGAGGTTTAAAAGGTTTTGCCTCATCTCCACGGTGCCCTGACTCTTCCTCCGACACCTGAGAGCCACATCTCTGACCTCTAAAGTGTTGTTTACTGCTGCAGCATCTCCACTGTCATCCCTATACCCTACCTTTTATCATCCTATGCTTGTTGTTCACAACACAGCATTCTCTGGCCCCACTTCTCAAGCCATGTGCTGTCATAACAAACCTGTATTTCTCTGTGCTAGATTATTTTACAGAGATAAAATCATACAGAGGTCAAAAAAAAAAAAAATCAACCATAGGCGCTTGGTCAGTTAGATAAAATGCTGTTACAGCTAAATCATGTGAAATAAGTTGCAGGCACTTCAAGGTAAGTCCAGGCAGAGCAATCCTGGTAGGCCTTGATCCTTGCAAACTTAGTAAAAGCAAGACTGTATTATAAGTTTATACAGTAAAAGAGTACAATGTAAGACTGGCCAAAACAGCTCTTGATCAAAAGTTCACCTGACCCAGGGTCTCACATCAAGCTATGGGCAGAAGTGGATATCTGCAGGACAGTTCAGGAACATGGGAAGCATGGAGCAATCCTTCCTCAGAATATTCCAACAGCATCCTAAGGACAGCACCTCAGTTATTCTAGAAAAGTAAAATGAAGGCTATAATGCCCTAAGGCTACTAACACGAATGTTCCATTTCCAGATTCTGTGCAAGGAAGAAGATAAGGATCAGTCTTGACTGTGATACTCATATTCTTTCCAGGGGAGAATAAATGGAACAGTTCTCGTGTCAGGGAGATCATCCAAAAAGGAGTTCTTTGGTATTCTTCAGCTGGTGCTTTTAAATCGTGGTAGTAGCCAGGAACTGTATAGAGGGCACTGGCTGAATTCAACTTCTGTGCTCTTTAAGGACAGAGTTATTGTAACAGGCAGAAACAACTCACCACAGGAGACAGGCAGACATCCAGGGCTTATATTTGCTGCCCATGCAAAGCTATTTTTAGGCAGCATACTGAAGGTAAGACCTGAATTTCAAGCAAGGATGTTATGTCAGACTCACCACAGCAGCTGAATTTGAGCTGAGGCTGAGGCTGTTTTTCATACACCAGTGTCCTTTGCTTCTTTAAACTGTGCCCTCACCACCACTCTCTATTTTGATGTCCCCACTGAAATAGATGGAGCAAACATATACGTTGTTTAGGTCCCAGGAAGCTGAGGTCATAATCTCTTGTTTGGTGTTTCTTATACAATGAATATAATTGTAAAAGTTAGAAAACTCAGTGTCTCAAAACTCACTGTCGAAAGGAATTTCCTTGTGCAACTGCAACAACAAAATGGCACACATTTTCTTTTATTTCACACCTTTATTCAAAGGCAAAAAACAGTGTACTGTGAGAAAGGGAACTTTTAAGTCTTACACCAGCAGCTTGATACAGTCCATGAATAGGTGGTTTGGATTCAAAGGAATTTCACGTATCAACCAAAGTATCAGAAATCACAGCCATAGCAGGATTTTAATGCCCTGGATATAAAAATACAATAAGGAGTTATGGTTGTCATGGTGAATTCCCATCATACTGGGCACTAGCAGATACTTGAGAATAATGATTCAGAAGTTGAAATGCAATATGTTGTTTCAGAAGGAGGTATTTTTAAAAGCCACTTTTTCCTTGTGTTATATAAATTCTCTTTTTTATTTATTTATTTATTTTCAGTTTGTGTCCCCTGATTGACCTTAGCAGCTTAAAAAGAAACAGATTGAATATACATGAATACCTTCATTGTAAAGAGGCAAATCCTCTCTTTATAGACCTGCCAACAGATCTCACCTTCCTGAGCCTATGAGCTACCAGGAAAGACTTCAGTTATCTCTAGTATTCCTTTGACATGACATAAAATCGTAATGTTTAGTTCATCTAATGAACAAAAAATAATAATGGTTCTTTTTGAGAGCAGCATCAAGATTTTTTTAACTTTGAAGAGGAATCCTGAGGACAAACTGCTGTTTACCTTCAGAGAAAAGGTGGGCAGGATTCATGTACAGCGATAACAGAGACCAGTTGTAACTGTGATAATTGTACTCTAAGACTGATTTTATCATTCATCCGGGCTTATGTGACAGTGTGTTTCCTTGAAACATTCTCAGAGTTGTTATTTGCTCTGTAGACACTTCACTGAAGAGGGATACACCCTTCCACATTATCAGAACTTTCCAAAGGAGGGCTTTACTTCCTGACTAGCCACTAAAGTTGGATTACAGCTGGCATGATGAGCTGCATGCATGGAGGTGTCTGCCAAATGCAAATTTGCATAGCCATAATCATAACAGCTTCATGACTGTCTAACATTTGCTAATATTGGCAAGGTCACAATCCATTCATAGTAGCAGACCATTGCTTTTGCCTTGCTCTGCAGCAGGGTGATGTTATCATGAATACAAGTAGAACATAAAGAGTCTCTTTCCAGGGAGAGCAAAGAGGAAGCAGATCAGGTTTAATAAGAGCAAGACTCTTGCACCTAAGGAGGAATAAGTGTATGCACCGGTACAGGTTGGGGGATGAGCTGCTGGAGAGGAGCTCTGAGGAGAGGGACCTGAGTGTTCTGGTGGACAACAGGTTGGCCATGAGCCAGCAGTGTGCCCTGGTGGTCAAGAAGGACAATAGGATTCTGGGGTACATTAAAAAGAACATGGCTAGAAAGTCAATGGAGGTGATCCTTCCCCTCTACTCTGCCCTAGTGAGGCTTCACCTGGTGTACTGTGTCCAGTTCTGGGCTCCCAAGTACAAAAAAGACAGGGATCTCCTGGAAAGAGTCCAGCAATTATAATAAAGGCAGTGCAGCACTTCTCTAATGAGGAAGTGCTGAAAGACCTGAGTCTGTTCAGCCTTGAGAAAAGAAGGCTGAGACAGGATCTGATCCATGTCTATAAATACCTAAGGTGCAGGAGATAAATGGATGAGGTCAGAATCTTTTCAGCAGCGTGTGGTGATTTGATGAGGGGAAATGGCCACAAACTGAAGCATAGGAAGTTCCACACAATTGTTCATAAGAAATTTTTCACAGTGCAGTGACGGAGCACTGGCACAGGCTGCACAGAGAGGTGGTGGAGTCTCCTTCTCTGGAGACGTTCAAGACCCACCTGGATGCCTACCTGTGCAACCTGGTTTAGGGAGCTGCTTTGGCAGGGTGATTGGACTTGATGTCTACAGGTCTCTTCCAGTCCCTACAATTCTGTGAGTCTGTGATACCAAACACAGGAATTAGGGTCAGTATTTCCAGGTGTGTAGCAAGCTGATATTTTATATCCCAAAATCGTCTGCATAAACAGATAGTTCTACAGAAGTACTCCTGCGAGTAGCAGATACTTTTCTCTAGCAAACATCCCCAGCACAAGAAGACCACACAGACTCATTTATGTGCCAAAGCTCCTTTGTCAAAGATGTGATAAGTCAGGAAAGGAGCCTCACCCTGTCTTCCTCTTCCACCCAGTTCTGGTGACCAGTGCAGAGGTGAAAAGAAAGAAGGGCTCCAACCTGTACCAGAATGCCATTCTGTTGCTGAAGTCAGTTTCAATACCTGTGTCCTTTCCTGGCAGAGATTTGCTTGAGTAAATTTTTACTTTTATATGTAATTTATAATTGTAATTACTTTTATATGTAAGGTTAAATCTTTAGTGCTATCTTCTCTTCAGAAATCAAGGGTGTTATTCGAAATTCTCATAAATTCCATCCATAATTTCAGTTACCAAGGAAGAAACTCAGTATTCCAATGGGATCTCCATGACAGATTGAAGACAGATGTTAATGTCTAATGTTTATTAAGGTTTGCTACTGTTCCCAGAGGCTTGCAAAAATAAATATATTCTGAAACAAAACAAAACAAAACGAAACGAAACGAAACGAAACGAAACGAAACGAAACGAAACGAAACGAAACGAAACGAAATGAAATGAAATGAAATGAAATGAAATGAAATGAAATGAAATGAAATGAGGATGTAATTATGTCTTCACAGGCAATGTGTGAACTAGAAGTGGGGGGGGGAAGAGGATGAAGGAATGTATTTGCTATTTGAATGTTACCCTATAAATCATAATAAAATCATTATTTACTCATATCTGGAAGATCCAAATCTGACAGGAAAAAACAACTGTCAGATGTTAAAGAGCTTTAGTAGGAATATCAGCTCCCTCTATGGACCTTAGCTAATAATTCAGAGTAAATACAACAGAATATGATTTTTACCTTTTTTTTTCTTGTCGTTTGAAAATTGCCTTAAGCAGCTTATAGTTAATTACAGTTAAAGCCAACTTCTGCTGCCCAGTAATAAAAAAATATTTTTATAGCTGGAAAATTTCTTCAACTTCTAATGAAAATACAGATAATCATGGTAGGGATTAGTTTGCTTGTTTGTTTTTTAATACAGATTTTTTGGTGATACTTTTGAGAAATACTTTAGGTTGCAGTACTATAGCAGGAAAAAAATACCAGGAAAAAATCATGCTTCACAGCTGTAACCTATCAGATATCTTCAAATGAAACAAATTATCATTTTCAAGTGAACAGTTTATTCCAAATTTTAGTAAGACTCCTTATAAAAACAGGTGCAGTCCAAGCAGACTTTTCTGCTCAAGATAAAAGCTCGTGCAGTAGTCCCACTTAAATCTCTGGAAGATGAGCATACACTTCAGTGCATTTATTTACTAAAAGCCTGCTGTTTGCTGAATACTTTTTTCCTGTGGATACTATCCAGAAGGATATTATGAGAAGCAGTACCAAAGTCTTGGTCAACTAGGTGTGTAACCTGTCAGTAACAAAAATAAAATAACTTCTCTAAACCAGCCTCACCTCTCTTGAACCTATGTTGACTATGACTAATGACTGCACTGTCAGTCAAGTGTTTTTCAGTAACTCTCAGAATAATCTTCTCCATTATTTTGCCAGGCATTGTTGTAAGACTGACAGGCCTGTTATTACAAGAGTCTTCTTACCCTTCTTGAAAACAGGAAAAGTGTTTGCCAGCTTCCAGGTTAGAGACCTCTCCAGATTCCCAAGATCATCTAAAAATGCAGAGACAAAGAAGCCATTAAACATCTCTGATTTATCAAAATCCTTGTTTGTGAGGTGACACACACCATCAACTAACAGACCAATGTTATCTCTGTCTCTTCTTTTTATGTTATACTGGCCACATTGGCAAAGGCAGACACAAATCACCACTTCACCCACAGCGCTCTGTTCTAACAAGCAAAAAGACTGTGCAGCATTCCCAGTCAAAATCTGGAAAGTTGAAGTCACTCATAGCTAGAGATACTGAGAAAGTCAGATAAATCATGAGGTGGTCACACTGAACCACAGCCCTAAACGTGCTGTGATTAGACCTGTTCTCAACAGGCAGTTGGGCTACATGACCTCTAGAGGACCCTCTCAACCTGGATTATTGTACTTCTGTGACTGGAATGACTATTAATATGAATGCAGACCAAATCATACAGCTAAAAACTGACTAGATTTAGCTCAGTTCCTCTTAATGAAACAGATCACTTTGTCACCTACACTACTGTTTAGAACCAGTCCTGACTAGACTAGCTTTCAGAAAATACTCTTCACCTCAGTGCTTTCACCAAAACTGCAGTAAGGTTGATATATGTCATGCTCTCCCTTTGCACATCAGCATTATGTTACAACACAAAGAGAAAGAAGAAGGGATAAGAACTGTATAAGGGCCAGGTCCATCAAGACTGTGGGAGTCAGGCTTACATAGCTATTCAGACTGAGCAGAAGATTTAGCAAGTCTTTGAGGGTATCAGCTTGAAACTTGGGATGGAGGCAAATGTCACTAGCAATGATCCCACTGACATTTGTTAGTGAGCAAGTATATGATCCCTGCAGAGAACACCTATCTTGCTTATATAATGGAAGAAAAAAATGTAAAGTAGTGCAAACCTAGTTAAGACATCTGTTTTAACCTTTTTGGCATATATTACAGGAACTTTCTTTTTCCATTTGGAAAGTTGTCTTCCTTGGGTACCTTTAGGTTATTTAAGAGATCTTCTAAAGTAGTTACACAGTGTAGCTTCTAGCAGGAGTTTTGGGAGCAAATGTCATATGATTTTGTTTTTAAAGCCTTCAATTTCCTTTCTCTTTCTGGTAGATAAGTGTCTGGCTGCACAGCAGGAAAGCATCTGGAACTCCAAGGGACCGCCCTTACCTGAAGAATAGAACAGAATTTCTCCCAGGGATGCCTTTTGTCAAAAGTGCACAACAGAATATCAGCCCTTCCTGCTCATTTGCCTACATTTAATTATGTTTAAACCATGCTGATAACTGTGGCTTCATGACAGAAAGAGATGAACAAGAGATGAGCAGTTACTGCTCTCAAATATGAAGGAATTAACAAGTGTGTAATATTGTTTCTCCACACCAATATGAGTAAAAAAATCGTATTGTCACTAGTGCAGCTAATACTACTTAACTGTTACACTATTGTTGCCACTCTTCCTTGGCTCCTAACTGTGCTAGGTGCCAGTACAAAAACAGAAAAAAATACTCATATAAGTCCCAAAGAGATTAACATTTAAGCCCAAGACAAGAAATGGTGTTGAGGAAGCAACAAGGCATTTTAGGTAATCATTGTCAATGGGTGTGATCTCAGCACACCACCAGTTTCGTCAGTGTTAAGTGTACTAGTTTTTACTTCCATCCTAGCACAGACAAAACTCCTTTATGAGGAGAACTCGGAGCAGGAGGAGCTATGACTCAGTGGGAATGTAGAGATTTTGTCGGATCATGCAGTGATGGGATTAGAAAAGGAAAGGATTATCTTTGGTTAAACTTGGCAACAGATGTGAAGAGTGATGAGAAGGGACACTACAGGTAGATAAAAAGCAGAAAGAAGGCTATGAAAGGAATGAGCACGGCCCATGGTGACAGAAGACATGTCAAAGGCCAAGATATTCGAAGCCTTCTCTGCCTCAGCCTGAAGTGAGGCAGAAGTAGAGTCCAGGAGTTCCAGACCTCTGAAATCAGAAGGAAGTCTGGAGCGGGGAGGACTTTAGCCGAAAGGGTCTTTCTGAATTTACATATTGGCCACTGGGTGTCACTGCTACTCCACACGCGCACCTATGATGGCCGCTGGTTGCGGCGGCGGTACGGGGAATTGGATGCTCAGGGTAGATATCTTTGTTAAAGGAACCGGGAGGGCTTGAAGAGGGGTGAAAGTGAAGTAGAAAGGAGCACGGTCTTTGCAATAAAGTGTGCCCTCCGTGACACAAGAATGGGTTCAGAGAAGAGCACTGGAGTTCAAGGTGTGTTAAGCTTAGTGTGGGAAGCGTGCATTTCAAGCAGGTCATTAATGGGAAAGCTGTCTCTCTTCTGTGGAAAGAACAGACCTGTAGAGATACACAGTTCAGGGGACTATAGCTTTGCTATGAGCATTACCCAGAATTTGCACTCCCGTGACAAGACAGGTTGAGCAAGCTCTCATGAAAACCACCACTGTGGTGGTCAGCTCTAGGTGCTGTACCAGCCTACCTAGGCCATGGGACAAACAGTCCAACTTGCTGCTCACTCCCTGCTCACTCCTTTGCAGCCCACTTGCCATTCCAAGTGACTGCTGATATCCTCAGAGGACACTTTCTGGCATTGTCACTTCCCCATTCCTAACCTATGATTTGCCACCTTCCTCAGAATGTGCCTTTTCTCAGTTGCAGAACACCCTGTTCATGCCACAAAGCATCATACCAGAGGCACCCAACACCCTGACACATTCCTGCCAAGGATGTTGCAGCAATTCCTCACATCTCTCTCAGATGTGAGAATAACATTCCGTTCTAGACTAGGGGATTGAGTGTACCCTCAGTAAGTTTGCAGATGACACCAAGTTGGGAGGATGTGTCAATCTGCCTGAGTGTAGGGAGGCCCTTCAGAGGGATTTGGATAGGCTGAACAGCTGGGCTGAGCTCAATGGGATGAGGTTCAATAAGACCAAGTGCCGGGTCCTGCACTTTGGCCACAATAACCCCATGCAATGCTATAGGCTTGGGGCAGAATGGCTTGAAGAATGTAGAGAGGAAAAGGACCTGGGGGTGTTGGTTGATGCTCGGCTCAACATGAGCCGGCAGTGTGCCCAGGTGGCCAGGAAGGCCAACAGCATCCTGGCCTGTATTAGAAATAGTGTAGCCAGCAGGAGCAGGGAGGTGATCATCCCCCTGTACTCAGCTCTGGTGCGGCCGCACCTCGAGTACTGTGTTCAGTTTTGGGCCCCTCACTACAAGAAGGACATTGAGGCCCTGGAGCGTGTTCAGAGAAGGGCAACAAAACTGGTGAGGGGTCTGGAGCACAAGTCTTATGAGGAGCGGCTGAGGGAGCTGGGATTGTTTAGTCTGGAGAAGAGGAGGCTCAGAGGAGACCTTATTGCACTCTACCACTTCCTGAAGGGGGGTTGTGGTGAGGAGGGGGTGGGCCTCTTCTCCCTGATAAATAACGACAGGACGAGAGGTAATGGCCACAAGTTGCGCTGGGGAAGATTTAGATTAGATTTGAGGAAACATTTTTTCTCTGCAAGAGTGGTCAGGCACTGGAATGGCCTGCCTAGGGAGGTGGTTGAGGTACTATCCCTAGCGCTGTTCAAGAAGCGTTTAGATGAGGTGCTAAGGGATTTGATTTAGTAGTTTAGTGGGTAGGGATAGTGTTAGGAGGATGGTTGGACTAGATGATCTTGTAGGTCCTTTCCAACCTAATGTAGCTATGAACCTATGAACCTATGAATATTGACAAATGTAGCACCAAGATGATACAAGACTGCCATTCCACAGCTGATTTCCTCAGCTATACCAAGGCAAACTTCAAAATGGCATCCAGTTTGAGTGAGGGGGAAGAATTTACCCAGGTGGTGAATCAAGTCTGTGTAGCCTGATGTGAGTAATTTATATGCTCTAATGTGTGAAGTCCAAGGTGGCTGACAAGGCACATCAAGTAGAAGCTCTTATCCTGACAGCAGTTTGGCTCCACAGCTGTAAAATGTTTTCAAGAGGACCTCCCCCCCCCACCAGCTCAACCAGCACTTGAACTGTACTTTCTCCATTTCTTTTGTTCCTCCAAACAAGTACTCTGTGCCCAGCTCTGACCTTCCCAGAAGCTGCTGCCTGTGCTGTGGGTGGGTATGTCAGGGCGGGTGCCCCTTTGACTGCGTCAGGGAATGTGAGGCCATTAAGCAAGGGTGGTGACCACAACTTTCCTGAGGCCCAGCCTAGTTATGACATGCTTGGCTGAGATTCACTTTCCATGTGAAGTTCAGGTCAGAGAACCCTATAGGATTGACTGATGCTACCAAAATCTTAACCCTCTCTCTGATTCACCTGATGGTTTCTCCCCGTTACTGAGAGGGTATGCCATGCCTAACTGCCTTACAAGATAAGACCCACACACTTTAGTCCCTCCAACTTCTTCACAGCAAGCAGACGAGGGAAAGAGTGGACTTTCCACTGTGCTAGGTTGTCAGGTCTCTGCGTCCACTTTGGCTTGCTATATATTCCCTTCATACTTCCCAGTGTAAACTGAAACATCATGCTCCTCCTGTCTGCAGAAATGAGGACGGACTGCTGGCTGCTTGCAGCAAAATAAAGGAGCCATCCCTGAGCTCCACATGCCAAGGGAGGGCTCTGGTTGTGAGGAACAACATGACACTTGTTTTTCTTGAATGTCTTCAAAGCACAGCAACTGTCCCACTGTCACATTTAATGCTCTACTTCATTTAAGACTCAAGAAAAAAATCTTCTTCTAGGCAGTGTTAAGATATGGAACTGGGCTACAAGGATTACTCATCTCCTGCACAGTGAATCCACAGCTGCTACTTGTGCTCTGTTTCCCCTTGGTTTTGTGCAACAGGAGATGTGCGCTGGATAGTCACCTACTCTTGGTACATGGGGTCTGGAAGTAGAAAAGGCTACCATGCCTGTGTAGCTGCAAGGGTATGAGAAGGTGAGCTGCAAAGATCTTGATCTCCCTGGATTCACATGTTGCTTTCTCAGCAGAACTGTGGTCCCATGGCACTGGAAGAAACTAAAGGAAAATGAATAAATAAATAAATAAACACTAAAAAATAAAGATAAATTCTGTGCTTAGCCTCTGCAAAAAAGGGGCTAAATTCACTCTTCTTCCTGGTAAGGAAAATGTTCTAGCAAGACCTTTCAGTGCAAGTAGGGAGAACCTTCTGAAGAACTGTGAAAAGCATGTTCAAGTCCTACCTGCTCCCCTAACACAACCACCTACAAATGGTGTTAAAAACACTGTGGATTTTCAATAAATTTGCATTTTGGAGAACAATCCTGCCTCCTTGGAGAAAAAAAAATAAAAAAAAATAAAAAATAAAACATGAAAGACAAGATTTCTCACAATGGTAATAGAAAATAAGTTCCCAAGGGTACAGAAATATATAGACTGAATATCATATTTGAGCACTTTGGTGGATTTTTGAAAAGCTGAGATGGGAGGAGCAAGATTTGCCATCTAGGCAGGAAAATAGCTTTGCCAAAACAAATAAAAGTCCCCAACTTCATCAAAAACAAAAGCTGTCCTGACTCCCAGCAGCAAACTGAAAAGGACAAGAACATATCTGCAGGCAGTTAAACTGTTTCATTTTGGTAGAATTAGCTTTTAAGGTTATTTTAAATGCACTTCGTGGACATTTAAATATCCTTCTTTATGAAGATACCTCTGAAACATCTCTGAAAATGTTTTATCTCTTTGACTAAGTTCCAGCACAAAGGTTTGATGACCACAAGATTTTTTTCTTAAAATATTGTTGAAATTGAAGCAGTATCATGGATCTCTCCTTCAAAATTGCATTTCCCAGACAACACTATTCTGATGAAAATATTGTATCCAGCTCTGCTTAGTGGTGCAGAAAAGTACAAAAAAGCCAAAGGCCAAGTTATCTCCCTTCCTTGGTAGTCAACGCACAATGACATTCAAGTTTCCCACTAGAAAAGTGTCCTGACAGAAACTAAATGTACTGACCTGATTAAGTAACAAAACTGATTTGTAAAGACAGATGTAAATCTTTGGCTCAGACACAACCTTAGCACAAAACTATTAGGAGTCATACTTCAACAGAGAGGCTGATGACTGAAGTCTAGAAAAGCAGGATGTGATCCTATAATGGTCACTAGTATTTGAGGCAAGAAGCTTTCTCTCTCCATGGCTTTACATCTCTCCTGCCATTTCACACACACACACACACACCCTTTTTTTTCCCCCTCTTTGAAGAGGAAACAGTTTGTGAAGTGAATGGTTGTGCCTATTTGTAGAATCTAGTACAGCACTGACAGATTTCTGTTGGAAACTTCCAGAGCAGTAGCACAAGTCATGTTTGCAAAATCTCATAAATTCTTCCCTGGTCTTGGCTGGATGGGCAAGTACCTCAAGAAATCCCAGTTCCATTGCTAATATGCTATGGTGAAGCCATGTAACATGTTCACTTCATTTTAGAGACAAACTCTTGGATCAGTATTTACTCCTCTGCAGATTCAAAGACTTCACTGTTTTTCTTACTGGAGAATGAATACTGAAGGCAATCCAAACATGTTCTGGTAAACTGGGTATTGATCACAATCCACTGTGCCAGGATTGCTGCGGCAGGGTGGTTTTCCCTTTCAAGAGGGAAAACTGTTCCCAGGCATCTTCTATCACCCATTTTCTGACTTCAGAATGAAAGGAATTGGACAGTATTTAAGTCTGATGTTTGTTTGCTGCTTGCAAAATTTTGCTCTTCCAAAAGACTTGAACGAGAGTCACAAAGGGAAACAGTCCACAATTTCTAGCAGGTTCAGCTCTGGCAGTAGAGATTCTGCCATCCACACTCCATCTGTGTGAGAACTGTAGCCTTGATCTCAACCTACAGCAGAGAGAACTACCTTTTTTTTCCCCCTACTGGGAAACATTTAGGAGGGAAAAGTCTTTTCTGTCCTCTTCAAGACTAAAAAAAGAACAGAGTTGACAGTGGAGAAGAGATGGAAGGCTATGAGACTATCTTCACTGAGATAGCACGCAGAGGCAATCTCAATACAATTACAGGAATGGTTCGTCTTACGGGTGTGGGTTTCTGTCAGAGCAGATATGTAAAGGGAAAGCTGGCACTATGCTCCACTTTTACAGAGTGTAATCCTACTAGGGCAGGGTCACCACAGCTTTCCATTCAGTTAACCTTGGGAATGTGGCAGAGTTTGTTTAGTTCTTACCACACTCAAAAAGGAATTTATGCCCTGTGAATAAAGAAGGAATGCTTTGTGCAGTCACTTGATTTGTGGTTTTAACAAACAACCCTTGAGACATGTTGCCCACTGAACAGGCAATTCACATCATCCCAGAAGCCTGACATGGAGCCTGAAATATACATTGTAGTACTGTTTGAAGAGGGAAAATTCAACTAACCATACTGACAACCACTGCATTTTTTCCTTAAGTCCCGACTTCTGAAGTCACATCATCTGGCTTTCTCCTTACCAATGAAAAGCTAAGGTTTTGCTTTTCATGGCTGCAGAGAAATCACAAAAAAAAAAAAAAAAAAAAAGTGTGGGAATATGGCCTTAGGGTTCAGCATGCTCCTTAGCTGGTAAGAGCATCATACTCCTGACCATGAAGTCCTGGGAGAAGCAAAAACAAAGGATGTGGTGAAAGATCTCTGGGCGCCTTACAGTCAGGCATTGCTTTGTTACATGCATATTGATAAGAATTCACAAAACACTTGCAGTTGTTTAGCAGGATAGTTAACCAACGTTAGTTGAAAAGTACTGTCTGTAAGTAGAAAGGTGTAAGAGGACTGAAAATACATTTCAAAGCGAAGTATCACTAATTTAGGTGTTATTTTGTTGTTTTTTTCCTGAGTATTTTTACACACTTGGATATCAAAGGTGACTAGTTTTGACAAATTTCTTCTTAGTAGGAACTGAAAGTTCAATTCCACCAGGAAACTTTGTAAACAAACTCACACTGTATAGAAGATAATTTCTAAGCCGCATTTAGTGGTACTTCTTCAATAGAACATGAGGATGATGCAAGATAAGAATGCACTTCTCAGTATACTTAGATGTTTCCCCTTCAGTTCCTTTTCTGAATCACAGACTACAATCCATACAGAAGCTCTCTGCAGTACAGCATTTTGTAGAACATAGTATCTGTGTTAATTTTCAGTAAGTAATGTTCTTAGAGCATCTGACATGCACACAGATCCTAACACTTAAAACCATCAGCTAACTTAATCCGTTTCATCCCACAGTGCAGAACTCCAGGATTCCCACTACTCTTGGTTATATGAATACACAGTAGTTTGATGTTACTGATGCAGCAGAGTGCTTCACTGCCAGCACTAGGGGTACAGCAGTTGGCTTCTGACATTGCTGCAAGGCTGCAAACCTCCTGTGGGATTTCCATGCAGGAGCACAGAGCATTTCTTTAAGGAGCACTTTTCCCAGACCCAGCAGTGACAGTGGAGCTGGTGATTGCTTTTGCATGACCTCCAGCACTATTTCCCTTCCATCTCAGTTCAACCAGCAGAACTCCCATGGGACTGCTCCAGTCACAGAGCAGTAACAGTCAAGTTAACCTCTTCTAACAGTAGATTTCTTCAGCACTTTGTGTCAACAAGCACAATGGTTCACAAATTTCTATGCCACCAAAGATTTCTGATTGCTAGATATGAAAGCAATGTTTTTGGATTCATAGAACTATAGGACTGGCATTTGACTACAGGAAGAAGATGATAAGGCCTGTGTGGATATCCTGACTTTGTCCAGAAAGTCTCTACCATTTCTGTAAAAAGCTTTAGCCACTGATATTTTCTCTGTCCCCCCTCTATCATGCTCTGTGGCTTCATCTCCTGAGGACAGCAAATCCTATGGGACAGTGGTGTAGGTTTGGACTGGTTGGTTACACATACGTAATACTTTTCAGTGCTGAGAGAGAGCTTTTGGCATGACACCATCCTTCCTGAATTTATAGAAACTAGAATATAGCTAAAGAAGCCAAATTTACCAGGCAGGGTTTTAGCAGCTGTTTCCAGAAGGAGCTGGGGAATATTTTCTTAAGCCTCAGCTGAAAAACAGAGTGGAACAAAAACAATTAATTGAAAGACTTTTTTTGCTGAGAAAGGAAAAGTTTTCAGAGAAAAAAAAAATCATTTGCTCTAATGCAAATCTAGTTTCCAAGTAAGCAATGTTCTTCTCTCCCATAGTGTTGGATGGTCATGGCTTAAAAAAAAAAAAAAAGGAATATTTACATTTACATTTTGTATCATTTCTTTAATTCGTCTGAATCTTCAACAAACTAGAATTAGATAAACATGCCTCTTAAGGACTCCAGGTGGTCGGCAAGGTGGAAATTTTTATTTGGCGAGTGTTCTGTCACCTTAAATGAAAACAAACTTCAGCTTGGCCACCATATTAAAATTAAATTTCCTGATGATTTGTGAGGATGAGTTTTCATTCACTATGAAATACTCTGTTTCTAGTAATATTCACAAAATCCTGGTCCAATAGAAGTTTGGTCCTACAAGTACACAATCTGAAAAGAAACAATTTGTTCAGTGATTAGGGCACCATCCTGCTGTTGCCCAAAAACATGATAAGCACCGCAAATGAGGTGGGAGGCTATAGTGGAGCAGATGAACAAAAAGTGAAAGCACAGGCCCTGGAGATAAAATGGGCCTGAAAACCCAGCCTCAGCCTGAATATTCCACCAAGGTGTGATTCAGCCATCATTGGAAGTAAGCAACACTCATATTCATGTTTGGGATATACCAGCCTGGTTGGTGTTTGGGATGTACACAGCCAGCCTGTTGCACATGGCCCTTATCCTTGCTCTGCCCAGCACTGGTGATGAGCTGCCAGCCTCCCGTCCACCACCCCAGCACCTGCACGGGACATGAGGAGAGACTGCTGCCCACACAAGCAGGATGGCAGCTGAAATTACAGTGCCTGTCTGGCTGAGTTCTTAACGCTATCTAACCTCTCTGCACAGCCAGCGAAAAGCTGACGAAGAGCCAAAAAGACAGGTTCAGAACCGGAAATTACACATAAACTTTTAAACAAACATTTGCACAGAAATAATGACCTTTAAAGACCAGTTAGAACTGGCTTGCATTGAAAATTTGTCTGCATGACTGCCATCGATTCAAGAAACACCTTTTAGTTACTTGTGTAAAACAGAAGGTGTTCTCAGACTGCATTGTATTTATTTTTAACTCACAGAGTTCAATAATTGTCTCCTGAGAGCCAGTGGTTATAGGAGTAGAAAGATTGCCTTCACTGACAGCTGCAGTCAGAACTATTTATTAAATGCTCCAGTGCGTGGGAGCAATATGGCCTGGTGAACAGAGCAGTGGTGTAGCACCTTGCCCAAAAGTGGAAGTAGACCATACAAAATGCAGCATTTGGGGACCCAAATTCTATTTTTACAGAACTACTCATTGCCCCCATTGCCTCCTGAAGAAGAGCTAAGACTTTTCCTCCCAAGCTCCATACACTACTTCAGTTTCCCATCCTCACCATCTGTCCTATCCATGCTATGGGAGCTCTGATATCAGGTCTGTTTGCTATGTGAAGTAGGAGCTACGCCCTAAAATTTCTAGAAGTCTTGCATTACTATCAACATCTTAGGAAATATTCTATTAGTAAAACCCAGAATGGGCAACAAATGTACATATTTACAGGTGCAAACAAACAAAAAATAAAAGACAGATGTGAGTGAATGTCTGGGAAAAAAATCAAGTGAAAAAAAAATATGGAGGAGGAAATTGTTTATTGCACTGATATGTTACAGTTTTTAGCAATTATTTAATTCTAAGCAAGCGAATGTTTCCAGAAATTTCAGCAGTTTTTTGCATGAAGCACTCTGCTTTGCCAAAAGAAAAGATGTAGAAGCTCTCCTCTGCCCATTGTGCAAGTAAAGAGAATTAAAATCTACTGAAAAATACACTGGAGAAGTACAGATTGAAAACTCAGCTGGCTTCAGTGACAAGCTCTCATGGAAACAAGGGCATCTGTTGTTAAATTGCACCTACTGACTTGAAACTCCAGACAACTTGTCTTCTGAAGTCAGTTCCTGTTTTGCTAGTGAAGTCTGCTCAGGAGGGCTGAGGTCACCACATATTTCTGCAGTCCAGTCCATCACTTCTTTACTCACTAGCTGTCCTGGAAACTGAACAAACTCAGGCTTTACAGCTCTCATCAGCTCTGAGCATATACTGACTCTGCCCCACAGTCAAAGAGAAGCATTCACCAAGCCTTGTATCCACTGCTAAGTATATCACTGCAGCTTTCCTCTTGTGTGGCACTTGCTATTGAAGCTGGAACAAAACCTCGAAGTGGCACAGTAAAGGAGCAGAAAAATGTTAGAAAAATGTTGGAGCCAGACCCCCGTCAGTAGTTGTTGACCAGCACTATGGTAAGCTGCATGTCTCAGCATGCTAGACACCAAGCCTCTCCATTTTGATATTAAATAGTGCAGCTGCCCCACTGGGACAGATAGTTCCATATTAGAAGTATCTACCAGAGATCCAAAGTTCCAATATGTGGGTTCTTTTTTACCTTGAAGGTTAACATTTATCTCATTTAGCAATATGTAAGCTGGAAACGATCATTACTCACCCAGAGATGTAAGCAGCATAGAATCACAGAAATGCCAGCTTCAGTCAGATTAATGTGTTGATTTTTTTCATAATTGAGTCTTTTTAGGTTTCACTTTTCCACTTACCATTTAAGCACATGTTCTCACATCTCAGTCCCAAAAGCTGAAAATTCATTTTGCTGCTTCCTGAAAGTCAAAATTCTGACAAAGTGACAGAGGCAAGAACTTAATGAAAAACATGAAGTATCAGGAGACTGGCACTTTGGTAACATGGACAATACTGTATTTCTTGATGATGATTCTAGGAACCAGTCCCTAGACAAATCCAACACAAACTTCCCAAATGTGAAATACTTCATCAGGCTTAGATGAACCTGGCCTGTTTCCCTTGCCTTCTCCTGAAGGATCCCTTGTTCTTTCATCTGTAGTATGCAGATATTCAGGATATTATTCTTTTCTGAAAATCTTCTAAGATTACAGGGTATTTGACATCTTAGGACATGTATTTTTGCCTCTTGTACAAGATAGATAGATAGATAGATAGATAGATAGATAGATAGATAGATAGATAGATAGATAGATAGATAAAACCTGGACTCAAAAGAACTGTAAGAAAGCAAAGGGGTGAAGAAAGAATCCCAGGTAGATTATTGTTTTCATTTTCTCATTCCCCAACAAGCTAATGGAGAATTTTGACACCATGCCTTTTCAGTGCGTTTCTGGAGAGAAAATCTCTCCTATTCTTTGTTAGAGAATGTAATATTCCCCTGACTTTTCCTAAAAGAAGAACTGAAAAAGACACAGGTTAAAGAACAAATGTAATACACCTTGGTTAGTGTACCGATTGACTAACAACAAATATTTGGTACATGCCAGCTAAGTTTCTGCTGAAAATGAAAAGTGAGTCACTTTCTGTTGACACCTTTAGAACAAATAAAACTGAGGTCCCTGGAGACCAGGTAAATAAAACATAAATAAAATGAAGTTTCTGGTGCCAACCAATTTTGGAGGCGGAAGGGAATGAAATCTCTCCAGTCTTAAAGAAGCAGCATTAATTTCTCTCTGACAAAAAGCTAGTTTATCCTACTCATGTACTCAGGATTAATCATCTAGCCAAGCATGTGTTCAGGAGTGAATTATTTTCCATCTGAAACTGAAAGAGTCTGTCAAGGCTTGGACACAAGATGGGGCAGAGGGAAGTGTGGCATCTCCTGCAAAAGTGTGGGGAACAGTTATCAGTTTGCAATCCTCTGGGTGTTATATTTATCTCAGGTTTTATTCAATACATCTCCCATTGCCCTGAATCCATGAAACAGGTACTACGTAGGTTGCTCTGAAAATAATGTCTCCTATTTATTTCAATGGAAAATACAACAGGTACAAAGAGCACAATGATAGTATATGATAGAGAAAATTCTCAGCTATGAAACACTGTTTTTCAACATAGCCACCACCATGAACTGTGCATTTTTGCCAGCGATGAAGAAGAGTCTATATGCCACATTTATAACAATCTACACCAGCAGAGGAGACCCACTGTCACTGTCACCACTGCTGAAATGCATCACTCACCACCTCACTGTGCTCACACCTACTGATTTGTCTCCATAAATGTTCACCAAGCACTAGTGAATGTCAGTAGGTATCATTTTTTTCTGCATGGAGGAATTCAGTGACACACCTTCGCTTCATCTGCACTCCCATGTCAGATGCCATTCTGTTAGACTGCCCCTCCACTGCCCTCTGTCACACATTAGCAACATTTAATGAGATTCTAATGGAAGGTTCCACCCATACTGCTGTACCACCAACATCCGCTTCTGACATTGTGGACCAACATCATAAAATAGGCATTACTTTCTGCGCAGCCCTCATAAATTTTTTATGTTTACAGAAGTGTTTATAGTTATATAATACTGCTACTAATTCTGACGTGAATGATATCACATGACAATACATTCTTCCCTATGAACCCAGCAATAAAATTATGTCAATAAGGGAATGATGTACCTGTCTGTGGATTTCAAGAGCAACATCCTACTGTCATCAAAAGTCTACACTGGAGAAAGCCTAAGGACTGTGAAAGACACAGAATTAAAATTGTAAAATGTTTGAATGCAATAACTTTTAAAGACCCTCAGAAAAGAGAAGCCATACAACATCATCAAAGTAGCAAGGTATGGGTTTACTCCATACCAATTTCAACATCATCCAGTAAATTTTGAAAGATTTATTAATTCTGTCTAAGTTTCAAGAGCATATGGGTGGGTATCACAGTAATCTAGTGTTAAATGTATATCTAAACTGGATTATATGGACTGGATATGTAGAGGAACAGTCACTTATGTGGTGCTGCTGGATATTTCAGGTCTGATGGAAGAGGTCACCCTAACACCTGCAGCTAGGGCAGTGTATCTACTAGCTCTGCTCTTAGACCTGGTGTTTCCTGAATGCCTGGAGTTTTTTTTACTTCTTTTCACTTGTATTTTTTGAGAAAGGAAAGACTGGCCTGTGTTAGATGTTACATGTTTTTGATTTTAGCCAAGTACCAGCATCCACAGTCTTGTTGAGTGTTAGGCACACTATTCTCGCACAAATATTGCTGCTATCTCCCCCGAGTACCACAAAGCTGTGCTTGCCCTTCACTGCTCCATTATCAAGAGAATTATGTGCCCTTGAGCTTTGCAATTGTAACAGAGCCCTGAGAGCAGCCAGTCTTAAAAGAGACTAAAGGTGGTTCTGTAGCCTTTTGGCTGGTTGCAGGGCACCCAGCAGCAACTTGCTCAGCAGTACATGAGGGGTAGAGCTGCGATTTGGTGTGACAACTGCACCTCTTTGTTGTAACAGCTATATAACCTCAAGGGAAGAAGGGAGCAAGAGAAGTGCTGCTCACCGTGCGCTGCCTCCTGCCGTGCCTTTACATGTCACTGCTTCAAGTCTTCCAGCATAGATGAGGAGAAAAGAGCAACTCAGAGTACTAACAGTCCCCCTGCAGACTTATTGCATACCTATAGACAGGGCTGCAAACCAGCATGACAGCATTCTAGGTTTTTTAAAGCTTTAGAGTCCTCTTCTTTAGGACAAAGCTGAGCACCTTACCAAGGCCTTCCCCAAATGCACTGTAGCCCCAGCAGGGGAAAGGTCTTGGCTGAATCCTAGTGGGCTGGGTGCTAGAGGAAAGAGTCCTGAAACTAAACGACTTCTGAGGCTTATTTGAAAGCAGTGCCTTTCCACATTTGAAGAAGTGCCAAAGTAGCCTTAAAAAGTTGTCCTCTCCCAGACAAAGCTCAGCAAGATCTATCTACTAAAAATGGCTTTCAGAACTAGTCTAAGAAGAAGGAATTAATGCATGTGTTTTAGCATCTCTGCCTTTTGTTGTGCACAATTTGTTTGCACATCTATGATATTTATGTAGATGAATAGCCTAGCGAACTGTGAAAGGAGTGTAGATCTTTGGAGGTGTAAATCAATACATTTCAGGTGAAATGTTTCAGATTTTAACTGAAACTTTCCCAATAGAATTAGGCCTTCTGTTTTGGGGACTGATCTAATACTAAAAATCATTTCTTCATTTCATATTATTTCTTCATTATGAAAGCTCTGTCTTGTCAATCATAGTTTGCACCAGGAAGCAGGAATCAAATACAGACGTGAATTCTTCCATCCATACAGAAGAATCCAGTAAAATGGTATTTGTTCCAGTAGATTTTTGTTTCAGTCTAGAGGGTCAGTCAGAAACAGGAAACAAGAGATGGTAGATTGAAAGACTGTGTGCCTACAGAGCATCCGTAGTACAAGTCTGAAAAATTTCTCACAACAATAAAAGGACTTTTCCTGCAGTTCAGCACACTTACACATCCCAAATGAACCCCAAGCCTGGCCTTTCAGTTGAAAGAAGCCAGTGCCCAACTTTGATTTCAACACTTCCATCAAAGTCTGCAGGACAAGACGTTCTCTTGGAAAGCACCAAGTCCCAGGCATTTGGCTGTGAGCAACCAAGACTGTAATCCCTAAGTCAAGCAGTAAGGCCCAGTTGTACATGATTATTTAGGCTCCCAGAATCTACCTTGATATTTGTGACCACACTCTTCCAATACTCTCTTGCCACAGTAGAAGCTAAATAAATACACAGTCCTACAACTATCCAAATCATAAGACAATAGGATCAAAGTCTGACCATGAAAAAAACAATAATAGTAATGCAAAAAGCAACACTGTAAAATGTTCAGTCTTGGAAAAGAACTGCAGGAATTTCTGCAATGCGTCACTTGACACACCATGCCAGCCAACACCTATAAGTCAAATATCTTCTTCCTCTTCAACAGGATCCACATCCTGCACCTGTTTTGTTACCTGTTCCTTCCAGCACCATGTAGAACAAGTGGAGAAATTACTGCCAATACGCACTTGGCTGTTTAAACATAGGTGCCTAGTGTCATTTTGGAGACTTTCAGGCACCACTTACAGACTTCAGCTGTCAGGAGATTATCTACAGGATCTTGGCTGTGTCTTTACTTCTTTACAGTATCTATCACAGTATTGCAGGATGACTGGATTTTGTAAGGACCTCTGAAGGTCACCTTGGCCACCTGTTCTGCTCAAGAGGTTGCCCAGAACCATGTCTAGAAGCCTTCTGAAGATCTTCAATGTGGAAACACAAACACTCTGGGCAGCTTGTGCCGGTGTTCTACCACACAGAGCATAAATGTTTCTTGATGTTCAGGGGGAGTCTACTCTGTTCCAGTTAGGGTACATTGCCTCTTGTTCTGGCACTGAACACCTCTGAAAAGAGCCTTCTTTGCACCTTCCATGCAGCTATTTAAACACATTGATAAGATTCTCCTCTCAAGGCTAAGAAGTCTCAATTTTCTCACATTCTGCTCATAGAGGAGGTGCTCCAGTCCTTTCATTGATGTCTTTCATTGGATGCTCTTAGTTGCCTTCATGTCTCTCAAGTACTGGGGAACCCAGAACTGGAAACTGTGTTCCAGGTGTGATCTACCTCTTCCAGACTTCTACCAGTATTTTCCTGATGCAGCTCACAATACCATCAACATTCATTGCAGCAAGGACATATTTCTAGCTCACGTTCACCTTGGCATCCACCAGGAAATCCAGGTTCTTTTCTGTAATGCTGCCTCCATCTGTTTGACCAATAACAAGTACCAGTTTATGATATCATTCTTCCCCAGGTGCCAGAATTTGCATTTCCCTTTGCTGAACTGCATGAGGTCAAGATCCCTCTGGATGGCAGCATGACACTCCGGTGTTTCTGCCACTTCTACCAGATTTGTATTGTGTGCAAACTTGCACTAATGAAAATGCTGAAATGGTACTTGACCCAATATTGACTCCTGGGATGCACTACTAGTTACTAGGCTCCAACTAGACTTTGTACAACTCATCATCACCCAGCTACTTGGCCAATTTTCAGTCCATCTTGTTGTCTGCTCATCCAGCCCATATTTCATCAGTTTTGCCTGAGAAGTCAGTGTCAAGTGTTAGTGAGGTCTGGGTAGACAGTATCCACTGCTGTCTTCTCATCCACCACACCAACCATTCCATCATAGAAGATTTTTCAGGCTGGCTAAAAAAGACTTCCTATTTGTACATTCATGCTTTCTAATAACTACCACTTCCTTTCCAAGAAAGAACACTTTCCAGAATTAGTAGCCCCACCACCTTCCCAGAGACAGAGCTGAGGCTGATCAGCTTCTGTTTTTCTGGGCCCCCCTTCTTGCCCTCTTTCAAGACAGTTTTCATCCATTTCCACAAACCTCTCTCTGTTGCCATGATCATTCAAGACAATCAGTAGCAGTTTCACAATGATGTCACAGTTTTGTCAGCACTCATGGGTACACTGCTCAGGGACTACAGCCAAAGACCTTTTTGTTAAGTATTCCACAACCTGATTGTCTTCCACTGAGAGTACATCTTCCTTTCTCCAGACTTTCACCTCAGCCTTGTGGACATCTAAACAAAGTAATTCCAAGGGCACTTGGTAAGTAAACACAAAACTATTCATTGCAATGAGAAGGCTGACCACAGCACAACTCAGGGGGATGTGGAGACACAGACCTACTTTCTAACTGTTGTGAATGTGAGAAAAAGGCATTTTCAGTCACCTGAGTCTAAGTCTGGGCTGCTTAGTTTGTCATCTGGGACCAAAGCAAAAGTGTTGTGATTGTTCCTAAGTGCTGGAAATTGCACAAATCCACCAACATCTATAACTCACACCTTCCCGTGCATGGATATAGCAGAAGTATGTATTTACAGTTAAGCATCATAACCAGGAGAATAGTGATGGCTGTTTCCTGTCTGTGTCCTTGTTTACTGAATATAGTATCTTTACAGGAAAATCTGAGAAAGGGCTCATTGCTAACTGTGACGAGGTGACTGTTCTTCCAAAAAGCAACCCTATAGATCTGGATCACTGCTATTTTCTAATAGGATCGTGTAGTTTTTCTGGTCTATCTGCTATTAACAAAAAGACTGCACACCTCAATCCTTAGCTGTCCATTTCTGCTTAGATACTTCTAGCTGTGGAAGAAAACTTCCAGAAGAAAACAAGAGACTTGGTTACACAGGATACGGAGAAAGATGAGGTACTCATCTTTCACTGCAAGTCACTGCACCTGGATTGGGACAGTCCCTAGCACAAATATGGTCTAGGCAGATAATGGATTGAAAGTACCCCTGAGGGGAAGGGCTTAAGTGTGTTGGTTGATGAGAGGCTCAACTTGAGCAAGTAGTGCACATTTGCAGCCCAGAAAAACTACCACATTCTGGGATCCATTAAAAGAAGAGTGACAAAACTGTAAAGGGTGCCAGTTCTCCCCTCCTACACTACTCAGATCCCACCTGGAGTACCACATTCAGCTGTGGGGCCCCCAATGTTAGAAGGACAAGAATCAATTGGAGTGAGACCAGAGGAGGGACAAAAGATGGCCAGAGAACTGGAGCACCTCTTCTACCTATAAAAACTTACTTGCAGTCTTGCAGTGGGCCTGCAAAAAAGATGGAGGGGAACTTCTTCCAAGTGCATGTAGTGATTCAATAAGGGGTAATGGCTTTTAACTATAAGAGATCAAATTTAGCTTAGATATCTGGAATAAAATTTTACTGTGAAGTTTATTTGACATTGGTACAGGCTGTCCAGAGAAGTTATGGATGCCCCATCCCAGGAAGTGTTTGTGGCCAGATTGAATGAGGCTTTGGAGAACCTCATCTGGTGGGAAGTGTCCCTTCCCATGGCTGGGGGTTAGAACTAGATGGTCATCTCTGAGGACCACCCCCACTGTAACAGCCAAGTGCTTTTTTCTGCATGTTCTTTTTCACCACCACATTTGAGGTTGTATGTCACATGGTTCTCTCTTCTGAAGGATTAATTAGGCCTCATGACTTCTGCTTATGGTCACAAATCTCCTCAGATTTCTTTGACCTCCATAAAGCTGTCCTTGAACTAATCACTTGACTTTCTGAGAATATTTGTTGTTTTGATTTGCCTTTCCTAGCATGAGAGCAAATATCAGTTTGTGAGACATTAAGGTAATTAGGAACCTGTAATGTACTGAGAAAGTTACAATCAAATTTCTCTTCTTTTTTCCTTTCCCTTCCATTACCTTCCCTCCCCTTCCCTTCCCTTCTCTTTTACAAAACCCTAGCTAGGCCTTTCTTCTTTTCTAGGTAAACATTCCATGCCATTCCTGGTGAATCCTTTCTCCAAGCAACTCCCACACATCTTATGTTTATAAACGTCATGTTCCCAGACTCCTGATCCGCATGAATGCAGCTGAGATTGCAGACCTGAATAATCAGAAGATAAAATCAGAAGATAATCCCTACTCCAAATACTCCCTACAAATGCAGAATAGCCTGAAGCTTTTGAATTTATCCACAAAGGGGTAAGCAGGCCTTCCTCCAGCACAGCAAGGCTTGGGTACCATACTACACACAGTCACATTTTTTGATACTAGTATACAGGACTTAGCTAAAACCTCTGAAAATATACATCACTCAGAAGTAAAATCTGGTTTCACTGGGAGATAGAAAAGGCTAGATATGTGGAAATAAATTTGGTGGTTTCTTCCTGATAGCAGAGAGGTTTTCAGGTATTATTGATTCTACTTTAATGAGTTGTGGCTTACAAACTATATTAGCCACTGACCACACTATGCCACTGGCTACAGAAACCTATCCACCTTTTTCACATTTACACCCTCAGACATTTGGATGGGGATTTGATTTTTTTTCTAATAAATGTGGGTCAGATAATCTTCATCATCTGTTTGAACAAGCTAGTGTGTTTCATTAAACTTGTAAGCTAGAGATATTCCACGTAGAGTTTTTTCATTCCTCTCCTTCTCAACCCAGAGTCTTTACTGAGTCTCCTTCTCAACCCAGAGTCTTTTATCCAAAATCCTTTTTCCACTCCTGTCAAGACAAGCCTGGTGGGCCAGACTTTATCTATAAAGAAGGAAAAGAGACTTACCCATGACTTCCATCTACTTCATCTCTACTCCACCCACTGAATCTGACTAGACACAAGAGGACTGTGGAATGCCAGTGGAGAGCCCCAGTTGGCCTGAGGAGTCCACGGCCCTTCACTGCAGTGAAACCTCCCTTTTTTCTATCATACTTGAAAACTGAGACACTTCCTTTCTCCTTCAGTAACGTTACTGTCTTTATTGTTATACCAAATTCCTGCCGTGTTCGAGGAGTGTCTTTTTTTGTAACAGAGTTTGCATGAACTACATAGAAATGTCTTCTGTTTTCTGAGTAGGTCTTGTTCACATGCCATCTGAGCAGGAACCACCAACAGACAAATAAAGGGACATAGTGGGGGGTAGAACAAGAAGAGCTGGTATAGCAAAGTTAATCACAGCTTGCTTGGAAAGTGCTCCATGTTCCTCCTTGCCTCAAAGTAAAGAAGAGAGGTCAGAGAAGTTATCGTTTACTCTCAGCTTCCTGCGCCACCAGCTCCGGGTTCTGGATTCCTGTTCAGGAAAAGAAAAATGCTGCAAAAATTTCAGTTCCCTTCATGCCTGATGTGTCCTCACTTGGTCCGGTCAGAGGACTCCAGGCCACAAATCCCTCAAAATGGAAGTGATGTGAACCTGTAAGATGTTGATTGCCCAAGGAAAATTAGGAAGAAAAGGCATGCGCTGCCTATGCCCTGGTAGGAAAAGCCAGGAGAAAGATGTAGACATACCCAGGTGGTCATGAATTTTTGAAGCTCTTGTGCCATGTCTGTGTAACCTATATATCACTGTATGTATATCACTGTATCCCATATAACTGTACAAAGTCAAAGCTTCTCCTTTCACTAGCAGCCATCGGGTGTGCTTTGTGCTACGTGCCAGCTGCCTGACCAGGGCAGCAGTGTCTGCTGCTCTTGTGATGTTTCAGGAAAAGCAAAAAGGAGCAATCAACAGCCAGAGGCCTTATGTGGGAAGGTAAGGCTAAAATGGATGTGTCCCAGCAAACACAGCTCCTGGCAGACTCACAGTGCTTTCTAATATAGTATGGGAGGAACAAGTGAGTTGGATGAATGAGTTTGTATTATTATGCCTCCAGAACAAAGGCCAGTTGTTCTGGTAGTGGATTAATCATCAGAAGAGGAGGAAGTAGAGGTCTCATGCCAGACGGGTGATCACTGAGGCCTGGAGAAGCTGGATGACCAATATCTGCTAAAGTGGAAAAGTACAGTCAGGAGGAAGTTAGGCCTGGGGAAGCTCATGGGAGTTTAGGTGGTTTGTTGGTTTTTTTTATGTAGTGTTGTCTCGGGGAAAATAGAGAGCCTTGTGCTCCAGTTCTAACCACCCCTTTTCGTTACCACTGGGGAAATTTTAGTAGTCAAGGATCTAATACGAGGAAAACTGAATACAGTTTGCTTTCTGAGATCTCCCATAACTGGTAGACCTTTGAAAAACACATACCTGCACACGTGAGAGTTGCTCGCAAAGTACTGCTTCCTCTTCTGCAATGTTGCCCCACGGCATCAGAGGTGGAGGCTGGTGGTACAGCAGTAGAGGTGGGAAGGTTCTAATATCCCACTGCATGTTGTTGCTGTGTGACAGATGGTTGCAGAGGGGCACTCTGACAGAGTGGAAGTACAGATGAAGCAAAGATATGTCACTGAATTCCTCAATGTGGAAAGAACAGCACCCACTGACTTTCATCATTGCTCACTGGAATTTTGTGGGAAACCAAGCAGCGGATGTCACACAGTGAGGCAGTGGGTGGTATGTTTCAGTAAAGGTGACAGCAACAGTGGGCTGCCTCTGCTGGTGCAGATTCTTCCGAAAGTTGCGTGCAGGCTACTGTCCATTACTGGCAGAAATGAACAGTTCTTTGCTCTTTGAAATAGTGTTATTGTGCTCTTTGTATCTGTTGTAGATTCCTTAGAAACTAAGGAATGAGACATTTTTGTCAGTGACTTCTGTATATTTATATACATATGAAAACATATACATATGCATAATAATGCTACAGGGGAAGAAAATCTGTTGTGACAATGCTGGAAGCACTAAGAGATGCAAAAATGTGAAGGAGGGATATGTGACAATAGAAGAGAGTGTAGCATGGATGAATTTCAGTTTTGATTGCAAACAGGTAACTTTCTGACACAGAAAAAAAAGCAAAGAACTTAACAGAAAAGAAAAACCTGCACTCATTAAAACACATTTAAAAAAAGAATAATAGCTGTGCCAGTTGTGTGCGTGGAGAACAGGGAAAAATGCAATATGTGTTTCACAGCAAACTACCTCCTTGAGCTCTTGTTCTACAAGCATCCACTTTTGAAACCTTTTGTTGTAGCTGCCTGGCTTTTAGGTATGTAACATTGTAAAATGAGCAGCCAGAAACACAGAGCTAACGAAATGCAAAACCATAAACTGCCATGGCTACAGGAGGAGGAGGGATGAAAGCAGTCATTAGCACAGCATGTGTGTCCTGAGTTACAAAAATCTTTCGGTGGTGGTTATCGCCACTATTGCTGATTGTGTGCAGACATAAATCTGGCCACAGAGTGGGAGCTGCTCAGTAGAATTGACACCGATCTACTGACTCAAGTGGTTGTGCTATAAAGGTTGAATGCGTTTGGGCATGGTGGTGACGCATTGACTGCCAGATCTTAGTGGTCTTTTCCAATCTTAACGATTCTGTGATCATATGACAAGAAAAAAGGAAGAAAGTATGAATGGAGGGAATGGTTGGAGACGGTTCATTTCTTTGCACACATGGAGGCCTGCATGTCTAGGACCAGAAGCCAGACAGGGAAAAACTGCTGTACCCTGGAACCCGCAGGTCAAGGGCACAGGGGTGCTGTAGCTCCTCGGTGTGAGCGCGGGTTGCGGGACGGCCCGTGAGCATGGTGAGCGTACAGCACTGCCCGGGGGACAGAGTGCAGCTGCAAGCAGCCACAGAGGACACCGCTGTGAAACGGGGTACGCGGATGCAAGCAGTAGCTGGGGGCAGACTCCCGAAGCCCGTACTATCGCTGCTTCCCCCCTCCCCCCCGCCGGACCTGCCCTTGGAAGCGCTGCTGTCTACGCAGGTGCCGTTCAGTCTTTGCTTTCCGATCGAGCCGCGGGTGCTGCCACTCTGCTGGGCTCCGGGTATCCCGGCAGCGATACCACGCGAGGGGTCAGCGGCAGCCCGCTGGCAGTCCTGCTCAGCCCTCCTGCCCAGCCCTCCCCTCCGCGCCCCTCTCCGACTACCGAGCGGAGCAAAGCTCCGAGGGGCGCACGGCACCGCCCAGCCGCACACCCCAGCAGCAGCTCGGGGTCCCCCACGCTCAGCCACAGCCCCCGCCGCGCCCCATCCCTCTCCCGCGCATCCTTCCCTCCCTCCTCCCCGCCCTTCGGGGCGGTGCTTGCGGCGCGGTCCGGCTCAGAGCGCCTCTCCCGTCCCCTCGGCTCCCTCGGCCTGGCAGCGGCAGCGCCGGCGGCGAGCGGCTCGACCATGGGTACCAACGTGCCGCCGCGCCGGGAGCTGCCCGCCCAAGGCCCCCATGTAAGTCAGCGGCGCGGCTCCGCGCAGCCCGCGGGGGAGGGGGTTGCGGAGGTGTGGGGGCCGCGGGGAGCCCACGGGAGCGGGGTGACGCCCCGAGATGCCGTGCCTGGTCCCCGCGGGGCCGGCGCAGGGCGGACGGGGAGCTCCTGAACCCCGCGTGTCGCGTGGGACGTTGGCGGCCGTGCCGCGGGTTGTCCTCCGTGCTGCGCGTCTTCTTGCCTTGCTGGGTCGTCCGTGTTAAGGTTTAGGAGCCGGCAGCCTCCGCTGAGCCGGCACCGCCTTCACTATCACTTCCCCGCGTACTGTTTGGTGATGCGTCTGGGTTTAGGCTCCCTCGTGTTGGGGTTAGCGCCGGGAGGGCGGTCGGAGAAAGTGTCAGGGTGTTCGGTTTTAAGGTTGTCAGTCACTACATTTATTTTGCTGTTGTCCTGGAGGCAATGAGGTATGCCCCCCATTGTGCCAGGTGCTGTGGAGGGAACACTGAGAAGAAAGACGTGGAGCCGTGGAGGATTCACATCCCAAGCAGAACATGAGCAGTAGGTGGGAGTGGGGCTGTGAGTGCCGATGGAATGACAAGGAACTTCATCTCCGTGGGGCAGTGTTTCTAGGTAGGTTTTCTCTGAAGGCGTTCAGCTAATGGAAGTGAACTGAAGGTGGCACTGAGGGAGCGGCAGAAGAGAGGTAGACAGAGGGAGAAGGGCACGCTGAGACATGGTGACTGATGAGGTGTCCCCATGGGGTTCGAGGTGCCCAGCAAGCACCAGGCAGGTCCCTGCTTCTTCCCCTGGCACCACTCCCAGCACCAGGTTGGCTGTGCCCGAAGGGTTTACCACTGGTTGGTCAGTACCACCTGTAGAGCAGGTTCAGTGACTGCTCATCCTTTTTTTGCATCTGAGACCAGAAGATATGGCTGCATGCAGGAAGGATGCAGAAATTATATTGGAGATCTGGTCTGCAGACAAGCAGCAGGTTGTGCTGGAAAACAAAAGATTGTCTGTAAGCCAGCAGTGTCCAAAAAGGCCACTGGTATCTTGAGTTGCATTGTTAAGAGTGTGGCCAGCAGGTCAAGGAAGGTGATCCTTCTCTTCTGCTCTGCCCTGGTGAGGTCACATCTGGAGTAGCATGTCCAGTTCTGGGCTCCTTAGTTCAAGAAAGATGGGGAACTTCTAGAGAGAGTCCAGTAGAGGGCCAGAGAGATGGTGAGGGGCCTGGAGCATCTCCTGTTCAAGGAATAGCTGACAGACCTGTGCCTGTTCAGCCTGGAGAAGGCTGAGAGGGGATCTTATCAGTGCTTATCAGTTTTGAAAGAGCAGCTGTCAAGTGTGTGGGGCAGGCTGTTTGTAGTGGTGTGCAGCAATGGAACAAGGGGCAATGGGCAAAAACTGGAACACACGCTGTTCCTTCTGAACATGAGGAATAACTTCTTTGCTGTGCAGGTGACAGAGTACTGTCCACATCAGTTGAGGAGTCTCATTCTCAGGAGACATTAAAATCCTGCCTGGACACACTCCTTTGGGACCTCCCATAGGGAAGCTGCTTTAGCAGACAGTTGGAATGGATGATCTCCAGAGGTCCCTTTCCAACCCCTACAGTTCTGTGATTCAGTGATGTCTGCCTAAGTGCAAAACTCAAGATGTGTGCCTGTGTGTGCAAAGGGGTCTTGTCCCATTTGAATATGAGTATCTTACCATGTCATCTAGAAATACCTCTTTCTCTGAAGCATACCTTTATGCATCCTGGCTTTCCTCTTGCCTTACAGCCAGCTTTGAGCTCAGATCTGGCTCCCGGCCTTCCTGAGATCTGCAGGTGCTGAGAAATAACATCATCCTGGATATCCTCCAGTGACAGCATCCATCTAAGATACAGATTTTTAAAAAGTGGGTTTACAACAAGCATTGAAAATGTGTCCATAGTCCTTATTTTTAAGTGAAAAATTATGTGACAAAGTTTTGTTTGACCTCCTGTAGCCGTGTTTCCCCATGGTGCCCTAAGTTTAAAGATGACACCATCGTGTCATGACTTCAAAGACTGAAAAGATTAAATGAACATAGAGATAAGAACTAACATTAACAAAGCTTCCCATTCATAGTAAGGAAATGAGCAGCACGGATGTCAACAGAAGTCCCCCCAGGCTTTTAAGTAGAACGTTACTGCACAAAAACTGAAAGGACTTTGACTTTTGGTCTCCTACCAAAAGGATCCTCACCTCTGCTCTGTTACTCCTTTGCGATTTTACATTTAACAAGTCTACCTGCAGCCTGGGCAATTCAGCAAGTGAGATAGTTGGCAGACCATGCTGTGGGGAATAATTAAGGAACTGAGAATCCCATCCATGCTGTGATGCTCAAGAAAATCGGATTTTTATGTGTTACATTAAAACGAGACTACGTCAGAGTCAAGGATTCTTCTAAACTTTTTTTGTAAACCTGCATAATTCCACATGGTGGAAATATGGTGCTATTCCAGAATTGCCTGTTGGGGTTTTAGAAAGTTTAAATCATGGATAATTATGCTGATTTTGAACATAAGTGCCTCCACAGCTAAGCTGATCAGGAGGTGTCTGTAACCATATGGCTCTGGGTGGCCTTTTGCATCATGGCACACACCTTGCCTTGGGAAGACAGGCTGCTTGTCTCTGGTGGTTTTCCATGTGTATGACCTTTCCCGGAGAGCCTCAGCACAGCCTGTGGAGGTTAGAGCACTTATCAGGAGTGTCCACGGCGTCAGGGAAGATTTTAGCAGGGTTTTTTTTTTACTTTGTAATTTGAGACCATTGTTCATTCAAACACTGAGAACTAAATCAAAGCCCTAATGAAATATCATGCTTAAAAGTCTGGCTGAGAAAATGAGACTGTCCTGGAAGCTAAGTAAGAATAACCACTGATCACTCAGATAATTTAGGCATCATTTTCTGTTTCAGGTGGTATCTAAAGGAAGGAAGGAAAGAAAGAAATTACAATTTACCATATGAGTTGCTTTCTCTCTCTCTTTTTTTTTTTTTCTTTCTAAATTTCATCCTGAGCTCTAAAGTTTGGCTTTTTGTCATTTATACAGTCCTGGCTTCCTGTCCAAGTAAAACATGTTTACAGAATGTTTGTGGCAGGCTTTTTGCACAGACCTTAGAGATAGTGCCTCCTTTACATTTGTGTGCTTGTTTTTACTTTTCCTCAACTTTTGCTTGTTGTTTGGAAAAAAGAAAAAAGGAAAAGGAAAAGGAAAAGGAAAAAAAGGAAAAGAAAATAATTTCTGGAGGTTGCTAGTAATGAAAATTGGGCTTATAGATATTCCAAACAAAAAACGGGGTTGTTTTATCCCTGACCCAGAATTAAAAACAAAAATGTTCTTTTATATAGTGCTTGATGCAGAAAATGCTGTGCTTTTGACTGCCATCTGAGCCTTCCATCTCTGAGTATCTCTGCAAGCATCTTCAAATGAACAATACCAAATTGTTTCAGGAACAGGTAACTGCCATTTAATAGTGTAGAAGCTATAAGAAAGCTGTAAAAACTTATGTACTAGCTGGACAAGAGGAAGAAGTAGAAACTTCTAGACCATCCCACAGCAAAGTATTTATTAACATTGACAGAAGGACAGAGTTTGATGTTGCGACATTCCTCACTGCCAGCCATTTAATATTCTTCTCAATATCATGTTAGTTCTAAGGGGGAAAAATCAGACAGTCCTATCAGTAGATGTGCATTTCTGCTTCCTTATCTCTCCTCCCAGCTTCTGGCCTGTTGCACTTCCTGCTCCATGGCAGCACATCTCTGCACCTGTGTTGGAGCTTGCAAGTCGGCACAGACCCACGTGCACAGCAGCTTCTCTCTGAGTAGGGAGCCCAATCTGCACTCAGCCTCTGCACCCCCTGGGACAAAAATGCCCACACCAGTATGTCACTGAAAGGAAAGCTGGGGTGAGGGCCAAGTGCTGGGTGGAAAGTGTAGCACAAGATTAGAGCCACAGCACTACTGACAGATCATAATTTTGGTATCTTACATCTTTAAGATTGTGATAATACAGCACACAGGAAGGAGAAATGATGAAGCTTTAGTTTCTCTTTGGAAGCCAGATAGAAGATCAAGCCATGCTTTGTAACCTTGCCTCTTTAAAGAGAATTAACAAGTTGTGATAAAAGCCCAGAGTGACAAGAACTGAGAAAACTTAACAGAAGAACTTAGTTTTGCTCTCTGGTCCATCACATTTGAGAGGCATTTGCATCCAGCTAACTTTGCCATTTCTTCTGCATGTTTTCCTTGAGCAAGTTTGCCTGACAAATACCTCTCCAAAATGAAGTTGAGGTGAAATCTGGAATCTGTTGACAGACTTACACTGATGTTACCTGAGGACAACAGCTCGCAACCATGTGGATTCCTTCCTTACCTTTTGTCCAAATACTCTTGAGTAGATGCAGTGGCTGTATTCATTCCTGTTCCAACACACATCAGCTAGTTTTAAGTAGACTGTCTTCTCTGCTGACTTGAAGCATAGACACAGTGCAGGCTTCAGAAGGCTGTATCTTGCTGTCCTGCCTGAATATCCTGCTACAAGCATCACCCCTGCTAGGCTGCAGTCATTGTTCAACCCCAGCTGCTTCAAAGCCAGCTTGAATTGTGCTGTATCCCCTAGTGGATGCTTGACGTGTGTCAACAAGCATGAATCAGCAATAGCAATCATGTTTATCCTAGCAGAAGTGAACACGAGTGGAACTTGAAACAGACAAACCACGTCCTTAAGAGCTTTTAACCCAACTAAAGAAAACAGACCCTTGAAGCACTGGATTGATCGCACAAGCAGAGTGAATCATGTGATGGCAGCAGAAAGTGGATCAGTTCCACTGTTTTATTTTTAGAGAGACAAGGTGGGGAAAGAAAGAAGAAAAAAAAATGGTTGTGTAAAGTTTCTTTCAGTTGAAGACGAAGGCTTAAGTCATCAGAGATTGAGTGAAAGATAAAAATCATGTTGAATTCGTCAGTGCTCTTTTGCGTGGGTTTTAGACAGGCACTGTCTTAATCCTCCTCAACCAGAGACTCCAACAGAACAGAGGCTGCTTTTCATACCGTGTATCTGTTGCATCTGACAAGGAAATTTCTTCTTTAATAAATGACCACAAAAAACACTTAAGATGTTTTATAGTTGAAAATATCTATTCTTGCTCCTCAAAACTTTGTGAGAAAAGGCAACTTTTTTTCCGTGGTATGGAGATAGGAATACACCCCCTCTCATTCCTTGCATTTGTTTTCTCTTAGCTGTGTTGCCCACTGGAGGCGCTACTGAGGTAAATCTTTCATGAGAAGCTGAAATTGAAAGCAGGAGGGATGTAAGGCATATTCCATTGGTCGATCTGCAAGTAATGTCTCCTATTTACTGACAAGACAAGCACAACAGTTACAAAGTGCACAATAACACTATTTCAAATAGCAAATTATCAGCTACAAACACCTTTTTTCCGGGTAGTCCCCACCTATAGCTATGCTTTTTGCCAGTGAAGAGCAAAGCTGCATGCTGCTCTTGTAACAATGTGCACAAGTGAAGACAAGCTCGTTGCTGGGAAAATGTTGCCCACACAGCTCATACTTTCATCAGCCTGAACAGGTGGAGGTCAGAAGGTGCTTATCTATAGGGTGGGCGTGGTAGAACGTAGGTAGGACTGGCAATGTGCTTCATCATCTTCAAACTGGTACAGGGCCTGTGTTGCAAGAGAAAGGTTGTCTTCTTCTCTGACGTGACTCCAGACCTTTGAGTGTTCAGCTTAGTAAGAGTCATGATGTATCAGTCAGAGCAGATGGTTTGTCCCGATCCCAAGAGATCCAGAAGGATCATCCTTTAACTATCCCAAAATACAGTGCACATCACTGTACTTGCTGAGGGCTGTGTCTTGAACTTTTTCTTTACTGAGGAATTCACATGTCACCACTCGATGAATGGCCATTTTAACTCTGGCTCATAGCGGTGACACCGCCTCTCATCACTGGTAATGAAAATAACTGGCCTTGTTATGGTTCAACAGGTCCTGACAAACTGGCATATGGTGTTCTTTCTGTTCCTGTGTGGGCATCTGTGAGACCCAACTAGTGTAGTTTTTGTGCTATTCTGACATTGCAACCATCATTTCCAGAGCACAGAAGCCAATATTTGTCTCTGATCATAATTTACCTATTTGCATGGATGAGCTGATCAAAACTCTTGTCATTTCATGGTGTGACAGCTGTGTGTGGCCATCTGGAACATGGTTTGTCTTTTACATCAGTCAGTGCTGCTGAAACATACCACACACCACCTCAGTGTGTGACATTTCCTGTTTGGTCTCTATGAAAGTTCACCAAGCATTAGTGAATGCCAGTGAGTGCCATTGTTTCTGCACAGAGGAATTCAGTGATGTACCTTTGCTTCATACACACTTCCATGTCAGCCACCATTGTGTCATAGTGCCCCTCTGCAGCCATCCAGGACAGGGCAACAACATGCGATGGGATGTTGATGGATAGTGCCACCTCTACTGCCATGCCACCAACATCTGCCTCTGACATTGTAGGCCAATATCATAAAATAGGAGGAGAGCAGCCCTTGTAGGTGGATGAACAAAGATACACTTCGGACTGAAGGACTGTCAGTGCCAAATAGATTAATGTGACGTGAGCTTGGTATTTTGTGTAAGTGTCTGAGGAAGGATGTCCCTGCCACATCAGTCCGTCAGTTTCTCAGGGTTCAGCTGCTCTAATCATAGATCCATCAGAGAGAGAAAAACAGCAGTGAAGGAGCTTCAGCTAGGATTATGTGTCACTGCATCATTTTATTTAGGTGCTTCCGTAGCAAAACATCGTGTGCAGGTGCTGCTGAGGAACTGAACCCAGATCCAGGCCAGACCCAGCCTGAGAAAATGGGGCGTTTCTTACAGTCATCGGAAGGTGATCACACACAGATGATGAGCAACGCCTGGAGGCAGGTTTTAAACCGGCTGCATCGCGACGCTGCCGGTGGAGCCAACAAGACGAAAGCCAATAGAGGCGGTCGTGGCCGGACTAACGCACCGTGGCGCACCCAGGAACTCATTATTAGACACAGCAGCTCCGTCGCTCAGCACCCCCCGCTCTGAGGGCTCGAGCCGCCACCGACAGGCGGCCTCCCGCCCACCGTGGGCGGGGCTCGTGCGTGCTGCTCCGCCACTGCGGCCTCGGCGCGGCGTGAGACGGCCGCCGGGTGAGGTGACCGCCGAGAGGGCTGTACCCGGGCGGCCGGACCGGGGCAGCGAGGCGGGGAGGGCTGCGGGCAGCCGCCGCCGGGAGCATCGCCGGGCGGGGCGCGCATGCGTCGCGTGGTGCTGCTCGGGGGTGGGGGAGGGCGAGGGTCTGCCGCAGACGGGCGGCCGCGTGTGCGGGCGGTTCCGCGTGGCGATGAGCGCGGACGCGCGGGGAGGAAGCGGCCCCGGTGAGGCGGCGGGGAAAGGAGGAGCGAGCGCGTGGGGGCCGTCCGGGTCGGATCGCAGCGCTTCGGGAGGACGTACGTCAGTGCCGCTGCAGCGGAACGCTTGCCCGCGGCGAGGCCTGCGCGTGGCTCGGTTTGTTAAACTTGTGCTGCAGAGAGTTGAGCAGGGTACTAAAAATAATTCTTCTTCGGGGCTGCCCGGAACTTAGTGTCGAGTGGAGCTGAAAGGCGTTGTGCGCGGGCTGTGCCGTGCCGCGTTTGTGTCCTCTCGTGGGAACGTCGGTCGTGCGGCTAAGAAGGCACGCGTTAGGGATGGAGGTTTCACCTCTGAGATGTGGTTTCACTCGAGTTCGCAGATATTTTTACACGTGCGGAGCTAGGGTGCCCTCCTTTGAAGCGGCTCCCAGAGGGGCTGGTCTGGAGCTGGGGAAGCAGTGGTGCTGCTGGGGCTGACCCCACGAGTGATGCGTCTGGGGGCTGCACTCGGCGATAAAGGGTAACGTGCACCCTGACCTGATTTTACGTGGCTCTGGGAGCCTGCAAGCAGAGCGCTCTCTCTCCCATTTCCAGTTTGAGGGAGTGAACGCTTAAAATATTTATAGCCCGTTGGACAAAAAGAAAGATGGGATCAAATTAGAGCAGCCGTTACCCAAACACGTAAATGCGGAAGTTTTACCAGGAGGAAATAGCTAATTTGTTTGAGGTATTATCATCTGAAAGTGTAAACCACTGATTTAATTAACACAGTACTTTTTAAGCAAGGTTCAAATGATAATAACAAATGTAACGTCTCACTGTGGAGCAAATTCCATCCACTAATTTGTGGCTGAATTTATAGAATTCAGCTTAATTTGTCATAAGAACAAATTGCTGAGGTGCCGGGTTGAATCTGTTCTACTTAAGGTGGTTGGCATTGTTATTTTGTAAGGGTGAGTGAGAAATGCCGTTTCTGATGAGCTCAGTCATGGCAGCTGTTGTTGCATTTTGCCACTCTTCTCTCGTTCTCAAAGGTAAATTGTGGCTGATGGAGTTACACTATGAAAAAAAGAAATCACCATGACTGTGCCAGTTATAGTTTTGCAGAGCTCTAGTGGATTGCAAGTGGAAACTAGAAATACCTTTTACCACTGATGACATGGGATGGATTTCAGATAGTTCTAACATGTCCATTGTGCAAAATATTTTGTTGTTGTTATATGTGACAAAATCTAATATGCATGAAAATCAGGGAGAAGTTGGAAAAATTGATTATCTTTTTAAATATCATAAGAGTAGGGTGCTATAATGGCCTAATGGACTTGATTTTAAAAGTTTACTGGAAAATGTGTGTGTTTTATTTTTTCCTGTTTATAAGATGGACGTGGAGGGATGCTTATGAAATTGCATCAGTAATGGAGATGCTACTAAAGGAAAATTATTTCGATGTCAGAATGTGAGAAAGCTGAAAACCTCTTTCTTTTGCTTTATTTGTGTAGTGCACTGCGTGTAACCACAGACTGTCCTCTAACCTTGAAAGTACAAAATTTGAGCCTTCCATCATGGCTAAGACCTTGTGGAAGTAGTTCTGTTTTCCCCACAGCAAATTTCTATTACACTGTAAAAACAAAAAGTTGAATGTAAAGGAGAATGAGATTGGACAGTCACTGTTACTGTCATGCTTGCACAGCATCTGGTTAGGAAGAGTTTCCCTAGCTATCAAAACAGGTAGAGAGACTGATGCTGCTATGTCTGTGTCATAGATGAGCAATCCTTGTGTGTTGAGCTGGGAAAAGTCACCTCCAGTTTACTTGCCTCTAAAATGCAGTGAAAATCTGATGCAGCATTAGATTTCATACCCTGAGGATAGTACTTATTTAAAATCTGGTTGTTTCCAGTAGGAGAACTGCAAAAACATACCTTGTCTGATGTCTGCTACTAAAATGGTGGTTTCTGTTGAGGGGAGAAAGGGATGCAGTAGTGTAATTTGGGTTCCTGTGTATTTTTTAATGGATTTTTCTACCTCTCTGAAGTTGTTTTTTTATTATTATTATTTGGTTAGTTGGTTGGTTTTTTTCCTTCCCAATTGCAGAAGCAACTGAAAAGAGCAAAGTAAAATGGTAAACCTGGGATAGGTAAACATTAAACATGATTACAAAGTTTAATCAGCTATTTAACAGGTTGCAAGAGTACATTAGAGTAAATGTCATGTTACATTAGCTGCTGATGTTGTTTGTAAATATACATATATGTTCTTAGGGTTTTTTAATTGTCAAGAACCCTCTTTTAAAAATAAACAGCAACCAAAAATAGACTCCAGATCCACCAGTGATTCTTGTCATTATTAACCCCAAAAATTGTTGTCTTACTGTAATCTAATGTTGTATTATTTAATATCTTGATGTACTTTGGCCTACAACTTAGCATGAAAGGGATTAGGAGTCAATATTTAACTCGCTATATTCCACCAAAGTGTGTTTGATAGATGCATAAACTGACTTGAGCAAGAACTTAGTTTTTGTTCACAGAGTGTATCAGTGAATGTATCTCATAGGAGTTTGTTCAATTCTGTAGTTTTAGAATATTTTTTTCTTTGATTTACTAATGTGCCAGTAATTTTCTAACCTAGAAATTTCAGTTTGCATAGGGAAAATACATTCTACTGTTTAGAATTATATAATCATCTATATTGGAAAAGACCTTCAAGATCGTATAGCCTGATCAGCAATCTGGCCTACCAAATCTGATTGCTAAACCATCTCCCTTAGTTATGCTTCTACACATCTCTTAAATACCTCCAGGGCTGGGAACTCCAGCACTTCTCTGGGTGTCCTGTTTAAATGCTTGCTCATGCTCTTGAGGAAGAAATTCTTCCTAATATCTACTTTAACCTCCCCTGGTACAACTTGAGGCTTTTTCCTTGTTTATCACTTTTCACCTGAGGAAAGAGACCAGCACCCTCTTTGCTGCAATCTCTTTTCAGATGTTTCTGGAGAGTTATGAGGTCTAACTTCAGCTTCCTCCGGGTTAAGCAACCCAGTTCTCTCATTCAGTCCTTGTAGCTCTTTGTTTTCTAGTCCCATCACCAGCTTTATTGCTGTTCTCTGAGTACTTCTCTAGAACTTAATATCCTCTTTGTAGCAAGGGGCCCAAAACTGAATGCAACATTCCAGGTGTGGTCTCACCATTGCAAGGGGACGGTAACTTCCCTGCTCCTACTGGCTTCTATTTCTGATACAGGCCAAGCTGCCATTGGCCTTCTGGGACACCTGAGCGCACTGTCAGCTCATGTTCCATCTGCTGTTGACCAGAACCGTGAGGTTCTTTTCTGCTGGGCAGCTGTTTTGACCTGCGACCGGGACCTGGTACTTCCCATTCATAAATTGAAAGGGGACCCACAAAGATCAAGTCTAGCTCCTGAGTGCAAACAGGAGTTGTCCTAATAGTCCTTTATCCCTGGCAGCTCAGGGCCGTGCCTACTGCCCTGGGCAGCCCATTCCAAGCCCACTGCCATTGAGTGCAGACCCTTTTCCTGACCCCCAGCACCATGCCATTCCCTCAGGCCTTTTTGCTGTCCCAGAGAGCAGAGCTCTGTGCTGTCCCTCTGCTCCCTGTGAGAACTGCAGCTGCCATGAGAGCTCCTCTCATCTCCTCTGCTCTGTGCTGAGCACAACTCAGCTGCTCCTCATGCATTTTCCCCTCTAGACCTTTCAGTGTCTTTGTAGGCCTTCTCTGGATGCTGTCTAAATAGATGTGGGCACAATGTGAGAGAGTCATAAAACTGCAGACAGTGCTGGAGCTGAGACCACACAGCTGTTCCCCTCACCCAATGGCAGTGCTGCGTCTGATGCACGCAGGGTACAGTTGGCCCTTTTGGTTGCCAGGGCACGCTGCTGCCTCACATTCAACTTGTCATCAGTCAGAACCTCCAGATCCCTTTCTATGGGGCTGCTTTTCAACCTCTCATCCCCCAGTCTACATATATCCAGGATTGCCTTATCCCAGGTGCAGAATCTGGCACTTGCTTTTTTTCAACTTCTTGTGGCTTGTAATTGCTCAGAACTCTAGTTTGACAGAAGTTTCTCTGCAAGTTCTCTCTGCCCTCAAGGGAATAAACTGTTCTTCACAGTTTTGTCATCAGCAAACTCACTTAGTTTGAGTCCTGCATCCAACTTATTAAGGAAACATAAAAGAGAACTGCCCTAAAATAGAGCTCTGAGAATTGGTTCACTGGTGATTGGTTTCCAGCTAGATTTACTTCAACTCCCTGAGTATTGTTGAATGTTAAGCAATTGGGCTTGACCCATTGACTTAGTCCAATGAGATTCCTCTGGAAACCCTTCCTACTCTCAAGCAAATCAGCACTTCTGCTAAAGTTTTTATCAACAGCAAGCTTAGCAAGGGTGCACTTGATCCCCTCATCCAGATAATTAATAAAAATGTTAAATAAAACTAGCACTAGGATGGATTCCTGGAGAATGTTTCTGCTGACCAGCCACCAACTGGATTGATCTCCATTTGCTCTTTGAGCTCACCCATCCAGTCATTTCACCCAGCTAAATGTACACCTGTCCAAGCCACGAGTAGCCAGTTTCATCATGAGAATAGTGTGGGAGATACTGTCAAACACTTCATTAAAATTTAGGTTGACAACATCCACATGACTGAGTGGGTCATCTTGTCACAGGAGTTCAGGTTATTCGGGCAGAAACTCCCTTTCATAAACATCCCTTTCATAAAGCTATGCTGGCTGCATCTGATCTCTCAGTTGTTCTGTGCCTGCATTTAACTGCTTTCAAGCAGATCTGCTCCTTAACTTTTCCCAGTACCAAGATGAAACTGTCAGACCTGTAGTTCCCTTGATCATCTTTCTTGCCTTTCTCATAGACTGGAGTCACATTCTCTGACTTCTCATCAACTGGTAAATTATTGAGAGTGGGTTGGTGAGTGCTTCCGCCACCTTTAGTGCCCATGGATGAATCTCGTCCAGCCTTATGAATTTATGAATATTAAAAAGATGTCATAGGTTGTTTCTCATTAGACTATAGGAGCTTCATCTTATTCCCTGTCACCAGCTTTCAACTCAAGATGCTGGGTATCCTGGGAACAATTGGCCTTCCTAATAAAAGCTAGCAAAAAGTCATTAAGTATCTCAACCTTATCATCATCTTTCATCACTCTGTTTTACTTCACATCCGATAAAGGGTGAAGGCTCTCCTGAATTTTCCTTTTGCAGTTGATGTCTTTATAAAAGCATTTTGTCTTTGGTGGTGGTAGCTAAACTGAGTTTCAGCTGAGCTTTGGCCCATCCAGTTTTCTACTTGCACAAATTGACAACAGCTTTGTAGTTTTTCTACATTGCCTGTTCCCTTTTCCAGTGTTCCAGAGTTTAAGAGTTATGGTTGAATTTTGTAATATTTAAATATTGTTCACATAGAAGAAAAGGTATTAAAATAGTGTATATTAGATAAATGAAAAAAACAACCCTACTTTTTGTTTTCTAGAATTGTTTAATTGTAAGTACTGTAAGGTATCATTTGTCTGTTATCAGTGGGTAAGTCAATATGCGTCTGTACTTCTGGTCTGTAGTTATGTATGCTGTTCATTAAGTGTGCCATTTACTTGTTATAAAGATTGTTACTAATGGTTTCTATTTATTTTTCAGGAACTGTATTTCAAGAATCTTTCAAAACAGAAACAAAAAGTAGAAATGGAGAAGAATGGAAACAACCACAAACTTCGTGTTTGTGTTGCTACTTGCAACCGCGCTGATTATTCAAAATTAGCTCCCATTATGTTTGGTATTAAGGCAGAACCACAGTTCTTTGAGCTTGATGTTGTTGTGCTTGGTTCCCACTTGATTGATGATTATGGGTAAGGTGGATTTTTGTATCTCCCCATTCTGTTTCTGCTGCATTGTCAGAACAGTCATGAATGCTAGGCCACAGATTCATTGTCATCATGAAAGCACATACCAAAATTTTAAACATAATTTTTCAGACATTACAGATACTTTCTATTTCATTTTTTCAGCTTTTACTAGGGTTGTTATGAAGTGAGAAATTCAGCTCATTCAAACTTACCTCCAAATCTGATAATAGTCAAATGAAAATGTGTTAAGGCTTTGAGTTTTCATGGCAGAAAGATAACTTGCAGTAATTCTAAGTTGAAGTTCTTGTAATTTACATACTTACTGGATGGAGTCTTTATGTAACTGGTGTGAGAGGGAAATACTGTTAGTTCTCACATCCAGGATTGCAGGGGAAGGAAGCAGCATAGGGTGATCTCTTACAAAATGAGTAACTAGAGGTAGAGGCAGTAGTGGTATTAGATATCATCTGGCAGAAGAGATTAAGGTCCCCTTCATAATACTGTGTAAGAAAGCAGTCAGATTATCTGCCTGGGAAGATGGAATGTCTTATTCCTGATCTTTTTCTTTGTAAGAAATTTATGTATGCCAGGTGAGCATTCCCCTGTCTCCTAGGGGAAAGGAAGAAGTCAGAATGAAGAACATACATACATTTGCTGGGGCTGTTTCTGTTTGGTTTTGCTCCAGGTGCCTTATCAAATTGGGCTCAGAAAGTTGAACTGATAGGAAAACACTTTGAAACTCGAAGTAAGGTTTTAGTATAACGGTCTCAGCATTTGAGCATTGTTAAATTTTTATCAATGTTATTCAAGTAAAATCACTTTCTGGACTTCCCAATTAGCAATTTTATCACTTTATCAAAAAGTGTGATTTTTCTCTGAGATCATGGGAAGTTTTATTATTTCAGACTGCTAAGAGAGGAAATGTGACTCCTGCTCATTCTCAGTATACTGTTTATATACTCAGTATACAAGAAACACTCTGTTTCTAGCTTGGAAAGATGAATTCAATACCTTAAAACTAACCTGATTTAAAAAAACAAACAAAAGAAACTCTTGTCAGGTTAGCATCTGATCAGACTGGAAAACTAAGCCAGTCCTGCTTCAAATACAAAATACAGAGGATTTTGTATTGTCTCAGTCTGATTTAAATTAATTTATAAGTGTAATCTTTTGATTGTGAATGTATCAAATAGGTTGAAGATAAAATGGGAAAATATTTTTTTTCTCAGTCTCAGCAGCCTTCAGCTTTTCATTCTTTTTTTCTGTTGTATTTATACGTTTATCCAGCAAAGTGTGTATATTGGTGAAGAACTGACGCAGCTTTTCAGAAAAGAAAATGTGCCATATCTGTTTTCCAATAGACTCTGCAAAGACATGAATAAAGAGTTCAATTACTGGGAGTTCTAGAACATGCTCAACAAAACTTTTTATTAAAGGTGTCTAGAAAACTTGATGGAATTGGAGTAGGAGGGATGATCTTTGTATAGATTAGTGTGTTCCAAGATTAGTGTCCTCAGTGAGGGAGACTTGATAAGCAGGCCTTTGATTAAACATAGTACAACTGTTCTAGTATGCAATTATTTTGTCAAGCTGTGTTGCTGTAAGTCCTAGTTCTGTTTCTCTAACCCTTTCTCTCATCTTCAGTAACACTTATCGCATGATTGAACAAGATGACTTTGATATTCATACAAGATTGCACACTATTGTGAGAGGAGAGGATGAGGCAGCCATGGTGGAATCAGTGGGCCTTGCATTAGTGAAGTTACCAGATGTCCTGAACCGCCTGAAACCTGACATAATGATAGTTCATGGTGACAGATTTGATGCTTTGGCACTAGCCACATCTGCAGCCCTCATGAATATTCGCATTCTCCACATTGAAGGTGGGGAAGTCAGTGGGACCATTGATGACTCCATTAGACATGCTATAACCAAACTGGCCCATTACCACGTGTGCTGCACAAGGAGTGCAGAGCAGCATTTGATAGCCATGTGTGAAGACCATGATCGCATCCTTCTAGCAGGCTGTCCTTCGTATGACAAGCTTCTCTCTGCCAAAAATAAAGACTACATGAGTGTTATACGCATGTGGCTGGGTGAGCAATCCACTTCTTCATGTTTTTCGTATGACTTTAGATAAACTCGTTTACTGAGTTCTTTATCTGTGGTGCCTTGGGAATCTGTTGTGCAATGATTCTAAGAAATGTACAGGAAACAAACACTTATTGCTAGTAGGTTCGGGTTTAATTGGAGATTATTATGAAACTGTTTCTTCTAATGAAGGAGCAAACAAACAAAAAGGGTGTATTTGCTACCGGTATCTACCGTTCCTCTCTATATATATTTGGCCTTATTCTGTGTGCAAGAAAAGCTACAAATCTGTATTAGCAGAAAACCTGTTCCTTTTTCAAAGTAAAACAAAACAAAAAAACCCACAACCTTCATAAACAGGCAATTTCTCTGATCTAGACAATTTAAAAATAGACTCTTTCCTATATGGACACTTATTATGGTGTAAAGAATGCGTCAAAACAGAATCAGAACTATTTAGGACTAATCTAAAAAAGAGTAGAGTGAATTTATATTCTGAACATTCCTTTGCAGAATTTATTGTAGCAGGACTGTATGTGCTGAACACTTTCCATGTTTTGAATCAATTTACTTAAAAGTGCTTCCTGTAAATGCTGTGGTTTTGTTTTTTTTGTTGTTTTTTTTTCCAGTTTCTTATTACATATGACAAAGCAATCTCCTGTATGGCACAGTAACCTGTGTACTTGGAAAGCAGAATGTTACTAGATCAATAGCTGGCTATTTAGCAGATTAGCTGTTTAACAAATATGCAAAAACAAGTATGGCTTTAGGAATAAAGTCTTCGGATGATGACAGAGAACTGACATAAAACCTGACTGATAATGAGAGTCACAAATCACAGTAAGAATGATCAAACCTACTCATCTCCTGTTGTGAAGCAGCCTTTCAGGTAGATTCTTTTTTTTGCTGCTGTCAGTGAAAGTTAAGAGCAGCTTCAGAGCTTTCATGTTATTACAGACTTAGAGATGTGAGAACAGCTCTCAGCTCTGGTTTAGACCTGCAAAGATTTAGATCTAGGCCTGCAAGTTAACAGCATGTTGAGCTTTAAAGAGGTAAAAATTATGAGTCATGTCTAGGGAGGCAAATAATAAGCTAGATCCTCTTGTTATTCGTTGAGTTTTATTGTAATGTTGAATTGTACTTGTAAGATACCCTGTTCGTTGCCCTGACTATTGAGACTGTCGCATCACTCCTTCCTCTTACTATTCTCTGCCAGTGAAAAACAACAAACGCTTTTCTTCTTTTTCCCACTTGAACAGGTGAAGATGTTAAACCCAGAGATTATATAGTTGCTCTGCAACATCCTGTAACCACAGATATTAAACATTCCATAAAGATGTTTGAACTGACACTAGATGCACTCATTTCCTTTAACAAGAGAACACTTGTTCTGTTCCCCAATGTAGATGCAGGTGAGTAAAATGCCTGCTTAACAGAAGGATGGATGACTGGTTGTAAAACATACAGTGGTTCATACAGAATGCTTTTTCCTGAAATCTCCAGCTAGATGGAAGTAGCTGCATGATCTCAGCATGCAACTCCATGTCCAAATTACCAGAGGATATTTCAGCTTTCCAGTGTGGGAAGGAAGATTAAGAGAAACTGTATGGAAGCATTGTGTAATGCCTACTACACTAACTGAAAAATTGTTGGATTTTTTGAAATGATTTTTGTGATTAAACTTAAATTTATGTGTCTGAAAGAGAACAAAAACAGCTCAGAGGTGACAATACAGTAGACTGCTATTAGCTTCTTTGTGTGTTGAGACTTTCAGTGAGCTTGATTCATTTGTTCATGTCTTTTGTTTGTTTGGTTGTTTTTTTTTTTGTAGGAAGCAAAGAGATGGTTCGGGTAATGAGAAAGAAGGGCATTGAACATCATCCCAATTTTCGTGCAGTGAAGCATGTTCCATTTGACCAGTTCATTCAGCTAGTTGCCCATGCTGGTTGCATGATTGGTAACAGCAGTTGTGGTGTCAGAGAAGTGGGAGCATTTGGCACACCTGTCATCAACTTGGGGACACGTCAGACAGGAAGAGAAACAGGTAAATGTTTGTGTAACTACTTAAATTTCTTTGTAGTTCTGAAGGCTTTTTTTTTTTGTCATGTAGTTAAGCAAAACAAACGCTTTACAGAGACCATCCTGCAGTGTCAGTGCAACATAATATTCTGTAGACAAGTTAAATATTATTTCATAAGTTCATAAGTTCATAAGGTTGGAAAGGACCTATAAGATCATCTAGTCCAACCATCCTCCTATCACTATCTCAACCCAACTACTAAATTAAATCCTTTAGCACCTCATCTAAATGCTTCTTGAACAGCGCTAGGGATGGTGCCTCAACCACCTCCCTAGGCAGGCCATTCCAGTGCCTGACCACTCTTTCAGAAAAGAAATGCTTCCTCAGGTCTAATCTAAATCTTCCCCAGCGCAACCTGTGGCCATTCCCTCTCGAGGCCCACCCCCTCCTCACCACAACCCCCCTTCAGGAAGTGGTAGAGTGCAATAAGGTCTCCTCTGAGCCTCCTCTTTTCCAGGCTAAACAATCCCAGCTCCCTCAGCCGCTCCTCATAAGACTTGTGCTCCAGACCCCTCACCAGTTTTGTTACCCTTCTCTGAACACGCTCCAGGGCCTCAATGTCCTTCTTGTAGTGAGGGGCCAATAATTTCCATTTGTAGTGCATTCCATTTACCAGAAGAGGCAACTAATTGTTTTCAGTTATAGCTACTTCCATGTTCTCATGTATACAACTTTAACTTTAAAAACAGCTACTCATCACCATGTTAGGAATCAACTGTATTTTGGTGTTTCAGTCATTCAGATATGACATAAATAACCATCATGATTTCCATTGCACTTACATAATTCTGTTGAAAAGTAGTACTCTACCCTACATGTTTTGTAAGGCATGGTAATATACTGTAAGAGTCACCACTGCCTTATTTGGGAGCAAGGGCAGGCACAGAAAAGGTGAAGGATAATGTTGATTTGGCTGGAGTCTCTTGCTCAGAGGAAATGAAAATAATCACTTCCTTTTTCATTTCTAAGGCAGTTCTTATCCTCTGACATAATTTAAGTAGGTGACTTGTCCTGTACTGTCAACTCTTGCCATCTAGGTGAAAACGTTCTTCATGTTCGTGATGCTGACACACAGGATAAAATTCTGCATGCACTACAGCTCCAGTTTGGTAAGCAGTATCCATGGTAAGTACATTTCACTCTGAAAGGGTGTTGAAGGAGTAGAGAAAAAGCATTTAATCAAGAGGTGATTGATCATATTTGATCACAGAGTTTTTAGTTTGTTAATCTGATGTTAACCGGTAGTTCAATATCCAACAAAATGCAGGAGAAAATTCATATATTAGTTTAGACTAGAATGATGAAGAGAGCTTGTTGCATACTAGAACACAGAGTATGGGGAAGAACAATCTCACTGTCTGCCTTTGACACCTGTTTGAAGGACACAATACTTCGTAGCTGGATTGGCTTCCAGTAATACATGAAGAGCCATGACTGCAAACTCTCAGAGAGGCTGCTGGGTGTATTCACTGCTATTCATGCAGTACTGACCCTCAGTTCTAAAACAATTGAGCTCTTAAAAACTTCAGGATATTACATATGTTTAATTAAGGACAAAACTTGGGAGTATATTTGTTAAAGACCTCAGTATATTATTACAGAACTAAACACTGAAGTACTGAAAGTCAGATATTGTTTATGTTTAGTGATATTTAAAGATAAGACTTATCTGTAGCAAACTGAAATGAATGGTATTCTCAAGAGGTCTGCTCAGGAGCCAAGATCTGGGACATTGTTGAAAGGGTGCCAAAGACTGTCAAGAGCACAGACTACTATCCCCTGTTGCTCTTTGAAGTGGAATAAAGCAGAACATGGGCAGAATCAAAGACTATAAAGCCACATTGCAATCAACTGGGGAACGAACCAGGCCAACCAGAACAGTGACAGATGTTTATCAGCTGTGTCTCATGACAGGAGCCAGAAAGCCAGCTGCCTCAAGGATGTGTATACCTACAGGGGATCCCCTTGCTTCCCCCTAGGGACACTTGGACCCTTGCTCCCTTTTCTTCTCTCAAGTCTCTGTATACCAATGCATGCAGCATGGGGAATAAACAAGAGGAGACAGATCTATGTGCAGTTGCAGAGCCGTGATTTCATTGCCATCACAGAGAAACGGTGGGACAGCTTGCGTGACTGGAATTTTGTAATGGATGGATATGTCCATTTTAGGAAAGATGGGCTGGTGAGGTGGAGGAGTTGCTGTCTATGTGAGAAAAAACCGGGATGTGTCAAACTCTACCTAGGGATGAATGATGAATGAGTGCAGAGTTTGTGGGTGAGAATTAAGGCATAGGCTAATGTGGGTGACACCATTGTGGATGTTTACTACAGGCTGCCTAATCAGGAGGATGAAGTTAATGAGACCTTCTGCAGTCAGCTGAAAGTAGCCTCACAGTCACTGGTGCTGATTCTAATGGGGGACTTCAAGCACCCCTATAGTTGCTGGAGAAGCAGCACTGCCAGGTACACGTGGTCCAGGAGGTTTCTGCAATGAGATGAAGATAACATTTTGTGCCAGATCATGAAGGAGCCAATGAGGGGAGCTGTGCTGCTAGACTTCGTTCTTACCAACAAGGAAGGGCTGGTTGGTTATGTGAAGGTTGGGAGCAGCCTGGGATGCAGTGATTGTGAGATAGTGAAGTTCGGGACTTTGCATAGAAGAGGCAAGGAACTGAAAAGGATTGTTACTCTTGACTTCAGGAGAGCTAGCTTTGACCACTTTGAGGACCTACTTGGAGGTATCCCATTTGATTAGAGCACTGGGAGATAAGGAGGCCCGAGAGAGCTGGTTAACATTCAAGCACCACTTCTCCCAACAAGATCAGTGCATCCCTAAGAGTAAGAAATTATGCAAAGGTGGCAAGAGACTGACATGAATGAACAAGTAGCTGGTAGAAAAACTCAAATGGAAGAAAAAAGTTTGTGCAATGTGGTAAAAGGTTCTGGCTGTGAGAGAGAAATATATGAGCGTAGTCAGGGAATGTAGGGATGCAACAAGGAATGCTAAGGCCCACTTGAAATTAAAACTGGCAAAGGAGGTCAAGGAGTACTGGAAGAAATTCTTTTAGGTATTTATACAGCAAAAGGAAGACTAGAGAAAATATGGGTCGCTGTTGACAGAAGTGGGTGCCCTGGGGACACTGAAAGGTGAAGTTACCAAATGCTTTCTTTACTTCAGTCTTTACTGCTAAGATTGCCCCTTGGGAATTCCAGACACTGGAGGTAAGACAGAAAGTCTGGGGAATGGAAGACTTCACTTTGTTTGATGAAGATCTGGTCAGAGATTGTCTAGGCAAACTTGATGCACACAAATCCACAAGTCCTGATGGAATGCACCAAGTGCTGAGGGAGCTGGGAGAAGTGATTGCTGTGCCATCCTCTATCAACTATGAAAGGTCATGGAGAATGGGAAAGGTGGCTGAGGACTGGAGGATAGTCGGTGTCACATCTTCAGAAGGGCAAGAAGGAGGATGCAGAAAACTACAGGCCAGTCAGGCTCACATCTGTCCCTGGGAAGGTGGTGGTGAAGTTTATTCTGGATACCATCTCCAAGCAAGTAGAAGAAAGGGAGGTTACCAGGCAAAGTCAGCATGGATTCATCAAGGGCAAATCATGCTTGATCAATCTAGTAGCCTTCTGACACGACCATCTGGGTAGATGAGGGGAAAGCAGTGGATGTTGTGTACCTTGACTTCAGCAAGACTTTACACACACACTTTCTCCTACTGCATCCTTGTAATGAAGCTTAGCAAATGTGGGATAGATGAGTGGACAGTGAAGTGGATTGAGAACTGGATGACTGAAAGAGCTGAAGTAGCTGTGATCAGTGGCACAGTCTGGTTGGAGGCCTGTAACTAGTGGTGTTCTCCAGGGGTTGGCACTGGGCCCAGTCTTGTTGATTATTATCAGTGACCTGGATGAAGAGATAGAGTTCACACAGCAAGTTTGCTGATGATATGAAGCTGAGAGGAGTGGCTGGCATTCCACTAAATGGCTGTGCTACCATTCAACAAGACCTGGAAAAGCTGTTAAGTTGGGCAGAGAGGAACCTGACAAAATTTAACAAGAGCAAGTGTAGAGTCTTGCACATGGGGAGAAATAACTACATGCATCAGTACAAGTTAGGAGCTGACAAAGCACTGAGGAGGACTTAGTGGCCCTGGTGGACAACAGGTTGAACCAGCCCTGTACTTGTGTGGTTAAGAACAGTGTATCGCAGGATGCGTTACAGAGTGTGGCCAGCAGGTCAAGGGAGGTGATCCTTCTCCTTTACTCTGCCATGATGAGGCTACATCTGGATACTGTGTCCAGTTCTGGGTTCCTCATTTACAAAAAAAAAAAGACAACTTTTGGGGAGAGTCCAGCAGGGGGCCACAAAGATGAATAGAGGTCTGGGGCACCTCCCACATAAGGAAAGGCTGAGAGATTGGGACTCTTCAGCCTAAAGAAAAGAAGACTGATTAGGGGATCTCATTGTTTATAAATATCTTGAGTGTGGGAGTCAAGTGGATGAGGCCAGGCCCTTTTCAATACTGTCCAGCAGCAGGACAAGAGGCACTGTGCAAAAATTGCAGTGCAGGAAGATCCATACAAACACAAGGAGGAACTTGTTTATCATGGTGGTGACAGGGCACTGGAACAGGCAGCCCAGAGAGGTTGTGGAGTCTCCTTTCCAGAGGTAATCAAAACTTGTCTGGACATTTTTCTGTGGGACCTACTATAGGGAACCTGCTTTATCAAGGGGTTGGACTAGATAATCCCTTGAAGTCCCTTCCAACCCCTACATTTCTGTGATTCTGTGAACATACCATTTATTACGATTACTACTTGTCATATTTGTGTTAAGTATATCTTGTCTGAGTGTGTAGCATGTTCATAAACTTAGTTTCTGTAATTTTAGATTGTTATTATGTGGGGCCTTTAATTGAACTCTTATTTGGTTTTTTTGTTGTTGTTGAAAAACTTCCCAGTTTTTTACATCTCACGTTCTGTATTCCTAAATGAAGCTAGTGTCAAGCTTACACAATCTGCTGTTGTGTGATCTTCAAGCTACTGTACTCCGTCTACCATATACCACAGTATACCTGATTAGTCCAATGTGCAGCATATTGTCAGAATAGTGATATCATGATTTTGTGATGGTACAATATTACAGTCTTCTGTCATTTAAAAAGCTTTGCAGATTGCATTGTTACTTCCAATTAAATTGATTTTTTTTTTCATATTACAGCTCAAAAATATATGGTGATGGTAATGCTGTTCCAAGGATTTTGAAGTTCCTTAAATCTATTGACCTCAAAGAGCCATTGCAAAAGAAATTCTGTTTTCCTCCTGTCAAAGACAACATCTCTCAAGATATAGACCATATTCTAGAGACACAGAGTGCTTTGGCTGTGGACCTAGGTGGAACAAATCTCCGAGTAGCAATTGTCAGTATGAAGGTAAATATTATCCTTCTAGCTATTCTGCAAACTTTTTTGGGCTTTGTGGTTCTTTCCCTACATCAACAAGGAGGGAGCTGGGATTGTTTAGTCTGGAGAAGAGGAGGCTCAGAGGAGACCTTATTGCACTCTACCACTTCCTGAAGGGGGGTTGTGGTGAGGAGGGGGTGGGCCTCTTCTCCCTGATAAATAATGACAGGACAAGAGGTAATGGCCACAAGTTGCGCCGGGGAAGATTTAGATTAGACCTGAGGAAGCATTTCTTTTCTGAAAGAGTGGTCAGGCACTGGAATGGCCTGCCTAGGGAGGTGGTTGAGGCACCATCCCTAGCGCTGTTCAAGAAGCGTTTAGATGAGGTGCTGAGGGATTTGATTTAGTAGTTGGGTAGGGATAGTGATAGGAGGATGGTTGGACTAGATGATCTTATAGGTCCTTTCCAACCTTATGAACTTATGAACTTATGAACAAGTGGAGACATCCTTAGGATGTAGAAGATTTGGAGAAAGAAACAGCATGGTCCTAGTTGCATACCTTCTGTGCAAAGTCATATGATCTTAGAATTACAGGACAAGTTCCTGATCTGTTGGTCCCTATAAAAGTTGCCTGAATTCACCATGCAGCTTTCTAATTGTAAACAAAGAGGGGAAGGTTCCATACCCAGACTCGTTCCTTTTTTGCTGACTTACATGGCTATGTAACGGATGCAGAGAACCACTTTGAGTAACAAACAGTATTTATAAAAGCAAATTACTCAGAGGAGGTGGTGGGTGGTCACAAGATACAGAGTTTTGCATTTCTTCTACCTGGAGAAGAAAAGTAGTAATCAAAAATCTTAGTATCTTCCTACACAGAAGCATGATCAGTAAAAAGCCTTAAATGCAAAAGCATTTGGTGTAAGACATCACACCACAGAGTTGTAGACCACTTGTAAAGAAACAGGTGAAAAATAGAACACTGTTTACAGACCTAGAAAACAGGGAATAGTTGAAGATGCTAGAATTGTTTGGTCCAGAGAGGAGAAAATTGACTGTAAGAAGGCCTTCAGATGTGTACAAGCCTCTTCTGCAAGAAGAAAAATCAGTTCAACACATGTATGAGGAAGTAGCAATGGATTAAAACTACAGAGTGGAAATTATTCTAAAGGGTTTTTTTTACTATCCAACTTAGCTGGAAATTCAAAAGCTGGAATAGGTAGTTTAGGACAGTATGATGTCTTCACATAAATAGTAGAGACTAGTTTTGAAATAGGCTTGAAATTACAGCTGTTACAGTGTGTATGGAGAGTTAATGGTACCCATGCCCAGAACTTCACCATCCTATTTGTCTGGTAACGTGACACAGTAGGAAGCTTTCCTTTGTCTGTGCCATAGCACTGATAAAGATGCAATTGCATGCATAGTTTTGCTTCTTACATATCATGAATGTTTGAAAACTGACTTAGCAAGGTGAAGATACCCAGCTGGTGAAAGTTAATGAAAACTGAAGTCCTAAAAGACAGCAAGTGAGGCTACCAAGACAGCATCAGTATCAGTCTGGTGTCAGATCACTTGCAAAGGTGTTCTGTACTGAAACAAGTAAACACACCCATGATCATCAGCTGATTTTGCAGAATTAGAATTTCAGAGTAACAGAACATCTATTTGAACTTGTGAGCTTCAAGATAGGAGCAAATAATGATACAAATATTATTTAGGTATGGTGTAAAAATACTGGAAATAATTATTACCCAGGTGATAATGAGAAGATAGTTAAGACTGAAGAATTTTATCTCATTCATACATCTGTTCTTCTGCTTTAGAAAACAAAATAACAGAGTTTTGAATTCTGCAGCACTGTAAGGATTTGATTAAAGTTTGTGAAGAAGTTTTTGCCTTTTATTCTCTATAGTGTTGGAGAATTACCCCTGCTTTTGTACTGTATGCTTCCAGATGACTAGATCAGTCAGACATAGTTAGCAAGAAGGACAAAATATCTTCCCTGAAGAAATGGGAAGGGCTGTTATAGTTCAGAATGCTTGTATTCACTTGAAAGTATGTGCCTAGCAGTTAAGGTCTGGAAGAAAGTGTAATTTTTTTTAGCAGCCAAACTAATGCCATGGCTTCTGCCAACACAAGCATGAAAGTAACTGAATTAGAAAAAAATGCTGTTTTGCAGCATGTAGTTTGAAGTGGCATTTATAAAAGTTAAATGTTGGAATGTTAGAGCAAAACAATCAAAGCTTCATAATAAAATTAACACAACAGTTTTAAGTATTTAACAGCAAGTGCAGAGATGAAGGTGAGGTTTTCATGAATAAAAGAATAGTTTCCAAGAATACAGGAAGTGCTCCTTTTGAAAGCTGCTGTCTTCTGAGCTTTGCTGCATCTTAGTCTTACAAAATAACTTACTGTATTTCTCCCTCCCCTCTAAATCAGAAGTAGAGAGGAAACTAAACATCATTTAAAGTAACGCTGACAGCAGAAAATACTGTTGTTGATGCTGATACAGTTCTAAGGCTCAAAAAGATCGAAGTTCAGGTGTTTTCTTCATTAAGAATATAGAATAATTAGAATATATAGAAAAATTTTAATTATTATTATTTTAATAATTTTATTGTATTATTTAATTATTAATAATTTTATTCTATGAAATTATAAAATATAGGATAAAGGCAAGAATATAAAAGATGTCTTGCATATAGACTGGCTGACTTTGTTATTCCTTTGTCCTTAGTTGAACAAATGCTATTCACTTAAGCGTATTTTGTAGAGTACTCATTATATTAATAGAAAGGGCTGTGTTGCTAAACAAAATAGCATCTTCTGCATATTCGTAGACTTGTCCTGCAATATTATCATTACATTAATGTTACTTCCTTTGTAAACAGGTTCAGATGTGCATAGTTAATTCTTTTACTACCACTGCATGACTCAAAAGCTTTAAAAATAGTCTCTTCTTCCTTCGTCCTCTCTCCCACATACATCAGATGTCACAGTAGGTAGTATTCCAGAAATATTTCCAGTGACTCACAGTCATAACCACTTAGAAGAAAGATTATTTCTGAAAGGATAGTAATTTGTACATTAAAATTTCAAGCACTTCTCTCTGACTGGTATAGCAACAAAATGCTAGCTATTGCATAAAATAGTAATGTCAACAACACCATTCAAATTTCCATGTGGTCAGATTAGAAACATCTCCTTCTAAAGTGGTGTGGATTCTGTCTTCTTTTTAGCAATTATTATTCGTTGTCTTTTAACTTTGAAATATTGAGTTGAACTTTACTGATGTATCACAGTTTACTCCTAACAACATTTCCAGCAGTCCCTGGAATATTTCTTTATGCAATTCACATTTCCATCTGTATTGCATTTCCGCTAGGAGAAGATGAAGCAGAATGTGAAGTCTGAAAAACAGAACGTAAAGCCTCCCTCTTGCAAGCTTGTCCCCCAGAGTCCTCAGGAATCTGAGGACAGTGTTCTGTAGCACTAAGATCTAAGATGTATATTGCATTAAAAAAAAAAATCAATTTTTAAGTTGACTTGTGTTGAAATTAAAGAAAAATTTAATCAGAAAGTACATTTCCATAGAGAACACTTCTGGTTTTTATTTTCTAGGGTGAAATAGTTAAGAAGTATACCCAGCTCAACCCTAAAACTTACGAAGACAGATTAGATTTAATTCTAAAGATGTGTATAGAAGCTGCATCAGAGGCAGTAAATCTGAACTGCAGAATTTTGGGAGTGGGTAAGTTAATGAATACTAACTTCTTTGTCTTTTCATCTGAGAATTTCAGCATGTAATGAAGTCACTACTGACTAATTTAAAGCACTTACTTAAAACTAATCCTGTGTATTTTGAACTCTTACATTATGTTTCTACCACACATGGAAAAAATGAACTGTTTATGGAAATGGGAAGCTGACTATAAATACTGAAGTTGCCCTAGCTGGTAACAGCCAGGAAGGTGATCTGCTGAGTTTTAACAGTGCCCAAGTCCTAGCCTTTGGCATGATTAAGCTTACAGTAGGGGCTCCCATGTTACCGCAAAGAATTGCCGTTTGTAGTATATTATGTGGTCTCTATACTTGTGAATTTGAATGGCACATTCTAAAGGTTCTCTAAATTAAATATATCTGAAGTCTGTGGCATATAGAAATAGATTTCAGAATTTCCTGCAGAACTTTTTGTGTGTATTGAAGCAGCTCTTGAAGCAGCTTAAGCTGAGTTCAGTTTCCTCTGTTGCCTTTAAGCCTTTATGGCATGGATTGGTTGTGCAGCATAATTCTCAGCTGTACTAGGGCTGAATAATGTTAGATCCATTTTGCAGCTAATGGAGAGAAAGGCAACCTTTTCATTTTCATTCTTTTCTATTTTGCTTATGCTGTAGTAGAACCATAGAATGGTTTAATTTGTAAGGGTCCCTGGAAGAGCATTCAGTTCCAACACCTTTGCCATAGGTAAGGATACTTTACAGTTGTTCATGTTGCCCAAAGTCCTTTACCCAACCTGGCCTTGAACATTCCCAAGGGGTGGGGCAACCATAGCTTCCTTTGGCAGTCTGTTCCAGTGTCTCACCACCCTCATCATGGAAATTTTCTTCCTTACATTCAATGTAAATCTACCCTTGTTCAGCTTAAAACCACTGTCCTTTTTCCTGTCAATACAGGACCTGGTAGGAAATCTCTCAGTCGTTATTATAAGAGCCCTATGTACACTGAAAGAAGCTTCTCTTCTCCAAGTGTTTTCTCCAAACATTTATTTTCTCCAACCACAACTCTCTCAGCCTGTCTTCGTGGGAGAGTTTCTTCAGGCCTTTCTGATCATCCTGTGTCCCTGCTCTGGACCCAGTGTAACAGGCCCACATTTTTCTTGTACTGGGGACTGAGAACTGGGCACCTAACTCTATGTGAGGTCTCATGAGAGCAAAGTAGAAGGAGACAGTCATCTCCGGTGCCGTGCTTGCCACACTTTTTTTTTTAATGCAGACCAGGATACAGTTCGTTTCTGGGATGCCAAGCACATATTTTTGGCTCACGTTCCGTTTTCCATCCATCAGCACCCCTAAGTCCTTCTCTATAGGACTGCTTTTGATCTCTTCATCCCCCAGTCTATACTGACATTGGGAATTACCCCAGCTCAGAACCAGAACTTTACACTTGTCCTCGTTTAATGGACCCACTCCTCAAGCCAGATAACATCCCTTCAATCTATCATATCAAAATTGTTTTGAACCCTAAAAGTTACAATGGTGTTAAGTACACAGGGTCAATTAGAAGATGTATGTCAGTTCTTCATATCTTTCAAACTACCTGTTACATAGTACCCATGACTTAACCACCCAGACTAGTTTACTACACCTAGATGATGCGTCTTGAAAGCCTCACGCTTCTTGTAGAAGTGGTCACAAACTCTGCATTAGTTGGTATTCCGAATATCTAAGAACTTTTTATCATCACCTAGGTGAATTAGGATAATAGTGTTACAGGAACCAATATACAGAGTTCTTATATGGGGGGAAAAGAAAGTTTCCTTTTGTTTGTTTAATAATTCCAGAATTACATTCCTATTTATTTGTGAGCCCACTTCCTTTTATGACTGTCTGTCACTGTTCAGTTGCTCGTGAAAGAAGGGAGAAGTTTTGCTACAGAATAAGATACATTTCTTACCTGATTCTTTTACTTTTGTTAACTGACACTCACCTCATTCAGTCTCATATTTTGAATCAGAATGTTATTTGAAATGAAGATTTCTTTTTAGAGAGTGACATGTAATTTTTGTGGGAATAATTAATTTGCTAAATTATAGTTATTTCTTTAAGGCTAATAACCATAAACACAAGTTTTCTGTTGTGTCTTGTAAAAACTTAGAACTACTAGACTTAATCCTAGAGCCAGTATCAGTAGCACTGATTAGTTATTGCAGGTGATAGTATAAGTAAAGGCATGTTTTAATGATATCGTGCTGAGTTAGCAATGAATGCCTTTTTTTTTTATAAGGATTTTCTGAGTATCTTTAGATAAATTACAGAATTATATAATCTCTGCAGAAGAATGATGGCTAAAATATCCAAAGTGCGGTGTCTAGAGCTAGTAATCTCTATAACAGAGTGGCCTACTCCTCAGAGGTCCTGAAAGAGTCCATGAGATTTGGAAGCCTCTCCAGCTAGAGAAAACTGGTTAATGGTAATGATTATTAGCCATGATTCCATTCAGCAGACTGAACTGTTCAGTTTTAACAGTGCATTTTACACAGTTTGCTATGGTATTGCCTTTCGTACATTACTAAAAAGAAATGCAAAGATTTGCTGCAGTCTTGGTTGAAGCAGGAAGACTAACTCTGTTAACTAATGTGAATCATTCCCCATCTAGTTAGCCCAAAGATACTGGGTGTACTGTGATTACAGCAGTCAAGTTCTGTGAATTCTCTTTAGATGTCAGTAGTAGCACTGCCAATGATACACAGAATTTTTTACTTTACCACTCTGCTTCAACACTAATAGGAGAAATAACACTTCTCATTGCAATGAAAAACTGATTACTTAGTTCTGCCTTTTTTTCTCCTGTACTTCTGGGACTTAGGTATTTCCACAGGTGGACGGGTAAACCCTCGAGAAGGAATTGTACTTCACTCCACAAAACTCATTCAAGAGTGGAGCTCTGTAGATCTCAGAACCCCAATATCTGATGCTCTGCACTTGCCAGTCTGGGTGGACAACGATGGAAACTGTGCTGCTCTAGCAGAAAGGAAATTTGGTCATGGAAAAGGAATAGAAAATTTTGTAACACTTATCACTGGTACAGGTGAGTATGTTATAATTCAGTGAAAACTGAAACCATAACACCAGGACTGTCATTCAGGGGCTCATCTGGTTTTAAAAGTGTAAACACCTGTAAAATCCTGATATTAACTTCTTAAACCACAAATCCTTGTACCACTGTATCTATTTATACTTTTATTCAGGCAAATAAAACCTTTTTCATGGTATGTCTTTCTTGATAAATGAAGTTCTGCTAATGGTAGCAAGACAGTTTCTCAAAATACGCTAGAGTAGCTTTAGTTTATTCAGCTTTATGTCTTAAATTATTTCTCATCTGTCTGCAGAGGTTCAAGATCGGGGTATGTATGTAGAATAACTAGATAAGAACTGAGTAAGACAGGTGATATATCGTATGTAAATGTAGACTTTTCTTTTTAAGCATATAGACCTTTTGACCATTTACCACAGCATTTAGAATATTCCAAATGACTAGGGTTATTCTAAACAGCTGTTGAAATGCAGTATTAAAACATCTGAAATGAAAATCTCTGAAAATAAATAAATTTAAGGCCACTTCTGGTGTCAGCTTTGAGAAAAAGGGCATGACCCACAAGCTTAAAACATCTGTTGTAGCAGTGCAGTATCACCTGTAGATTTTAGAAGCTTGGAAGAAATTGCAGGATTTTGTTACATAGGAACAGGAGATAGCTACAAGCTTCCTTAGTATGCATGCTGAGCGTGGAGAAGTTTGTCAAATAACGGTCATTTATGGGCTTCAGTACAGAAAACCATGGATACACATTTTTACAATCTTTATTAGAATAAGCCAGTTTCAATGTCCTATGGAACTGGGGCCTTTTAAAACTGCATTTTACCTTTTAAAACTATTAGCTGGTTTTGTTGGTTTTTTTTTTTATCTTTGCAGGAATTGGAGGTGGAATCATTCATCAACATGAACTGATCCATGGCAGTTCGTTCTGTGCTGCTGAGCTTGGCCATATTGTAGTATCTTTAGATGGACCAGAGTGCCTGTGTGGTAGCCAAGGATGTATAGAAGCATATGCCTCTGGAACAGCATTACAGAGAGAAGCTAAGAAACTGCATGATGGTATCTATGTATTTTATTTTTTAAAACATTTAAATGATTCCTAAACTTCAGTGTAGTAAAAAAAAAATAAATTCAGAGAAGACATTTAAAAAACAGACCTGCCACTAGGAGGAGACAACAACAGGAACAGAGGGAGCTAGCTAGGAGGTCTTGTGTACAGGCAGTGCAGGAGCTGCAATAGCCTGCATAGTACCATACAATTCTTTTCTGGTTTTGGCAGTATGCTGGCAAGCCATTAGAACTTGTGGCTTCAAAGTTGCAATAAAAATATAGCAGAGTTCAGTTTCTCATTTTTAAGCATGCAGTACGGTTTTCAACTTGACAGCCATTCTTTGAGCTGTTGAGTTTCACAGGCATCATCTTTCAGCAACAGTTTATCAGTCTACTGACTGAGGTTGATAATGTTTATATTTGATTTTATGAAGGCTTGGTGCAGGTAATCAGACTTGTGAATTACTGCATTTGAATTTGATGCTCTCCTTTACAAACAGTTCCCTGAACTGTGACTACTGCTAAATTCAGGGCAGGATCGATAGCTCAGGTTTCAGACTTCATATGTAAATAGATATACAGAAACCTTAACTGCCTGTTTACTCCATTTCTTGAGTTAAGAGATCACCTTTTTTATTTCTTGGCTTTCTCTCCTCCCCTTCAAACAGAGGATCTGCTTTTAGTGGAAGGAATGTCAATGAAGAACGAGGAAGTTGTTAGTGCTGCACATCTCATTCAAGCAGCTAAACTTGGAAACACAAAGGCAGAAAGCATTCTCAGAACAGGTAAGAAGATAGCCAGAGGCAAGAAAACCCTAGCATGATTAGATTTTTGAGGATACAGAAATGGTAATGCACTGTAACACTTCAAAAGCGATGCTAATGTAGATTTGAGGACTTCTATCTGTACAATTACTAGCTGTAATGAAACGTTAAATGCAAATGTTGGGGAAAATGTGAGCAGGTGAACAGAGACTCTTCAATACTAATAAATAAGATTAAGAGTTCCTGAAAAGATCAGTTTGGTCTTAAGCGGGGGAAAAAAGAAAAAAAAAAAAAAAAAAAAGGTGAGGTCTCAAGATCTTCAAATTGAATAATCTGGGAAGACATTTTATTGTAGGCAAGTGAATGTCTTGTCTGAGCAAGCAAAAGCAATTCACCTGTTACTTTACATGGGATAATTTACTGTTTTACTAGCTTGAAACATAGAATCATAGAATCACCAAGGTTGGAAAAGATCAATCATCCCGTCCAGCTACACCTATCACCAATATTTCCCATCAAACCACGTCCCTCACTATAGCATCCACACAGTCCTTGAACGCCTCCAGGGATGATGACTCCATCACCTCCCTGCGTGGCCTGTTCCAGCACCTGACTGCTCCCTCAGAGAAAAAGTATTTCCCAGTGTCCAACCTGAATCTTCCCTGGCACAATTTGAGGCCATTCCCTATAGTCCTATTGCTAGTTAGGTGAGAGAAGAAGCTGACCCCACATCATGGTAACCTCCCTTCAGGCAGCTGTAGAGAGCAATAAAGTCACTGCTAAGTCTCCTCCAGACTAAACAATCCCAGCTCCCTCAGCTGCTCCTGATAAGATTTGTGCTCCAGACCTCTCACAGCTCCAGGACTGCAATGTATTTCTTACAGTGAGGGCCCCAAAACTGAGTGCAGTGCTCAAATTGTGTCCTCACCAGGGCCGAGTACAGAGCGATGATCACCTCCATGCTCCTGCTGGCAGCACTATTTCTATTACAAGCCAGGATGCCGTTGGCCTTTCTTCATACACATCTGTTAGCACTGAGAAGTTAGAATAATACTTTGCTATTTTCTTTTACAGTACAAGTGCGGTAACACACAGCTTGGTCTTTCACATCCATATCATGGAATAATGCTTTACTGAACTTTTTTTTTCCTTTCAAAGGAAAGATTAATGACAAACTAATATGGTCTGATAACATAAACTCAAAACTTGCTGCTATATGGAATAAAACATTTCTGAATATGGAGTTATTTGCTGCTAGCAGATCTATTTTACGAAAATGTGTTTGTACTGCTTGGAGCATTCCATGTAATTTCTTTTCAATATATTTTTTTTTTCAGCTGGTACAGCATTGGGACTTGGAGTTGTAAACATTCTGCACACCATGAACCCCTCCCTTGTGATCCTTTCTGGAGTCCTAGCCAGCCACTATGTTAATGCTGTCAAAGATGTGATACACCGACAGGCTCTGTCATCTGTTAAAAATGTGGATGTGGTGGTCTCAAATCTAGCAGACCCTGCTCTTCTTGGAGCTGCTAGCCTGGTACTGGATTACACTACCCGTAGAATATACTAGGTGCCTGGAAGAATTACAGAAATGAAACTATTCCTTATGGGTGGAGGGAATACTTTGCCCAACATCTTTCTTTGACTAGAGCAGCTACAGAATCAGAATAATGAATAGTTAGTGACTACTTCAACATTTCCTAATTGAGGTATTACCTTTTTGTATTTTTTCTAAATTTCATCAAACTTCATAGAAACTATTGTGCAATTCTGTTGATTTTAATCGCCTCTGTTGGCAAGCCCAGATGTTGCTTTAAGCATAGCTGAATTATTTATGAGTATATCTTAATGTATGGTAAGGAATATGTGTATTGTGTCAAATTATAACTAATACTTGGGGATCCGTTTCTCATTTTTCACCTTTGTGAAATGAGAAGTCTATAATGTGACCAGCTTTTCTATTTACAGGTTTCCACCCACAAAGTAAATATATACAATCACCAACAGCAGGTGTTAGTTTCTGTTGGTGGAAATAAGAAAGAAGCTCCATTTAGAAGTTGTGGTTTGTGAAGGACTTGGAAAGTATGGTTATTTATTATATCACCTTTAGAGGGCAGAGTCCCATTTTAGAAGCTTTGCATATGAAGGAAAAAGACAATGGTCTTGTGAGCTTGCAGACTGCCAGAGCAGTCCAAACTGACAAGTGTAGCAGGGAGCACCTTTGTGTTCTGGCTACAGCCTGCAGTAAAATAATTTTATTGTTGAGGTTTAATTTCACTTTATCGGATATGCTCAAGGGACGTAGTCTACACTTTTGTCTCCCAAATTAGCAGAGAGGGGACTTTATTCTTTGGTGGCCAGTTATCTGACAACCAGTAATGTGGTACATCTGACTGCCTTCTGAGAAATCTCATACACTGCACAGTGACATAGTGCATCTCCTTACCAGTGCTGGGGCTGCAGGTGAAGTGTCAGCGATGTCTTGCGTTCACCAACACCTCACAGGATGGAAAGTCAAATCTGAGCCTTATCCTCACAGTCAAGGTATTCATTGGCCTTGGAGCAGCTAACATATTAAAGGCTTGCCTCGTTGAAACAGCTTATATGCTGAGAGAGCGAGCCTTTTCTGGGACCTGGTTAGAGGCTGAAGATCACACAGTGTAGTCCTCTTGCGTGTTTAAGGAAGGCAGGCTGCTTTAACTAGACCTGTTTATACATAGCTCTGACTTTATTGATCAGCTTTTTAGTACACTTTCATGATACTGTAATACTGACAATTACTTGACACAAGAAGAAACTGAAAAAAAACAGGACAATCTACGTGGTCAGCTGTACTGGAAAGAAGACAGCTGCCAGAGAAACAGTCTTGTATCCTGGTGTTTAATGATCTAAACCATCTGCACCAGTCTTTCTCAGAACCAGCAAGTAAGGATATACTGGGTCTTAACCCTTTGCTACGTTGCATCAGGCTTTGAGTTCCTTTTCCTTTAGTGTCTGGATTTACTTTGTGAATCCCAGTAACATCAGTACTAGAGCAATAGCTCCATGAGCAGATTAAGAAGTTCGTCTTCCTCTACAGTGACAGCAGCTCAGGGCAGGGGTAACACTACTGAGGTTGTAACAGAGACATCACCCATGATTTGACCTTTCCGTCCTCCTAGCATCATGAGGAGTGTCTGATTAAAAGTGGGACCAGGTTTTTCTTTCCAGACCTCCCAATGCTCTGACATCTCAGCTAAAATTTTTCCTTAGCAGCTGAAGGGAGATGACAGGCAGTGACAAAATATGAGATTCAAACATTTCAAAACATTTGAAGTCTATTTTCTTTAAAAAAGGTGTCTCTTAAAGTGTTTTTGAAGTTGTTTTTTTCTGGCATCTGGACAAGAACCTGCTGTAAAGGGGCAAGTGCTGCAGAATTCCTTGGTTTTCCTGAGACATTTGTCAGTTTATAAAATTAAAAAGATGTTCATATTTAAAAGCACTGTAGTGACTGTTTGCTTTTTTGTTATTTCTTCTTCCCATGTTCAGAATCCTGTCCCACTTCAGGCACTTTTTTGTGCGAGCCAGAGGTTTTATGGGCACTGACTCCCAGTTGTATCCAGTGCTAGGGGAGAACATCTCTGTCTGGTTAATTGATGTTGACCTATGCATTTTAATTCACCCCACCTTGAACATCACGGGCCCTACAAAGCACATCAGCCTTTTTATGCATTACTGGGTGTGCAGAAAGGCAGTAGCTGAACATCTTTTTCCCAGCTATCACCTTTTTAGACTGCAAAGAAATACAGTACAGTGCAGTTTGGTGTAAAATCAGACTAAGGTTACTTCTTTATCAGAATGACCAAGGCAACAAGGACATGGAGAACACAGCCAGTTTTCTGCTGCCATGGGAACTGAGGAAAGCTTTTGTGTCTGCAGCCCCCCCCTCCTGGTCCCATACAAGTATCAGCAGTACCATAAGCAAGCCACAGATCTTAATGAACTTCAACTTTTAGCTGAAGAGGGTCTTAAACTTTTTTTTTCCATTAGTTTAAAAAGAGACAATACCTCCCCACACCACTCTTGCTTTGCTTTTACAATTAGGCCCTAATTTAGATGGACCATCCCATACTCAATTGCAGCACAAAGACCTCCACTGACAACCTTTCACAGTGGAGATCAGGCTGCACAGACTTGTGCAGACTACACCCAGTGCCAGCATGCTGCTGCAGCATCACTGCTCTGCAGAGGAACAAGCTTTCCCACGTGACAGCTACCACCAGATGAATCCTCTTTTGTCAGTCCCAACAGACAACCCCTTGTCCTTTCTCAAATACATGCCAGTCAACTGTACATTCTCCTCTCGACCAGCTGCACAGAAAAAAACAAACAACAATAAAACATACACATGAGCAAGGAACAGGCAAGCCGTAGTGTTTGTGGTTCACAGCTATTGACAGCTTTCACCTATATTCCTCTAGCTGAGCTTCCTCTCAGAGGCAGAAAGACGCAGGACAGTACTTGGGTTCCCATCTCCAACAAACTCGTGGTCTTGTCACCATCCCCCTTCTGCTCTACATATGCTCATTACCACTTCAGGCCAGTATGGTGCTGTCTGCCACCTGACCACAGGCTGAACAAAGCCAATTATATTCCAGAGTGAACAAGGTATTGTCTGCAGCTTCTCTGATGCTGCTTAAGGCTTGGTGCACATACAGCTGGAATTGTGTTTGAACGATGGTAAGTTTCCACATTTTCTGAGATTCCATTGACTGAGCTTTCTTTATTGGCCACATTGCTACTACAGAGACAAACAGCAACAGTGGGAAGAGTACTGAGCCTGCTCAGCTAGGCTAGGCACAGCACTGTCACACCACGCCAGAGAACAGTGGCAGATGCTGACTTCAGAAAGAAACGGTCAGCGTTCTGAAGCACAGACAAGGGGTTACTTAACGTTATCTTCTTGTTCTGTTGCATAAGTAATTAAAACAATTTTCAGGAAGCCTGAGTACTGCTGTGGCCCCACCTGGAACACTGTGTGCTCCCCAGTGCAAGAGAAACACAGGCACATTGGTGCAAGGACCACTGAGGTGACAAGTGGTATGGAGCACCTCTCCTACAAGGCTGAGAGAGCTGAGACTAAGCCTAGAAAAAGCAGAGGCTCAGGGGGATCTTACTGATACGTAAGAATAGCTGAAGGGAGATGATAAAGATGGAGTCAGGCTCTTTTCAGAAGTGCCCAGTGTCAGGAGACCACAGGCGAAAGCTGGAACACAGGAAGTTCCTTCTGAACACCAGTGAACTTTAAATCTGAGTCTAGAATCCTCCCCAAACTGAGCTAGGCTTTCAGCTCATGATGAGAAAATACTCTCCACACTAGCTAAGCTACTGTATGAAAGACTGGAATTTAATCTGAATGCTGGGTGAGATGGGAGCACCAAAGAAGAAACAAACATTTCCAAACAAGTTCGTTTCAAGGCACTTTAGGACAGAGCTGCAATCCAGTTGCCACACAAGCAGCAGTCAAATTTCTCTTGCCTTTGCTTGTCAGATCAGCTGCAGACAGCCTCCACACAAAAGGGTTTTGCACGTGAAACCAGCGTTAAATACTTACATGGCAAAGAAAGACAGTCCAACAAGCAGATGAATGTCAGAGACTTTTAACTACTCAATGCCCTTGTATTATTTTTCTAGCCTAAAATGTATAGCTGGAGTGAGCCTGCCACATAGCAGAAAACTACACAGAACAGCTTACCTGCAGGAGGTAGTGTCCTTGGTTCCACCAGAAGTGAGATAAGCTCCTTAACAAGCCCGGTGCTCCAGTTTCCCAAAGCTTCTATCTTGTGTAACAAATTGGATAAGGAAGCGGTTCTAACTAAAGCTTTCTTAAAGCTTTTGAGGGCTTACAGAGACAATCAGGACAGGCTCTGAGGAATCAGAAATACTGCTGTCTAGTCATTCACTAGCACAGTGAAATCTCTAACAGTTTAGAGAAACATTTCATTTAAATAGTCCCTGTGAAAAGGGTGCAGGAGAGCATCTCAATTCATCCAGAGTCAACACATTTTGCAGTTTAACACATCTTTAATATCAGTAACACTGCAAGTGACTTCTCAGTGCAAATAGCACAGAGAGTACAGGAGGTTCTCTCATTTAAAACAAAGACAACATGAGGAAGAACATGCAATCAAACAATGATCAGCTATAGATACATCGTGTTTGGTCCAAAAAAAACATTGAAACAATTAATCCAATTACAGCAAACTTAGCTTCTCTGAGTAAGGTTAAGATATTGCATTTGTAGTGTCTCCATTGTGCCGTCCTTCAGCGAACCAGCGGAGCCTGCTTGAGTGAGATGAGGACTGAACGCATGCGGGACACATCTTTAGCCTGCTTAGTAGACTTGGGATTAAAGTCACAGAGCTGAGCCACACGTTCCCACTCAGTGCCTGGGAAAACATCTTCTGCATCACTCACAAAGGCTTCTTCAGCTGCCCTGAAAGCAATGCAATGGACCTTGTGTTAATGTCCAACATAAGGCATTCCTTCCCACTTACAGGATGCAGTTCTTTTCATCATGTTTAGTAAGAAATGTGACCTGACAGCTGCTTGTGAACATTATGGCTACTTAAGCTCCCACTGCCCAAGCCCTGGAGATGGAAGTAGGTTGCAGTAGTATGCTGTGCACAAGCAGTGCAAAAGATTGCTGTGTAAAATGTTGGAATACAGGTGTTTGGTTTTAAGAGTAGTCAATGAGTTATTGCCTACAGGAGTCACCACCCAACTAGCCAGAAGGTAAGGTACTCCTGTGCAGATATTTTATTTATGGAAAAATGCCCAAGTCTTAAATATTTAAGCTTCCGACACTTGATGGCTTGCTTTGGACACTTGCCAACTAGAAATTTACAGTTCCCTGCAAGCACGTCATAGAACAGATTCCGTTTGAGGATTTAAATCAGCCACAAGGCTCTTCAGGCCATCATAAAACTATCTGCTGATGTTTCCCAATGCTGTACAGAAGCAGCATAAATCAGAAGGAACGTAAGTAATGAATTCCATGCCTGTGGGTGCTGTAGTCTAAAGCACAACTTGGCAGTTAGGATGACTCATCTGAAGTCAGCTAGCAGGATAAACATGTTTCCCCTCTTCTCACCCTAAGGATACTCCAAGAAGGTTTTTTACAGTATGTACAGGTTAGCGCCAATGGCTTCCCAGCAGTATCCTTCTGGCATTTCTGTGCCACCAACAGCATTGCTTCAATGCATGTGTAACTCTCCAGTATCATAACTCTGGGGCCCTGGTAGCTGCCTGAGTACAAGAGCAGTAAGCATTGAGAGATCAAACCAAATCCATCTACTCCAACAAGCAGTACAGAAAAAGCAGTGAGGATGACTCCCCATGAGGGTTCAGCACTGTTCACAGGGATGATAAGGTTACAGACACCACTGAAGACAAGGATCACTACAACACTGCTACTTTATGTGACATGACACTTTTAAGGGGCAGTGAAGATTTTTTACTTAACTGTTCTAGGCTGTAGCAAGGATGATTTATGTTTGTGCTTTAAGGTGAAGAGAAGAAAAGAAACGAGAGAAAGTTTAAGTCAGATATAGAAAATGAGAATGAGTTTAATGCAGATGGTCAGCTGGCTCAACATGCACTAGCAGCTCGGCCTACATTCAGGAAGCATGCTGCCAATTTTATTCTGCAGCACTTGCACTGCACATTTACTACAGGAAAACAAGGATTTTATTGGAAAAATCTAACTCCAGGAGACTTCAGAATAAAGTCAAACACCACCTGTAAATCCATCATTTCACAAGTCTTGCTTTACATCCATCTACAATTAGGAAATGATTTCCACACTTGACCTTCAGTATAAATGCACTCAAAGCCACACCATGGTTCACCAGTACACCTTCTAAAGGTGTCACTCTAGAATCTGTGACATGGCCATCTCTCAAGTCAAGTCTACAAATTAAGGGAAGAAATTAAAATACATGAACAAGCCAACAAACATTGCAACCCTTTTACCCGACAGAAACAACGCAACTACTGGGGCTTGAAAATCATGGCTGTCTTCTCACTGACCCATGGGTCTGGCAATAAGTCTACACATAGGTGCTCATAGGTATTTTACCAGCAGCTAATGCCAGTTTCCTAATACCACCATCTTGGTTTCTTCCTCATGTTCTCTAACAGCATCCTAAATTCTATAGGCACCTCTTCTACCTTGACTTAAGCGTGTGATATCTTCCTCTTGCACTATAAGCAAATCTCATTTTAATATTTTTCTGATTTAGGCAAATTGCACAGACCAGGAACACAATGCCTATTACAAAAAATGCAGTTATACATTATGCTTCACCATGGAAGTGATAGGACTAACCACAGCACCCACACGAGACTAAATCTGACAGTAACCCCATACATGCACCGAAGCGTCTTGCTGTACTGGCCTGGAAGGACAGTAAACTGTGAAGCCCAACGAATTACAGGCTACTGAGTCACTGACCAAATTCCTCTGGTATGTACATTACATAGTTTAAATGTGCTGGATGTGATCCTCACAGGAAAACAGCTCTTAGTGCTGTAGACCAGAGCCAAGCCAAACCAACCAAGCAAAGCTATTTGCTTATTCTACGTATGCTGGCTGAAGTATTCAGCAGAAGGCACCTTTGGACATTCAGCACTGTTTCTGTCCTTCTTCATTACCTAGCTGACTGACAGACAGAATTAGTAGTTAAGCAACATACACATAACCAATCAGGTCAGCGAAGGGTTGTTTGTAGAAAGCTTCATCTGCCACCCTAGGTAGCAAACAGTCCAACAGGCAGGCAAGCAGGCAGGAGAAAAGAGATAAGGATGAGAAGTACAGAATACAACTGAAGGCAGTTTTAAAAAGCAAATTCAACTAGCATCTCCTACACGCACTGAAACAGGGAAGCAGCTACCATACAATGTACCAATTAATTTACTGACTAGCTCAGAGGAGCAATTTAAAACCTCCCCTATATCACAGAAAATTAGGACCACCTAGTTTAGGGCTAGTCCTAGTGTTCACATGAGATCATCTCCAGATAGCAGACTACCTAAAGGAAAGATCTCACACCAAGCTGATGAGAACACTGAACACGCCCTCTGATCAACACTTTATTTTTCTGATTGCAGTTCTTTTTAAACTGGTCTTTCTCCAGAATGCATACCCTGATCTCAAACCACTGACCAAGATAAAGCTAAAGGGGTAATGAGCTCTATGAGCTCTTGCCACAACTTTTAACAGCAGCAATCCTGTTTTCAGCCCAACAAAAAGACTGTGCCTGAGGAAATGGAATTGTCAAATCTATAGTTCTGTAGAAAGTATAAAGTCTCCTTTTATCATTTAGTAACTAAGGGATCACTTATAAACCTGCTAGCCCTTTAGATATGAAAAAATTACATTTCAAAAAGCATTTCAGCTTGAAGTCTGTAGATTACCAAAGTTTACAGCAGCCCCAGTGATTACCTGAAAAAAAAATGACACTGGCAGCCTTAAGTCAGAAATGAAGACCTAAGTGTTATTAAGTCAGCACTATCATATTTACCTTTATGTAGCCAGAAGTCAAAATTCTGCAGGGAGCTTCTAAAGAAATGTAAGAATTTACTAGACTGTGCCTGTGTTTAATTCTTCACTCACAGAACTGTTTATTTCTCAGAAACTTCTACAAGAAGCAGCCAAAGGTTTTAAGATATCTAACAAAATAATCTGTATCAAAGTAACTAGGAGGGTACTTTTAAGTTTCTGAGAAGAGGCAAGAAAGGCTGCTAGCTAATCACTGAAGAGCTGTGCAGCTAGGTACATACAAAGAAGTCAGCAGACTGATCAACTCTGTGCAAGTTCAAGTTTCATCTTAAGGAAGATTCAGGAATTGCTCATTATTTTAACATGCACTTAATGTAACCTCTAAAGAAACACACTAGTCTACAATGGGACGCTCATCTCTTAATTGGATAGGTTACTTAAGTGGGCTGAAGGACTAGTGCCTTAGGATACAGTAGACATTCTACTCTTGTCTCCTTCACCTCACCACTTCCACAGCCAGCAATATTGCTCTTCAGATGGCTGGAGAAACCTTACCTGTTGCTAGCTTTTGTTTTCTGCAGCTTTTCATCTTGTCGGGCATACCACTCCTCCAACTCCTTTATAGCTTTCTCCTTCCATTCTGCTTCTTGTTTTCTTGAGTTAGCATCTAAAGATTCAAGAATTGATTTGTCAGTCACATTTGTTCCAGTTGGATTCCATTAACATTTCAAGTGTTAGTTCAAGGTGTACTCTAGTGCAAATTACTACTTGATCCACTCAAATATGGTTTATGAGGTTCCCTGATTTAGGCTAAGGGAATGCTAAAGCCCTCAACATTCAGAACATTAGCTAAACAGAATGCCCCTGTGCAGAACTGAGACAGTCCAGTTCAGTCTAAGCATCTGTAGACTAATTATAATTCAGTAAGGCTGCTAGCCTGCAAACAGTTCTAAAAAACTGTCACCTTGCTATGGCTGTTCTAGAATAAAGCTCAGTGAAGTCACTGTACTTGCTTTTACACCCAACTCACAGTTCAAGATAGGCTCATCTGTTCTAACTAGCATAAAAGAGGAACAACAGGCTCCGCTCTGCCTGGAATCATGTTCAGAAGGTTGTCCTGACAGTCTCAAAGTAAGGCCTCCTCCTTAGTGAAACTGGAAAGCACACCAGTTTATAGGATCTTAGAAGCTGTCCACAGGTAGATGTGGCTGCAATTGACAGCTGAAATTAGTTACAACTTGGTTATTTAAATTTGCTGTTGGATTAATAGCTACATGACAGCCTCAGCAATCTTAAAATGAGCCATCTCCTCCCTTGCAAAAAATGGGCTGACATTTGCATCTACTCATCCTTTTCTGCTGATAAAAGCTGTTCAGTTTCTGTTACAGAACTGAGGAACTAACTGGTAAGTTAAGCACAGACACTTTAGTAGTCTTGAAGAATTCAGAGAACCACTTGCTTGTTAACTCCTATACCAATATTAACTGTTTGCTTACTGGAAGTCTTATCCCCTGAGCTTGCCACTCAAGCAAAGAGCTAGAAGCCATTGTTTGAAAAGCTTTCCCGACGAAGAAACTGCCACTTCTGAGTTTCAACCACGACTACTTCTACAACAATCTCCTTACCAAGCTGTTCAAGGCGCTCCTTTTGCTCTTCTCTCCACTTACGAATGCTCTCTGGTTCTGACTGCAGTCGATCTACTTGTGATATGGCAGCATAGCAGTCTGTTGGACCACTGCTCTCCTTGGGAGAAGGAACAGTAGCGTCATTTGTACACTGAAACTGTACATTTCAGATAACTGCCTGCAAGCTACACAAAAAGATATTTGAACTGAACATATTATTTCTTTTGATGCTATACCACATGATGAAAAAATCTCTTGCTATAAAGTACAGCAGGACTGATGTAAATTAATACAGAGTTGCCTCTAGCAACTTAGGATCAAACAAATTCAAGCATTCTGAGAATTCAAATTGTGCCAGAGGTCTGACCAAAGAAAGCAGAAGACTGCTCCTAGAATCTCAGTTGTGGGCCTACAAAACCCCCAGCTCATTTTACATTAAATATCTGCAATGAAAGTGTATGTTTGGAGGGTCGTTTTGTGCACAGGAGATTGAAGTGTTCTCTGTAATTTGTATTTGTCTGCTTCAGAGAAATTTGCAAGCCTTAAAGGAAGCTGGCTTCCAATATCAGTCAGAGCTATTACAGAACTGGGACTGCTATTAGCTGCTTAGAACACAAGATGCACTGTTGGTTTTCTTATTAAATGTTCAACTGTAAGTGCTAGGCCACCTTTCATCATACAATAGTTCAAAGACCTGCAGAGCATAAGTTCATAAGGTTGGAAAGGACCTACAAGATCATCTAGTCCAACCATCCTCCTATCACTATCCCTACCCAACTACTAAATCAAATCCCTTAGCACCTCATCTAAACGCTTCTTGAACAGCGCTAGGGATGGTGCCTCAACCACCTCTCTAGGCAGGCCATTCCAGTGCCTGACCACTCTTTCAGAGAAAAAATGTTTCCTCAGGTCTAATCTAAATCTTCCCCGGCGCAACGTGTGGCCATTCCCTCTCGTCCTGTCATTATTTACCAGGGAGAAGAGGCCCACCCCCTCCTCACCACAACCCCCCTTCAGGAAGTGGTAGAGTGCAATAAGGTCTCCTCTGAGCCTCCTCTTCTCCAGACTACATTAGACATTCAAAGATAAACACATTGCCACAGAGTATACTCCAACTGTTTTCATTGGTTCACCCTGCTTTTAATAAATGAAATACCTCATCAAGTGGAACCTCCATCAAAGCAGTCAATTAGAACTGTAAACAATCAAGCTATTTCATATAACTTTTACTGTATGAGACACAGAGGACCAATAACAAGCAGTTTTCCCAAGAATCTCACAGCAACAGTGAAGATATAAACATGGTTTCAATGAAAGCAGTTTGTCTTCATCCATCTCAGCGTTTGCTTATGTCCATGGAAAAGTAGCTTAATACACTGTTTCCTTTTCACTATCTATCTAAAGAGGGCTATCTAAAGAACTTTCTCAACTTTCTCCCTGACACAGACAAAACATTGTCTATAGCATGAAAAACATGCTTTCATAATGTGATGGAGCCACTTGCCAGCAATTTAGTCATGCAACTTTACATCACTAAAATATATAATATTTTCAGTCAATTTGTTCCTTAAGACCAATTTTGATAAGACAAGTTATTCTTAACAAGAAAACAATTCAGAAAACTTCAGACAGTAAGTAGGTAGTCAGAACATGTTCCATTCAGTTTACTAGCCAGCACCAAGTAAATGTTAAGTCATACTACAGAGCCTGTCAGCCTGCTCACAGTGGTCATGTACCATTCAACAATAACTCAAAATAGAATGCTTCTGTAGGAGGTCTTCAAGTTCAGAGGAGGAGCATACTGAGAGCAGCTTTACGAGGTCATGAGACAGGAGACAAGGATATTAGAGAAGAAACAGCAAGTGCAAGTCTAGACTGAAATAAGTTTCCACAGTAGAACTGCACATTCAAAGCACAGTGTACTTCTGCCTTACCTGATAGACAACTCCATTCATCACTCCATCAACAGCACCTGTAAAGAAATAACTGTAGTTTAACCATTTGAGAAAAACAATACAATTGGATTTACTGAATGGTTACTTGCCTGGAAAGCTTTATTACAGCATCCAGTATAGGAGTTATGTAAGTGATTGTTAGCCAATAGCACATATGGTCAATTCCTTATCTCTGCATTTTTCTTCCTTTTCCAGGACACAAGAAAACATTGAGTCATTATTCTTCGGAACTAAGACAGTTCTTCACAAAGTTTTGCTATAGGCTACTCAAAAAGCAGAGCTGATATTGTTGAGAAGTTGCCATGGGGAACGTTCTGAAGTTTCTCCCATTTTCTCATCCTTGCCTTAGAAAGTGAATAGTAGACAACTGTTCAGAAGTTAAGCACGAATTACTCTTTTCACACTACCTGGAAGACTAACAGTCAGGTAAGATAAAACTTTCTAAATCTTATGATGGTTTTGTAACCTCCTAACTCCTAGCAAGTCCAAGAACTATATTAACATCCCCACTAAAAATCACCTTTCATGTTTCTTCTGCAGTGACACATTTGATAGCTTACTACTTTTCCAGCTCCATTATTCCTTCTGAAACAACACAGGTAATACAGCCTCTTGAACAGGATCAGCTGGAATCCTTGTCACAGACGCTTAAAATCCCTTATCAGAAGGGACACCTGAGAACACGCATCAATTGTGAGGCAAGTAATATACATAATTGTGAGGCGTCCTGTAACGAGTGGTGTCCCCCAAGGGTCAGTTTTGGGGCCCATCTTGTTTAATATCTTTATTGATGACCTAGACGAGGGAATTGAGTGTATGCTCAGTAAGTTTGCAGATGACACAAAGCTGGGAGGATGTGTCAAACTGCCTGAGGGTAGGGAGGCCCTTCAGAGGGATTTGGATAGGCTGAACAGCTGGGCTGAGCTCAATGGGATGAGGTTCAATAAGACCAAGTGCCGGGTCCTGCACTTTGGCCACAATAACCCCATGCAATGCTATAGGCTTGGGGCAGAATGGCTTGAAGAATGTAGAGAGGAAAAGGACCTGGGGGTGTTGGTTGATGCTCGGCTCAACATGAGCCGGCAGTGTGCCCAGGTGGCTAAGAAGGCCAACAGCATCCTGGCCTGTATTAGAAATAGTGTAGCCAGCAGGAGCAGGGAGGTGATCATCCCCCTGTACTCAGCTCTGGTGCGGCCGCACCTCGAGTACTGTGTTCAGTTTTGGGCCCCTCACTACAAGAAGGACATTGAGGCCCTGGAGCGTGTTCAGAGAAGGGCAACAAAACTGGGGAGGGGCCTGGAGCACAAGTCTTATGAGGAGCGGCTGAGGGAGCTGGGATTGTTCAGTCTGGAGAAGAGGAGGCTCAGAGGAGACCTTATTGCACTCTACCACTTCCTGAAGGGGGGTTGTGGTGAGGAGGGGGTGGGCCTCTTCTCCCTGGTAAATAATGACAGGACGAGAGGGAATGGCCACACGTTGCGCCGGGGAAGATTTAGATTAGACCTGAGGAAACATTTTTTCTCTGAAAGAGTGGTCAGGCACTGGAATGGCCTGCCTAGAGAGGTGGTTGAGGCACCATCCCTAGCGCTGTTCAAGAAGCGTTTAGATGAGGTGCTAAAGGACTTAATTTAGTAGTTGGGTAGAGATAGTGATAGGAGGATGGTTGGACTAGATGATCTTATAGGTCCTTTCCAACCTTATGAACTTATGAAGTATTTGAGTTCATGAAACTATTTAAGTCTCCAGTACTACGCAGAAGGCAGTAAGATTTTCAGGAACACCTCTCCAGAACAGTAGTATGTTCCATCTGCCTGTGCAATATATAAAGGTATTAACAACTTTGCCTCATCATCCATAATGTTACACTGGATAAGCCCATCACATGTGTTTCTGCCACACTAATACGCTCTACACTGAAAGCTGAAACTGTAACCAAGTCAATAAACAGCAGACAGAAACTCAAGTTTATTTCACATCAGCTTCCTAATTAAGAAAGAACTGGCTTGAGAGGAACAGGAAGCTTACAGCATCTGTCTCCTTCATAGTAGCTATCCTTTATATCATTTAATGTCAGCTTTAAGTTCCCTCAAAGCAAATTTGCAGAGACCACTGAGCACACACTGAATCACGCAGTTACAGCTACAACTAACAATTCTCCTCATTAGGTTTAGAAAGATTAATGCCCACAAAGGAAACCTGTTTACACTTGGTGCTTCATAAGGATCCTGTAGCTTCTCACCTTTTTTGACTTGGCTGGAATTACAGCTAAGCCAGAATCTGTAACTTGTATTGACAGAAACCACCTGAACAAGACAGCTGCCTACACTGCCCAGCTGGGAAGAGCTAAGAGCAACCTGCAGCAGCAGACAGAACCTAGATGAAGAGAGAACCCAAGAAAAGTTAGTCTTGAAATAAACGTTCTTTCATCTCCATAGGGAAGGCAGTAGTTCAATGGGACTTACTCTGGAAACACTGAGTGAGCAGCTAGGCAAGAGGGCTTACATCTTTAAGATTTTTTCTTGTCATAATACAAGGAGAACTCTCATTAAAGTCTTCAGCATTCAGGCTGGTAGTTTAGAGGTGAAACAAAAACATGCCTGCAGAGGTGAAAAACAGATGTGCTTGTCTTAGGACTATTTTTATTCTGCTTAGACACTAATTGGTACCGCAGAAAGTATTGTTAGAGGGCACACAAGTAGGCATTAAAAATACTACAGCTTTCCATCTGTTTTAAGCTTCCTACGACTTGTGATTACAACGCTGAGTCAGCATGCTGACAGTGCACATTGCCTGATGAAAATAAAACAGGACAGTACTGTTATGATATCGTGTGCCAACAACACAAGTACACTAACTGGAACAGAATCAATAGTCAAATATTCTCTCCAACTCTCCAGACTCAGTGTCTGAGTAACTCAGTAAGAAAGCTAGAAAACCTCTTTGCCAGACTTTGTTTCAGCAAGCAAAGCTATCTGTGTATAAGATTACATAGTTCACAGAAGGATATCACTTTGTATACAACTTAAAACAGTTAAAAACAACTGGGCTAACTGTTTTTAACACTTACGAACAACGGCAGTTCTCTACTGGCCTCAGAGTCCCTCCATACCAAACACTTAAAGCATCTTAAAGCTCCTAAGTTAACACCACGCTTTTTCATAGGTTCATAAGGTTGGAAAGGACCTACAAGATCATCTAGTCCAACCATCCTCCTATCACCATCCCTACCCACTGAACTACTAAATCAAATCCCTTAGCACCTCATCTAAACGCTTCTTGAACAGCGCTAGGGATGGTGCCTCAACCACCTCCCTAGGCAGGCCATTCCAGTGCCTGACCACTCTTTCAGAGAAAAAATGTTTCCTCAGGTCTAATCTAAATCTTCCCCGGCGCAACTTGTGGCCATTCCCTCTCCTCCTGTCAAAAAGTTATGAACATCCCATCCTCCTTGGTGCCCTCTTCTGAGCTTCAGATAAGGTAAAGAAAACACCCAAGCATCCACAGCTCCAGAACATGCTGGCAATAGAGTAACAAACTTCCAGAGTTCCACCCAGACAACTTTCAGAGGCCAAGCCCTTGAGGAAAGCAGAAGCTGTATCAGCTGTTTGCATACACAGGAAGAAAACAGCAGTTGAGCTTGCCAGAAACAGACAGCTGGAATCAGTGTCCTCCACATGTACAATAGCTTACAAGAGAAAAGGCGGAGTAACTTGAAGATAAGTGCAACTGTTTTTTCATTTCAGTCCTAAAAATCAACATCTAGTGAATATGCAAAGTTAAGCTTCTAGTTGAGAGGAACAGCCTAGGAAAATAATGCAACTTCAGGAATTGGGCAGATCAAACTGAGTTGTCAGAGGCCTTCTAAAGTGAAGATCAACTACTTTGAAAGTGATCCAAAAAAACTGATGCACAGAAATTTAACAGCTTTGCCACAGTTAAGCAAGGTATTATCAGCAGCACTGGGGTAGTGTTGAGATAACCCTCCAAGAACACTCCTCCAGCCCATCATTCGTGAAATTTCACTTGTATTACATATTCATTACATTCCTGAATTCATTATCCTGTCCACCCCGATGACTGACTAACAGACAAGGCCTTATTTAGCAATCTTCGATGTCAGATGTCATCTAAAGGCCTAGTGTCATGATGGTCCATTGTTAGTCCTTGGGGGTCACTTACTTCCTCTCCTAGCACAATCTTTTGTCCTAAAGATTGCAGTGAAATGCAAGGACAACCTGCCAGGTCTCTGTACAAACAGATTAGGAAGACAAAGGGAAATATCTTGACACTCTCAGTCACATTTAAGGTATTTGATTTATCTTGCCTTGTTAAAGCAGAACAGTCTTACAACATCTCTCCAGCTACAATGCTACCTCATAACTATAATCCACAACATTCAAAGACTACTGCAGTGTTGCAAGCAGGCATTACCAGAATATTTTCTGTAATTACTTCTTCAAATCAAAAGCAACTCCTTGCTCTAAGACCCCACAGCTACGCAGCACAAAACAGTTCCAGCCTTGTTTACTAGTCTCTGTGAAAATTTACTGTCAACACAACAGATGAAAGCTATTGGAAGAACCAGACACAGGACCATGTAGATTAACACTTCTAACTTAAGCCCAAGCATTTTGTACTTCATGGATTAATTCTTACTGGTGTCTTCCTATCAAGCTAGGCTTTGGACAACATCTTCCATACAACTGAAAGTACATTCAATTCAACTCGATATACAAATTGTGCTTTTATGAGCTACTTTTACCATTTTTTAAATACTGAGTATTCCCTTCACTGCATATCTTCAAAAAAGTAGCAGTCTGAGGGTGTTGTTTCCTTGTTTGTTTTTTAAGATAGCAATACAAGAAATTGAGGAAGAAATAGGTTTGCTAGACAAAACCTCATAACTATGAACGTGGGTAAAACAAAAGATAAAAACAGACTAGGAAAAGGGCTTCTTTACTCATTAGTTTCAGTCTGCTGTCACAAAACACAGTTCTCATTTTCACTATAATCAATAGCAGAAAGTGTGGTCTAGTATCTGCAATAATGCTGTACCACAACAGCTTCTGCAACTTTCCAATAGGCATAGTATTCCCCTGTAAAGTGCAAAATAAATGTGCTTATTTTTACCGTGAGCTTAATGATAACTAAAAAAATGCTACCATATGGGGCACTTCTAAACTTTGAACAGTTAAGAAAAAGCAATAGCCACTGACAAGTAACTCATTTTGTCTGTGATGCTAACTAGCTCAGAAGGAAACAATCCTTTCCTAATGATGTTTTCAAGCAAATTGATATTTAATCCCTGAGCGATTTAAATTCCTTAACTCCTAGAGAGGCTCATGTGCCTCTATTCAGAAGATGGATAAGCATCATTTGCTGAAGTTCATGTAAAAACAACAGAATGTGAAACTAAAAATCAACATTTGAGACTAGACAGCCTACATTAAACTTGAATAGTATTTTCATGATTAACATAAAACTGCTTGCCACTGAATATCAGAAGCTACCAAAAAGCTGTCACAGGATTTTTATATTGACACAAATGGTGGAAGGTAGGTACCTTAACCCAAATACATTAGCTCCTGTTGAGTGGATACAGCAAGTGAATGTCTACAATTGTTTTCTCATTGTGGGAACAGAATGTTGTTTCTGCAGAAGAACAAGATAAGATTTTAGTTCACGGTCTCTGTGGCCACCTAGCATCACAGAGATTAGAAATAAAGACTGTAAATGGATTAACAGTATACAGGTGTCACTAGTAACAATTTATGTTTAGCCAGTATGAATATATATGCAATATTTTGTCGCATGACATGCCCAACTGAAGCGATGGCATGTTGGAACTTGCCTGTCTGAAGAGGCTTCAGGAAGACCTGACACTCCCCCGGTGCTCTTTGTTTAAGAAAAGAAATGTTTCTTGGACTGAAGGGAAGAGGCCTTGGAGAGAATCACCATGTAAATATGATAAAAGTTCTGAGACACCTGAGACAGGATGGCAAGTGGCTGGCAGCGAGATAACGTAAGAATGCCTAAATACATGAAGTTCACAACTGACCTTGAGCTTAACTACTGGGTTTTTTTAATACACTTAGGTTAAACACTGTGTTGGGCAAGACAGCATGTTTCTTACAAACTTACTTAAGGAAGCTGGTGACTGTTTCTCATAATATTCCAAGTTAATGATCTTCACACTCCCGTAGAGAACTGTCTCAGCTACAACTCTTGCCTAGCACTGACGAAAAAAACTTACCCAGAAGATCCATGAATCAGGACTTCAAGAAAGTTATGGTTAAAAAAAGTGAATAAAAAGTAAATACACAAATCCCTGACCATAGTGCTTTAAGGATTTACTTAGATTTTTTCTTAAGAACAGATATAAATAAAATAAACTTGCATTTACCACCAAGGGAGTTTAATAAGCTAATAAGGACTGTGTTATAAGATGCTTGTTAGGGTGCTGACTGAATCATAAGAAGTCTTAGAGAGAAATGGCAACAGAAACTATGAATACACGTGCCACCTGAGCTAGTACATTTTGCATTACTGCAAATTGCATTTTCTGTTTTTCCTGGAAGGGAATATAGGCTTCAACAGCCAACAAACATATGCTGTATTAAGAAGGTAACCGCCAGAAGCCCAAAAAGATAATCAGCTATGCCTATATAACAGGTCAGAGCATCAATTAAATCCAAATTCATAACAACAACAAAAAAAATTGATATACAGACCACACCTAGACTCCACAGATTCTTGGATCAAGTTATAATATCCCCTGCACTACGGCTCTCTTTCAACAGAGAAGTTCTCCAGTAACAGTTCTGTGAAGGAACAGAAAAATTTCTTCAAACACAACTTAACTACTTTTCCATTTCAACCCAACCTGGAAGCATTTAACAAGCTGGCAAGTAACCACACTGCAGTAGCCAGAAAACAGAAGTCCAGTTCTAGCACCCTGCAAGATGCCAACATTTAACAACTTTCTTCTATAATATATAAGGCAAATGTTTCAAAAAGCAACGTCTGAGGCTCCTGAGAGAGGGGAATTATACAGGGTCTGTTTCTGTCTTATAAAGTACACAACTCATGTTATATCTGCTATTGGAACAGGATGGTGTTGTAATGATTACCCTCATTTTCAGTGCTTGAGGATGTCACTTCATTTGAAAAAGACATTCATGCGGAAATACCCAGTCTGTATAGCCTACCCTTCATGAATGTGCTAGTTTATAAGGGCTGCAGTATCTCTAAGTTAGCACTGAATACAGCAGGTCTCCATTACTTAGCTCACTTAACTGTGCTTTGTTCCAAGGGCTTTTCATTCCAAAGATGTCCCAGTAGCGAACTGATGAGCAAAGTAATTCAGCTTAGCCCAGAGGGGGTGTCTGACAGTTTTGGAAGGGATAAAGGAACGGCCTCTCGAGATCAAAATGCACTCCGTGAGCGCGGACAGGAGCACGAGACAAGTCCTCCAGCAGCACTTCACCAGCGTTCAGAACGCTCGCAGCTCCTTCCCAATTGGAATTCACATTAAAGACCTTAGTGCCAGACGCTCAGCATGGCTTCAGCTGCTGTCACACTAACGGAGTGCCCCCTCACCCTGATGCCCCGAACACACAACCACGCTCCTCACAGCGCAGCATCCCGTTCTGCAGCGTCAGTTTTCTCACCTTCTGTACAAAGGTTACAGAGGCACAACAGCCTGAGCAGAATTAAACATTAGCTCACGGACGCGAAAGCGGATCGCCGCTTCCGAGCGGACCACCGCCGCACGGAGCTCCGCGCACAGCCCGGAGTGCCCCGCTCCGGGCACACGGGGGCCGCGGAGCGAGGCGGCCCCGCCGGAAGGCGGCGGGCAGGCAGCCGGGCCCGCAACGGCGCGGGACAGGGGCCGCGGGGGACAGGGCAAAGGGAGGCCGCGGCCGTACCGGAGTCGAAGCCGTCCGCCGCCTGCAGCGCCTCCGGCACGTCGCCGCTCTCCAGGATGCCGTACCCCTCGTCGTTCTCGATGCCCGCTATCTCGTTCTCCTGCTGCGCCAGGAAGGCGGCGGCAGGGTCCTCTTCGGCGCCGTCCGCCGCCCCGTTACCGGCGGTGGCCGGCGGCTGCTGCGCGCCGAAGAACTCCAGGTTGGCCATGGGGACGAGCGGCGCTGGGCGGGAGCGGACAACGGCGGAACGCGGGCCTGAGCCTCCACACAGTAATCGCCGCGGAAGTGGAGCACCCTCCGCCCAGGCCAATGGGAGGCGGAGCACCGCCGGGTGGCAAAGCCAATCAGCGAGCGGAGAAGGCGGGGCTAACGGAATCCTCCGCGCGCCTAAGTGGGTTCGGACCAATCAGCGTCAAGAGCGTGGGGGAGCCGAGAGAGAAGGGAGCGGAAAGGGGGCGTGGGGTGGGGAATGCGCAGGCTCGGCTGTGGGAGCCGCGCTTGGTGTCTGGGGGACAGGTGTATCTGTGGGCAGGTGTATCTGTGGGCAGCAGTGCTGTCTAAAGCGCACAGGTCTAATGCCAACGTCTGTGGCAAGGCCTCTGTCTCCACTTAGGTGCTGCCTGTAAGTCCACGCGTGTCATAGCACATTAGAGGGATGCCATCCTGGCCTACCTTCCAACACGGTTCTGCAGGTGGCCAAATACGCAGAAGAGCATCCATGGAAGTTAGTTTTTGCCTACTTGAATTAGACAAGACAAACTGGATGTTGAGGTAGGTTTTGTCCCACTGTCAGTTATGTTTTGCTATGAAGTGGTACCACGTGACCCCACACCTTGCTTAGACAGTTAAAACATGCCTGCTTCCTCCAGTGAAAATTCAGAATCTAGCATGGCAGTAAGCTGAACTTCGCTCCATTTTATCTTCTAGAAAGAACAGAACTATGTCATTTATTTTAACAAATCTCCAGCAGTCACAGGAAAGTTAAGGAATAAAGAGTAACAGCAGTAAGTAGGTCCTACATTCATAACAAAACTGAAACTCCCTCATAACATGCATGCCATGCTCACACTGAAACATAACAGTTCTTGTCCCTTAGTTTCTTCTGAAAGCATGCTCTCAGGTACATTTTAATTATTCTTCTTCCCCTTTACAGACACAAACAAAATAGTGGAACAGTCTTATTGTTCCCCTTCAAGCATTCGAGTGAATTTCTGATAACAAATTTAGCAACTTTCTCTTTTGTTCTTTTCAGTCTTTCTTAGCCCTACCAGATATTCTGGATGTATAGATGTACAAAGAGAATATTGTGAATTCAAATGAAAAGCAAATATGCATATTTGCTTGTCTTAAAATTGCAAGATAAGGAGAAAGCATGAAACATAAGCAAAACTGTAAGCTTGCAAATGGCCCAATAACATTACCTGAGTTAAATCAGAAAAGGCAACTTAGTGTTATTGGCTTTAAAAATGCAGTGGGTTAACAGATCTACTTTGATAATGAATTACTAATTCATACAATACCTGTAATTCAGGTGCATCTCGAAATAATTCTGCACTATTGAAACCACTGTTTCATTCCTGTTTTCTTACCCTGCAGAAGTCAAGATACATTATTTTCTAAAGTCAAGTGTCACATCTTAGACTAAAGGCTATAACAGTAGTGCCCTTTGTAATTCACCCATGAAGACTGATGTGCCAGGGTAGTACAAGAATATTATGTGAATAATGCTTAATGGAAAGACTAAATGACAATCAGACTACAAACGAGTTTAAGGATCATGCAATTTCTCCCCATTCTTTGTAAAAGAACAACATGTTACTCTCCTTTCTAAAAATACAAAGCTCTATTTTTATAGTAATTATAAAAAGATGTTTTCAAGCATTTACCAAAATATGACATTAAGGAAATCATTTCAACAGATTATTGTAATCTTAGAATGGTTTAGATTTAAGAAATTAGAGAGTTAATAGAGCAGATGTTTCCAGAGCAGACAATTTAAATGCAAGTGCTTTCAGCTCCCTCTTAACTCATTCAGCATGCAAATGAGACAGGAATAGGCTGACATCTGGACATGTACCACATCTCTGAAAATTTCTCTAACCACAGTGTTACTGCACAGGAGCTGAAAGTTTTGGTAATCAGAGAGGAAGAGAGAGGAAGGACACATATTGGCTAGAGTCTGGTCCCCAAAAATAAGTGACAAGATTCCCCAACCCTCAAGATACAGAGAAGAGTTAGAAAAAATATGTTTTGTTTTTTGTTTTTTTTTTTAATGTTAAGGAAGGTAATATTTTGCTTGCTACTTGCCCACAAGTTACAAGAGCCAAAAAGAACCGGATTGAGAGGCACAGGAAACTTACAGCATCTGTTTCCTTCACAACTGTGAATACACAATGCATACCATTTAACATCAAGCTGCAAGTTCCCTCAAAGCAAATGTGCGGAGATCACTGAGCACACAGGGACTCTAGTAGTTAAAGCTACAGCTAAAAGAAAATGATTTAAAAAAAAAGCATATTTGCAATGATGGGAATGAGACACGAGACATGTGAATGACAGAAGAATCAATACCTTGAAAGTAAACTCTGGGGAACATGAGATTAGAAGGCACCATTTTGAATGGATTGACTGGGGCTACATAACCCTGCAGCCTCTGCAGCGCGGCGCCTTGCGGACTCCGGCCTGCGCCTGTTTGGCCTAGACTGGCTCCCTCCGGCCTGCAGGGAGCGCTGACCCTGCAGCTGTTCAGCTCCTGCAAAGCCGCGCCGCCACCATTGTGGGACGGCTCATTGCCCCAGCTGTGCAGTGGTGCTGCAGGGAGGTGCAACATCTGCTGGCTGTGGAGGCCGGCCTCTTCATGCTGCCACAGGGCAGGAAGGCAGCCCCGCAGCTGCCCCTGCCGCAGCTGCCTCCCCACAACAGGGTCCTGAACCCAGCCCACAGCTCTGCAGCAGCACTGAGGAGTCCAACACGGAGGAGCATCCCGTCCCCACAGCTGATGTCCTCCGAGAGAACCCCAGCTTGGCTCCATCCATCCCGGCTCTGGTGCTGCCACTGGTCCCAGAAGCAGCCCAGCAGGAGTTGGGGGAGGCTGCACCAGGTCCCTCAAGTGCCAGCTCAGACAGGGAGTGCTCACACACGGTGCATCAAGAGCCCCGAAGAGGTGGAGAAACAGCACCTCAGGGGCCTCTGTACCCACCACCTGCCAGGGGACCACCTATCCAGCAATTCTAGGTCACTGCCCCACAACTGGCAGGAACGTGGCCGGGCCTGCAGCTGGGGCACACACAGCCCCCAGGGGCTCTGACAAGCCCTCACCATGTCGGACTGAGCCAAGCAACAGAATTACACCAAAATTCTCTGTGTTACCAACAGTGCCTTCATCAGCGCTGCGCCCTGGGGAAGGTGTGAGCTGTGCTGGGCCTGGAGGCCTCCCTGGTGCTGATGTTATCATTCAACATTTTGCAGTCTTTACAGGTGAAGGTAAGTGAAAGCTGGAGGAATGCAGAGATGGGACTCCTGTTTCTGCATGTACTCTGCCCATGCAGCATACCTTCATCTCATTTAGCTTCTGACTCAAACACATGACAGCTTTCTTGGAGTTCAAATGTAATTGTACAGCATGGCCAATAAAAACCACAAATTCACAGATTGCTCCTTGGTCTGTCCCATCAGTGTAACTGAGCTGCACAACCTGCTTCCATTTACAGAAGAACTTGTTCCTCAGGCTTGACAGTTCACTTGTCTGTCCTCCCGTGAGTGTTTTTTACAATGTCTTATTGCTCTGGAAGAGCCTAACTGCAGCCTGGAGGAAATGTTGCAGGCAGCTCATGAGATGAGCAATGACCTGAGTGCAAAGAAGGGTTACATGCAAAGCATTCCTTAACATTTCCGTAACAATCTCTTTCCCCGTTACACATGAGCATTGTATCTAAAATCACCACAAGACATCCAATCTGGAGTCCGTCTCATTTCAAGAGAAAAGAAATCAGGTTTTTTTTACCCACAGATGCCATTTCAGTGCAGTCAGAAATATGTGTTTGTGTTATATATTTATTTATTTATAACAGTCTTGCTTTGCTTGTTTATGTAATTTTAAGGCTGACTAAGAATGCAGTTAGCTAGAGCGCTGTGATCCAGCCCAACAGTTTGGTTGGAAAATGTTTGCTGGGCATTTTCTTGAAAATGTGTGAAGTTTTGAGATTTTCCCTGAGCAGAAATTCTGGTTTATGCAGGGTATACTCCTAAGTGCAGAGAAAAATGCCACCAAAAGCAGAACATGTGAATTAGATGAAGAATGAGTAATTGGTCTGGGCTTAAATATATTAACCAGACTTTTCCAGGAGCACTTCCATCCAACTATGATGCAAATCCAGAGCACATCAGTACAATCAACGTGCTTCCAGTCAGGAAAATCACCTCAGAAACAAACACCTTGGTACAGGCAGGAGGCTAAGAATGTGCACTGCATAATTTCCAGGAGTTTTGGCAACCACATGCCTAAATCTAATGTTCCCTTGTTTCTGTGAAGCAGTTTAAACCCAAAATAAAACACTGGTAGTTTGGCTCACAGTTTTGTACCCATTCCATACTGCATGTCCCTTTGTCAAATCCTGGTAAAGAAAGAATATAGGTGTATATATAAGTATAGGCTATGTAGGAGACTGCACCCTCATTGCGATTGTAGGTGGCACCGTATTAGGAGAAAGTGTTGATCTGCCTGGGGGTAGGAAGGCCCTACAGAGGGATCTGGTCAGGCTGGAGAGCTGGGCTGAGGCCAACGGGATGAAGTTCAACAAGACCAAGTGCCAGGTCCTGCACTTCCGACGCAACAAGTTTGGGGCAGAGTGGATGGAGAGCTGCATGGCTAACAAGGATCTGGGTGCCTCGGTAGGACAGCCAGCTGAACGTGAGCCAGCAGCGCTGCCCAGAGGGCAAAGCAGGCCAAAGGCATCCTGGTCTGCACGCTAGTGCAGTCAGCAGGAGCGAGGAGGTTGATCGTCCCCTGCACTCAGTTCAGCCCTGCTGAGGCTGTACTACGTTCGGCTTCGGGCTCCTCGCTAGAAGAGTGATTCAGAAGAGCAACGAAGCCATGAGCACAGGTCGCTGAGGGAGCTGTGATTGTTCAGTCTGCAGAGGAGGCTCAGGGATGACCTTATCGCTCTCTCCCAATGCCTGAAAGCAGGCTGTGGCGAGCTACACATCGGCCTCAAACCGCCAGCCCCCAACCACCTCGGCTTCCCAGCCCCGCTGCTCCCAGGGCTGCACGGCAACTCGGCACAGCCCCGCCCCACGGCCGGGCGGAGCGCGGCGGGCCGGCTGCCGGCTGCCGGCTGCCGGGGACGGTCGGCGCAGTCGCGGGCGGGCGGCGGTGCCATCATGGCGAGGGAGGTCGAGCTGTGCCCGGGGCGCCGCGTCGGCGGCGACAATCCGTGCTTCATCATCGCGGAGATCGGGCAGAACCACCAGGGCGACCTGGACATCGCCAAGCGCATGATCCGCATGGCCAGGGTGCGCGGGGCGGGCGGCGGAGGGCCGCGGGCGGGAGGTGGGAGCGGGCTCCCGGCTCTCCCCGGGAGGAGCGGGGCTGGTAAGGAAGGGAACGCTCCGCAGCCGACGGTCGGTGCGCGGCGGCTCGTGGGTGTGCCGTGTTCGCGCTGGGAGGTGCCCGACTCAAGCTCAGCACCGTCGGTGTGCCGGGCCCGGGTGTGGGTGCGGTTCCGGAGCGGTGCCTGCGTTTGCCTCGGCTGCCTTAGCGCTTGTCACTGTGTTCCCGCCGGTGCCGCGATGGTGCGAATGCTGCGGTGCCGATGCGTGCTCAGGCTGGGGCCGGTTGCGCTGTCCCCGAGCGTGACGCAGCTTCTTTTGCAGGACTGTGGGGCGGATTGCGCTAAGTTCCAGAAAAGCGAGCTGGAATACAAATTCAACAAGAAAGCCTTAGAGAGACCGTACACCTCCAAACACTCCTGGGGAAAGACGTACGGGGAGCACAAGCGCCACTTGGAGTTCAGCCACGACCAGTACAGGGAGCTGAAGAAGTACGCGGAGGAAGTTGGGATTTTCTTCACGGCTTCTGGCATGGATGAGGTATAAAAACCACACCAGCATGATGCAAAGTTCAGCTGTCACATCTGTTGTTTGCAGCTTACAGTCCACCAAGTACGTGTTGATGTTGATTTCTTAAATGAGGAAGCTGGAGTGCTGCTTGTTCACTTGTGTATCCACTGTGGTTGATTATACGTCAGACTTTCCTCTATAGATTTTCTTTCTTAATGCCAGTCTTTCCTCTAATCTTTCCCTTTTTTCCTGTTTACTGGATATAAGTTCGTGTTTCTGGACAACAGAAACAGCTACACTCCCTTTTCCATCAAGGTGCGGAGGGTCTTTGCCTTGCTCTGCCACTCCTGAAACGTGTACTGATTTTGTCGGTGGACATTTTGGGTAGTTGCCCACCTTCCATGGAACTCATCCGCTGCTGTTCCCCCTTGAGAGATGTGACGTCTTTAACGTCTTGCCTACCTCAAATTAATAAATGCAGTGTACGATTGAAATGTGTAGGTTGGAAAGTTCGGTTATCGGTTCAACCTTAACATGGGGTGAAGGTTATATGTTACTTCACTTCTATTTGTGGCCTAGAAAATGAAGAAAACAAACAAAGAAACACTCTAGAAGTAAGCCAGCCACTTTTCCCTAAGGCAGGCCTGCCAGCATTTCTGTAGTTCTGCAAGTAGCCTTGCCCAGGATGGGATGAAATGGGAGATATCTAGTGTCCTAAGGTGATCTGCTCTGTGTCTCACTTTCCTTACCATCAAAGAGAGTTGCCAGCCTGTTAGTTGAATCTCTTTACTTGTAATTCTTCATCTGACATAAAAGTCTCTCCTTTCACTGTACCTCTTGTTTCTTTATTTGAACAACATTATTGTCTCTTTTTTTTTGTATTCCCTGGACTAAGGAATTGCAGTCCCTTCAGGCTTTTTCCCTTTTCTAGTCCTCTGGTCATTCTCACTGCTTCAGTAAACACACTGTCCTGCCGGCTGAAACCCTTGAATTGCTGTGTCCCCTCTGTGCAGCTGTCAGACCCCTTAGAAAGCTTATTTCGAGAATCAGACAAAAAAAAAAAAAGAAGGTGTTTTGCATGTATTGTGCAGGAGTCTTTTGCCCTGGGCTTAGAAATAAATCAGGCAAAAGAAGGTTTTGTGATATTTATGTAATTTGTATCTTCATGTTTGAGGGGTCTGTGGAATAGCAACGCTTCCTGTTTTTCCTTTAAGAAAAGAATATTTTAATTCAATAGTCTTGGGCTTCTGTAACTGAGATCTTAAACACCTTGTATGCCTCTGGAGTGAAAAATCCCATTCTTTTCTGATGTTAAAACTTCCTTGCCAGCCGTAGTGAAATGGAGAACTTGTGAAATGTGGCAGTTCACTTTCTACCTGTAATACCCTTATTTTCCTCAAGATGCTGCCCGAGCTTGTTGCCTCATCAGTTGTTTGGCAGTATTGATGCGCCGACATCATTCTCTGAGCAGCAGTTTCTTCACACAGCTGCTGACATTTCTGGCAGCATTTCTGCTGGCCACAGATCTTTGAGCTTACCATAGACATTGCGTAGATTGGTGTAGTATTTGTTACCTTCTGTAAATTGAATGCGATCTCTGGAACTCCAGCTACGTCAGGGAGGTCAAAATATGTGTTTAGTTGTATGAGGAAGTTGTTCTGTGAAGCGATGCATGAAGTAAATACAAAGACTACAGGTAAGTTGTTCATCTGTTGTGTTCCAGAGTGTTCCAGAGACGGAACAGGATCCCATTGAACCATTCCCTCTAGTGTTGTCCCTGCTGCTTGAAATTGCACAGAATGGTTGAAGTTGGAAGGGACCTGTGGAGGTTGTTTGGTCCAGTCCTGCTGCTCAGGCTGGGCTCGGTTGTGGAAGCTGGAAGACAGTCATGTTACGAAGAGTGGTATTAGATACTGAGTCCAAGTGTTGTGCTTCATTTTGTGCAATCTTGGATTAAATTTTTGGCTTTGTCGTGTATATGCCCAACACATCTTAGTGACTGAACTGTGTTAAAGAGACATTATACATCCTTGACACAAGCAATTGAACCTGTATCTTAATGATTACTGAAAAATTAAACCAGAGAAGATGTGAATCTCTTTTGAAAGTTACCTCGTTCTTTCTGTAGCACTAAATAAATTCAGTGGCAACAAAGAATGAGCCAAGGAAATCAGAGTTGTTTGGGGAATGATTGAAAGGGGGACAAAGTTAGGTAGCTGTTTCATTGTTTCCCTCAGATGTGAGTGCAGGATTTTAATATCACTCATGATATGGGATCTTTTTCTTCGGTGTACTTACTTTGAAAAGGTTAGCGTAGTAATGCAATTCAGATTTTAGTGGAACTTTCTATAACTCCCAAAGGAGTCAGAAGGCAGCGGAATACTTCTACAATAAATCAAGTGGTAGAGTTATTCAGGAAAGCTGCCTGCAGTCTCTGAATAAAATTCTATTACACCGAGAAACAGAAGCTAATATTCTTAATCTTTGCCTCCATAGTACCAAGAATATTTTGACAGCAGTTTCAGAAATTCAGGCTTAGTGTTTGTAGAAGTGTTGTAAAGGCATCTGACAGAAAAATCCAGCCAGATTGTCAGTGTTAATCTTGAAATCTTGTCATTTGTCTCACCCAGAGTTTCCCAACTGTTAACCTGCACATCAGCCTCCAGAAGCAGAAGGATGCATATGTTTTGGATTTATGTAATCTTTCTGTTTACTTTGTACCTTACACCATTGGTTCTGGACTAGTATAATTTTACATTCATGTATATGTATGCCCTAATTAATTAAACTTTGCTTTTGCTATTTTGCAAGGTTGGCTTGTTGGTAGTTCCTCTCTACCGTTAACCCAGCTGAAGTGGTATGCTAAAAATCAGTGATTTTTATCTATTTATTTGATTGATTATTTTCCTTTGATTTCCATTTCCAGATGGCTGTGGAATTTCTTCATGAACTGGATGTTCCATTTTTCAAAGTAGGATCAGGAGATACAAACAATTTTCCTTATTTGGAAAAGACTGCAAAGAAAGGTAAGCATTTTCTTTTGATCAGTATTTGCAGAATCACAAGAATTGTAGGAGTTGGTCCAAGCCCCTGCTAAAGCATGTTCCCTACATCAGGTCACACAGGAAAGTGTCCAGGTAGGTTTTGAATATCTCCAGAGAAGGAGGCTGCACAGCTCCTCTGGGCAGCCTTCTCCAGTTCTCTGTCATTTTCAAGTTTTCCTTTATGCTCAGATTGAACTTCTTTTGTTCTGGTTTGTGCCCACTGTCCCTTGTTGTGTTACTGGGCACTGTTGAAGTGAGCTTGGTTCAATCCACCTAACTCCTGCCCATTTTCAGTTGATCCGCCCTTAGCCTTCTCCAGGCTGCACAGCCCCAGGTCTCTGCCTTTCCTCATAGAGGAGATGCTCCAGGTACCTCATCATCTTTGTGACCCTCTGCTGGACTTTCTCTAGAATTTCCCTGTCTTTCATGAACAAAAACTCAGTAAACTTCACTGGCTTCACAATAGCTCAGTTACTATGTATCTTCCCCACTTCATTTCAGAATCATAGAATCATAGAATGCCCTGGGTTGAAAGAGACCATAATGATCATCTAGTTTCAACCCCTCCACCATGTGCAGGGCCACCAACCACTAGAGCAGGCTGCCCACTGCCACATCTAGCCTGGCTTTGAATACATCCAGGGATGAGGCATCCACAACCTCCCTGGGCAACCTGTTCCAGTGTGCCAGCACCCACTGAGTGAAAAAATATTCAAAAAAATTATTTTTTCTTCTTTGTTTAGAAAAGGCTTCTTTTTCTACTTCAGCTAAATGCATTTACTGTAAGAATTTCAGTTAAGCTTGTGCAGATTTCTTAGGGAACTAAACTTGAAATCTAGACAAAACCTTTTTTTATAATGGCTAGGACGCCCAATGGTGATTTCCAGTGGGATGCAGTCGATGAACACAATGCATCAGGTTTATCAGATTGTGAAGCCCATCAATCCAAACTTCTGCTTCCTGCAGTGCACCAGTGCCTACCCACTTCAGCCTGAAGATGTCAATCTACGTGTTATATCGGTCAGTGAGTAAGTAAGACTGCTGTAGTTATAGTACCAGAGAACGGCTATGCACTTCTGCATTCTGTTTCCAGGTCTTAGGCATGCTTGAGTTTGCTTCTGGGAAGTGAGAAAATGTATCATGGTCCTTTAATTCATCCAAGCCTTGAAGTACAGTTATTAATTGGATCCACTTTTGTCTGAAGTCAGCTTTAAGGAATGTAATAAGAGATACTGCTATTGGGTCTTTGCAGTTAAATAGAAGGAGGTGGGAGGCTGAAGTGTTAGCCTGTACTTTGAAAAGGAAGGGAAATAGTATGGATAGTTACCTCACTTTTGGGAAGGTGTGTGGAACTGAGAATGTGTTCTGAGGTAGGAGCTCAGCCTCAGGTAATTTCATTGAAAAGGGTTCATGTGAATATCACAGCTGTATGAGAAAATGGGTTATAGTTTCCTTTGAAATTATTGCTTGGGTGTGCCTGATACTGATGTAGTTAAATGTTCACAGATCAGCCAGCTTTCAAACATTTGCCTAGCTTTATGCACACAGTATTTGTTAGCTTGAGTAGTAGAACTGGACGTGACTGAATTGCCTGTAGGACTGAATCACTCCTGTGATTGCTTCAGATTTGAAACATGGGAAGGAGCACCATCTGCTTTGAACAGAGGTTAAGCTTAACAAGGTATTGGGTTCTTGGATGAAAATAAACTCTGTTAGTGTAACTTCCAGCAGCGTGGGCTTTTAAGACCTTGAAGAGGACAAAGAAATGAAAAAGAAAAGCAGAAGTCATAGAATAAAACGTGTCTTTCTCATTGTCAGTGTTGATAATCACAATGAACTCCTCAGAGCATTCTCCCTGAGCATAATCAACCACTTGTTTTGTGGCACGGTAACTGCCCGTGTTTTCACTGCAGTTATTATTGTTAAATTTGCTGTTTTTGAAATTGCTACCTTGGTAACTGAGACCAACTCTGTCATGATTCCAGGCATACCAGTCAGCTTTTCCTGACATTCCCATTGGCTATTCAGGGCATGAAACTGGCATTGCCATTTCGGTAGCTGCTGTTGCTCTGGGTGCTAAAGTAGTGGAACGTCATGTGACTCTTGACAAAACATGGAAAGGAAGTGACCACCAAGCATCTCTGGAGCCAAGGGAGCTGGCAGAGTTAGTGAAAGCCATCCGTACTGTGGAAAAAGCCATGGGTTCTCCAATCAAACAGCTCTTGCCTTGTGAAATGGCTTGCAATGAGAAGGTAACTTTTGTTTTTTATTCAGTTAGTAACTCATATGCAGAAGAACAGCAGCTAATACTTGGGTTTGTAGTCTCCAGGTGTCAGTTTTTGCAGCAGTGTTATGCCTCTGCACTCTGATAAATTTTTCAGTGCTAAGGAGCAGCACACACGCTGCACTTATTGCACTGTAACTTTAATGCAGACCTGCCGTTTCTTACCATGCGCTAATTTCTGGCAGCCAGTAACTGTTTATACCAAAGCCTAGCACTGCATTTTGAGTTCAGTGGACTTCTTATGTATGTCACGCAGTGATGAACTCTGTTGAGCTGTCTGTATGAACAATAGGAAGGATTTAGACTTTCTCATCAGCCTTGTTTCAGTGAACATTTCCACGCTAACTCGAATTTCTTATGGAGTAAGAAGTTAAGCAGCAGGATGGACAGCCCTTTCCCAAGTAGCTGTATGATTTTTTTTAAATCCTCTTCTGGCATTCTACCTAGGATTGTGTTACTTAAACGTTCTTTTTATTTTCTCTTGTGTAGCTGGGGAAGTCTGTTGTGGCAAAAGTGACAATTCCTGAAGGTGCGGTATTGACACTTGACATGCTGACAGTGAAAGTGGGAGAGCCTAAGGGATTTCCTCCAGAAGCCATCTATGATCTGGTGGGCCAGAAGGTTAAAAAAACGATTGAAGAAGATGAAACCATCACTGAGCAGGCAGTAGAAAATCATGTCGAGAAAGTGAAATGCTAAACCAAAGCCCTACGTTTGCTGTTTTATGATGTAGGTCTGTCCCACTGCACGACATATTTAAGTGTAGTGGCACGGTACGTTAGAAAGGATCTAAGTAGATTAACATTTTCAGGGTCTGTTTAGAAGGAAGTTTTTGCAATTAGGGGATATAAATTGCAAAGAGCAATTTAGAAACCACTTAGTACTCTGTCTAGATAATACCATACTCCTCCTCTTCCATTCCATTTAGATTTGTTTGGATTTTTTGCCAAATCTAATAGATCTACTGTTTTCTAGCTTTCTTTTTCTGGTAAGAATACACTAATCCTAATAATTTGTCTCTACCTTTTTTTATCTCTTTTGCCATTTCTTTCAGCCCCATGAAAATAGGATGCAAGTTTGAGTTGCATGCATGGAAGAGAAAGACTACATAAACTGAACAGAAAACATATATATAACTTTATAGATTCTTCTTAAGATAAGTCTTAAGATTTTAAAAATTAGTTTCAAGGTAAAGAAATGGGCTGTAGGAACCTGCCTGAGGAATGGAAGTGGACAACCTCACAGAAGCATGGCAGTAAAGAGAAAGGAGATAATTGTCTATTCCTGTGGTGCCACTTTTGACAAAACTAGATTCCAATATGTACATACCTTCTCAAAGGCAGTATCATCAAAGTCAGTGAATTGGATATATAGACAGCTCCCATATAAGAAGCAAGAAAAGGAGCTTTTTCTGTACTTTTTGTAAGCTGAAAGACAAGACGAGGCAAAATTTGCCAAAGATGGATCAGTGGAAGAAAATTTTATCTGTTCTTCCAGAAATGGCAAAAGCATCTGTTAGCTTACTGAATCTTGATATCCTAATACATCCTGCAGTGCAGTTGGGTTTCTCTGTATGTGGGGTCAGCTTCTAAGGCAAGAAGTCATATTCTAGTAATGATGGGATTTGGTTTAGTAGTTGGGTAGGGATAGTGATAGGAGGATGGTTGGACTAGATGATCTTGTAGGTCCTTTCCAACCTTATGAACCTATGAACCTATGATTTAGCATCTTCCTGCTTGTCTAGATCACCTCATTGACCAGATCACAGCATGGTTGTCAGCACTCCTCTGTGCACAGGACTTCTGCAGTACAGGTTCTTTTCAAGGTCAATCCTACTGTGCATTGTCCTGCTGCTTTTACCTTTGGGCAGGACCAGATGGCAGCAGGTGTAACACATCTCTCAACTAGCTTGGTTAGCACAGAATCACATTGGTGTAATCCATCTGTCTTTGTGAAAGAATCATTAGTTATGGTTATTATGGTTATTGCTACCTCTTGGTCATGAATTGGTAAAGGATCTTGAATTCGATGGTGATGTTTCTGTGCCTGTGAGTAGTATACTCTGAAGAGTCTGTAATTCTTTCTGTCTTGAAACTGGGAAGAAGCTCTTTGAATCGCGTGTTTATGACAGTCTGTGAGCTCTGATGCCATATGCTTGCCTTGCATTTGAAAACTATACAGATGTTGATTTTTTTTTAATGTCAAATTATAAATAAATCTTTTAAAACAAGCTCCTGTTTTTGCATTTCAGTTTGTAGTAAGACGCTGCCAGCAGCAGAGAGCAGTATGCAGCCTTTAGTATTTGAACTACCAAGGATTACCTGGCTTGCTTCAAGTGGCAGTGCTTGTTCAGGTGAACAGTACAGCTGATCCAATAAACTCATTAAAACATAGGGTTCAGAGATTTCCAGGACTCTAATCACAGAATCACTGAGGTTGGAAAGGGCCATTTCCATACATTCTGTCACTTGTTTCCTGAGAAAAGAGATAAACACCATCTTCTCTGCAGTCTCCTTTCAAGCAGTTGCAGAGAATGATGAGGTCTCCCCTCAACCTCGACCTTACTAAATAACTGCAGTTCCCTCTGTTGCTTCTTCAATGTCTTGTTTTCTAGCACCTTCCCCTCCTTTATTTTGTTGCTCTACTCTGTGTGTGCTTGAACAACTCAGTATCCTAGTGAGAGGACTAAAGCTGAATGCAGAATTGGAGGTGTGGTCTCACCAGTGCCCCCTGTGCAAGGGGACAATCATTTCCTTAGCCCTCCTAGCTACACTATTTCTGATACTGGCCAAGATGCCACTGGCCTTTTTGAACACCTGGGCAGACTTCTGGTTCATATTCAGCTTCCTGTTGACCAAAATTCCAGGTCCTTTTCTTTCCCTAGCCTGTGCTGCTACACAGAGTTGTGAGCCAAGAACAACACCTGACACTTGGCTTCACTGAGTGTTAATGGACTTCATCCACTGATAAGTCCCTCTGGAGACTCCTTATACCTTCAAGCAGATGAACAATTCAGCCTAATTCAGCATTGTCTGCAAGCTTACTGAGCAAGTGCTTAATCCCTTCATCCAAGGCACTGACAAAAATACTGAGAACTAGCCCCAGTACTGAGCCCTGGAACGTACCTCTGGTGACTGGCCACTAACTGGATTGAACAATATCTAGATAGTGGATAAGAATAAATCATCACTCCTACAGAGAAACAGCAGGTGAAAATTAATCCTTGTGAACTGTCTGCTAGTTTTATGTACATCTGTCTCCAAACATCAACAGTTAAGAGACTTTTTGAAAAAGGAAACAGTAATCTAAGCACAACTGTGGAGGATTAGAAGTAGCTGTGACCATTGGGGTCGGATGAAGGTCAGGAGACATTCATTCAGACAGCAGGTGGGACTGCGGAGTCTGGAGATGACTATGGAGGAGTAGCACCAATGACAAGGAACAAGGAAGAGTAAAGCAACCACTCAGAAGTAGCCACTTGGCTGATGTGGCCCAATCCGAAGTTATTTGTCACAGGAGTTGTCTATATATACTGTTGATGGTTGGAATAAAGTGTCTTTGTATTATGACACTTGTGGACTCGTTGTGAGTCCATTGTTTTCCTCCTACACTCAAGTACCTCATGCCCTAGTATTTTCAGTACATCTGTGGTTCTCGACTTGCTTTTTTTTTTAATGGGGACGTACACAACTGTTTCTCTTGCTTCCCCTCTAGGTGTGGGAAGAACAGGGCCACTCAGAACCCCACATCAGAGACTGTCAAAATAGGACCAGCTTGTGGCTATTAAGTGTGGCTACATCTCATAAACACTCAGAGTCCAATTGGAGTTTTTGGAATACTTTATTACAATCAGAAGATGAAAAGCAATAAGCAAGCAGCGCTGGGTGTGCCAGGGAGTCTCCGCTCCACCAGTGATGCACCCCAAGAAGATGGTTCCCTGTCTTTTATACAGTGTCTTATTTAAAATTCCCTGAAGTCCCCTCCTCCTTTTGGTCAATCATTTTATCCTTCTAGGATTGTGTGACCAGTTGCTAGGGGATCGCACATTCCTTCAGGTGGTCTTCGGGATGAAAGCTGTTTGTCTTCCTTAATGCCCTCTGATTCATCCCTCAGTGCATTCCAGGCCGGTCTTGCAAAGGTCTGTTTGAAATGCTTATTTCTGCCACCCTTTGGTTTGAGGAATGTGCCTTCTGGGCTCCGTTTTGCAGGGTTAGTGTTTGAGATGCAGACAGAGTTCTGTTATTAGTTTATCCTTCCGTGCCTTATAAGGAAATTTTACTCCTTTAATTAGTTTTATCGGCTAATTGGATTTAAAGGTGTTGTATCAGTATCTTTGACTCTGTATCTTTTGACACAAATCACATTCACATGTTTGACACTACAGAAGTGCTCACTATACTTAGGGCACCTCTCCAACAGTCATGCCACCATTTGATATTTACATTCAATATTTCAGAATGGATCACTTCATTTAGTGTATGAATTATCAAAATCTGCTGTCAACTATAAAGTTATGGAATACGTGAACTCAGAATTTAAGACATATAAATCTAATACCATGTACAACTACAACACCTTCAATCTCATTATAGGATGGAGCTGGAAAAAACAATAACAAGATGTGACAGTATTTTTCAGGTTCAAATCTGAGTTTTAATAAGCATTCTTTCAAGCACTAGTCAGACTTTTTCCATTTTGCAAATCTGAATCAAGTACAAAAATATAATGCATGGCATTATAGGTGATTCATGGAAATCACTACTAAAGCAGCTTTCATACAAAAAAAAAAAAAAAAAAAGAGAGATAATAGGCTTTATTGTACTTCATTCCCTATGTTAGTTTCCATATTCCAATGGACCCTTCCCAGAGCCTCAAAGCTGGGTAAACTGGCTCTGTGAACTTGCAGCGGAAGGTGTGCAAATGAGACATGCCATCGGTAACATTATAGAATGAAAGGATTCCAGCTTCATAATCCAGAAAAACGCCAATGCGATCAGGATCGTCTTCTATCAGGAGAGGGATCCTCTCCCCCTTGTGAAATGCCCAGTACTCAAGATCAAACTTTTTAATGCACCAAGACGCTCTGTTCCAGCCCAGTCGACAGCTTTCAGAATCTCCTTTCCTGCCAATGGAAGGGTAAGCTGCACCAATCCACCACCCTGCTCCAGCATGTAGCAGGTCAACTTCCCAGTAATGGCTCCCAGAGAGGAATGCATCTCTGCTTAGCACTTGCCACAATTTATCAAATCTCTGGGGACTACAAGGGTAAAATATCCTTCTCCAGTTGCAGCTTACTACAAGACGGTCATCAGACAACTTCAGCCTTGGATGAATGCTGTCATATTCCCAGGTTGGTGATCTTGCATCTGCAATCAAAACCGTAAATGTACTTGCTATGTTTATCATGCCTTTTGAAAAAGGCCAAGGAGATCTCCTTTGAAAAACAGGCTAAGAAGTTCCACAGCTCAGAAGAGAAGCATCATGTATGTAGCAAAGAAACAACCTACCACTGCCCAGAAGGTTTGCAGCAGTTCACCTAACATGTCATTGACAGCAGAAAAATTTCAGTCTGGAACTGCACTCTAGAAATCACTGAATGCAGCAGCAGACAATTTTTACCATGAAGCAGGACAGAAATCACTATGCCATGAAAAAAGACCTCAGGAGAATAAGTGCTGCACATGAGTAATGACTAAAAAACACAGCTGCACTCCCACACCTCTGCCTCACTGTGACTGCTAACACTAGCTGTGTCTAAAATACACAAAGCAGTGGTGCACGTGGCCTTACTAACAGATTGTCTTTGTTTGGGCAAGATCACAGCATACACTTGCAAAGACGTACAGAAAGAGCTGCTGATGTGTAATAAGCATGTGAAGATGCCAGAGGGCCCAGTGCTGGTAATTCTGCAGCCTTCACACTGTATAGGCTTCACTTGGTATACTGCAAATGAAGGGAGAAGCAAATGGCACTGTATGTGCAGTGTTAACTGAAGAATGTTCTAAACAAAAACAAAGGTTTGATAATTCTGTAAACAAACTAAAACTTCCCAAACCACAGCACCATAAAGGTCTCATACATGCTACATCTTATTGTTGTGATCACTATGCTTCAGTGGCAAACTGCAAGACAGAAAAGCTAGTGCTGGCTTCCCCATGATCTGAATAGGTGTTTAGGTGGGTGAATACCACAAGTGCTAGTACACCTGTATCCACAAAAGACAAAAGAGAGGTGACAAAAGAGAGGAGGAGGATGGGCATCAGGAACGTAGGTAAAATGAGCATGCTGCAGGATTCCCTCTTGTGAATGACTGACTGTGAGTCTTGACTCTAAGTCACCCACCTAATTCAAACACTGGGGATGTGGCATCAAGTTTGTGCAGAGCACAGGAGAAATGCACTGAAAGGTACTTGAACCCGAGTCTCACCGTAAGGCAGAGATGATAGTAAAGGCCTGGCTACAGTGGCTGCTTCTTCTCTAGAAGCAGAGATGAATGGGGACCACTTAAGTGTTTAACTGGGAGAAGATGGCTCTACTCTCAAAGTTTTAAAAATAAAACACCACGGGGGATGCTTTTCACGAGCATGAAAAGCTGTGCAAATTAGCGATCTTGCTAGTCAAATTTGCCTGAAAACTTAGATTTTCATGAAGCGCATTGCTACTCGTATGGGAACTGCTGAATCACGGCCTGAACCACTGATTGGTCACCTGAGGTGAGCACCGAGTCAGCCATGGGGGCACAGGTGGAGGTGATATACCTGTGTGATTGGAAGGGGTGGAGCCTGGCTCCACCTCTCCCAAACCCCATTTAAGGGCTGACCACCACCAGGGAAGCATGTCTTCTTGGAGCTCCCTCCCATGGAGTTCACAGCAAGCCTTTATCATCCTAAGGGTGAGCCACCCTCTTTTACTTGCTATCTGTGTACCATCTATATAAACCTACTGAAATACACCATCTTCTATACTATTTTTGAGTACCATCCTTGGGGATTATTTACCCTACACTACTAAATCTCAAGCAGACACAAATTAATTCATTACTTAAGGAAAACAGAATGAGAACAAAGGATCAAAGATGCATCAAGATGCTAGTTCTATACAGAAACACAGGACCAAGACTCCACAGACAGAAACTAAAATTTATTCCCCAGTATGAGTTATAGAAAATTGTACTGACTTTCAGGCAAGGCAGAGCACTTGATTCTCCTAAACAGTGTAAACATCAGAGCTCTTTTTAAAGGCTCATTTATGATAATGACAGCACACGTTCATTCACTGTTACAGTGGATGCCAAGAGTGTTCTAGCTTCTGTTAAACCACACTTACGTTTTAAGAAAAGCATCCGATCAACAGGAGACAAGGTTTTCATCATTGTTCCAGGCTCCCTCTTTGAGGTGGCATTAAGGCTACTGAATACATCTGGGCAGAGATGAAAGGAGACAGCTTAGGTTAAGTGTGGAAATGGCAGACTACAGCACTTTCTCAAAGTTTTAAAAATAAAACACTACGGGGGATTTTAAAGATGGGTTATTTGCTTCTCTGTGTTGTGAATTCCACCCACATTCTGAGGAAGGTCATAGAGTCACCTCACCTACGGGTGACTGGTGTAGGAAACCCTGCTGCCCCATAACTCAGCTACTGTTGGGATATCCCCATGCTTATGTAACTTTGTGGTTCTATGTCAGGGGTCTCCTTGCCTTAGCCACACCAAAGGTCCCTTAAGGATGAAATACCAGCTCAAAGAAGCTCCAAGGCAGAAGCTGTTAGCTCACCTCTGAAGTAGCAAAAAACAGTTGTTTTTTTTTTTTTTTCTTTTTTTTCAGATTGACTCAGACAGAAATATCACTAAGTACATAAGCTACAAGAAGTATTCAATTTTTACATGTTCCCAATGTCTCAGGTCTCCCATGTGTCCCACCAGAGCATTTATACTCAGCAGTAACTAGAAGGACTGTTCAGCTGTGTTGTGCAGGTGTGAGGGACTAGGGATAAAAACAACCTAAGTTCAACAGGAACTTACTGATACTATTGCTACACTGAAAAAAAACTGATAGAGATGAGAAAAACATCAGAATAACTTGAAGCCATGAAAAAGCTGTCGTTTTTTCCAGCTCTCTGTTTATCTAATATAAGATCCTGCTCCTACTTAGAGGCCACTCTTGATTCAGGAGAGCAGGAGAAAGCAACATTCATTGCACTCTCCCAGGTATACCTTCTTTAAGCCGAACTTCTAGTGGTTTCTGTAGAAGGGACTGAAGAAATTTCATGAGACATGAATAGTGGTTGAGTATGTGCTCAAATGAGAGAGGTATTGGGTGCCACTGTTCTGACTGTCTCCTTGAATCCTGCATTTCCTTCTCAATTTCTGTGCATTTCTGAGGGTAGAAAAACAAATGAGTACAGTCGGCAGCACAAACACATTCTTCCCTCCCAGCTTCCACACTCAAGGGCAATGACAGCTCTGTTGTAAGGTGAACGAGGCCACAAGGGCACCTGTGCCTGCTTAACAGCTCACTAGGAAAGAGACAGACATTCATCTGTAGGCAAAAGGAAAAGCACGGCCACCTCCAGTAAAATGATGGCTACTTCTCAGGGAGATTGGGATTACTTGCAATTCAAAGAATGAGACAGGTTAGCCTCAGGTTGCCAGAAAGGGCTGTCTGTCCTCAGACACTCTTACTACGCTGCCCAAGGAAAGATTTGATACACTGTTAATGTTCAAGTTGATAAGTATTCCTAATCCTAGTTTCATACATGCTTAAAAGTATAATGAATCTCCTATAGACCTGACATCAGTGTATGAACCTAACAGCTCAAACACTACAAATAGAACTAGTCCACCAAAACAGCAACAAAACAAAGAAAAAATGCAGTGAGAAAGATGATCCTTGAAGAAGGATCTACAGAAGCTAACACTAAAGCAGTTCACCACGAACTAAGAGGGGAAGAGGCAGGAAGAGACCACACAATACCACCTCCAGGAACTGCACAGGATCGCTGCACTGCTGTATCTCTCTGATTCGACAGGAGAATGCCTCCAGGGCTGCAAGCTCTTCTTCACAAGACTGCACCTGCTGACCATATGCTTCAAGGGCCTGCTGAGTCTTTTCATCAATTACGTTTCTTGCCAGCTTCTCCTCATCCCGAAGCAGTAACTGGAGCTGTGTCACTCTGTCCAACAGCTGCTGTTTGCTTGCAGCAGTGTGTGCCTATAGATGAAGCAGAAGAGTGCCTCCATACTCAACATTTCTTCCCTAGAGAAACAGCACTTGTCTGGGCCTTTGAAGAGCCGCAGACAGAGAATAATGTCATCCATTGGAAAATGATCACCCAGTGAAGTAATAAATCATGCTTTACCTTTAGATCATTAGCAGCTTGCTCTACACTCCTCCTGTTACCAGCTTTTTGCTCTTTTCTCACTTCTAGATTCCTCAAATACACTGTGAGGAGTTCCTAAGCAGCAAAAAGAAAATAAATTACAAAATATACAAAATATAAAATTAAACCTGTTTCGTAACATTTGTAAAAAAATAAAATAGCTTTATTTCCTAGTGTATGTTACTGAAACAGTCTATAAGGCTATCCAGTAAGGCCAGTAAGTGACACAAGACAACTATTTTATCATTTCACCTGCTGCCCAGTGGTTTCAAGGGTGAGATACACAAACTATGTCTCTTTCAGAAATATCAGGGAAAAGTATAGTGAGAAAAAGGCATTTTCATCTTGGAATCTATGGCACTGCACATCAGTTCCTATGCAGCCAGGTGTTGGTAGCAGGGACTGCTGCACTCACAGCACCCAGCAGTGCCCCTTGTCAGAGCAGCACTGTGTTCAGTGACTGTAACTATTAATGCTTAGAGCTCAGCATCTCTGATATCTGTGCTGTGCCCTGTGGAGTACATTCCCCAACAGAGTACTAAGCAACACAGCTCTGCTCTCCTGCACCTGCCCCACAGTTCCACAACCACAGCTGTATGGGAGGAAATGTTTCACTCAGTGATGTCTTCTTCTTAATAGTGCTCCAACTCTCAGCAGTGCACGAGTGGTGCATGCAGAACCTCCCAGCAGCACAGGTAAGGCAGCTCTTCAGCTATAGCCATGTCAGCACACTCACTCCTCAGCTGGCAGCCATCAGGGGTGTGCACATAAATCAGCTCACTGCAACATTCCCAACTCAGCACTGCATTGAAGTTCAGCAGGGACAATAAGCTGGGAATCGTGGTTCTAGATACAGGCATCAGTCTGCATTACTGACATAGTCTCCTCTGGAGACACATGCTGTTCTTCATTCAGTAATGATGAGAGTAAGGTGAAAGAAGCTGCAGGCAAAACCAGGTAACTCACAGCTGGCAGTCTCCTGCATACACACAAACATGCAAGCATTTACTTGCATGTAACTGGAAACTCAGGCCATGACAACCCTTCCAGCCATCACTTTAGTCTTGATGTCCCTGACAAACCAAAGGGTTGTGCTCCACCTGACGATGCAGAAGCATTGCTGTGCCCAGTGATCAGAGGGCAGGGAGCATCCTGACTGCACATACTTGGATTCGGGGAAGAACCATCTCATGGACCCTGCACTTCTGCTGTCACCTCTTCCTGGCACCCCCAGTTCGCACCTCCTAGCAGCGCTGATGAAGACTGTCAGCCTTATAGCTGTTTCAACAGAACAAAACAAAACTGCTAGTCCAGGTATTACCTTTGAGGCTATGACAACTGCAGCAGCATGTCTGTGCCTGAAATTTCTGCAACTCAAGATCAGCAGAGACTTCCTATGGACATCGTGATATATACAACTGGACTCGTGTTTATATCCTGCCTACTTCTGCTCCAGAATCCAGGAGCTGTTATCTGTTAACATCCAAGCCCACAGACCACAGCATGATGCACACTCGTGGTCAGTCTGGTGTGACAGAGCACGTGCTCCTTGCTGTGACCACAGCAATGACATCCTGGCAGCTGCTGAGTAGAACTGGCACAGCATCAGGCTGCACAGGGGGGTTGTGGAGTCTCCTTCTCTGGAGATATTCAAGACCCGCCTGGACGCCTACCTGTGCGACCTGGTGTAGGGAACCTGCTTTGGCAGGGGGGTTGGACTCGATGATCTCTAGAGGTCCCTTCCAACCCCTGTGATTCTGTGATTCTGTGATCAGGACCTCCTGCTCCTCTGCCTCCACAGCGGAAAGTTTGGGAGCGGGGAGCAGCACAACCACGCTGGTGGCACAAACCAACCATGCCCCGTAACACCACGCCCAGCAGCACGATTCAGCGCAGCTGGATGGGCATCACTCCAGCTTCCTGCTCTCCATCTTCTTCCTCTCATCCTCCTCCTCCGCCCGCTGTGACCCACGAGCTCCCTTTGCTCTCGCCCTTCTCCCAGCACCGTGCGCAAGCTACCGGCGCTCCGCTGCCAGCAAGGACGGATCCCTGCGCGGGCACGGCGCGATGACCTCCGCACCCGCCACCCCATTGCGCGGCACGGCGCTGCCCACCTGCTTGTCGCGGGCCGCCTGGGGCAGCAGGCGGGCGTGGTGGCCGCGGTGGGGGCCCAGCGCCGAGCACAGCGCGCAGACGCAGCGGCCGCAGTCCCCGCAGAAGAGCTCCAGTGGCCGCCCCGGGTGCGCGGCGCAGCCCCGCGGCGCCTCAGCCGCCGTCCACGGCCGTTCCTGCGCCATGGCGGCCCGGGAGGACGCGGGTGCGGCTGCCGAGGCGGGGCCTCTGCGGCCGCCACGGGACTGCCGCGGGTGCGGCCCCGAGACGGGAACGGGATGGGGGAAATGGGGAAACGGGGCGCGGAGGGTGAAGGCAGGAGGAGCTCGGTGCGTGCGAGCAGTTGCCAGGCAGCTGGGCTCTGGGAGCTGTGCTGCTGTGCCTCGAACAGGACCCACGCGAGGCTGCGGCGTGACGAGGTGCTTGGGGATGAGAGCGGCACCCGCTGTTGCCTTCTGTCGCAGGAACGTGCCCATGCTTGGGATCACAGACTCTGGGATTCTTCTGCAGCGCTCGGCCATCTCCGTCAGCAGCACTCCTAGCATCCAAGCAGGACGTCCCTCCTTGCGCCCTGTGGCATGTCATTTCACCGTGTGCTTTCTACAACAGCCGTGGCCTCCTCTCCTCTGTTTCCAGCCACAGACAGTCTTGGGATGTCAAAGGCCAAACAAGCCCACTTCATCCCAGGCCTTCTCAGACACGACAGAGGGTCTGCTCAGTAGGGTCAGTGCGTGGTGTGTCTGGGTAATGTGTGGCCGATTCCTACAACCGCGAGCCTGCAGTTCATCCCAGCACTCTGCTCCTTCCCTGCAAAGCTCCTCCCGCGCCATGCACCCAGTGCTCAGAACAGCCAAACATGAGTGTGCAGTTGGCACTGTCTGGGCCGACACCATGATGTGGGGAGGACACGGTGCAGTGCTGACTCAAGTGATAGGAGATAACTGAGCATTTCAGTATGTCATGGTTTTATGATTTTTGGTACTGGTATTCCACATCATAACATCATGTAGTGCATTTAGAGTTAAAGAGTTAATGCTCCAGCTCCGTGGATCATCAATAGTTCCAGGTATACCTGTCTCAGAAGAGAAGAAGAACTCCATTCCCCAGAGGACTTTGCGATGCTTTGCGTTCTTACGTGTTTACGCTCAGAGGGAAAGATAAAAACTGTCTGCGGTCACGGGACACTCTCTTTCCTTTGGGATCGACTCAGCAGTGGGTGCTCGCTGCCGTCCGCCTTCAGCGTTAGCGTAAGGCCTTCGGTTTATCGGACACTCTCTCTTGCTCATTTTATTTGATTTATTAGCTTTAATTCCAATTATATTGTATTATATTGTGTTATTTTGCTTTCTGATATCTTATTTAGTAAATTAGCTTTCCTCCTCAGATCATTGCCGCTGTTTTGTTCCTAGGCCCATCTCCCTTTTCCCTTTTCCCTTTCCCCCTTCCCCTTTCCTGGGGCGTGGGTCCGTGGGTCCCCCGCACCAATCGTCACGGAACCGGGCCGAACCTGCCCGTAAACCGTTGACATTTTTGGCGCCCAACGTGGGGCAAAACCAGCTGCCTTAGCCGAGCAGAGACATACTTTTAGAGTGAATCTCTGTCTCTCGTTAGCAGGCTTATCTGTACTGCAGGTGCTGTACAGCAAAACACGACCTTGAAGTCTGGGCGTACTGCCAGTTGTCCTGGGATATTTGTAAACTTTTTGGGTACTGCCAGCTAGTTTTAGAAGAAAAAAAAAAAAAATGCTTTCTCTTTTTAAACTGGTCTTAAAGGGACTGCATTTCATCGGTTTTTCCCTTGTAATGCTCAGAACGTACTGGGACTTAATTAAGTTTGCCAGTCTGATCCATGGAGCTTGGTCTCTGTATGATAAACTAAAAACACTGATGGAAATACCTACCTGGCTTTTGTATATGATGTGGCATTCAGTTCCAGAGGGAGTAACTCCAGATGAAGTTGCTAACTCTATGGAACTTGTGATTTTTAAACAGACTCCTGGCCTCTCCTTTGAATTCATTATGCGTTTTCTGAATGCCCATCCAATGCTTGTTATGATTGTGGTGTCAGTCTCCCTGAATGTACTTTTACTCAGTATTTGTATTTATAATATTTTGAGAAAACCCTCTCCAGAGCCAGAGAATACTGACTGGCAGGGAGTTTGGAGGGACTTAGGAGAGACTTTAGAGAAATGGGCATCACCGGTGTCATGGAACTTTTCTCCTGAACACCTGCAAGATCCTGAGAACTTAAGCAGATATTTGAGACAGGGATGTTGCGGCTCAAACAGATCTGAGGAGGCCCAAATTATTTGGGGTCTGGCTTATGCTTACCGGGCCTTATTCAATACTATCCCAGAGAGGCATAGAGTTTCTGAAATAGAGCGAGAGAGTCTCCGAGCCGAAAGGGACAGTTTCCTGATCCAGAAAGAGAGTCTTTTAACTGACAATCAGACTCTCCAGTCCAATCTAGACGCCCTCCAGACCGAGAAAGACACCCTCCAGTCTCAACAAGAAGTCCTCCAGGCCGAGAGAGACGCCCTCCAGGCCGAGAGAGACGCGCTCCAGATCGAGAGAGACGCCCTCCAGACCGAGAAAAACGCCCTCCAGTCTCAACAAGGAGCTCTCCAATCCGAGAGAGACGCCCTCCAATCCGAGAGAGACACCCTCCAGTCTCAACAAGACGCCCTCCAATCCGAGAGAGACACCCTCCAGTCTCAACAAGACGCCCTCCAATCCGAGAGAGATGCCCTCCAGACTGAGAAAGACACCCTCCAGTCTCAACAAGAAGCCCTCCAATCCAAGAGAGATGCCCTCCAATCCGAGAGAGACGCCCTCCAGACTGAGAAAGACACCCTCCAGTCTCAACAAGAAGCCCTCCAGACCGAGAGAGGCGCCCTCCAACCTGAAAGAGACACCCTCCAGTTTGAGCGAGACACCCTCCTATTTGAACGGTACTCCTTCAGAACTGAGCGAGGTACCTACCAGCCACAATAGCCCCTGCCCCCCAGCCAGGGGGGGGGAAAGGGATAATAGAGTGTATTGGACTGTGTGGATTCGATGGCCTGGCACATCAGAACCACAGAAATATAAGGCCCTGGTGGACACTGGTGCACAGTGCACTCTAATGCCCTCGAGTCACCAAGGGACAGACTTAATCTATATTTCTGGGGTGACTGGGGGTTCCCAAGAGTTAACCATGTTGGAGGCTGAAATAAGCCTCACTGGTAAAGACTGGCAAAAACATCCTATTGTGACTGGCCCAGGGGCTCCATGTATACTTGGTATTGATTACCTCAAAAGGGGATATTTTAAGGATCCCAAAGGGTATCGATGGGCCTTTGGAATAGCTGCTGTGGATGCAGACAACATTAAGCAGCTGTCTGCTTTGCCTGGCCTATCAGAAGATCCGTCTGTTGTGGGGTTGCTCCACGTGGAGGAGCAACAGGTACCGATTGCTACAAAAACGGTGCACAGACGGCAGTACCGAACCAACAGGGATTCCTTGCTCCCCATTCATAACCTGATTCGTCAGCTAGAGAGCCAGGGAGTGATCAGCAAAACTCACTCACCTTTTAACAGCCCCATATGGCCGGTGCGTAAAACCAGTGGAGAATGGAGGCTGACGGTAGATTACCGTGGCCTGAATGAAGTCACACCCCCACTGAGTGCTGCTGTGCCGGACATGCTACAACTCCAGTACGAACTGGAGTCAAAAGCAGCCAAGTGGTATGCCACCATTGACATTGCTAATGCCTTCTTCTCAATTCCATTGGCCACAGAATGCAGGCCACAGTTTGCTTTCACCTGGAGGGGCGTTCAATACACCTGGAACCGTTTGCCCCAGGGGTGGAAGCACAGCCCAACCATTTGTCATGGATTGGTCCAAACTGCATTGGAACAGGGTGGTGCTCCTGAGCACTTACAATACATTGATGATATCATTGTGTGGGGCAATACAGCAGGAGAAGTTTGTGAGAAAGGAGAGAGAATAATCCAGATCCTTCTGCAAGCTGGCTTTGCTATCAAGCGAAGCAAAGTGAAAGGGCCTGCACAGGAAATTCAGTTCCTAGGTATAAAGTGGCAAGATGGACGTCGTCACATCCCTACAGATGTGATTAACAAAATCACTGCCATGTCTCCACCCACTAGTAAGACGGAGACCCAAGCTTTTTTGGGTGTAGTGGGCTTTTGGAGAATGCATGTTCCAAACTACAGCCTCATTGTGAGCCCTCTCTATCGGGTGACGCGGAAGAAGAATGATTTTGTGTGGGGCCCTGAGCAGCAGCAGGCTTTTGAGCAAATTAAGCAGGAGATAGCCCGTGCCGTGGCCCTGGGGCCAGTGCGGACGGGACAGGATGTAAAGAACATCCTCTACACTGCTGCTGGAAAGGAAGGTCCCACTTGGAGTTTGTGGCAAAGAGCTCCTGGAGAGACCCGAGGCCGACCCCTTGGATTCTGGAGTCGGGCGTACAGGGGGTCTGAGGAGCGCTACACTCCAACTGAGAAGGAGATCTTAGCCGCGTACGAGGGGGTTCGAGCTGCTTCCGAAGTAATCGGTACTGAAACGCAGCTCCTTCTGGCACCTCGATTGCCAGTGCTGAACTGGATGTTCAAGGGAAAGGTTCCCTCTACCCATCATGCTACTGATGCCACTTGGAGCAAGTGGATTGCGCTGATTACACAGCGAGCTCGGATGGGGAACCTCAGTCATCCAGGAATCCTAGAAGTGATCATGGACTGGCCTGAAGGTAAAAAGTTTGGAACAACACCAGCAGAGGAGGTATCACGTGCCAAAGAGGCCCCACCATATAATGAACTACCAGACAATGAAAAGAGATATGCCCTGTTCACAGATGGATCCTGTCGCATTGTGGGTAAGCACCGCAGATGGAAATCTGCTGTGTGGAGCCCCACACGACGAGTTGCAGAGGCCACTGAAGGAAAAGGAGAATCGAGTCAATTTGCAGAGGTAAAGGCTGTCCAGCTGGCCTTAGATATTGCTGAACGAGAGAGGTGGCCAGTGCTTTATCTTTACACTGACTCATGGATGGTGGCAAATGCTTTATGGGGGTGGTTACAGCAATGGGAACAAAATGGTTGGCAACGGAGGGGTAAACCTATTTGGGCTGCTGAACTGTGGAGAGACATTGCTGCCCGAATAAAGAATATGGCTGTAAAGGTGCGCCATGTAGATGCTCATGTTCCTAAGAGCCGGGCAACTGAGGAACAACAAAATAACCATCAGGTAGATCGAGCTGCCAAAGTTAAGGTGGCTCAAGCAGACTTGGACTGGCAACACAAGAGTGAATTATTTTTAGCTCGATGGGCCCATGAGACCTCTGGCCATCAAGGAAGAGATGCAACATATAAATGGGCTAGAGACCGAGGGGTGGACTTAACTATGGATGCTATTGCACAGGTTATCCATGACTGTGATACATGCGCCACAATTAAACAAGCTAAGAGAATGAAACCTCTTTGGGGGGAAGGGCGATGGCAAAAGTATAAATATGGGGAGGCATGGCAGGTTGATTATATCACCTTGCCACGATCTCGCAGTGGTAAGCGTTATGTGCTCACCATGGTGGAAGCAACCACTGGGTGGCTTGAAACATATGCAGTACCCCATGCTACCGCCCGAAACACCATCTTAGGGCTCGAGAAACAAGTCCTATGGCGACATGGCACTCCAGAGAGAATTGAGTCCGATAATGGGACTCATTTCAAAAATTCTCCTGTAAATACTTGGGCCAAAGATCATGGTATTGAATGGATTTATCATATCCCCTATCACGCACCAGCTTCTGGTAAAATTGAAAGGTACAATGGGTTGTTAAAAACCACGTTGAAAGCAATGGGTGGCGGAACATTTAAGCACTGGGAGAAGCATTTGGCAGAAGCCACCTGGCTGGTCAACACTCGAGGATCCATCAATCGCGATGGTCCTGCCCAATCCAGATCTCTACCTACTGTAGAGGGAGAAAAGGTCCCTGTAGTACATGTAAAGAACATGTTGGGAAAAGCAATTTGGGTCCTTCCAGCTTCTGGAAAGGGTAAACCTCTCCGTGGAACTGTTTTTGCTCAGGGACCTGGGTCCACTTGGTGGGTGATGCAGAAGAATGGGGATGTTCAGTGTGTACCACAAGGGAATTTGATGTTGGGCGAGTGCAGTTGTTAATTCCATGTATATACTTATATATGTTGTGTGTATTTAATGCATGTTAATCATTGTTCTTCTATACGTATATATCAAACATGATGTAGTGATGTGGAATAAGGGGTGGAATGTCATGGTTTTATGATTTTTGGTACTGGTATTCCACATCATAACATCATGTAGTGCATTTAGAGTTAAAGAGTTAATGCTCCAGCTCCGTGGATCATCAATAGTTCCAGGTATACCTGTCTCAGAAGAGAAGAAGAACTCCATTCCCCAGAGGACTTTGCGATGCTTTGCGTTCTTACGTGTTTACGCTCAGAGGGAAAGATAAAAACTGTCTGCGGTCACGGGACACTCTCTTTCCTTTGGGATCGACTCAGCAGTGGGTGCTCGCTGCCGTCCGCCTTCAGCGTTAGCGTAAGGCCTTCGGTTTATCGGACACTCTCTCTTGCTCATTTTATTTGATTTATTAGCTTTAATTCCAATTATATTGTATTATATTGTGTTATTTTGCTTTCTGATATCTTATTTAGTAAATTAGCTTTCCTCCTCAGATCATTGCCGCTGTTTTGTTCCTAGGCCCATCTCCCTTTTCCCTTTTCCCTTTCCCCCTTCCCCTTTCCTGGGGCGTGGGTCCGTGGGTCCCCCGCACCAATCGTCACGGAACCGGGCCGAACCTGCCCGTAAACCGTTGACACAGTATGGTGTCTAAACACAGTCCTGTGAACAGCAAGAAGTACACAGCTGTGCTTTCCATTTTAATAAAGGGATTTAAGAGTATGTTTCAAGAGTGCTGAAAAAGTAATCCTTCTTTTTAATATATATATATTTGCAACTCCATACTCAGCTGACATAAATACATCTTCTAAAATCAAATGTATGGAGCTGCAACCAGACATCGAACTCAAAGAAAAATCTGAGTGTATGTCTCTACCAGAGCTTTGTAAGCCCCATCTGACCAGAGAAATGTATCTCGCTTCACAGCTGCACCCTACCCATGACATTGCTTTTTGGCAACATACACATTTTTGAGTGACTGTTTTCAAGGATATAGTACAAGAAGAGTAAGATTTCACCACAAGTCTCTGATGAATGCCTTGAGAGCTCACTAGCAATGGCAGCCACTGCCATTGAACCAGCCTCAGCCTGATGCATCAGTTTCACAAAAACATGGTCTAATATCCTATTAGTTTCTTGCTTTTGTTATTATCTTTTTCATGTTTTTATGAAAAGTATTTTAAATGTTTTGTTACTTATATACACTAACTATACTATATATGTTACAAGGGCTGCTCTGAATGTAATGCCTCCTATCTTATTACGTTAGCCCATGCCATCAGAGGAAGATGTTGGTGGTACGTCAGTAGCAGATGAACCTTCCCACCAATATCCCATTACATGTTGTTGCCATGTGACAGATGGATGCAGAGGGGCACTCTGACATGGAAGTATGTATGAAGTAAAGGGGTGGAACTGAGTTCCTTCACGTGGACAAAATGGCATAGCTAATGGTAAGGACTGTGTTGAAAAACTGTAGTGGAGAACTTGCTCTATCAAATGGTGTCATTGTGTTCTTTGGGATGTAGATACCATGGAAATAAATAGGAAGCTTTACTTTCTGAGCGACCTACATATGCAGCACAAGATGGTTCCTCTTTACTCAGTGTGGCCCAGGCAAGCAACAAGGTTGGACATGCATGATGTAATCCAGCTGTCACCCCATCACCACCATGCCTATTAACCGTGTCAGAGAACTCCATGGAGCACCACCACACATGGTGCTTTCCTGTCTTGTCTCCATAAGGTCAGTGCTTCTGTATTTCTCCAGTCCACCACAGGTGCTCTGCAGGGCAGTCCCAGCTCTCTGCCTCCCAGCTGAAATGACAGCAGACGTGTGGAGGGCATATTCTGTCCTGTTGCCCTATCTGTTGATAAGGATGTCAAACAGCATTGGCACAGTGCTGACCTCTGAGGGAGGGTGCTGGCAGCCAGCTGCTGCCTGGACTTTGCACCCCTGATGGCAGTGCTTCGTGCCCAGCAATCCATCCTCTGCTCTACCTGTCCTCACTTTGGCTGAGGATGAGGCTGAAGTGCATGCCTTGCAGCTTTAGATCTTGCAGGTTAGGAGTATCTAAAGCATGGTTTACACTTCATGTGTCACTACACAAAAGAACCTTTTGAGCTAAGCTCTCAGCTTTTTGGTGATTGTCATTGATTATTTTTGAGGGGAAAGCTACAGTAAAACTGAAATGTTTACACAAACAGCAGAGGATGGCCAAGTGCTGACACCACGTGCTCACATCAGCTGTACTTTTACCCCAGTCCTTCACTGCTGAACACTATGAGGCTGCAGCACAATGGCTGTAAGGGGCTGTAGGAGCAGGAGGAGCCTGCACCTTGTGCAGCTCCCGGTTTGTTCCTCTGTATGGAGGGGACCTGTTAAATTTTGAAACAGGGCTCATGTGCTTCAGGCAGTGCCTGGGGCTGCTCATGGCCAGAAGGAATTCTCCTCCACCAAGGCAGCAAGAGAGCTAGAGTTAAACCAAGGAGATGAAGGGCAGGAAGCCATGCTCCAAAGCCACCCCATGCTAACAGCTGGCTAGGGGAGAAGGGTGGTGGGCAGGGCAGGGCTCAGTTCTCTTCTTTATTCTGACTTTGGAGTGAGCTTGAAGCAAGCGTAACCCATGGTGCTTGATGAGAAAGAAGCTGAACTCGGATGCTGCCTTAGATTTCCACTGTCAGGCAACCCTCCTGCTGGGTGCATCTCTGCAAAGCTTGTGTGTGGAGCTGGCAACTGCAACACACAGACACCTGGCTTTGGTACAGCCACTGTGTTCCCTGTGTCTTTGTACAGAAACTCCTCGTGAAACTGTTTTTGTTCTTGAGTGTATGAGTTCAGGAGTACAGTGAAGCCTGTTGTGCACTATTCACAGGTTCTGGTGAAGATCCCAGGTAATGGCCTTAAGTTGTGCCAGGAGAGGTTAAGGTTGGAGAAACTACTCAGAAAGAGTGGTGAGGCACTGGCACAGACTGCCCAGGGAGGTGATGGAGTCACCATCCCTGCAGGCATTCAAGAGCAGCGTGGATGTGGCACTGAGGAACATGGCTGGTGGTTGGACTTGGTGATCTTAGAGGTCTTTCCAACCCTAATGATTCTGTGGTTCTTTTTGCAGCCATCTGTAAAAGAGCCATATCACTGCCTTGGTGAGGGCACTGAGGACTGCAGTTTAAAGGGGCAGATAGGCAACATCTGTAGACGTCAAGCAATGGTGAGTCCCTACCACACAGAGTGGGTATTCAGTAAGGTGAAGAAAAAAATCCTGTATCAAACCAGGGTGCTTCCAGTGGTCTGAGAAGAGAACCTATTCTTACTGAAGAATCAGAATTTCTTTTGTTTTCTTTTTCCTCACTGTTAACCATCTGGCAGATGGGGGAAGCACAAAGTCTTAATCACCAGGCCAGGTGAACTGCCCGGCATCATTTTCACGTATCTGTATATTTTAAGTAACCTAATTTTTACAACAGATTTGGAAGTGCCTTGAAAGTGCAGCAGTGGTTACATTTTCATGTTCAGGTTGCATTTTCCTGAAATAGAATTCAAACTTGGAAGTTCTTGTTTTTACTGGCACTATATGCTCTTTGTGTTTTAACATACTCACTAAGAAAGCAAGTTCTTTTGTAGCTTAATTAGAATCACAGAATCACCAGTGTTGGAAAAGACCTCTAAGAAAGAAATGTTAGAGTCCTTTAGGACTGATGGTGTGAACATTTTGTATCTCCTTATGGGATTACCATTCCTTCAAAACTCCAAAAACTGAAGTGAGACATAAACTTTTGCTTGAGTCATGCATGTCAGAGAGAACTGCTGTTCCATGTAGGTAAATGCTACTCATGCCTGCATCAGGTATAAGATGTCATCAGATGCCATGTAGCAATGGCATCCACAGCCATGTGGAAGAATGGTTCCCCCCTGTCCAAGTCAGGTCTTCGTGTAAATTCTCTTGAATTTATTCCAACACAACCATTACAGGAACTGTGTCTGAAGTTCAGGTACGCTGTTATCTAATGAGGGACTGCATGCTGAGTTTCACCTTGGCTTCAGTTACTGCAGAATCCATCAGATGCAAAGCTATGGGCTTGTTTTGGAGAGGTCAGCTGCAGAATCTCACTTCTGGAGCAGTACTCCGGAAGGCCCAGAACTCAACAGGACACATGGATTCTCAAGGAACATATTCCACAATCAGCACGAGCAAATCTCATCAGTACATTCAACTTTGGATACCCTAAAACTTACTAGAGGAGATCATTGGTTCCTTAAGGATTAAGACAGATTATATTATCCATTTCAGACATGGAGTCTTTGCAAATGAGCATCCTGCTTCCTCTGGCTGATGTCAGTAGTTAACCTTCACAGTGATCTCTGGTTTCCCTGAAGGCTTGGGCATCTGGCCCTTCACCATGTCCCTGTCCCCTGGGTTAGTCTTAAATTATGCAACAATTCTGCATTTGTTTTTCTATTAAAAAATATCAAACTTGATTTGTTGAGCAAATAACACAGAAAAGAGTGTTTGCAGAATTGCATGATCTATGCATAGACTACTGTAACAAATGTTTGTTTAGTGTCCTCCGTACATTTCTCAGATATACTATTGGTAGTGCTCGGTAAATGTTAAGCCCTACAGAAGTTATATGGTTTCCTGCCCTTTTGAGTACAGTTAATGACTTTGTACATGTCAACGGTTTACGGGCAGATTCAGCCCGGTTCTGTGACAACTGGTGCGGGGGACCCACAGGCCCACACCCCGGGGAAGGGGAAGGGGGAAAGGGAAAAAGGAGAAGGGAGATGGGCCTAAGAACGAAACAGTGGCAACGATCTGAGGAGGAAAGCTAATTTACTAAATCTGATTTCAGAAAACAAAATAACACAATATAATACAATATAATTGGAATTGAGACTAATGAATCAAATAAAATGAGCAAGAGAGAGTGTCCGATAAACCGAAGGCCTTACGCTAACGCTGAAGGCGGACGGCAGCGAGCACCCACTGCTGAGTCCATCCCAAAGGAAAGAGAGCGTCCCGTGGCCGCAGACAGTTTTTATCTTTCCCTCTGAGCGGAAACACGTAAGAACGCAAAGCATCGCAAAATCCTCTGGGGAATGGAGTTCTTCTCTTCTGAGACAGGTACACCCAGAACTATCAACGATCCACAAAGCTGGAGCATTAACTCTTTAACTCCCAATAACCACATGATGTTATGATTTGGAATATCAATAATACAACAGAAATCATAAAACCATAACAGTACATTGCAGACATTCAGTAAATATCGTGCTAACACCACTCATTTGTTGAATCAGGCATCCCATCAAGAGTTCAAACAAATGTTACAGTGATCGAATGGTTTAGGTATGTGAATTGAGCAATCTCCCATGACCAAAGCTGACATCTTTGTATCTGGATGCTGATATTTGGTGAATATCATACTATATCCTCTGCAGTTCTTAACTGCTTTGCACCTTTTGTTGCAGACTGATGGTCCTCTGCCTTGAAGTCTAATGAAAAAAAAGGAAGTGCAAACATTTTCTTCCAGGCTGTGTGACCTCGTGAACCAGTTTATCTCCTTGGGTCTGTTGATGCTGGCCCAACAGAAGATGAAAATTGTTAACAGGTAATCCATTTTTTGAATTTGGCCTTGGTCTTTCAAAGGAAAATAACTTTGCAACATGTCTTACGTAAGAACACAGGACCAGGCAAATTCATTTATGTAGTGAAATCATACAGCCTTCACATGCTCCTGGTTCTCCATGTTGGAATAGACTTAGGTAGAAAGAAAGTGTATTTTGCTGAAGAGTAGTAAAAACCTTTTGTACACAGAATATAGGTGTGACCTACAGTCAACAGCAGGTCATAATTGCATGATGTCATTTTACTTCAGTAGCTTGCTCAATTGTCTTCACCCCAAAAAGAGACAGAGCTGAGTCTCCAGCTTTCTGTCTCCGCAGGATCTTTCAAAGTATCAGGGAGGGGTCCCTTGAAGGTAAAGACAACACAGTGGTGGGTACCCATGCACCCAGAGCTGCAATAAAGGGAATGCCTGCTTAACATAACTCATTGGTTTGTCGAGTTACTCTGTCAGATTTCTTTGCTTCACATCACATGTGTAATCAACTTTATGCAGCCCAGGGATAGAGTTAATTAGTCCACTAAATTGGCTTAGTATGTCCAAACTTTCTAAGTTCAAGTTGTCAGTAGACTTTTGTAGATAAAACTTTATTTGTCAGGAGTGTACGGACACCAATTGGAGAGGAATCTGCAAGCTTCTGTGCAGAGCTGTGAGCAGAGGCATCTTGTTTGCAAGCCTCTGCATAAATAATTTTGTTTGCCAGGACATCTTGTTTGCAAGCCTCTTTTGTTTGTCATGAAGAGTAAAAGCAAGCTCTAAGAGAGCTAATACTTCAGTTGTTGTAAAACCATGCACTCTATGAGCATCAGTATGCATAATTACAGCTTTAATTATTACTATTTTATGAATTTTTAAATAAATACTTTCTAAGTCACTGTGCAAATCTATTGCAGCTTTTGCTTTTCATTCATTTATTTACTTGTTGGTAAGTCATTCAAACACTATATTGTGTATATAATTTTGTATGTATTCTGTTGCTTGAAATACATTTTCCATTTCCTTGTTTTGAGAAAAGTCTCTTCTTATTTCACTTGCTGGCCTCAGTTCTTGAGTGGAGCACTTACCTTTGGTTATTGAAAGGATTGCATGATGGTCTGGATTTCTGCTCTCAAGTAAACTCTGAATTGCCTAACTTCTCTACCCACATTCCCCTCTCCAAAAAAAACCAAAAATCCTCCAGACCAAACAAACCCATTTTGATGAGTATGTTTATCTGAGCTGTACAGACTTCCTTTTGGAAAAGGTTTTTCCAGGCTCCTGTACTTGAAAAGAGCTTGATTTTATCCCTCAATGCTGTGTGAGAGAACAGCATGTGTGACAGTCGTGACTCAAGTCAAGTCATCTTGGTTTTTACCTTACTTACCACTCACTTTCCAACCTGAACAATTCCACCATTCTATGTTACTAATAACAAAAGACTTCATTAGATCACATGGACAAGGCAGTTGGACATATCAGGTAACACTGCTGACCCAGTGCTGCTCTCCCAGGGCCACACCAGCAGAGATCACCATGACTTCAGGACCGGCTGACATCCGTGATTGGCACTGCACTTGATTTTCTTAGTTGTTTGCTGTATCATCACCACTTAAGAAAGATTGTTTCTAGTGTTAAGGCCGAGTAATTAAGTAAAACAGATAATTTGTGGTTCAGGAAATCTAGTTGGTGGACATCCCTGCAGACTGAAGCACAGTTATTGCTGCGTGTGTTATTGCTTTGTAAATAAGATATTAAAGTACAAATGCAGCTGAATAGACCAGTAGGAAAATTGGTAGCATGCTTGAATGCAAAATACCAGTGAGACACAAATGGAGTCAATGCATGAGGAAAAAAAAAAGGATGCAGTGAGAGAGAAATGTGTGCAAGAAATGGGGAAATGTCAGAAACACTGAAAAAAAATCTTGATCCTGCCATCTCTCAGAGCACCCACGGGCAGCCAGGCTGGGCTGGTGAATGCACTGAATGAATACTTCTGGTAAACCTTGCTGTGGGAAGGATGTTCACTGTGTCCATCAGACACAGCGCCTTCTTTCACTGCAGACACTGCAGCAAAATGAGCTGCTGTGAGGCTGTCTGTAGCTTGGCTGCACACTTGAAATTATGTGTGTGTTTTGCCAACAGATGGAGCAAAGTAAGATAAACTCATTAAACAAGCAAGTTTATCTTTACTTACATTTAAAGCAATAAAATCATAAGTGAATATAACATAGCAGGAATAAAACAAAGCAAGGTAATGCACGTAGTTGTTACTGCACAAGATTAACTACAGTGATTAAGAAAGAAATGTCACCAATTGCCCTAATACTTCACCACTGCTCTGATCCGCTGTTGCTGGGGAGCCCCAGTTGCAGGGTGGATTTGAGAACCTTTCCTGGCAGCTGGGAGGTCCTACAGTGTATCCACTCATCGGTGAGGTCTCCAGTGTTGCTGCAAGCAGGTCCACCTTTTATACCATTGAATAAACAAACTTACATAACATCATTGGAGGAGAAATCTGATTTCATTCTCCTTTAGGATTCTACTTCAAGTCTGGTCAGGGCTCAAAGAGGAACCAAGGATTTTTGTGCACCAGCAGGGCTTGACTCCACCCTTCTCAACAAGGAAAGGTGGATACATCCTCACAACGTTTTATGTAAGATGCATCTCTTGTTAATGAGACATTTTATCCAAGCTATGTATCTTGATAATCATCAGACACCAATGTTATGTAATGCTTGCCTGTGAGGTTCATCTGAAGTCAGCTTTGGTTTGGGGCATGTTGTTGAGGCCTTAGTGCTAGTGGAACTTAGAGCAAAGTTTTGACAGCTGGGAAGTCAACATGACATCCACCCAGGTAACTTGGTGCTTCTCATCTGACACTCAGTACATACCATGGGCCTTTGCTGTCCCAGATGGGCACAACTTTAATGGCTGCATTTTCCTTGTGGTACTGTGGAAGCACTTTTTCTCTCCAACCAGTTAATTAGCTGTTCATTCCAAAACAAAAAAAAAAAAAGGTGCTAAGTTTGGTCCTGAGTACCAGAAGGATGATGATGGTTCACAAGTTCATTCAGAGAAAGGGGGAACTGCACGGCGAGACACAGTAGGGTGTAAGTGGCATAGCACAACTCACACAAACCCTGCTCAAGAAGGTTGTTAGCAGAAGTCTTTTAGAACTGATTACAGAGTCCGATTGCATGTCTGCAAAAGCACAGTGCTTTGTGGGTGCAGCAGCTGACAAGGGAAGTTCCTCATATTCTTAAATAAATCAAAACCCACCAAGGTTAGCAAAGGGAATTGGAGAAAATCTACAGCAGTGCCACTGACCATGGTAAGGCCACCTTCAGCATCTATAAGCCTAAATAAGGAATAGGGGACTCCATCTGCTTTCAAGTATGCCATCATTCCTGAATCAGCTGATATACACTACAGACAAGGAAAAATGCCTATCAGATGCAAAGAGAGCACAGCTGGAGGTCACGTGTCTGTGTGCAGCATGGGGGGAACTGCTGAGGAAGGAAGGTTCCAGCAGTGGCTGATAGGTAGAGGTAAGATGGAAGAAAAGCCATGAGAATATGCAAAGGATGCAGAATCTGAAGACAGTGTTATGATTTATGAGCAACTCCACTCTTCAGACTAGGGTTGGTTGTGGACAATATATATATGCATATATATATAGTTTTGTTTGGACAATATATATATATGTATGTAGGTTTTTTTCTTTTTTTCCCAGGGGTTTCAGCCAGTCCACACATTCCAAACTACGAGGATATTTGCTGATTCATATGTCCAAGAACATGCTTTCATAGCATGGTAATTTCCCCATGTTCTACAGAGGAGATGCCCCAGAAGCGCAACTAGGCTCTTTGTACAAGGAGCTTAGTGATGTAATTCATCAGGAACCCTGTGCAAGGACAGACCGTAACGTCTGTCCTACTGTACCAGGAAGACAATCTTTCCTTCTCTCTCCACCTTCCTAATACAATCCCTCCAGCAGTTTGCTCTTTCTGATGGCACTACTGCATCACTTGATGATGGCAGATGCCAGAAGTCTGCTTTTAACATGAGAAAGGAGGCTTAAACCTGCTTGCCTGCAAAGTTTGTAGCTTTCTTGAATCCTTACCTTACATCCAAAAGTTAGGGCAAAGCAGTGGAAAATCAGCAAGTGGGCTGGTGCCAGAAACAAGAAGCCTGTGACAAAAGCAGTGCTTGAGACCCACAGATACTACTATACGATCAGTGCCTCTGGTTTGATACATTTCTTGATTAAATCCTTGCAGATAACCTCACTGTTCAGGTTTGATAACAACTGAGACAGGCTGCTAAATATGGTCCATTTATGCTGTCCTCAAAGTTGCTAAACACTGGGTTACATTGTTTTGACAGTGGTAGCACCAAGGAGGCAAAAGAACACATGGAAACACAGAACAGGTGAGCCCTAGCAGATAAGACAGATACTTCCTCAGCTTGTTCAGCAACCTGCATGGCTGAGATAGGGTACAGTAGCTTCTTACCAGTGCTTTCCTGTTATCTGACCTCTGTCTGCAAAGATGGTAGGACTGGTCTGATGTTAGCTCAGTTAGCTCAGAGCAAGTGAATGGACTGCTTGCAGAAAAGTACTGTATGAAGATACTTCTGGGAAACAAGTCTTAGGCTCATAAAACTTTATTTGGAAGGAGTGAAGAGCTGCATGTATCACTAGAGTGCAAGGGACGAGACACGGGGGGAGAGCACTTCAGTGCTGGCCCAAATCAAGTGTAACTGCTGGGTTACAAGCTGTTTGGGCTCACGGCTTTATAGAACGGACAGAGCTTGGCTTGGTATTAAGATGAAGGGATGTAGATTTTGAAACTGGTTGTAGCTGGGACAGTAAGTTGTATCCTCAGCCAACAGGAGTCATGGGCAGGAAATCTGGAAGTTCAATAGTGAAGAGATTGTCTGTCAAGGCAAACCTGACACAGCACCTGCTACCTGGCAAGTGCTTTCTGTGCCTACCTTCCCTCTGCTCAGGAGCTTCAACCAAACGCCCTTCTTTCTTCTGCACAGAGAGATGCAGCACAACACTGCCCACGGGGCTGGTTATCTTCCTGACAGAGGGCTGCCCATCTATTTTGTCAGCATGTCATGCTGACAAATACCTGGAGGTATTGAAGAGATGTGTGTGAGTGAGGCCTAGAGAAATGGTTTAGTGGTGCACTCAGTAACGCCAGGTGGAGGCTGGGTTTGGCAACCTTGCAAGTCTTCCCCAATCCAAATGATTCTAAGACTGTATGAACTACAGCTTAGAAGGCAAAAACATTTCCCTGACAACACGGCTGTAATGCTGTCAGCATGTGAAGTTAGTTGTACAGCAATGCACGGAAACGGGCAGCAGTGAAAGGAAACAACACAAAGAAGAGCAAGATGAACTCAGTAAGTGTACATCATACATTTATTACTGAACAACTCTCTCAACTCCAAAATTGGGCACAGGGATTAAAAATAAAACTTCATTGCACTACGTAGTAAAGCATTACTAGTAACTCTCATAAAAAATGTACAAATTTTGTTAAAAATTTATCAAGCCTTCAAACAATTTGGTTACAGATATTTATAATACATTTAAAACTACATATTAAATGACTCGAGTATGCTTTAAGGAAAACAACTGACAAAATATGATCCCAACAAAAGTCACAAGCTTTCAGAGCCGTTAACAGATCTGAAACACAAGTAGCAAAATGAGGTAACCATGTACCAAAGGAAAAAAACCAACCAAACAAAACACAAACACAGCTTTTATAAAGGCCCAAAGATAAGTCAAAAACGTGTTTTCTGTAAGTGAAATTAAAAAAGGTTGGTAAATCCCATCCCAGGTATTACATGAGTTAACAGCTGTGAAATCACATTCAAAAGCCCATATAAAACAGTATACAACAAAAGGCTTTTTTTTTGTTTTGTTTTTGTTTTTGTAAAGAAAGTCACAACATGAGACATTGGAATTATCAGTAGGCCTCAATATCCCCTTAAACTTCAAATTTAATTGGCAGTTTATGCCAAAGCCACAGCAGTGCCAATATGATAAAGCAAATGTCTTACGTTTTAGAGGGGAAGGGGACTGGTGGAGTCAGAAAGGAAGGAACATAAAAATCATCTTGCTGGATGCTGGTGCTGCCTGGCACCGCGGCAGGCGGAGAAGTTACACACAAATGTACAGAACACATGGCACTGAGCAGCTCAGCACGAATCCCCATCAGTAGCCACAACCAACACTGGCTGTGGCTCATCTGAGCTGATCCAGAACATGTGCACGTGTGCTGTTTATACACACTAACCACAGGAAGCAAGTCCACACACATCTGCAACAAACCCATGCAAACAAATGAACCATTTGAGAAGAGACAAGCTGTAAGAGTGCAACAAATCATTTCAGGATTTTACCACATTAGACCCTCCAACTCAGTCTCCCAGTGCCTCACAGAGTTCCACTGGGGAAAGGGACCTTACACATCAGGATTTCTCGATTCCAGAAGAAGGGTGACTTTCCCTGGGCTTCAGAAGAACGCGAATGCTTGGAGAAGTGCCCTCTTCCCATGCTTCAAAGTGAATATCAAGCACAGTAGTGTTACGGTTAAATTTGCACACACAGAAATTCTTCCTCTGCAGCTATATATAAGAGCCTAGGTTTTGTAAGACATGTGGTATATGCTTTTTTAAACAAGATTATTTCCCTTGTTAAAAAAATAAATTTTACTCTAGGTACTTTATAACCTGCTAGATGTTATTGTGAAAGATTACTCAGTAACTCCTCTGGAAGAGAAGAGGAATTTCAGTACTCTGAAGCTGACCTAACAGCATGTTTTTATTTGTTTAGTGTTCTTAGGTACCAACAGGAATGGAAAGACTCAGTGTTTTTGAGAACTACCTGTGTAACTATACGAACGGAGGCAAGAACATCTGACATCGGGCAAAACTGTGCTTTTATTTCATCTGCACCTTGAGCTGTGATTGGTTTGCAGAATTCTGAAAGAGGGCAAACAGCATGGAGGACATGCAGCACTGAAATTATAATTGATACTAAAGCATAGCAGCATACAAAAGCATCAAAATGATAGAGAATAAACTTAAAGCTGAGACTGGCAGCAAGTTGCAGCAATATTGCTAACTGTGCCACTTGTGCTGCTGCAACTGAAGTAATGACACAACTCAGGAGAAGCAATCTGATGTGAGAAGTGCATCCTCTAACTACGCCTCAGGTGGGCATCAGTATTTTGGTGGAACATGCTAAAGATGCTAGCAGCATGAAATGCTGTAAGTAGAGCTACTTTTATTAAAAGCACAAAGAAAACACTATTCAGAAAGCAGTTGTATAGAAGCTACCTCCTGTTCAATAGCATTTTGTTCAGAAGGTATTCCTGCTTTGTGCTGGAGTATTCTGGAAACTCAACTGCAAAGACCAAGGGAGTTCCTTCTTCACATTACACTCATCATGAACACAGTGAGGGACAAGCAGCAGCATCAGGGCAACTGAATTCTGCAATGAATGACCAAAAACCACCCTCTTTTGTGATACAACAACAACAACGAAAAAAACAAAAACAGAAGTTCTACTTCTCTGAGAAAATGCTAAAAAGTTTATTTTATTCATGAAGTCGCAGGAATAAAATTGTAACCTCTTACAGGTTATTTTACTAGTATACAAACTCCCTTGTAAATGACAAAGAATGTGTATGATTAAAGCCAAGGCTTATAAGCTAGAGGATTATCTAATTAGCAAGCACAATGGCAGAAGATGAAGGGCTGTTGCACAAGACACTCAGTGTCCTTTCTGCTTCCTTTCATGAAAGGAGTGCGTAACTGCAGCACCTTCAGGACTCAGCTCTGACCTCAAATCAACTAAATGTAATAATAGCCCAACTAGTAAAACTGGAAAGAGAACACGCTGACATTCAAATTACCAATTGAAAATGTTAATATTGCTAAACGATCTGTGATATTGCAACTTTACACTGATAAAACAACTTGTAAATCAGCAAAAAATCTGAACTTTGTAACGTATGCTAAAACCCAACATTACTCATCTATGAGCCATCAGTGACCCCTTTAGTGGTACACACTTCAAGCTTCCAAGTAAAGGGAAGCAAAACAGCTTGTTTGAATAGTAGGTAGACAGGTCCTTATACTTGTAAGCACATTGGGGAGGAAATACTAAATGTCTGTAATTGCTGCATCCATTGTATTTAGTGTGCAACTGCAAACACAAGGAAAGGAACCAGTGTACAGTACTAGTACTGTTTAAATAACACACAAGATTATACATTGCAGCATAATTAATACTACACACATACGTTCTCAGCACATGCTGGTATATAGGTTCTCAAACACACATGCACACTCATTCCCAAGCACACTTCGTGCATCCTCTTGCAAGCAAACACATTCACACCACTCACTCCCACTCACAGTACCTAAAGGCTCTATATAAGGTAGATTGCTATACTGTTTGTCTGCTGTACTGTTTTGACTGCTACCACTTTTTTTTAACTTTTTTTTCCTCTTTCTTTTATATAAAAGCACATGCTAAAAGATCACGTCCACAGTAATCTCGCTGCAACACTCAGAATGATCACACAAAAACCAGGGAATGTTAGTGCACACACAAAATTAAGCTAAAGAAAAAAATCTTTGGAGTTCCAATCACACTGTTAGAGTAACAATCCCGTAGATGTGAAGACTAGTTATAAGCTTTGCAATTGATTAAGTCACACAGTGCAAAGTAAGGTCCATTGACCTATTTGTGTAAAGGAAAGGGCTGGAAGCCACATGGGTAAGTTCAATAGATAGTTTATATATACACACAACCAGAAACACCCAAACCAGATTTGTGCTCTTAGATTGGTCACTCTAATCACGATGCACTTCTGAAGCATCAGCTCTGCAAATTGGGCAGGTACGATTTGCCTGTAAAACCAGAAACAAAAAAGAGTTCACTGTTAACGACAACCACACAGTTCATGTGTATGACATGGAACATCTGCGATGACCACCTTGCTACTTTCAGTGCTCAAGAGTACTCAGTAGTACCAGATGAGGTGTGTCCCTGCACTTTGTTACTTCAGAGCTTTATGTCTGTCAAGTCATAACTACGTTTAAAGAACAAAACAAAATGAGAGGTTTTTTAATCTTAAGAGAGAAAGAAAAGCAGCAAACTGGGCTTTATTTAAGTGACAGTGGTCACTACATTAGTGTAGATAAGCTGTAACTGTAAACTGCAGATAGGTGCAACTAGGAAGGTTCTACTGTGTGTTGCAGTGGGACCCACCAAAATCAGACAAGCCACCCTGCATTGGCAATAAATGCCCTAAACAGATAAATGAAGGTGCCATGTTGTCACAAGCTGTACTGATCTGTGATCACATCTCTTTATGCTCTCCTTATCCAACTATTCTTAAAGACACTCATCATACAGAACTGGTAAAAGCAAAAAGCAAAGCAGTGAAAAACAGAGGGCATTTTAGTAAAAGTAGAAGAAGGAAGATGAAACAACTAAATACGTAATAAAATTCAAAGCACAAGTAACACACAAATCTAAGTTTAGCCCTTCATTAAAGCACTCACTGAAGATACATATCCAGCAACTCTTCTACAGCTCCCTTAAAAATGAAGGACAGATGAAAGGTAACACTCCTTGAGCTACAGGGATTACTTTTGCATTCTTTTCCTCTTTGTAAGTGAAGGTATAATGTCAGTTGAAAAAGGTAACGATAAACAGACACATCAACTGATATCACATTTATGATACAAAATACACTTTGCAAAGGGGAGAGGGTATCTCCCAACTGTCCCAGATTTCACAGTTGCCAAAACCACAACATCAACCACTCTCAGCTCCACATTTTTCAGAAGTATCCAAACTTTTCAATGAAAACAAAACTGACAGCAACAGAAAACATGGCTCACCAGGTCCCAGTACAGAAATCACTGCCACGCATTTCAAGTATGAACTGTAGATGTCAATGAAAGTAGCATGGCATTACTAAAAAACGTTTTCTACTAAAGTAATTAAAATGAATCACCATGTTTTCTATTATTTCTGTTATATCTGAGATATAGTTTATGCTGTAGTTAATAATCTTTTATGTTTTCTATAAAGCATGGATTGGAGAATCATTCATTATTTACTTCTTGCTCCATCTCCAGCAGTTCTGTAGTTACTTGAGGACAACACCATTACTTGGTTGCTACTTTGCATTCTACACATAGTTCAGTTAATACAGTTTCTAAAATAAAAAGGCAAATTACTCAAAATTCAATGAATTAATATGACTCAAGTGGTAAACGCAAGATAGATAATAAGTACATACTAATGTAGCATGAAACATCACTCTTTCACATGACTCGTGTTGTTTTTAGGGTCTTTTTTTGGAGGGGCGTGAGACAACTGTTCTTCGTTGTCTCAAAGCTTGCTTCTAAGACCCTATCTGACAACTGCAAATTATCTAGGTGGGGCTACAAAGCCGGCAACCCTTCGTGTACAGTGTTTACATTTGAAAGCACTTCTCTGGGAGTGCTTTGCTCTGGAGTATTTACTTGTGGAAGATCAGGCCTGTAACCGGATAACTGGTAGGGGAGACTGGGAAATGATACCATTGTATCCCGTGAAGGCAAGATGCAATTCGGCATCTCCCTGCCCCCTCTCATCTGCCGGCAGGGCCCGGAAAACGGGAACAAAGAAGTTCCTGTGGAGATACAAAAGCCAGGAGCTGCCTCTCCAAAAAGAGCTGACTCGCGTACCTTGGACTTAGAAATAAGTTATACCTTTGTTAAGAATTTAGAGAGAAAAAGAAAGGGGAGAAGGAAAAAAGAAGTCAACATATTCAACCAAGCAACCGTGACCCATCGCTACAGGAGTTCACCACCTGAACTACGAACCTTGCTGGACCCACAGCGGTGATTCTCTCTCTCTCTTGCTTTCAACCAAGTCTCCTTGCTTTTTTCCTACCTCTTTTCTATCACCCACCTTCCCTTCCCCATATCCCAAAGCAACTTTTAATTGTAATAAACTGGCTGGGCTAACATTTGACCCGCTGCATCTTCATCTCACCATCGGGTATACATGTACAAATTTGAAAAAGAAACTCTTCTCCCTCCTATACATTGTAGTGAGACAGGGGGAGGGGGGCCTTTCTTAGGTCTGAAGCTCTAAAAGCTAAGATTTTTACCTTTCTTGCATATTTAACAATATGACATTGATTGGATGTTGTGTATCATGCGGGCATGGACATAACTATACTCTCAACATATGAAACACGTAAGAAAATGGACAAAAGAAAAAAATTATAAACCAAAATATCTTGTAGTTACCCTCACCTCCAGTTGGTTGCTGCTTTAAATGTAGATAAGGGCTTTACTTAAAATAGGCTCATGTTATACGGGTCACTTATTGTGGTTTGTAAAGCAAAATAATCTTCATTTTACGCGGCATCTTCTTAGCAGTGTAACTAAACCTATGTGGTATAAGCATACTGATTTAGCACCCTCCATTACAATGCTTTATCCTTGTCTAGCTCATTTTGCATCCCATTTTAGGACACATTAGCCCAATACAAGCCATTTTTGGTGGGTGCAGCTGCACCCCCTACTAAGTCCACACTGCATGCCTTTTACCTCATTCTGCCACCTAGCTGACACTTATGCTAACAACATTTTCCTCTGACAAGTTAGAAAATCCCACACTCAGACCTGCTGGAAAATAAGTGGTTCCTAACCTGGGAGAGCAATCCAGCTTGGGTCAAAGTTGTTTCACCACTACTACAGTACATCTAAGATTATGAAAATAAAGGCTAAAGTAGGTTGTGGGATTTCTTTAATTTCCTGGTTTGAGTTCAATTGCTAGTTGACTACCAACTGGAAGTACTGAATGCAACTTCAGAACTGCCACAGAGTCCCAAAAAAGATGCATTTAACTCAACTCCTGACTCTTGAGACCAATAACGCATAACAAAGGGTGCAAGAACATGACAACCACGGATGATAACTTCCCTGCTGCATTTTCCTAACTCCCAATAATCTGCAGATTAGAGACTTCATGGATCACAAGTATGTCTTCTGCACTGGTAGCCTGGGAAGAGTTTCCTCTTCAAAATCTTTATAACTAATTTAATGTACATAAGCTTACAACATCCTCTGTCTCACAGGCTGTGTGAAGCCCAATGAAGGAATTTCTTTTTCCATAAAATGAACTGAGTACTATCTGAGGTTACTTTGTCAACTGCATAAACTATTTCAGAAGTTTTATGCATTGAAAAGACTTCACAATCTAGTGTGAACACTTCCTGAGCACTGAGAGTAGGGCACAACAAAGAATGCCACTTTAAATATTTACTTAATTTGTAGTTATTGAAGGAAATAGCATACATCTTTATTATTATTATTATTACTATTATTCTATTTATTAAATTTGAAGTTGAAACAACTTGATGTTTATATTCCTCTTGCTTATTCTCACATATGTATGTGGATTCAGATACAAAAGAACAATAACTACAGAAAGTTAGCTGAAAGGATGCTATCAGTATTAACTCCATTTTTCATTCTTTGCACAGAATATTTCAGTGTATGCAAAAGAAAGGCACTTCCTTGCTATTATGAAACCAAAAAGCCAAGAGCTTTTAATTTCTTTTTCCAGCAGATCACATCTGTAAGTCTCTAGAGATTGTTTCCAGCATGCATTTTTTGACATGAACACTGCAGCTTCAAGTGTTGCACAGAGATTACACACAGATTAAACTTATGCTGAAGAAAATAAAATAAAGAAAAAAGGTGCAACAAGATGGGAATCAGTACCTTGCTGGCAATAGGTCTGGTTAATGCAATTTGTAGAGATGTTCTGCATGTCTTCATCTACTTATTTACATCTCCTATTCTTCACACCTTCTCCAAAGTTCCTATATCCTCTGTCACCTTATTAACCTTATTAAGCTTCTAGATCCTTTCATTTCTCCCCAAACTGTTTTGAAAGGTTATATTCAAGGTTATATATAGTCCCGACAGATCCCGGCAGCACTCTCTCGCAAGAGGTTAACGAAAAGTACGAGTGGTGTCCCCCAAGGGTCAGTATTGGGGCCCATCTTGTTTAATATCTTTATTGATGACCTAGATGAGGGGATTGAGTGTACCCTCAGTAAGTTTGCAGATGACACCAAGTTGGGAGGATGTGTCAAACTGCCTGAGGGTAGGGAGGCCCTTCAGAGGGATTTGGATAGGCTGAACAGCTGGGCTGAGCTCAATGCGATGAGGTTCAATAAGACCAAGTGCCGGGTCCTGCACTTTGGCCACAATAACCCCATGCAATGCTATAGGCTTGGGGCAGAATGGCTTGAAGAATGCAGATAGGAAAAGGACCTGGGGGTGTTGATTGATGCTCGGCTTAACATGAGCCAGCAGTGTGCCCAAGTGGCCAAGAAGGCCAACGGCATCCTGGCCTGTATTAGAAATAGTGTAGCCAGCAGGAGCAGGGAGGTGATCATCCCCCTGTACTCAGCTCTGGTACGGCCGCACCTCGAGTACTGTGTTCAGTTTTGGGCCCCTCACTACAAGAAGGACATTGAGGCCCTGGAGCGTGTTCAGAGAAGGGCAACAAAACTGGTGAGGGGTCTGGAGCACAAGTCTTATGAGGAGCGGCTGAGGGAGCTGGGATTGTTTAGTCTGGAGAAGAGGAGGCTCAGAGGAGGCCTTATTGCACTCTACCACTTCCTGAAGGGGGGTTGTGGTGAGGAGGGGGTGGGCCTCTTCTCCCTGATAAATAATGACAGGACGAGAGGGAATGGCCACGAGTTGCGCCAGGGAAGATTTAGATTAGACCTGAGGAAACATTTTTTCTCTGAAAGAGTGGTCAGGCACTGGAATGGCCTGCCTAGGGAGGTGGTTGAGGCACCATCCCTAGCGCTGTTCAAGAAACGTTTAGATGAGGTGCTAAGGGATTTGATTTAGTAGTTCAGTGGGTAGGGATGGTGATAGCAGGATGGTTGGACTAGATGATCTTGTAGGTCCTTTCCAACCTAATGAACCTATGAACTTATGAACCTATATCTTAATTATGTAAAATCATAATTACAGTTTAAGTCTTACTAGTGCATACTGCATTTACATAAACGTGCGTATGTATAAATGCATACGTACACACATTACATATTTGACATGTCTCAAAACCTAACACTGATAGCAAAGCAGAGAGGTAATATTAATATTTACTCTTTGCTATACAGAATATTGAAAAAAAAAACAACCCATGAGTAGAGAAGCTCTAATTTGTACTTCCGATGTTACCATATAATTTCTTTTTTGATTTCAGGTTTCATGAATTCAAAGGCACTGTTTTGTGGAAAATGAACAGATCTGACCGTAAAAATCACTCTCCTTATGCTCCTCCTTCCTTATCCCAAAGATTATAAGGAAACACACCAATTTAATTATTAAAAAACAACATAACTATACAGTGCTCTGAAGACTGCTGGCATTTCTCCTCTAAAGTTAGAGAGAAATGAAATAAGAGGAAATGAAGAACAGTAAAAGAACAAACAAATCCCAAAACAACAACCATCCCACCTAAAAACCCACACAAAATGAATTCCCTCTAAAACTTCTCTCTTTTTTTTTTTTTTTTTTACCTTAAGCCATTTATCGACACACTTGGCATGGAACTCGTGGTTACAGGGTAAGACTCTAAGTAGCTGCCTTGACTCAAAATCACACATGCAGACCACACACCTAAAAAAGACAGCAAAGTTCAAATTTATCTGCTATTTTAGAACACCAAACATATATTCTACACACAACTTTGCTGATACAACGGCAGCATGATAGCTGCAACAGTTACCTGTATTAGTGTTTGAAGATGTGCAGTCTAGCAATTCAAACTGTGAATACTAATTGAATTGTTTTTCATTAACGAAACTTTTTACTGATAATCACTGCTTTTAGTTCCTCTAATGTAGCTGAGGCTGCAATCGTAAGAAATGAAAACACAGCCAGATAAACTACGCAACTTTGAGAGAGATACTTACAGTGTCTGTTCTGACTGGTGGTTGTTTGGATTGAACCTATAGGATGGGAGCTGTTCAATGTCTGCCTTTGTCAGTCCTCGTGGTTTGGCTTCTCCCAGACGTTCTGCCAAATTCAGCAGTGCCTGCAAAACATGGAAATCAGACATTGAAAAACTCATTACTTAAACAAACTTAAACTCTGGTTCTATGAGATGTGGAGGTGCTGTTACATAGCACTACACAACGTGGCAGCACAAATCACCCTTCTATGAGGAAAAGTTCAGAACCATAGCTCTCCCCTATGAAAAAAGCCTCAGCAGGAGGATTTGTCCATTGTACTGTTTCAAACATCTTTCTGAACTATGCAGGATATTTCCTTGAGATTTCAAAATCCAGAATCAAACTTTAAACTATCCCTGTGCTTGCATATACAGCTTGGCGTATATTTTGTTTCTGTAAGATCCTCTTCAATCCACTATAAAATTAATAGTGTAGGTAAACAGAAAAAAAAAAAAAGCTCAACAAAGTTGCTTCCTAAAAATATACTATGAGTCTGGTCCTGTGAGAGAAACACTGGAGTTCAGGGGACAGACTCTGATTCTCACTTCACATCTTGGGCTAGTGGAATTGAGACATGGAGATTTTATAATGAATCTGAAAGGTGAATTAATATCATTGGGGTTTACCTACACTTTTTCCAAATATTATGCTGCTTTTCTATGAGTCAAACATAGCAATGAAGAGTCTCGCACATAACTAGTTTGCACTCTGTTACATATAACTTACACTCCATCTCCATGCCTTTAGTGAAAAAATGCCATTGTGAGCTTGATGGATAAAAAATGCATTGAAAAAAACTAATCAAGAGTTGTAGAAAGCTGCAAACCCTTGCTGATCACAGACATCTCTAATAATTTCAAACTAGGGGCCCAAAGTCTCCAAAACACGATGGTGCTTCTGAACTAGCAGAGAAGTTACTACAGAAATGCTTGCAGTTAAACTAGCAACAGTATGCTGCCACTGCACAGGGCTCTTCAGAGGAGCACACGTGAAAAAATGCAAAAGAAAGCACGGTCTCAAAGCCAGCAAAGGCACACAACTACGTAGGATATTAAGGAAGGTTCTGCATCTGTAGGTGTGAATTGGTGTATCCTCCTGAGAGTAAAGAAGAAAAGGCAGTGAACAGTTTTATAAGTGTTACACTTAATTAATTCTGCAAAATTAACAAATTACTCTGCAGTTATGCAAGTAGTTTTTCTTTTGAATGTGCTTCATTTCTGTTCGATGTTTAAAAACAATTACAGTTCAGAAGAGGAAGAGTAATATGAAGAACACAAAGGCTAAACAACTTAACTTCCAACATCTGGAAGGATGGTTTCTGAAGAAGAGTAGACAAAAAGTAAAGCACTTCAAACATCCAGTACCACGAACAAAAAACAAAAGGATTGTTTCTGGATTTTGCCTTCACAGTTATTACATTTCTTTAAAAGGCAAAAACAAGACTGAAAACAAAATTAATAATTCAATTTTATGTACTGCTTAAGCTAAAACTGTTCTTTAAACATAGCTGTCGTTTTCATACTGACCTCATAGTTTTCTACCTCTCCATCTTCTACATCCAGCTCAAAGCTGAAAGCTCGTCCAACTGCAGGTGGAACTGGGAACATTGATCTGTCATGACAGAAAACAATGTAGAAGGCTCAGCATCTTGCTGAAGAAAGCACAGAAAGCCATGGTGCTGCCAAAGTTGTCTTACTGATCCCTTTCAAAACTACAGGTTCTCAGAACTGATGGAAATTTTATGTTTGAAATCAAGAACTGACGCTTGAAGTGAAAGAATCAAGAGAGAAGTTAGTTCTGACACCTCCTGATCCTGGCAGTCCTGCTTTCTAAACTGCATGCGTATCTTAAGTGATACTTAGCACTGTTACAAAAACAAATCTCTTGATTAGCACATTTTATGGGAAGCTAGTGCTACTGACGAATTCATGCTCTAGATTTAAATGATATTTTATTTTTTAAGTGGACAAAATACACGCGAAGTTTTGGGAACCCTACATTCAGCTAACTCTCCAACACATAAGTTTTGTAAGCCTATAACACACAATGAAGTTAACCAGGACTTGCTTGTGGATCAACTCTCATACCGAAGGGAAGCAAAAACTGACTCTCTCACATACTGTGGTGCTGGTCAAAGCAGAATCTCTTCAGACAGAAGCAAGAGCATGTTTTTCAGTTTTTAAGGTAAACAAGTGTTTTTTTTTAAGGTACACCAGAGTATTACTGGTTAAAACTTACTGCACACGGAAATCACACATTCACAGTACTAAGATAAACACCAGCAGGGTGACTTCAAGTGCTCGTACTGAATGCCTCAGTGTGTTGCGAATGGACAGGCAAGAAGCTATGATATCACAGTCAAAATATAAGATGAAAAGTTAACAGTTTCACTGTAGTAGACTTCCAGTGTTATTTTCATGCTGTATCTGAAACTGTGCAGAGAGTAACCATAGATCTGGTGACAACTTCAGGTGACAAGATTACCTCTTTGTCAACGTTACCTTTGTCACCAAATATTCCTTTTCCTTTTTTTTTTCCAAAACTGTCGTGCTTATTTCAAAAAAAAAAAAAATTTGTTAAGAGTAGGTAAATCTATTTTAATATACCCAAAGTCCCACAGTGCAATACAGATAATAACTCCTAAATGTTACTTGTCCCACATTTTCTATTTCTTTTTGAAAAACAGCAGCTAATCAGAGGGGTAAGAGAAATTCAAATGGTGTAAAACGTTAGCAACCCAACCAATAAAGAGTGAACTATAATAGAACCCTCCTACCTTTCTATTTCAAAACTAAGAACAAAACCAAATTTATTTTGAGTAAAGACTACAGTTTAACTATTAAATCCACCGAAGTATCCAAGAAATAAGTTTTGAACTATGTCAAACATCTTTATGTAGAGTTCAGAAAACAGACACACTGTAGGCACACAGCTATGCTAGACAAAACTGTTTCCCTTGCACAAGTATGTTATCCACAACAGGTTGGAAGTGTTACACAGGTATTTTCTTGCTTTCTGTTGCAGCAGAACTATGCTTGCTTTCTAGCAGAGTTCAACCATAAAAACTGCAGGTCTCTGTTGAGAGGACTGGTTAATTCACATTACTTTGTAATAACCTACACAGAATCAAATGTACTTTGAACTTACAGCACATAAGGTAGTAGGCTAGGATGGTAAGGGTGTGGAGGTACTGGCTGCTGTGATCGGTATCTGCTGCGCCCTGTGAGTCTTCGAGGCATAAATGGTGGGTAAGGCTGCAAGAGAGAAAAAAGTAAGTTTCACCCGAAACCTTTGAACTGGTACTTGTGTCCAGTTCTGGGTTTCCAGGTACAAAAGGGACAAAGGGAGGTACTAAAAGAGTACAGCACAGGGCCACTGAGATAATGGACCGGAGTACTCAACCTCTTCTTCTTTTAGAAGAGGTTGAGAGAGCTGAGACTGTTCAGCCTGGAGAAGAGAGAGTTCAGGGAGGCATTTCATCAATAGGTACAAATACCTGAAGGGAAGGTGCAAAGACAGAGCCAGACTCTTTTTCAGTGCTACCCAGTGCCAGAGCAAGAGGCAGTGAGCACAATCTGGAGCACAGGAGCATATCAATCATAGTATTGTGGAATGGCCTGGGCTGAAAAGGACCTCAAAGATGGTCTAGCTTCAACCCCTGACTGTGGGCAGGGTCACCAACCACTAGACCACGCTGCACGGAGCCTGAATCTGATGTTTTCCCCCACTGCTTCCTAGAGGGACACGAGGTTTCAGATTGGGGTTGGCAGCATTACCTCCTCTGAGGAGATCCCAGAAGATTCCACAGGATAGTCTGCAGGTTTTTCCCCGCAATCTCCTGGCATGACAGCAACCCAAAACCTTTCTCTGTCCCACTGCAACTCAACTCTCTTTACTCATTGACCCAGACTACTTGCTCTGTCCTAGAAAGACTCTTTGCACCTCCTTCCCCCTTTTTAAAGTCCTTTCAATGAGTCCTGCGAGCTCTTGGGTTAGGATCTTTTTCCTTTACAGATAAGTGACACCCATCTGCAGCCATTAGACCAGGTGCCAAGAAACTCACCCCATGATCAAAAAACCCAAAGCACCAGCCTCTCAGCCATTTATTCATTACCTGGGTTTTCCTAGCCTACTGTCTGCCCGAGAAGGGATAGAAGAAAACATCACTTACACTCTCACTCCACTGACCAACCACCCTAAAGTTCTGAAATCTTTGTTGATAGTTTGCAGGCTCTTCTGAGCTACTTCATCACTGCCTGCCTGAACTATCAGTAATGGTTAATAGGCACTACTTCACTGTGCACGTGACAGAGCACTGGAACAGGCTGCCCAGAGAGGTACAGTCTCCTCCTTGGAGATCTTCAAAACCACTGTCATGGTTTTATGACTTTTTGTTATTGGTGTTCCGCATCATAACATCACGTGAAGCACTAGGAGTTAAAGAGTTAATGCTCCAGTTCTGTGAACTGCTGAATTTCTGGGTACCTGGCTCTCAGAAGGGAACTACATACCCCAGGACTCTGCATTCCCGTTTTCCACCCAGAGGGAAAGACAAAAACGCACACAAGTCCTGAGACTTCCTCTTTTTGCTGGTTATCTCAGCAGTGGATGCTGCCTAGCTGCCTCACCTCCAGCTTCACATAAGGCCTTCAGTTTTCGGACACTCTCTCTCTTTATTTATCTACTAACGTCAATTCCAATTATACTGTGTATTGTGCTACTTTGTGTTCTGATATCTTATTTAGTAAATTAGTTCTCCTCCTCACATTGTTGCCATTGTTTTGTTTTTAGTCCCATCTCCCTATCTCCCTTCCTGGGGCGTGGGCCTGTGGGTCCCCTGTCCCATTCATCATGGAACCAGGCTGAATCTGCCTACAAACAGTTGACAGCCACCTGGACACGGTGCTGGACAGACAGCTATAGATGTCCTTGCTTGAGGACAGGGAACTGGACCAGAGGACCTTCAGTGACCCCTTTCAACCTCAATCACTTTGTTATCCTATGATTCAACATTTGGTTTTCTTAATCATGAAACAAACTGAAACCTGAATATCAAAACCCACTTTCAATACAGCATTATTAAAAAAATCCAGCCAGTCTGGACATCAATTATGTCCAAAAAGCCTCAGCCTCTTGTAACAATTTGAAACAAAAATTCCTATCAGTAATGCAATGATACCGTTCCACATGAAAAATGGTAACATGCAGCAGAAATCCTTGCAAGACCTTTTGTGCTCACTTCACAGGTTTGCAGGGCTTTGGGAAGGAGATAAGACCTGAAATACTGACTCTTATGTAAATGCAACAGTCCAGGTTTTAGGCTTGGTGCTATTATGCAGGCCTGTGCACAGGACAAAGAAAAATCTTGAAGAAAAAAAAAATACAAGCTACCAACAATAAACCTCTTTAAAGATCTGTAGCTGTTATCTTCACAAATTCTATCATTGCCGTAAGATTACTACCTGGTGGGGGGCACCTTTACCATGCACTACAGCAGAATCTCTGATCAGATTTAAAAAAGCAGCAGCACACAATTATAGTTAAAATAAAGTTATTCTATCTGCAGAGTTAAGTTTGTACAATTTCTGCATATGGACAATGCTTAAGGAGGCTCTCAAGCCTACAGCTTCAATTTCCAGGGATAAAATAAGGCTTCAGTGTTTTCCATTTGCATGCCAAGTTCTTCACTTCAATATTTTAAGTTCTATTATTTTTTGTAATAAAGAATGAGGACATAAATAGTAGAAGTTGTCCATTTATTCATAACTTGTTTTATTATTGTTGGTTTTTTCCCCAGAAATATTCAAGGTACTAAAAGTGTCTATTTAATTTTTAAAGCTGAAATTGATGAACCATTACTGCATTAATATTTGAAGACCTGAGGCATTTATTTCTTTGGAACAAAGAACAATCAAAATATTTCTAAACATGTATTTATCCTTCCATGTTTGCAAACACAAAATCCCAATACCACTGATAACTAATCTACAGACCCTTAACTTTACAAGAGAAATATACCTAATAGATAGCTGGAGTTCTACGTTAGATTTACTATTATCATGAACATAATGTGGAAAAAATAGGGTCTTTTTCTTGAAAGAGATCTCACAGACAGAGTAAACACTAGCTTTTCAGCTTTGTGAATTCTACAACCCAGAAATAGCACAGTTGCAGTCATTACATTATAATTTTAATATAAATGGAACATTAGTGATAATTTAAAGAACATCAAGCTTTTCTTAAAATCGTTTTAAATCACTGGAACAATTTAAAAAATAGGATTTCCTTATCACAGTGACTGAAAATGTCAAGGGAAGACCATTCACATTAATTATGTTGCATGACTTCAAGGAGACTAATAAAGAAAAGTTAGCTCTACGTTCTATTGTTGCAGACCCTAAAACTTCATTTTCATCTAAAGGCTGAAGCAACAGTGTGCCTTTAAAATTTTCTGACAACATGACACACAGGGCAATTATTAAAAAAAAAAATACTGACTTGCAGTTATTCCTTCAAGCATTACACACATGGGAAAGGCTTTTTCAAAACAAAACTAAACCCAACTGAACAAAGTGCACCACAAAGACACCAGAGACAGTAGAGATACTGGAAGCACAAACTTCAGCACAGATTTTATCTTGCACCAAGTTTAATTATTTTGTGCTCTTGCAGTTGAACTGCCTACAGTGCTATAGAACACTGGCTTAATAACACCCTGAGTGCTTTTGTAATATACTACAGCCTGTAGTATGGAAGTGCTCTATACAACTACCTGCCTGTATATTGCAAATATTTCAGGGAAAAAAAAAAACAAAACACCATACTATTTTTAAAAATTCTTGTTTTTTTCTGACTTGTAGAAACTCAAAGTATGGATGAAAAAATAGCTACAAGATATCTGACAATAGCTTTTCTAAACCAAAATAACTAGCTTCTATAGTAGCAATCTTGGCAATGTAGAAATGTTTTCAAAGTAGCTACTATCACTGTATCTCAAGATAATGTTATCAGAAATCATTTACTGGTATCATCAGCAAAAGCTATAGTTAACCTAAGTAAAATAGGGTTAAAATACTGCAGTATGCAGCTGTGGTCATTAATGGACCACAAATGCAAGAAGTGCAAGTTTTCAACGAAACATACTACATAATTGAATGCAAGACAGCTAACAGCATGACTGAGAACACAGTATGTAAAACAGTACTTACAACACCAAACGACACTTCCTGGTGTAAAGGATCATGAGTTAGGAACTGTAGAGGAGCTGAGGGAGGCAATGCTGGTGGATGAGCTGAGGGAGGATACGTGAAACCTCCTACAGGAAGATGTTCTCCAAGTAGTTCTACCTCATTTTCTATCCTTTGAAATGGCTAAAAAAAACCCAACAACCAACAAACAATATTATATATATATATTTGCTGCAATAATATAGTATTTCCCCACTAAAGAACTGCAATCTCAGATGTATACTCTGAGCTACTGTAATCAATTTTACAGGATAAAAAAAATTACAGGTTAAACAATACTCACATTCACAGAATATGAGTATGAACACAGTATGAACAACTCCAGCATCATTAACATACCAAAAAGCAATGACAACACTACACTTCTGATATTAATTTAATTTTTCCATATAGTCATGCTAAATGACCAGGAATTTATGCCATCTAGCAAATATTAGAATTGCTGTCATTTCCTGTCTGCTGCATTTCACAGAACAAATATTTGCTCTCCTTGCCAGGCTGCTCTCATTTTACAACTATGTGAGAGATAAAAAAAAAAAAAAAAAAAAGCCAAACAACCAAAGACAAGAGCCGGAATGGGTTTAGGCAATCTGAAAAGAGGAGAGTGAACGTGGTGACTCCAGTGGCATTAAACTGTGACTGATACACTAATCAAGCAAGTGCTTTCCTAGAAGGATAGAGTAAGCAGTCCTATGAAGAACAGACAACACATAAGATTCCAGTTCAGTACTGTAATTTAGTCAACTGCAGTACATCTACAATCGTGCAGAGAAGGTCCTGGGTGTCCTGGAGGACAAGTCGACCATGAGGAGGTAGGGCAGACCTTATCACTTTCCAGTTTTCTGAAAGGATGTTGTAGTCCTTTCAGAAAACTGGAGGGGCTGGCCTGCTGTCTCAGGTGATTTACAATAGGATGAAAGGTAACAGCCTTAATTAAGTTGCATCAGGGTAAGTTCAGGTTGTATATCAGGAAAGATTTCTTTACAGAAGAAGCGGTGAGGTATTGGAACAGGCTGCCCAGGGAGGTGATGGAGTCACCATCCTTGGAGGTGTTCATATGGATGTGGCACTAGGGGATGTGGTTCAGTGGGCATGGTGGTGATTGGTTGGTCATTGGATGAAATGATCTTAACTATGTTTTCCAGCCTTAATGATTCTACAATTTGAGGGTGACGTCCCACCCAGAGAGGCTGAGGAGTCTCCTTCTCTGGAGATATTCAATACTCATGTGTATGCTTTTCCATGCAACCTACTCTAGGGAACTCGCATTAACATGGAGTTGGACTGAACGATCTCCAGAGGTTCCAACCAACCTCTGAAATTCTCTAATGTGTCAGGCTCAGCAGTTCCCAAGAAACATTCAGGAGCTATCCCTGTTTCATTAACACATCTTTCTGATGCTAAATTCCTCATTTAAGGAAACTCAACTAAGAAATCTATCTTCTGGCAGCAAAGCAAAATCGTTTCCCCTTTCATGCAGAACAAACTTTTAAATCAATGTACTCTCAAAGCACTAAAATACAGGCTATTTGCCAGAGCTGAAAGTTGGCAGTCAAATCCAGTCAATAATCTAAGTAAGCAACTGAAGCTAAAGCTGAAGTTCATGCATGCTCTGAAAGAATGCCTTATAAAGATTACCACTGGAAACTTTATTTTTCCAACTGTTCTCCAATTATCTAAACAATGCTATTACATCAGCTGGTCATACCTGAGATATGGCAGGGCAGGTCTTCAGAAATCTTGATAGGTAACAATAAAACTGTTTTCTGTTTTTGCATTACTAATATTGGCACCTTCTGGTCACAGGGGCAAACAAATGGATGGGAGATAACCCACATGGGTTAGAGAAATTAGAGCCATATGCCAGAAATGAAAATCTAATTTTGCTCCTCAAATTCAGAACCACATTTTCATATGTTTGCATAGTCCCTATTGCTAAGCCATATCTGCTTGAGTAAAAAATGCCAATAACTTTTGCAAGTGAAAAAGAGAGAAAAGGGAGAGACTACAGGCTCCTGAGTATGTCTGGAAGCTCTAAGGTCATCATGAAAACACTGTCCATTTAAAAATTAACTGAGAAGTAATACAGTGAAAACATATAACGAAAGCAACATTCTATCCCCTTTCCTATCTCTCTGCTACATTTTCACCTGAGACAGCTACTGTTCATATTCCTCTGGATTCTCCGTGGCTTCGTGAAACAGAAGTATCTGAAGAAGGTGGTAAGGATATACATCCTTTTGACAAAAAGTGGGGAGAAACAGCATCGACAATAGCTGACGAAATCCCGAAAGAAGTAGTGAATTTTAATTTTTTTGTCTTCACTCTAAGTTGTTAACGGACTTTCTAAGGAAGCAACAGTGCAGTCCTGTTACTTCTGAATGAGGTATCAGCACCGTTCGCGCCTCCAGCCATACCAATTCTAAGGAGAAAGGGTAAGAAGCATTACTTACCGAACGTGACTGCTGTGCTTGGAAAGGAACAAACTGTCCTGGAGGAGGCAAGTGAGGAGGGTGGTGTGGAGAGAGATGAGGAGGATGCAAAAGGAACGGATCACTAGAAATAAAAGGTGGAAATGCTGCATACGGTACTGGTAGGTGCTGAACTGAGCATGCTTGAAGCATCTGAAAAAAAAAAGAGAACAATGTATTTTTTGTCGCCAGCATGAAGCTCCTACTGAACAACACATGTTTATCATGGAAAGGTATCATTAAAAGAAAACATTTCTCTTGACTCCTTGGAAAAACCTCCAAAACGTACATAAATAGTAATTCAAATACACAATGACTAGCATACCACAGACTCAAACCATAGTGTGGTATCTCCTAGCTACAAAGCAGCTCTCAACTCTTGAAGACAGTGGGAACTGGGATTTTCAAGATGCACTATTAGATGGACTCCTAAGTAAAGAGTGGGTATATGTATCCTACTAACTTCCTCCCACGTTTTACCTTCAAAATGACATACTAAAACAAGTGTTCCAAACCTTTATAGACATAAACGTATGAGGGACTGCCAGCCATCAGACTGTGTCTTAAAATATCTTTCTTAACTCAGTTCTGCACTTTGAGGGTTGTCTTATGCCCTGAAGGTGGCTGAGATATACTTACTGCAGAAATGGCTCTTACTCTCTCATCTTTGAAACTACTTATACAACACAGAAGTGATGAATGCACTGTAGGTGAGCAGGAATATACCTCCTGGAAAAGCTCTGTTTTAATTCCAATTCCAAATATGAAGGAGCATGAAAACTTTCATTCTTTTTCCTATTCTTTGATTGGTCATCAGAATACCAGACATTTGTGCTAAATTTTTGCTCATTAAAAGACCAATTCATATCACACTTGTTAGCTGAGAAGAACAGTATCTTTGTTTTAGATGAACAAAGATGCTTATAAAGAAAGTTTTAAATTTAAAATTCCACCACCTTACATACAAGTCTATCAAATTTTACAAAGTAATATAAAACAGTCAGTTCTGATCTCTCACTATTTTGTCTTCTGTTACACAACACATTCCATGCATGCTGACTACAATGGCAAAATAGGAAAGAGATCTAGTTTGAGATTAGGTTACATTAGAGAAGGTGGAATCATTGCCTCATTTACTGTAATACTACGAAATGTGAACCTTTATGTGTACTGAAACAGCAACAGATTAATCTGACATAGAATTTTTTACATGCTGACTATTCTTCACCATCAGCTACTAGTTTGTTTCTACAGAAGTGTCTCTACTATTAAAATAAAATTGTTACTGTGTTTTACTAAATTCAAAACTGTTCTCTTCGGAGTAGCTGAAGCTGAATTTACAGGACAACACCATCTTTCTATAAAATAGGAAGTACTTTTGGGGAACAGCTTAAAATATATTTGACTCCAAGACTTCACATTGCAAAGATGCTGTAGCTACTTGCAGTTAATATGCTAGGAACAATCAGTGCTAAACCAGAGCCAATGAAATTGAATATCTTTTAAGTGGAAAATTAAAACCATTGTTTATTTATTCAAGTTTCTGAAAAACTTCTGCTGTTTGAACATGTGATTCTACAGGTTTTAGAATCAATGACTGCATTCTATAAATGACATCAGATTATAGTTAAATATATGGCGAACAAGAAAAATTTAGTTGAAGTGACAAAATGATACTGGGAAGTTCACAAGTGAAGTCAGAGAGTACAGCAAAGTACTCCCTGCTAGAGGGCAGGGCTGCCTTTCAGATGTTCTTCTCTAGGATACAGAAACTGGATGACAAGAACAGCATCAAGGCAAAATATGAAGTCTGGCACTGGGACAGAAAACTCTATATTTTAAAAAAAATATAAATTTTTTTTATATTCTGTATAAATTAGAAACATTAAATACATAAAATGTAGAAACAAGATAGAAATGATAGAAGATAGAAACAAATGTAGATATGATAGAAGATAGAAACAAATGATACAAGATAGAAACAAATGTAGAAAAAATGTTTCTACATAAAATGTAGAAACAAGAATCTCCGTAATCATGCATCTCTGAGTTGACACACAAACTTTTCCAAGAAAATGGATCATATTCTTTCAATTTTAAAGGTGACAAAAGTGAGTCCATCAAGACAATTTATTTCTCTCCCAGAAAGGCTAAGAGAGACAAAATTACTAAAAAAATACTTCAAATTTTGTTACAGTATTTCCAGCTCAGCTGCTCAGCTTTTAATGATCTTACCACTTGTCAGATGAAAAGTGGTTTCAGAATATCAGACCTTCTCAGTGTATAACCACTCCACGAACAAGGTTATTTATAAAATATCATTTTTTTTCTTGTTAAGCTGAGTAGTTAAAAAAAAGTATATACAAAAAAAGAATTGTTCTTCTAAATATCTGGAAGTAAGCAAAAAGCTCCTGTGGTAATATCAGATCATAAATCAGAATGTAGTTTGAATGAAAAGCCATCAGGACTTCATATCATATATGGCCACACACTATGAAGACATCAACCAAGCAACATACATATGCCCACCAGTTCTTAAGGTCTGCATTATTATGCCACTGCAATTCACCCCAGGAAAAGAAAAAAAGAAGGGCATTTTCCAATGTAACTAAAGCACACAAACAGTAAAGCTTCATGGTGCCTGCCATTACTGTCTAAATTTGAAGCTGGTTTAACTATAGAAGCCCACTTACTGGAGGAGGCACACTGCAAACTGGAAGGTGCTGCCCACTGAAAACCACTGAACACCCGGGGACCTGCTGTGTGCTGCAGGCTGGGATGTGCTGGCCTGTGCAAAGTGGTATTCCATGTGGAGCCATTGTTGTCACTGTGTATGAGACAGGAACTGTGCCCTGATGGATCTGTAGTGAAAGGAAAAGTGGTAGTGGTAAGAACTTACTGTAAACTGTACAGCATGCTGAGTAAATTGACAATCTTTTACCTACATATTGGAAAAAAAATGTACTCGCAATGAAGGTCTGAAAAAAGAGGCATGTCCCTGTAATTCCTGTTCTTTCAAATATTCTTCTCAAAGTAGAGGTTATTGATGAGTATGTTCAGGGCAGGGCAAAGAGGGCTCTTTCTGTTTAAAATGATAAAACTTTGAAGTTTGTTTGTTCTGTTTTTTTAAAAAATACTGAGTAAGAAATATCTGACGCTCTGGTAAAATAAAAAAGCCTTATTGTCAGGAAGCATGGATTCTCAAACAGGAATTATTCCAGGGAAGTTCATTCTTCCTTCTTCTTTCACTAAAAAGGAAACCATTCAAACAGCTCACTGGGAGATGAGAATAACTAAATTTAAGACTGCTGATTTACTGAACCGGTATCGTGTAGTCAGAAACAGAGGTCAAAACAGGAACACAGAATACTGGATGGATCTTAGAGGCTGTGCATCACCACAGACAGAGCCCCGTCTTACGAGAGAGGCTGAATTTGACCTGGTTCTAGTACTGATATAAAAGTTAGGCAAATAGTGTAATGCTGGTTGTTATTCAGAAATGCTCAAAATAAGAACGAAAAATAACCTCTTAAAATGGTTCTGTCTTGGAAGTATAAAATATCATCATGGAGGACCTCAGTGAGTCTGATCTTAGATGTTGCTTGGAAGGTACAGGCAGTCAGATGGAACAACTGCTTATCCAGGCTTTTCATGATGTAATCTTGCAACACAAAGCAAGAGCATGTTTTGATTTTTCAGATACCGCAGCAGTAAAGCTGTTCATCAGAACTTAAGGTTGTGAGATGACTAGCATGGTTGTTAGCTTCCACCCTTGCATTTGGCCTCTGTGCCTCTGCACAGATAATACAGTTCATCAGTTGTATGCAGCTGCATAGAATACAAGTAGGTTTTTAAGCAGAGTTGTTAAAAGTTGCATTCTATGTACATGCAGTTCAAGAAGAGCACATCCAGACAAGCAGTTCATGATTACGTAGCACCCAAAGCACATGTACTGCAGCCTGAAATTTTGAACAACAACAAAAGATGACAACCATGTCTTTTACAGGTCTTCAGTTATGAACTCTGTGCCAATTTCTGTCCCCTGCTCAGAAATTATTCGCTTTCTGGACCAACTGCAGACCTCTTTTTTTTTTTTTCCATGTGCTTTAAGGAAGAGCTGATTAGTTTGGATGGCTTATTTTGTTATGCAACAACACTATCATGATTTCTGCTGTTATGTAAGCAACCAACTACTGGCATTATGAAATCTACTTCTGAACAATATATTTTGATCATTTATAGATATCTATGCTAAGAAGAGATACTTCATGTGAAATAGAAATTCATCGTATCACATCCTAAAGACATTAAATTCATTTGAGAAGCAAAAGAACTGTATTTGAAAGGCCTGGGCCAGAGACCTACAGCGCTATGGAAATATGTGCACTGGAAAGTTGTTAACTTTCAATTGACATTACTAAGACTGGACATTTTTCCCCCTACTGCCTACTGTAGTGCTTCATACACCAAAAACAGCTCCCTCTGTGAAACAGAATTCAGAGTTACGTGACTTCCATTGCCAACTAATCTCGAAATGAGAAGCATTTGAACATTTGGGAAAAACAAAAAAGACATCTTTGACATCCTCCTGTTTGTACTCCAAACTTCTTACCTGATCATGAATGTCAACCATCACTGCATTCTGCTGTGGTGGGTGAACAGCTGGACGTAACATACGAGGAGATACATTTGGTGGGCGAAACGCTCGAGGCTCTTCTATTGCTTGCTGCTGTCCGTAAGAGAGATGGTGGTAGTTTTCATCTAGGCTAATGGAATTATGTTGAGACAGACGATCTCTCCTAGTTCTCTGACGTCGAACAGGAGGACTGGAAACACATTACAAAGATAAAGAGATTATATAAATGCCACAAGCCCTTCTTAGCAACTAAAACCAAATGAAAATAAAGTTTCAAGATAATTTTTTAAATTGTCCAGCAGATCGAAGCTTGGGGCAGCCCAAAACCTGAACACAGACTGGGTGATGAGCAGACTGAGAGCTGGCCTGCAGAGAATGATCTGGAGATACTGGTGGACAAAAATCTGACACGAGCCAGCAGTGTACAACTACAGCTCACAACAATTAATAGCTCAAAAGAAACATCGAAATATTTACTGTGTGACGTAGTAAGAAATACCAATGGCACTGAATACAGAGTCTAGCCTAAACACTCTTCTCTTGAGCTGAAATGAAGAGTCAAAAGTGCTTATCTGTCTATACAGTCTCTTTACCTCCTTCTGTTTCGTGCAGGTGTGTTGCATCGTTCCCCTGAGAAGTGGTGTTGGTTGGGTCGAGCCAAAGGAGGCTGCCTATTTGATGTCATATCCCATGGTCGCATTGGTGGCGACGAGGCTGGTGATGCCGTTGTATAGTCGAAGACTGAATGGGAAAGGCGCTGCCGCTTGGGGCTGGGACCGTCTTCACTCTATGCCAGTGAAAAACAAACTCCAAATGAGTGAATTATAACTGTTTCAGTATTACTTTGCAGCTAGCATTAGAAGGAGGCATTTGCTGCAGACTGCACTGAAACACCTTTAAGTTAATCAACTGCAAGTAGACATCTATTTATTACTCTAATACAAATTCGTGATAGGTCCCTAATTCCCAAAGAATAACCAAATTATACTTCAGAAACATGAATGTATCAAATATTCTAACACCTATCAAACCCAGATTTATTATCAGGAAAGAGAATAATGTGAGGAACATAAGGTACACCCTGCCCCTACATTTATGGGTTACAGAAGCATGAAACGTATGAGGACAGCCTTCACGCCTGTGCTCTGTGCTGCCTGCTTTTTTTTGTGAAGGCCAGGCTATCATGGTTTATCAGATATTTGATTTGACCTGCAGTCAATTTTAATTCTGCTGGCTTAGCACACAGGCGCTCATTTTTCTACTTATTAGTATAAAAATTGTCATTGGGAAGTACTGACACGTGATGTAAACAAACAAACAAAAAACCCTACAAATATCATCAACCTGCCTATGCCCTTCAACAAAATTCATCCAGCACTACATGACACCTAATTTTCAATGTTAGTGATGTAAAAGCCATTCATCTTCAAGTAACATTCTCCCAGCTGCTTCTGAACACAAGTAACTACTCATTTCCTCTAGGTAACCATGCTATTGACTCTATTTAAATAGAAACAGATGCCATTCTTGCCAAAAGATTGCATAGATGTCTCAGAATCCAGTACCAAAGGCATTAAAAATCCCTTCCCAAGCTCCAACCTACTCTTCTACCAGAATTACATTATTAACAAACTTAACAACCAAGAATGTTCCATTCCAGAACCTACTGTCTGAACTCATGAAAACTAAAAGCAACACAAGAACTGACATGCTGCATTCACCTTTGACCTCAAAAAACTTTGTATTTTTCCTTCTGTACCTGGAGCATACAAAGACAGTGGATATGTAAACTGCTCACTAGCTAGCCTTCATCACCACTTTATCTTACCACATCATACAGCTATTTTGAACTCTATGATAAATACTAGTTGACCTCTGTATTTAGCAATTGTATTTTCACTATAACTTGTTTCCTATTAGGAAAGAAATCAAAGACAAAATCAACTTTGGAACTATATGCAAGTACAATTTAAAAATTACATATTTTTCTCCTATGCTGAGGAAGAACAACCTGAAGGTGTCGGATTTAGAAACTGATTAAAAAAGCAAACAACCTCAATACAAAGATGACCTAATGTTTCATCTTAGTTGTTAGCATTTCATAGTGTAATAAACAGGATTGCTGAGTATTGCATCTATGAACTGTACTATCAGGATAGGTGCTACAGTCAGCTCAATTCTGACTGCATGCTGGAGAAGTGTGGGTGCAAAACAAGTGGCAAAGAGGAGCAAACTCTAGTTTTATTTGAAATGTTTTATTTCTGTTGCTTAGTAGAATTGACGTCAGTATATTTCCACTGAATTACAGTGAATTAATCCTCCTGACCAAGTCCTCCACCTAAAACTTAGCTCACAGACTTAGTCTGAGGATTTTCTGTATTTGCCTAGGATTTCTAGTCATCCTTCAGTCTAGATTCAGCACGACTGAATAACTCTGATGAGTCTGCCATTAACTTGAACATATCTGTACCACTTTTGTTCAGCGGCTGATCCTCTAAACAATCAATCCAACTGCACTAGTGGATTTCACATCATACACTACAATTTCAGTGCAGAAATTCTAGACAACAAAAATAAATTTTATGCTATAGAGATGAAACATCAACATGAAACTGAGTATAAAGAAATGAGGAACATAAAAACCATGTTTCAAACAATAAGTGAGTGAACATGAGCTGTGAGCTTCAGAGGGGAGGACGCTGTGAAACTAAAGTCAATTTCTAATGTGAAGATTAGAACAATATACAGAGAACACTGCAGAAGTTCTGGGGAAAATAAGCCATCACCTTAAATCCTGAGGTGGATTTTCTGCATTCACTTTTATATCTTAACGTTGCTCATGAGTAATGCTGAGAAGGGCAGAACCTAACAAGGAACCAATAGGACACAAGTGGCTACACTGACAATGGCTCTAAATTACAAGCAAGATGAGCTCTTCAGCAAGCTTTGGCAAACTTCAATTTAATCCAAAATTCTGTATTTTGCATGGATATGTTATTCACTTTCACATATTAAAATAAAAAAAGCAACCCATACATTAAAATATATCCAGAATTATTCTTGCAAATGCATTATTGTAAAATTGGAAAGTGTCCACGTTGCTTTATCATGAATCACAAAAGTCAATCAGAATCTATTATAATAAATTTATGTTGTTAGAAAATAATTAGACAACAGATAAATTTTAAAAGAATAGTTAACATGAAAGGCATTTTACAACAGCAGAAGGGCCTCTCAAAACAAGTGATACAGCAAGATTAAATCAGTTTAATAACTGATGCTTTGAAAAAGCATTAAAGCACACCTATATTAAGGGCACAAAACATGACCTGGCAGGTGTTCAATTAGAAAATGCAACAAATATCCTTATACTGATGTAAAATAGAGGGAAAAGATCTGCAAATCCATGTTAGGAAATAAAGGAAGATTTAAAGGTATCCGGATCCTTTAAACATAGGAACATACCCTATGTTTTACTTTTTTTTCAGCACAAAGCCCCCCACATGATCTACCTCTGGAAAAAAAAAATCTAATAGAAAGTAAAAGCTCATGAAAATCTCAGCATGATACTAAAAGATAAGAAAATGCTGCAACTATAGTCTAATAAATAAATAAATATAAAATAAAAATATAGGTATTCCAGGCAACTTCACAAATATCAAATCTTGGAACTACATAAATATCAGTGTGGGAGTTCTAAGTATATTATAAGACAAGAAATGTGGACTGCAGGAAATAAGCTAATGAGATGATTACAGCCAATAAAGTACAATTTGTCCCCAAAGATACAAAGCATCTTGAACTACATTTTTCATTTGTTTGAATGAGAGGAGGTATTCTTGGTCCTTAAACAGGAAAACAGGACAGGTTGTTTCTTTTACAGAGGTGTCTTAAAGATTCATAAGTCAATAAGTTTGAAGTGTATTTTATGTTTGAAATCAGAAGTTTGGTATAAATTTTTAGACTCTCCAAGTGATCAGTTTTAATTTGGACAATGTCTAGGAAAATATATTTGCGTACAGATTCTTTTCTAAGCAACTTCAGTTTTATGCTTTAACGTAACTGGAATTCAATACATTCAACTCAAGAATTCCACCTTTATTATATATTTAAAACAGATACCTGGGCAGCGAAATAAAAGACATTTTAATAAAAACAACTATCAAGGCAAAAAATAAAAAATATCCCACAATGCACACACAGGGAAGGAGAGGCACAACAGACTATCTGCCCACTCACTTCTCTGGATCCACAGTGGGACTGGGTAAGCTCTGGGGCCTGAGATTACAAACCACTGCCCCAGGGCTATGGACACAGGACCCTCAGGCCTGCAAGGCTGCAGCTGCTGGCCTTGCCTCCTCACCACAGCCTCACCAGCTGCCTGCATTCAGTCTGTGCAACACACACATGTCCACAAGATATGGGTGAGGTCATGCAGAGGGCTTGTTAAGAAAGGATGTAATGAGAAGACAGGACAGGCTGCAGTGCTCAAGCACAGGGCTCAGACAGACGAGCATTACCAACTAGCTACACAGATGAATGACTCCTTTGTGCCCTCCTCTGCCCACCCACTCTCTCCCCTTCCCAACACACCACCTCAAGAGCTGGCATAGCTCCACGGGCCCTCTAGCAGCCTGTTCCTTCGGTTGGCATCCCCATCAGTTGCAAAGTCCTTGTTTGCCTGCAGTTCCTTGACAGTCAGTATGGCTGACCAGGGCTGGCTTTGGACACTCTAATCCCTCTTTTTTAAGTCTGGCTGGCAGATTTGCATCTCTGAATACAATTTTGTTTGACACTTCTCCCTCTTCCTTATCATTCCACTTGATAATATACTTGATCATACAATCTCAGTCAGCATTCCCACATACTTTTCTCTGCCGCTGACTGACCAGATTTTGTTTGGTTATCATCTCCCTTACCATTTGTTGATCAGATTGTGCATTTTGGAGAGTTCCTTTTCATGGTTTCCCCCTTTTCTTAGCATTCCCTCTTGGCACTGAAATGCTTCTTGACGAGACACACAGGAGCACGCACACTCTCCTTCCACATAAAAACTTTTCCACCATGCAAAACTTTCATTAATTGCACACGGAGAAATCATAAGGATGGCAGACAATACAGCTGAAGAAGAATGAGATACAGACTTGTCACGGTGTTGTCCGTGACAGTGACCCAAGGGAAACCGAGAAGGGAGAGGGGAGAGAAAAAGAAACTGCGTCAGTGGCCGCGCGGCCGCCCGAGCAGAGCCGCGCTCCGGGGGGAGGGGGAAACAGCGGGAAGAGATGGGTCTACAAAAAGCAACGGCACGATCTGAGAAGGAACGGTAACTTTACTAAATCAAATAAAATTGAACAATTGAGAGAGAGAGAAAATTTCCAAATTCAAAAGCTGTGAGCTTACGCTAAGGAGGACCTGCAGGGGAAGCACACGTGCTGAACCTCCACGCAGCCCAGAGGAACGCGCCCAGACCGAGCGCCGCCTGCATCCGGTGCGGAGCTCCGCCCCTCTGCTGCTCCCACAGCATTAACTCCTTCACTGCTGCGTGATGCTCTGATGTGGAATACCGGCATCAACACCACAAAACCACAACATTCCACCCCTTATTCCACATCATCACATCATGCTTAACACACATCTATACATAACGAAAACAGTAATAAGTTACATAGAAACATATATATATATATACATACATATACATGTAATTACAGACTGCATTCCCCCAATATCAAATTCCCTTGTGGGACACACTGGACGTCCCCATTTTTATCCATTACCCACCAGGTGCACCCAGGTCCCTGCGCAAAAATGGTTCCACGGAGGGGTTTGCCCTTTCCAGAGGCTGGAAGGACCCACACCGCTTTTCCCAGCATGCTCCTCACATGTACCACAGGGACCTTATCTCCCTCTATGGTCTGTAGGGAGCTGAACTGTGTAGGACCCTCTCGGTTGACTGATCCCCTAGTGTTGACCAGCCAGGTGGCTTCTGCCAGATGCTTCTCCCAGTGCTTGAATGTCCCGCCACCCATTGCTCTCAACGTGGTTTTTAACAACCCGTTGTAGCGCTCGATCTTACCAGCAGCTGGTGCATGGTAGGGGATATGGTAGATCCATTCAATGCTGTGTTCTTTGGCCCAGATACCCACAAGAGAATTTTTGAAATGAGTCCCATTATTGGACTCAATTCTCTCTGGAGTGCCATGTCACCAGAGGATTTGTTTCTCGAGCCCTATGATGGTGTTTCGGGTGGTAGCATGGGGTACTGCATATGTCTGAAGCCACCCAGTGGTTGCCTCCACCAGGGTGAGCACGTAACACTTACCATCGCGAGTTTGTGGCAAGGTGATATAATCAACCTGCCACGCCTACCCATATTTATACTTTTCCCATCGCCCTTCCTGCCAGAGGGGTTTCATCCTCTTGGCCTGTTTAATTATGGCACATGTGTCACAGTCATGGATAACCTGTGCAACGGCATCCATAGTTAAGTCCACCCCTCGGTCTCTAGCCCACTTATAGGTCGCATCCCTTCCATGATGGCCTGAGGTCTCATGGGCCCACCGAGCTAAGAATAGCTCTCCTTTGTTCTGCCAGTCCAAGTCTATCTGACACACCTCAATTTTGGCATCTCGATCTACTTGATGGTTATTTTTCTGCTCTTCAGTAGCTCGATTCTTGGGCACATGAGCATCTACATGACGCACCTTTACACCCAACTTTTCTGTTCGGGCAGCAATGTCTTTCCACAGTTCAGCAGCCCAAATAGGTTTACCCTTCCGTTGCCAGTTGTCCTGTTCCCACTGCTGCAACCACCCCCATAAAGCATTTGCCACCATCCAAGAGTCAGTATAAAGATATAGCATGGGCCACCTCTCCCATTCAGCCACATCTAAGGCCAGCTGGACAGCCTTTACCTCCGCAAACTGGCTTGACTCTCCTTCTCCTTCGGTGGCCTCTGCAACTTGTCGTGTGGGGCTCCACACAGCAGCCTTCCACTTGCAATGCTTCCCAAAGATACGACACGATCCATCAGTGAAGAAGGCATACGTCTTTTCATTTTCTGGTAGTTCATTATGGTGGGGCCTCTTTAGCACGTGGTATCTCCTCTGATGGGAATGTTCCAAATTTCTTGCCTTCAGGCCAGTCCATGATCACTTCTAGGATTCCTGGACGGTTGAGGTTCCCCATCCGAGCTCGCTGTGTAATCAGTGCAATCCACTTACTCCAGGTGGCATCGGTAGCATGATGGGTGGGGGGAACCTTTCCTTTGAACATCCAGTTCAGCACTGGCAGTTGAGGTGCCAGGAGGAGCTGTGCCTCAGTACCAATTACCTCAGAGGGAGCCCGAACCCCGTCGTATGCTGCCAAAATCTCCTTCTCAGTTGGAGTGTAGCACTCCTCCAAACCCCTGTATGCTCTGCTCCAAAATCCAAGGGGTCGGCCTCGGGTCTCCCCAGAGGCTCTTTGCCACAGACTCCAAGTGGGACCTTTCTCTCCAGCAGCAGTGTAGAGGATGTTTTTTACGTCCTGTCCCATCTGTACTGGCCCCAGGGCCACAGCACAGGCTATCTCCTGCTTAACTTGCTCAAAGGCCTGCTGCTGTTCAGGACCCCATGCAAAATTATTCTTTTTCCGAGTCACTTGATAGAGGGGGCTTACTATGAGGCTGTAGTTTGGGATGTGCATCCTCCAAAAACCTACTACACCCAGAAAAGACTGTGTCTCTTTCTTGCTAGTGGGTGATGACATACTGGTGATTTTGTCAGTCACATCTCCTGGGATGTGACGACATCCATCTTCCCATTTTACTCCTAGGAATTGGATTTCTTGGGCAGGTCCCTTCACTTTGTCCCATTTAATAGCAAAGCCAGCTCGCAGGAGAATTTGGATTATTCACTCTCCTTTTTTAAAAACTTCCTCTGCTGTATCACCCCACACAACAATGTCATCAATGTACTGGAGGTGCTCAGGTGCCCCACCCTGTTCCAGTGTGGTTTGAATCGGCCCATGGCAGATGGTTGGGCTGTGCTTCCACCCCTGGGGCAAACGGTTCCAGGTGTACTGAATGCCCCTCCAGGTGAAAGCAAACTGCGGCCTGCACTCTGTGGCCAAAGGAATAGAGAAGAATGCATTGGCAATGTCAGTGGTGGCATACCACTTGGCTGCTTTTGACTCCAGTTCGTACTGCAGCTCCAACATATCTGGCACAGCAGCACTCAGTGGGGGTGTGACTTCATTCAGGCCACGGTAATCTACCGTCAGCCTCCATTCTCCACTGGCTTTACGCACCGGCCATATGGGGCTGTTAAAAGGTGAGTGGGTTTTGCTGATCACTCCCTGGCTCTCTAGCTGACAAATGAAGTTATGAATGGGGAGCAAGGAATCCCTGTTGGTGCAGTATTGCCGTCTGTGGACTGTTTTTGTAGCGATAGGTACCTGCTGCTCTTTCACTTTCAGTACCCCCACAACAGACGGATGTTCTGACAGGCCAGGTAAAATAGACAGCTGCTGAATGTTGTCTGCATCTACAGCAGCTATTCCAAAAGCCCATCGGTACCCCTTGGGATCCTTGAAATGTCCCCTTCTGAGATAGTCAATACCGAGTATGCATGGAGCCCCCTGTCCAGTCACTATGGGATGCTTCTGCCAGGTTTTACCGGTGAGGTTTATTTCTGCCTCCAACACAGACAGTTCCTGAGAACCCCCAGTCACTCCAGAAATATGAATCAATTCTGTCCCTCCATAACTCGAGGGCATTAGAGTGCACTGTGCACCAGTGTCCACCAGTGCCTTATATCTTTGTGGCTCTAATGTGCCAGGCCATCTAATCCACACAGTCCAATACACTCTGTTATCCCTTTCCCTCCCCTGGCTGAGGGCAGGGCCCCTCTATTGGTTACCTGCAGTGACGGGAGCAATTTCGTTGGTGGCTGATCTCTGCTGTAGTTCTCTCACCCGTGCTCGCAGTGCAGGAGTGGGTTTTTTATGCCACTTCCTCATGTCCTCTCCATTTTCTCGTAAGAAGCTCCACATGGCCACACGTGACATGATGTTACTGCTGTCATTTGCTCAAGCAGAGAGGTGGTTGCCTTTGGTGGCCGAGACTTTCATCAGTTTCATCAATTGCTTCACCAGATTCTTTGGGTCATGCTCATCTTCATCAGGTGTTTCCAATACTGACACAGGTTCATCCCTATTCATCAGTAATGACAGTTCCTCCAGTATAGTTTTCTGTGTCTTCTTTATCTCACCTACTTCTTCTGCTACTGCTGACACAGCTGCAATGGAAGCACGTGATGGTGGAAACTGTTGTTCAGGTTTTGGAGTGTAATAATTCATAAACTGGGAGTCTTCTGTCTTGACCCTCGAATCTATGGAACATTGCTACCAGTGTACTTGCGTACCTCTCTGGTGCTGTTTTTGAGAGCTTACGATATACATCAGGTGTACACCTTACTCTATCAGGATCATGGTCTGGCGCGGATTGTTAGGGGCGAAATTGGGATCATACAGCATCTCTACTATGGCTGTTTCTCTCAAAAATTGGATGCCTTTCTCCACGGTGTTCCATCTTTCCACCTTAGGCTCCAGATCATCTTTGTAAGGGTATCTATCCTTTACAGCCACTAGTACTCGTTCCCAGAGGGTAGCGACTCCATTCAGACATCTGCCAATTCCTCTGTCGATAGCTGGGTCTCGGGCAATGCTTCCCAGTTGGCGGGCTTCGCTACCATCTACGGACACGCTGCTGGCACCGCTGTCCCAACACCGCAGCAACCAGGTGACGATAGATTCACCCGAGCACTGTACAAACTCCTTTCTTGAACCTTGTATTTCAGTCATCTTTAGGGGCTGACGAGTAGTGGTAACAGTGACTTCATCATCATCGCTGTCTTCTCCATGTCTCTCACTTTTCTTAGTGGCCTTTCTAGGTGGTGGTGGTGGTGCTGAGGAGGGCCCCTCGCCTGGATCTTCCTTTTCTTTCTCTGCTTCTTCTTTCCGTTCTAGGCGCAAGGACAGCCGTGTCCATTTCTGGCCTACCACAGGGGCAACCGACACCGATACCGGTGCTTAATGTGATTGGTCAGGTCTAACTTCGAGGTTTTCATTTTTGCTTTGGACCTTGGTTTGGAAACCATTTCTCTCCAGAATATCAATTATAGCTCGATAAGCACAAGCCAAACCCCAAACAATCCGTTCCTTCTCAGACTGTCCTGAGTCACATGGCTCCTTACCTAAACACTCACGGAATTTCTCAGGATCCCACAGGTGCTCAAGATCAAAATTGCATAACACTGGGGGTCCCAGGGGGAAACAGTGGGAAGAGATAGGTCTACAAGAAACAGCGGCACAACCTGAGAAGGAACGGTAACTTTACTAAATCAAATAAAATTGAACAATTGAGAGAGAGAGAAAATTTCCAAATTCAAAAGCTGTGAGCTTACGCTAAGGAGGACCTGCAGGGGAAGCACACGTGCTGAAGCTCCATGGCAGCCCAGAGGAGCGAGCCCAGGCAGAGCGCAGCCTGGCATCCAGTGCGGAGCTCCGCCCCTCTGCTGCTCCCACAGCATTAACTCCTTCATTGCTGCGTGATGCTCTGATGTGGAATACCAGCATCAACACCACAAAACCACAACAAGACTATTCACGAAAACTGGACAAACCAACACCTCCCCATCCTTTGCCTAAAACAAGAATATTTTAAATTAAAAGTGTGCGTGAAAAAAAAATAACAGGAGAAAACAGTGATCATATTAACATTTAAGGCAACAAATGAAAAGCTCTTGGGCCTTACACATAAAGAATGAGATTACTCTAAATATTCAAAATTCTTGATCTATATATATTTAGAACAGATGGACTAAAAAGAAGCAAGTATATGCAATAAACTTGAGAATAATGTTCTAAGAATAGCCAAAGTAGGGATTATGAACAGATCAGATTATTTCCAAGCCTAATTGCTGTTCTTTTTCCAAGACAAAGTGAAAAAAAAGATTATCCAGTCAGACTCAGGGTCTCATCACAAAAGATATGCCTACATATAGATTTGCCAGCAGAATCATACTGACATGACACACAGCTTTTACAGGCAAAAGCTCTACAGAGAAATTTCAGTTGACAGAACAAATAAATATCATCAATAAGAGCCTGTTGCCGGTGTAACTGAGTTTGCCCAATGAATTTCACTGGCCTGGTTACCAGAGCTCTGTTTTGTTGGTTTGTTTTTTTATTATTTTAATTTTATTTATGTGCTGACAATCGTGTGCTAGAACAGCTAGTGTTAAGCAGGATGTGGAACTCTTGCTTTAACCCACACCTTTCATATCAACATCTTACTTGTTCTGATGAAAAATAAAATATCTGGATCAGACAACGTGACTCCAAAAGGAGGAACTAAAAAAATTATGTTCGCTGACTGGGAATGTAACCTGGCAGAACATAGCCGTGAAGTGGATGTAAAGTGGGCATGTAGTGAGAAAATAAACATTTGAATAGTGATGTCCACACTTTGCATCCTCCAAACACCAAATTAAAGCCCTAGATTCCAAACATTAAAGACAACTGTTCCATACAATGCATCACAAGAAACCTTCTAAGTCTTCATTAGGCTCCAGAGACAAGTTTCATTACCAGTAATTATTCTAGAAGTCTTTTTTTTTCTAGCTCACATTCAGTTTTAGATTTCTGACCTCCAGACATCTTGAACACATAGCTAGCAGAGAAGAAACAACCTCCTGTGTAAGAAATGTTACAGTAATGTGACTGGCTGAAGGAAGCCCAGTTAGGCAGCACTTATGGTTCAGAATTCTTAAGAGAGAGCACCCATTATCCTGTGTCCAGTTCTGAGCTCCTCAGAACAAAACAGAGAGAGAGAGGCACTGAGAGTCCAGTGAAATGTCACTAGGATGATGAAGGGACTGAAGCATCCCTCCTACAAGGAAAGGCTGAGAGACTTAGGTCTGTTCAGCCTGGAGAGAAGAAGGGGCCTCTCATCAACTTGTACAAATCTATGAAAGTAGAACGCAAAGATGATGGAGTCAGGGTCTTTTCAGTGGAGCCCAGTGCCAGGACAAAAAGCAACGGACATAACCAGGCACTCAGAAATTTCCCTCTGAACACCTGGAAACGCTTCTTTGCTGTGCAGGTGACACTGTACTGGGACAGGCTGCCCAGAGAGGCTGCAGAGTCCCTTCCTTGGAGGTTTTCGAGCTACCTGGTTGTGGTCCTGAGCAACTTGCTCTGGGTAGCTCTGAAGAGGTTGGCTCAGACAGACTCCAGAGACACCTTCCAACCTCACTCCTGTGATTCTGAGGCAGCACAAAGTAAAGCGGTAAATGATCTTCACTGAAGATCACTGAAGCTGTACACTAGGCTTTCAATAGCATTCTCTTGCCAAAGCAGGAAAAGCAAATCAGATAATACTTCAGGGGAGAGGTCCAAAAGTTACTCTACAGAGGTATCCTTGTGAGCACATATATTGTTGTCACTTGGCACATCTCAGACTTTTTAAAATGGTCCATAACTTGGCTCTGCTCTTCAGAAAGGACTGTCAAAAAAATAATATAGTTCTGTAAACAGAACTTGAGATGAAAGCTCTAGTAGTGACCAAGAAACACTAAGCATAACAGCAGCCATTCCAATGATTACAGCAAAACGCAGAGGAAAAATATAAAAAGCTCAGAAGAAAACTCCTTTTTGCCTCCTTTCTCTGTGTTCAGGCAAGAAATATTATGTACTTCAAATCCTAGAGACAAAATCTGAGTTCTTAGCAGGACTGAAAGGAAATAACTTGAGTAAGGAAGAACACCACACTTTTTCTTCATTACTCTAGAAAGATGACCATTTCCTAAAGCACTGATGAAGACTGCCAGGTAGAGCATTTGCTCAGCAGCTGCACACTATGAATGCTCTCACCTCTGATCAAACAATGACTTACCCATATCAAAACACAAATTAAAGAACTGGCTAGCTTTATCAAAGATGAACACAGCTGAGCTGACAGACACAGTAGGAAGCTGTGAAGGGAGGATACAGCTGAGTTTGTGCTATCATCAAGTTTGCCTAGGCCAGAGATGCCAGATTTAAAACAAAACACAGATTTGTCACAGCACCTACGTGAAGTAGTTTTGTTCTTGTGGGGTTTTCTGTTGTTTTTGTTTGTTTGTTTGTTTAAGTTATGAAATTGTTGTGATAAATCCAAAAGACAATGCTACTGTAAATGAACCAGGAGGTAAAAAGCTCTTAGGACAGAAACTCTGAAAAGCCTCATATTTCCCTGAAAAGGGATAGAAATTATCACCAGTCTTTTCATAGATGGAAAGTCTACAGAAGAACCCTGGTGAGGCAGTTCTGTGCTACGTAACTATTTTTCTATCAAGTGAGGAACAGTTCCTAAAGCAATCCAGGCAAACTGGTTGGACAGCAATCAGCAAAAAGCTTAATTAAAGTGCAATAGAGATTCCCTTCTCTCCAAGTGTTTTTAAATAGCTGCTGTTAGCATTTTACTGCTGTTGATGAAAAAATCTTTGCTTTAGACATTTTGACAAATGGAAATCAGTAGAGGGCACCAAAAAACAAAGGAAGTTTTCTTGATCTTTTGCAAGAGCTCAGTAAAAGAGGACCAACTCCAAATCAAGAGCCTGTACCTTACCAGATGTTTCAAGTATCAGTTCAACAGTAAATACTATTCTCCAACCTGAAACGGGAAGAAATAAAGTTGGTACTCCATCTGTATTCTTACTCTTACATTTCAGATTCCTCATGAGGAAGAGGAAGTGCTCCTCAGAAAGATTAAATGACAAAACTTTTAGGAATCTAAGACTTACTCCATACCAATTCCCATCCAGTTCAGTAGGAGTTTAGATCACATTGTTATGAAGTACAAACAAATAAGATTGGTTTGAAAAGGAATAAGACTAAAGTTCACGTTTCAACTTGCTTTTTAGTAGTTAGTCCTGAAGAACTGCAGGTCTTCCTGGTCTGCAGAAGTTGTACCACTCTTATTTGAGTACAGAAATAATCTAATTCTTAAGACTTACTGAAGAGCAGAACAAGTAACTTGACTTTAGAAATAGTATCACTTTAAATTATATTATCTCCTATATTCAGAGTAAACCATATTAGAAAAATGTATTTAGCCATGCTTATGCTAAGATACAAACAAGAAAATCTTGAGATCTTGATCCCTAACTTGCAAACCCCTTTAATTTATACTGCTCTTAGCATGCACTGCTTGCTGGTAATGAGCTCAGGGAAAAGTTTCACATTTAATACTATGTACACATATTTTATTTTCTGTGGATTTGGTGACTGAGGAAGATAACATTACAAACTTCTCCTGTTCCTTATAGCACCTCATCTACTCTGCTGTCTTGCACTCAATCCTCTAACTGTGCACCCTGTCCTCTCTAACTGCTTGGCCAAGTGGAGCTTTGTCCTCTTTTTCAGTACCACAAGTCTCTAATGCAACAGCGGCAATACCTTGCTAAAGAGAAAAAAAAGGTGTATATGTTTCAACCAACAATGAGTCTGCTGAGCCAGCAAAAAGCAAAATCCCCGAGACATGAGTAAACGTCGTGTATTTAGCAAAGGGCACCAGAGCTGGGTTTTTTTTTGTTTGTTTTATAGCAGATGGGCAGTATGAACAAGCATGTGAACAGCACTGTGGAGTCGGGCAGTAACGCCAGAACAAGGTAGGCTCTCAGTGACCACGTCTGTCTTAACTACCTTACCAGAGAGTCAAACAACGTATCAAGAAGCGTGCCTGCTCCCAATGCCACCTTCACGTGGCTTCATATCAGTAAGCATCTACATAAGTAATGACTATGCCACTTCGTATAATCACAGAAAACATCCGAACGCAGTAGTTTTAAAACACACTTCTTACACCTGGGAAACAGGAACCGGTATGCACTGCAAATCCCAACGGCAGAGCCCCAAGCCGCATACCCGCGAGCAGCACACGGCCTGGACAGGCGCTCCTTCTCGGCTCGTGGCGGCCCAGAGGCCCGCAGACACATCGCCCCGACCCGGCCGCAGCCAACCGACGAACTGGCACGGCCCCGCCCCCACCCGCCGGTACCTGCGGCCGCGGGGCCCCGCGGGGCCACGCCCCCGCCTCCTCGGCGCGCCCCGCGGTGCCCGGCGAGGCTCGGCCGCCGCCTCCTGTCGTGTCGGCTGCGGATCCCGCCGCCGTCCGGCCCGGGCCTGCGCCGCCTGCCCGCACGGTCGCTTCCGGGAGTGGCGGCCCGGCGCCCCCCGCCCATTACAGGGCGAGCCCCGACTGCGCTCCGCGACCCTCCAGCACCAGGCCCGCCGCCACCGCCGCCCCCAGCAGCCCGCCGCCGCCCGCCATCTTCCGCCCCTGCAGGCCCTGGCGGCGCCCTGGGGCGCCGGTGACATCACGCTCCGGCGGGGGCGGGCCGAGACGACTCAGCCCCGCCTCGCGCCCGGCAGCGCGCGACGCCCTTTGTTTGCACCTGGCAGCGGCTGGCGGGCCGGCCCTAGCGCGTCACTGCTGCGGCCGGAAGTAGGCGGTGAGCGGCCGGCGGAAGGAGGGAGAGGGGCCTACAGCCCTGGCGCGCATGCGCAGCGGGTCGCCGGCCTGGACCAGCCTGTCTCTTTCCGCCCCTGTTGCGGCTGCTTCCGGCCCTCGGCCACGGGGGGGTCTCTGCCTCCAGGGTAGCTGGAATGCTATGAAACTAGGCTAGTGCGATTTCAGAAGACAAGGGGAAGGGCCTCTTAGGAAGGCGCTGACATAGAATCATAGAATCACAGGGGTTGGAAGGGACCTCAAGAGATCATCGAGTCCAACCCCCCTGCCAAAGCAGGTTCTCTACACCAGGTCTCACAGGTAGGCGTCCAGGCGGGTCTTGAATATCTCCAGAGAAGGAGACTCCACAACCCCCTGGGCAGCCTGTGACCTCCGTCACCCCACTGTAAAGAAGTTCTTGCACACATTCGTGCGGAACCTCCTGTGCTGCAGTTTCTGTCCGTTCCCTCTTGTCCTGTCTCCACACACTGCTGAAAAGAGTTTGGCCTCACCACTTTGTCCCCCACACCTCAGATATTTATAAACCTGGATCAGGTCCCCTCTCAGTCTTCTTTTCTCAAGGCTAAAGAGACCCAGTTCACTTAGCCTTTCTTCATAGGGGAGAACCTCCAGGCCCTTCACCATCTTTGTGGCCTTCAGCTGGACTCTTTCCAAGGGATCCCTGTCTTTTTTATACTGGAGAGCCCAGAACAGGACACAGTACTCCAGATGAGGCCTCACCAGGGCAGAGTAGAGGGGGAGGATCACCTCCCTTGACCTGCTGGCCACACTCTTTTTAAGGCATCCCAGAATGCCATTGGCACCCCTGGCCATGAGGGCACACTGCTGGCTCATGGTCAACCTGTCAACCACCAGCACACCCAGGTCCCTCTCTACAGAGCTCCTCTCCAGCTCATCCCCCAGCCTGTACTGGTGCATGCAATTATTCCTCCCTAGGTGCAAGACTCTACACTTGCTTTTGTTACATTTCATCCGGTTTCTGACTGCCCAGCTCTCCAGCCTGTCCAGGTCTTGCTGAATGGCAGCACAGCCTTCAGGCGTGTCAGCCTATCCTCCCAACTTCATATCATCAGCAAACTTGCTGAGGGTGGCCACTATCCCCTCATCAAGGTCACTGATGAAGATGTTGAACAGGACTGGACCCAGCACGGACCCCTGGGGGACACGCTGGTTACAGGCCTCCAACTCTGCACTCTGCCAGTCAGCCAGCTCTCAACCCACTTCACTGTCCACTCATCTATCCCACACATCCTTAGCTTTGTTATAAGGATGCTGTGGGAGACAGTATCAAATGCCTTGCTGAAATCAAGGTATCCACCACCCTCCCCCTATCCACCCAGCCAGTGACAACATCATAGAAGGCCACCACGTTGGTCAAGCATGACCTCCCCTTGGTAAACCCATGCTGGCTACTCCTGATACCCTCCTTTTCTTCCAATTATCTGGAGATGGCATCCAGAACAAACTGTTCCATCACCTTTCCAGGGACAGAGGTGAGGCTGACTGGCCTATAATTTCCAGGATCCTCCTTCTTGCCCTTTTTGAAGACCAGAGTGACATTGGCTATCCTCCAGTCATCAGGCACATCCCCCATTCTCCAAGACCTCTCAAAGATGATGGAGAGTGGTTCAGCAATCACCTCTGCCAGCTCCCTCAGCACCCATGGACACACCCGATCGGGTCCCATGAAGATTTACGAACATTAGCATTGCCTAGGTGCTCACAGACCACCTCTTCCCTGACTGAAGGAAAGTCTCCCATTCCCCAGACTCTCACTAACCTCCAGGGTCTGGGATTCCTGAGGGAGAGCTTTTTCACTGAAGACAGAAGCAAAGAAGGCATTCGGTATCTCTTCCTTCTCAGCATCCCCCGTTACCAGAACACCCCCCTCACCTAGTAGGGGGCCCACATTCTCCCCAATCTTCCTTTTATTGTTAACATACTTAAAAAAGCCTTTTTTATTATCCTTTATCACTTTTGCCACGTTCATTCTGGATGTGCTTTAACCTTTCTTGTTGCATCCCTGCAGTCCCTGACAACCTTTCTATATTCTTCCCAAGTGGTCGGACCCTTGCATGCAGATCTAATTCTGATTTCTAAAGAGGATCACTTAGAACTTGACTATTACATGCCCCTTTCCAGGCACCTCAGGGCAAAAAGTCAGCTTAGTATCAAGTAAGCTGCCTTGCAAAGAGCAGGAAAACACAGCCTTGCTGTGTTTCCAGCAACCTCTCAAACTCATACATTCAGAGCAGCTGCAGTAAGGCATCCTACCTTCCCTCACAATTAGCAGAAACAATGCTTTATTAACCCAGAGCATCACAGGGCTGCAATGTTCAGAACACCAAGGGAATGCAAGCAAAAAGAAAAATACCATACATTCACTTCCTAAAAGATCATCCTTGAATGAAGTGTATTTTTAACGTGACAGAATTCAAAGTAAATCTTAAAAATGAGCACTATGCTTGCATAGGAAAGTCTTTATGCAGTAAAAACAATACATAATAAACAAACAAACAAATAAATAAATAAATAAACAAGGATCTTTTGAAAGAAATTTATGTATGCCTCACCTTGTCACCATCACTGTTGCAAATGTGTTCCTGATGGATTGACTGGCACTGAAAGGAAGTAGCAATGCTACCTGCAAAAGAAGATGGGTAAAAAACTTGTTAAAATGATAACCCAATTGCTGTGAAAAGACAAATCTACCAGCCAGAATTTTTGTTTCCTCTCCATGCAGAAGAGAGCTTTAGTTGCCAAACAGCTAAGTCTGACAAGTCATGCATTTAATTCTGATGCTGGAATAAGAATCGGAGATGAATTTTGTACAATGTGCCAGCAATAACTTCACTGAGATTTTTTCCAAACATTTAAATGGAACAAAATTTGAGCTAGTTCATCAATCCAAAGCAAACATATGCAGTAAAATACCATATGCACACAAACAGAGAAAATCTACACAGCTCCATGTACAAGTGTGATAGTCCTGCCCCATATCCATTACTAAAGAAAACGTTCAGCACCCTGGTTAGCCACAAAACGGCAGTTTCTCTCTGATGGTCTACTTGAAAAATCAAACATTGAAGCAGAAAAGTGTTGCTATCATGTGCATAGAGAATTTTCCACCTGCTTAAGGTTTTTCATCAGTTCCATTATGCCACATTCTCTACATGGTACAGCTTCAGCAATGACTCATCCCGGTTCTGAGACTCAATCCAAGCAGAGAAACAACATGAAGCTTGATAGTATTCCCAAGCATGTGCTTTTCCCTGCTCAGAAAGCAGAGGAGTTGAGTAACCACTACTGTTGATTTTGTACTTCCTCTTACTAAAAATACTGGGTGAAACAAAAATAAAAATAAAATGTACAGAGGAAAAACAAAACAAAACCCTCCAAAAAACACCACCAATAAATAAATAAATAAATAAAAACACAAAACCAACAATCAAACATCATCAACAACAAAAACCAAAAGCCCAGCCTTATTGTAAAGGTACAGTATTCTCTTGATGTTCCTCACAGAATATACATGTAGAATTTTTCTCCATGGGTTTCTTGGGGGCTTTCTGTTAATAGTTTTGAAATGTTAATAATCCTGTTCTGTAAGATAGACAAGGAACCCCATGCATAATTTTTTTCATAAATCTTTGCAGCTTATGGGATGGACAGCACTGATCAAAGAAGATGCTTATTTATGGAAGCAGGCAGACTGCCACTAGGCAGAAATCATGGCTGGTAAGAGCCATGATCTTACTGCCTCTCAAGCCTCTAAAATCATTCTGGAACTGGGGAGGGAACAGAATCCTACACTGCTTACTTTTGTCACTGCCTCAGCATTAAAACTGCATTATTTTTGCTTTTTTTCCCCATGACTTGTAAAATAGGATATATAAATGGGAAAAAGAGGAAAGAAGCCATTGCAGATGTGCTTGAGGAAGTGCTGCACAGGCAGCACCCTTTCAGCCAGCAAGAGCACACTGGGTCCTATGCAGCACGTAGCCTCTGGATGTTACTCATCATGACCTCAAGCCAATTCACATCGTTTTAGGCTTGAATCACCCCACTTGCAGACTAGTCAGCTTTACCACAGCTACTGGGAAACAATTTGTGTCATGGCTACATGTAAATAATGTCCTACAGGCTCCAAGTTTCTTAAAACAGCAAATGGTGTCCAGGTTTTCTATCAAAATTTTATTAGGTTGCACATGCTAGCTGAGTAAAGACAATGAGACATCTCAGAAGCTTTTTCATTCACTTAAATGCTATTTTACTAAAGCAAAAAGTCTCCAATCAAATCAAATGTAATCCACAAGAAAACTCAAATGTATCTTGACTTTATTAAAAAGAGTAATGCACTTGACTTTTTTTTTCCCTGAAAAACACTGTACAGCATATGATGCATGTATGATTACCTTATTTCCATATCTGCATTTCTTTAAAACCAGACATTTGTTAACAGCTTCTAAGTCATAGTGATATCTTATGGAAGTTGAGTGTTCACATATTACAATTCATAAGCTACACAAATTTCTTAAAAGAGGCACTCTCAGAAGATCCCAAAGGCTACCTGGCCTTCATCTCTGTTTAGTTCTCTAGTTCAGAAGGCAGAACACTTGGTCTCATTTTCACAGCAGAACATGTAGACTTACACTTTTATACTGAGTGCCTACCTACAGCTTCCTTCCACCATCACAAATTAACACATAGAAGCTTCAATTGATAAATACTTTGCTGTGGTTTTGTAGAATCTTGTTGTCTCTGAAGTTAGCTTGTACTTTTAACTACTAAAGCTGCAAATGGACAGGGTTCCTGTAAGCACGTTGTTTGGTTATTTCCTCTGTCTCAACACTGTTTCATGTTGTGGGAACTGTATATTCTCAGTAGGATGAGACTCTCCTGTTTGAGTTTCCCTGGCATTTCCAGGACAGAGTAATGCTTCAAAAGAGGAGAATTCATTCATTAATTCCACAGCTATGCTCCCAAGGAAAAAACAAAACAAAACAAAAAAAGGAAAAGAAAACAAAAACAACAACAGCAACAACAAAAAAAACAGAACTCTTCATGAACATACACATCCTTCTGGGAAAAAAAGTTTCAATTTAAATTACTAATTAATTACAGTTGGTATAAATAATGCATTGATATAATATAAGATCATTAAACATAGATAAAAGGGACATTAATTTATTAGGCTTGAGATAACAAAAGTGGCACCAGATGCTGCAGTCTTCTTTTTGGCATTTCTTAGTACCAAACTAAAAGCCCAACTCAGCTGTCACAGCCCATTGCAAACTGCACATGTGCTCCCAAGCAGGCTTTGAACTGAATCTAGATTCACACTTTTCATAGCTGTTATTTTTGCCTAGTGATTTAGAATGAAAAAGAAGAGTCTTATTTAAGAAAATCTATAGCTGAATTTTTGAATTTTTGCATGTAGATGTGCTTTCAGATGCTGAAAACTCAAGAGTTATTAAAAACACAACAAATAATTTAGAAACGTGAATAACACTTTGGCATCACTGTGCTAAAAACTGCTCCACAGCAGACAGGACAGCAGCAACAGCACATTCCTCTGGGTCCCTAATGCCATGACACAGTTGTCGACAGTGAAGCTCCTGCAGCCAGCCTGTCCCTATTGATTCTTAAACCTCCTACCAAGCCAAGGCTGGCTTTTAGAGTCCATCACTTCATGATTCTCAAAGGATAACCTGACTTTAAACACTGATTCTACTTACTGAAAAATGTTCAAAATTTGGTAATCAGAAAAACCAAATACTTTTTTCCTTGCTTGCTCTGTAAATGAGTCTTTACTGCTCTGTTTACAGATACATATTTGCTAGCAGATGGATCTATCTTAGCATGTTAGTACTTCATGAAGGGTTTTTTTTTCTTTTGGATGGACGCTTCAAAAGAATGTGAACCAAGACAACAAAGAAAAGCCTTGTGTTAGGAGTCTAGATGCACCTACTACTTACCACTATACTCCATAACTATCTGTGCACAGGCAACTGTATTCTGTGTGAATGCGTATACGCACATTAAGACTGACTCATATACATGTACGTAGATGCATATGCACATATGTAAAAATATAAGTATACATACATGCATATAAGTATAAATATTGTACATATGCATATATTGTGTTTATTATGGTTTTCCACAACTCCCCACTCAGTTTTAACATTGCAGCCTCCACTAAGTATCAGGCAACGGGAACAGTTGAAAAAGAAGAGAAACAGTGTTTTCAAGTAACTGTCCATAATTACCTAAGACAGAATTACATAAAATGCAACTTGTGGGCAAAACTGTTTCCAAATCTTTGTAACTTATTACTTGAAAAAAAGAAAAAAGAAAAAAAGAAAAAGAAAAAACCACTGCGGAGATATGCATGTTCTTTGACAGAATATTATCCAATGAAAATAAAATGTTAAATAAATGTTCTATGTTAAAATATCTAAGTTAAGAAAAATCCCTGGGGGTGGGAAACAGCAAAATGACAAGGTGGTAGTAACATTTAAGTTATCACAAGACTGAAATTATGTAACTAGATAAGCACAAAGAATTAGCAAGGTGAATAAGGAGTGTTTGTAAAAGAAGGCTCAGCAACACTGGAAAACAGGTAGGCTGGCAGATTAAAATACTAAAAATATATTTTACATAACATTCCAGTGTATACATAGAGGTTTTACTTTCAAAATGAAAATATAAGCTTTGATCATTTTATTTCCCCTGTTTCCACATCACTCTGGAACTTGCAAATTAAAAGAGATTTAAGTGCAGTATTCCTGAAATCAAGTCAGTCAAACAAAACAAGAAAACAACAAAAGCCCACAGAACTTGTTTAGAATTAGAAGTAGTATAGTTCAGTTGGAAGGGAACTAACAAAGAACACTGAACCCAACAGCACGACCACTTCAGGGCTAACCAAAAGCTGAAGTGTATTAATGACATTATCATCCAAACAGCTCTTGAGCATGACAGCCATGGAGCTTCAACCACTTCTCTAGGAAGCCTATTTCAATGTCTGCCCTCCTTCACAGTAAATAAATGTTTCCTAATGTCCCGCTTTAGCCTGGCTCTGTTGTGTGCCATGTCGATTCTCCCATCAGCTCTGACAAGCAGAGCCCGGCACCCCCCCCCCCCCCCCCCTTATTGCACTGCAGGGAGCAGCAGTCAGCCATTGGCCTCCTTCTCCAGGCCAGACAGCCCAGTGCCCCCATCCTGTCCTCACAGGACATGCCTTCAGCTTTGCTGCTGCCTCTGTATGTTTTCAACAACCAAAATGCTTTTTTTATTGTTGAGCCCAGAACTGCATGCAGTATTCAAGATGAGGCTGCACCAATGCTAACCGTAGCAGGAGAATCACCTCTTTTGACCAGCAGGCTGTGCTGTGTTTGATATACTCCAACATATGGTTTGCTCCTTAGCTGCCCACATACAGTGCTGGCTTGTGCTGCACTGCTGTCACCACTACTCCCATGTGGCTGTCCTATTGAGCTGCTCTCCAGACACTCATCTCCCATCTGTTCCTCTGTCTGGTATTGTTCTGTCTCAGGTGCAGAACGTGGTATTTTTCTTTGCTGAACTTCATGCCACTGCCAATTGCCCAGTGCTCCAATGCATCTACACCTCCCTGCAAGGCCTCTTGTCCCTCCAGAGAGTCAACAGCACCACTCAGACTAGTGCCATCAGCGAACTTCCTAGGGATGCATTCAGGTTCTGTGTTCATTTACCACTGCTGTTCACAAAATACATGCCAGTAACACATTTGGAAAGAAAAAGACAGCATGTTACAACAGCCTTCCACATACTTTCCTATAGAGGATAATGTAGCAACACAGATCAGTTTACTCCTCTATTGTGGTGTAATAAAACTACAAATAACTACACCTGCTGTACCATTAAATCTTCTCAATATTCATGATGCCTTTTGTTTTTTACTGGAGATCATGACGTAGCAAAACCAAGAACATACATTCTGAAAAGCCACAGACACCTGAAAGACATCAAGAAAATATAGGAAATAATGCACTAAAGAGAGAAAGAAGTGATAAAACAAACACTGGAGAGGAAAAGATCACTGGTATTCAGCCAGAGGACATTTTCTGATTGTACAACCAAACATAAGACATATTAAGGTAAATATGAAAACTAATTCCATTCTTTACATAGGGCCAAAATGAAACAAGCAAAAAAATATTTAACCTCCAACTGATAATTTTGGATAAAACATTAATTCAGTTCTGCAAATGTATCAGCTAATAGTCCAAGATCAAATCAAGAGTTTGGTGGTAGAATTACACAAGGCTTGTCCAAGATTTCTTGTCAAAACTTCTATCAATACAGATGTAATTACTGATTAAGATATGTTAAAGTAAGGAGCTGCTGGTGAATTAAATGGCTCACTGACTTCTTCAGGGAGAGGGGACAATTAAGAAAAATAATAATAATTAAAAGGCTTCTGACTCATCACTTTGGAAAAAAGTCTATTTGACACAAGGGTTACAGACAGTGTGGCCTACACAGGTCACAAGAGTTCTGGAAGTTTCTGTGTATTGCTGTAAGAAGAGAGTACAAAGAAATTACAAAAGTTTAAGTTTCAAGGTGTGATGTTAAGAAAGACCTGTTTCAAACTGTGCAGAACATACTAAACTAAATTCCCATTTGATTTAGACCCTTGCAAAGTGCAAGTATTTTCAGTACGAATGCTCCAAGTGCTTTATTGAAACATGGAATAAATTCAAGCTCAAAAGTAAATTAAAAAAAAACAACAACAAAAAAACAGAAAAAACAAAACCCACAAAGAGAACAGTGTTAAAGATAAGGCTTGTCAGCTTTCTGTCCATCACCTCAGATGCCGGATTAAATTAAAATAACACCTCTTGATTAGTCTAAGATAAAACTGTAGGCAGCAGATAATGAGAACAGTTCCATTCTACAAAATGACAAATACATATAATCTTGTTTGGAACATCTATGCATTTGGATAATAAAAGGATTTCCCAGGATGCTGCATATATGATATCTTAGCCCACATCTAACCACAGCGTCATCTAAAACTTGCTCTCTACCAGATTAAAACCGTAAATATGGACCTTGAATTACACAAGGAAAGTAGCACATGCTATTCTTTTATAGATGCAATCTTCAAGAACTGTGATCACATACACAATGACAATTAGAATTTGGCTTTGCTCTAGCTGTAATGTATGACTGCAGCAGCAACGCTGCTGCAACAGTACTGCTTCACCTGGTAAACAGAAACCTGTAGGGCACCTTGGCAGCCCACTGCTCTTTATGTTGTCACAACAGCATTTCAGGCAATGTACACATTACTAAGGAAGAAAGCTGTCTTGGAATATGCATGTTTCAATCATACACAGCTGCCCAGTAAAGTGAGCCACAGACCATCAAATACAGTTAGTAGTGGATACAGCAATGCTATCTTTTGCTACTTTCCACCCCTCTCCCCCCACCTTTTTCTTTTTGAACAGTCTTTCACAGTCTTTGCACCTGCTTCTGGTCAATTACTTATTAATATTCCAAAGCAGAATAGAAAGATATAAACCATGATTTCTTAGCTCTCAAGATGTTTTGACTACTCTGTACCTGTTATCTGGCCAATGTCATGCACAGTCACATACAGGCAGCCCTGAAGATGGCATTGCTAATGCAGTCCCTCAGATGGAGCCAGCAGAAGCAGCAGAGCCAGGAAGTTAGCAGAGAGACCACTAGCTAGAGGCTGTGCTTCACAACAATGCAGTCTAAGATGTTAAGCTACAGATTTTTAGTTTCTTTGTTTTTTCTTTTTCTGTTAAAAAAGTAGTTTTTAATAATTATTTTATAAAGCTTTTGGAGTACTTTCTTTCCAGAAACAGATATCTTCTCCTTACACTGAGACACCCCTGAAGAGAGGTGAATTACATCTCATTCCAGTGTAAGAAAGGCCAGCTGAGCCTGAGTCCCAAAGATAACCTCAGCAGCTTTCTACTCTATGAATGTATAGTGCCTTGACAGCACTGAGCAGATAGAAGCTCTACTGAACTACTTTCACACCCCCAGATCTTAGTCTGAACACCAGACCAACACAATTCCTTGTGGATAGCAGATCCTAATGCCGTGAAAAGGAAGGCTTTAATTTTGCTTGAAAAATTATCTCTACTACAAGGCAGACAGCAGCAATTTTGCACTGAAGAAGAGCTCAGCTCCACCACACTGCTCTCTCACTCCTCCTCCTTCAAAAGAATACGGGCAAAAAATATGATGGAAAAGGGCTCATGGTTGAGATAAGGACTGGGAGATCACTCATCAATTACTGTCATCAGCAAAACTGACTCAGCATAGGGAGATTAATGTAACTTATTGCTTATTTCTAATAACAGACTAGAGCAGTGGAATTAAATGCAAACTAAAAACACCTTCCACCCCCATTTATCCCCTCCTTCTTTCTCCCACTAAACAGCACAGGGAATGAGGGCTGCACTTGATTCATAATGCTTTGTCTCTGCTGCTCCTTCACCCTTACTTCTCCCTGGCTCCAGCATCAGGTCCCCACATCCACAGGGTGCTACCCTTCCCGATCCTTCGAGTGCTTTCCATGTGCTACAGTTCTGCAGGAACTGCTCCAGCATGGCACCAGCGGTGCAGACCTTTAGGAGCAGACTGCTCCCCCAAATCAGCAGCAGCTCCCACCAACTCACCTGCTCCACTACGGGCTCCTTCACAGGCAGCAGTATGGAAATCTGCTCCACTGCGGTCCTTCATGGTCTGCAGAGGAACAGCCTGCACCCTCATAGTCTCTTCCATGGGCTGCAGAGGAGCAGTATGAGATCGCACAGTCCTCTCCGTGGCTTGTGGAGAAACAGCCTGCTCTCCCATGGTGCCCTTTGTGGGCTGCTGGGGGACAGCCTGCTCCTCCATGGTCCTCTCCATAAACTGTTGAGAACTTCAGCTGCAGCAGCTGGAAGCTCTTGCACTCCTACTGCACTGACCTTGGCAGCTGCCGGACTGTTTCTCTTACTCCTCTCCTCCAGCTGCTGTTGTGCAACAGTTTTTCCCCTTTCTTATATCTGCTCTCAGAGACATACCTAGCGCTGCTCATTGGCTCAGTTCTGTCTAGCAGCAGGTCTTTTTTGGAGCTGGCTCTTATCTGAAATGCAGCAGCTCCTCAGCCTTTCTCACAGAGGCCATCAATGCATTTCCCCCACTATCCAACACTCGCCACATAAGCTCAATGCATAAACTTAAAGTGGGGAAATAATGCCAGTAAGACCCCTCAGAAAGTGAGAGAGCAAGGTATGCAAGCCAGTGTGCACAGCACCTTGCCAAATGCACTTCCTTGCTGTGGTGTTCACAAGATGCAACTATGAGGCCTAATGCCTATCTTCTCCCTATGCAACATCCAAGATGAAGTTTGCCACAATCCAAAGCAGTCTCCCCACTACGGGAGTAACAGGGCAATTTGTGAAAGCAAGTTTACTCAAACTCATAACTTCTAATGCCTCAGTGACTGTAGCCTCAAGTTATGTCGAAAGATCTCAAAGAGACATGACAACAGCCATTCAGAGAACTTCACAGCAACCATCCCTTCAGCACTGACAGTATCAAGACAGAGTACTGAGTAAGGCCCTTCAAGTGTACAAGCATAAATTGTGTGTGCAACATGTACACATGCACATATATATGTTAAAATATACAAACAAAATTTCAGACATTTCATGAGAAACTTGAGCTTTCCCCCAGTTAAATTGTATTTCAGTTCCTTTTCAAATCTAAGTGAGGCATTCTCCCTGACATTGCTTTTGAATCCAGGAAAAATAATCAGTTATTTTCTAAGATAAGTGCTGCACTCCCCAGCTTCCAAAGCAAGGGGATTGTTTTCCTTCTAAACACACACGTTAAACCAATCAGCAGAAGGAAACATTAGAATTTCTACCTAACTTGTGGACTGTTGTAAAAGAGAATCTACATCAAGTCTGAATGACTTCCTTCATGCCTGTCAAGATGAAACTCACACAATGCTAGTCCAAGGGAAAGAGGTGGGAGTTCAGTGCTTTAAATTCACTCATTTCTGAGCTACAGAAAGCATATCATTGCTTAAATGAATGATACCAACTGATGCACGCATTACATTCACTTCCCAGGAATCATTTGAATATGCCACCTATACTACTAAAATGAACTTTGTGTAGGATGTCACTGCTGAGCTTCATTAACTTGCATGAGTCAAGAGAGTTTTGTGGTGAATGCTAGCAGATTTGCAGGCTGGAGTTCACAAAGTAGCAAATGCATGGGAACAATTACAGTTTGAATCAATTATTCCTTTGATAAAACCTGTGAGTTGAGCAGAGGATGTGTTCTCATGAGATAGAGCCACAGCTGTCCAGCCCACCCCGGAAGGTGCAACAAAGACAATCAAGAGGTTAAGCTCTCTGTGATTTGAGAGTCTTATCATTAAAAAACATACAAACAAACAACAATCAACAACAAAAAAAATACAAAACAACCAAAAAAAACAAGAAGCAATCAACACAAAACATTCCTGTAGATGTCTGCTACCTGCTAGTCTACAATATTACTGTTAAAAACACACACCTTTTCTTTCAGATGCCCCTTCTAATTTAAGAGCCATTCAAACTGCAGTTTCTAAAAAGCAAACAGAATATTTAAGGATTACAAAGAAAAAGGTTAAAGATGACTTTAAGAAATGATGCAGTGTCAGTCACAGCATCTTCTTAGCTGGGGCATGGAAGAGATGGTTGCATGTCCACTGTGCCACAGCTCCTCTTAAATTGTTCCTAGACATAGAAATCTCACCACAAATAAGGAATAAGCTGCATCTTTGCTTGGAGGCTTTAGCTATAATAGCTGCATGTAATGCATATTAGGACTGTCCCTCTTCTCTCTTTTTCTCCACTCTTCCTTTTGTAAACTCCAATAGACAAATTCCATGGTTTTTCCAGAGGTGGGAAAGGCTACTGTTTTTCAGCTCGGTGGTGTGGCACTTCACTGGTAATTTTAGAAACTTCTGAGCATAAGATGCTGGATGACAAACTCTTCAAGAAAAAAACCTAAAGATACTAGAGGAAAAACAAAAATTTAAAATGCCTTCTGAACTGCTGCCTCCAGAAAGAAGAGGCTGCTGGCATGGCACTTGGCACAGGGCATATCCTCTCCTGGCACATTTTCAAGTTATGCACATATCTATGTGGATGTCTGTAACACATAGTGCTGTCTCAAGGATCTGACCTGTCAGTGGCATGACTCTCTGTGCATTCCTATGTGAAGCTGATATCAGGTATCCACTTCATCAAAGACTGTCCTCAGCTGAGGATGCGGTATTCCAGAATAAGTAAACAATTCCAATGAGAACAGAAAGTTTTACTGACAGTAACTAGAAAAATTACTACAAAGATTAATACCTATTAATACTAAGCACACCTAGGGCAAGTGATCAGCTTCAGTCAGACTTCAAGTAAGATGAACATCCCAAGACTTACACAACTTTTGAAATCAAAGGCAGTAATGACAAGGAGTTTTATATTTACTTTTATAAAGTTAATCAGTACGCGGTCTAAAAATCCCCCCAAAAATGCAATTACTATATATGATAAACAGACTTTTCAACATTCTTCAGCGTTTAGCCTTGTTGTTAAAACACAGAAGAATGCAACCCTTACTGTTAGCTTTTTCGTTTCAAACATTACTCAAATTCTATTTAGGTTTTCATGCAAGAGCAAAACAGAATATTAAAATTTGTTTTTCTGTATCTTTACAGTGAATGTGTAAAAGCCAGCGATCCTTAAGGTACTGGCAGCTATGTGCTTTGCTCTGGTGATCAGCTTTTCCTGCTTGCTTCAAGGAGCAGGTCAGCAAGAAGTCACCCACGGAAAACACTTAGAGCAGCCATAAATCTTCAGGAAATTAGGTTAATGCCAATGCAGAAATACTTTTACACACATAGGCACTGTGCCACAGCTCAACAGGTAATCCTGGTACTTAGAATATCAGGAGATGAACTGCAACCGATGAGGTTACATAGAAAAGTGTCAATAAAATCTGTTAGCATGTGTAAGTCTGGCTTATAATACTATCAGAAAAAAAAACTACATAAAGCAGTAAGGTCAAAGCACTACTTGGAATCAAATTAGCTAATTAATCCTAGAGCCAAAAAGAAGAAGTCGCCTCCTGTTCTGAGAACAACCTCTACAATCTGTGAGTAAGAAGTGGTCTTTCTAAAGTGATACAATATATAATGATTAATTTGTTATTGTAAAGATTTTCTAAAAAAACCCAAACCCCACAATTTTACATGTATTAACAGTATATAGTGCTCCCCACAATGCCATTTTTTATTTCATCTTCCTAACAGCACTGTATCCCATACTACCTTAATACTAATGCTTTTGAAGACCTAGATGTCCAAGTTGCTGAGGCACCTAAATCTAAGTTACTTTTATAAAGCAAAAGCTACCAGAAATTTCATCTGTTTTTCTATATTTGTAACTAGACCGGTAAATTGATTTTCTCAAAATTTACCATCTCTTGAAAATTTCAGTAAGATTGAAAAATCAGACTGCTAATGTAAACTGTCCAGAAACTTACTTTTAGATACAATGTAGTGTGCTTTCTTTGCCTTAAATTTATTGTCACTTTTTTATCATTACAATATCAAAAACGTCAACCAAGTACAGAGCCACAACTTCAAATGTTAAGCTCTAAACTTTACAGGCTTGTTGCCTTCCTTCTATAGCTCTGTGGAATCTCTCCCTCTCAAAAAAAAAGCCAAAATAGTAAGCCCATCACTAGATGCACAAAGATCCAGCCTACTCTGGAGAAGACTTCAGCAGTAACTTCCACTACTGTTGTCTGCCTCAAGCTGCTTTTAATCAGGATAGGAAACAGCAGTCTATACCAGGCATTTGTGATCAACTATTTCCAGTTTCCTACTTTTGTGAAGAAAGAATGCAGTGAAATATTGGAACAAAAATTTCAAATACATCTCAGTTTTACAGTGTTTTATGTTTCTACTGCTCATTCAAATCTAGCCATAAAGCAACGATAACCACTGAGGCACTGCTTACTTCAAAACTGACCTTGCAAACATTTGTTTGAAAGAGGGCCAAGTCTGAAAGCTTGCTTACTTGAAGCTATAGGAACAAGCCACCTCTAGGAAACAATTTCAAGGGAAAGTCCAAGTTCTCTCTCAGTACAGACTGTCTCCTAGAATAGGAAAATCTGAATACAATTAAAATTGACCTCAGTTTGGAGAAGCCAGAATTAGGTAGCACTTCATTATCCTATGTGAGCTTTCTAAAACCTCAACCTCCTTGCAGCTGATGAAGTGTTTACTACCATAACTTAGAAATAATTAAGAGTGACTTGCCAGGATAAAATGAAAAATTTAATTTGTATTTCATGGGCCATGAAATAACTTCCTCCTTTCCTATTGTTTTTGTTCTTGCTCTCGTGAATCAGCATTTGCACCAGTCTTGTTTCCTAGAAGAAACCATATTCATGTTCACCATTTTACTTTTGTATTTTTCTTCCTGTATCTGCAGAGCAAGGCCATTAGCAGCAAAGATACCATATTATGTAACAATTCCCCTCTGCCCCTGAACAGCTTAGAAGGATAATCTGCAGCTTACTTGAAGGGAAAATTAAAAATAAGTTAAATTAAATTAAAAAAAGATGGAGAGCACATTGATTTTATCTCATCTCTATTATCATGTTCAGGGCTATTAATACATTATATCACACTGTTCCCCCAGGTCTGGATATATCATATCATGTCACAGTGTTGCTTGCTCTTGACAGGGAGAGAAACTTTCCTAAGGAATCTCAACTTCCTTAATCACAAATGAGCATATGATTGTAAACATGGAGGTAAAGATCCTGAGGAAAACAAAAGGTAAACATGTTATCAGCATAGCTGAATGTTTCTCTGGAAAACCAGATTCCTCTTTTTAGGAGTATCACTCAGTAATCAAGTTACATCAAGTTTTATAGCCCAGCAATTTTGAGTTAATTTGTCACACCTCTCTCAGTGGGGTGCAATAATTCCTTCTGACTCTATTTCTCATGCTCTGCTTTTTAAAACCAAAGTGCATAACCGCATACTTCATCACATCTTGCTGCTCCTTTCCCAGCTCCCCACCCCAACACCTTTGGTCAAGGCATCTCCACAATTTTTATCTCCTGTAACCACATAGATTCCACTTGCTCCTGCCCAGACTGCAATCATAAGGAGAGAGAAGGACTACCACACAGTTTAGTTTGGAGTGGAAGGACAGAAATGGGTACACAAACACCTCAATTTCAACTCTGGTTTAAATATGGTACATGCAGTCATAACCTGTAGGTAAAACAATTATCTGGCAACAAATGGATACGCATAAAGCACTGCATTCATGGCTGGAAATTTCCAGCACTTCTGAATTCTGATTCTTTTTTTATTTTGTTTTGTTTTTAAGGGCTCTTCTTTTCTGTAACAGAAAAGGGTTTCCATGAAGACAGTACAACACGGATATAAGAGTACAAACCATTCTCAAGTTTAAAATCTCAAGAGCTTGTTACACCAACAGAAGTTTTCTTATAAAAAAATGCTCTGAAAAACTGCAAAATACATTTCTGTCTGTCTTGGACTTTACAGACAGGAGAAAATTTTATCTGAAGTCTTCCTAAATGTTGTGCTGGAAAAATTTCATCTAACAGGTCACAATTTGGGAAAAAAAAACAACCCATGAAAAACTGAATGCTATCTTGTACAGGAAACCATTGTACTCTTAAAAGCTCAGCTATCAGGCTATCAGAGATGTAGACACATGCTTCATCTACACAAAGGACTTTTTTTTTTTAATTTTCTTTTTAGGTAACACCACTCTTTAAGTGTTCTCTGAGAGTTTCAACTTCTAATTTAATTTCAAAATTCAAAAAATATTACACTATTTTGTTTTTCCCTTGTACCTCAATGTATCTATTTGAAAAGGTGGATGGCCAACACTTAATTCACATGCCACCAAACACCATGTTCTGCCCCTCTAAACTGTTCATGTCATCACACCATTTGTTTTGTAAGCAGGTAAAGAATACTATATAATCCAGCAATCTCAATAGACAAAACAAAACAACCCAAAACAAAAACATCAGAATACATATTATAAAATACAGATGTAGGCATTAGTTGAGAAAACCTTGCAGGGCAAATTAGACTTCTTTTTCAGTGTTATGAAAAAACCTTGTGCTGCCCCATCGAATAAGGCAAAGTTTTGGTATACTCCATTTTTGCATATAATCACCTTATCTAAAATTAAAATATAGAAAATCTTTGGCCTACCCTTCCTGCTTGCATAGGTTACCAAGTCTGAGTAGGTTTATTAAATGTTAATGTTGGTATTCTTGATACATATTCAATATCTAGATTACAAACCTGTCAGCTATGAAATGGGTTAGTTTCACACAACAAAGCACATGGAGAAATTAAACAAAAAATTGATGTTTATGTTTATTTTGCTGTTGTAAGACATCACTACTTTTAGTAAGAGCACTATGGAAGCTTGTTACCTAACAGATACTCAAGCTTAGATGGACAGCTTGGCTAAACCCGTGTGTTGTTTCATTGCTGGTCGATACAGATCTGTCAGGAATAAGCACAGAAGAGCAGCACATAATTTTTCCTTTTTTTGCCTTGCCGTGTCAGCTCACAACAATCAATAGTCTACTGATCCCTGACTACAATTGGCATGTGAATAGTGTTGTCTAATGAACACTGATGGATTAATCCCTCATGAACTGTCCAACTGTTTTCTGGGACACTTTGTTTTCTGCAACAAATCTGAACTTCATTCAAATCATCCTTTCTGATAATTCTTGCATCTTCCAAAACACACCTACTTTTCTTAACAATAGTCCCTGAAGTTCACAGCTGAAAAAAAAATCTCACTACAATTGTGAACACATTCTTGATGTAAGCAGCTGAAGTCATGCAGAACTCAAACTTTAAAGTGTGATAAAGGGGTGGTCTGAGTTTTAATCCACTTCATGGTTATTCAGAATTAACTAGTTTGGAAAATTCTGAAAGCACCAGAATTAATATCCATCAAAGATTTCATTTACCTTTCTGCCAAGCACCTATTCAAGCAGAAGCAGGCTGTACTGAACACATCCATTTAAGTTATAAAACATTGCCATGATTAACATCAGCAGGACGGATAATACCAAGGCTAAAAGTAAGGTCCCTCTTGTGTCTGTGAGATATACAGCACACAGACAGATTAATCCATGTGGAAGACTCATGAGACCCAGGAAGAAACTCACAGCAACATAGTTTAGACTGGAGAGCCAACTTTCCAATCCTTTAAAGCATAAGATCACTTAGCTCTGAATAAAGCATCTCCATCCCAAACCCTTTCACAATTAAGAAAGGAAAATGTGGAACAATTGATATTAATAATTGCCTAGATTTTTTTAAATTAATTTATTTATTTTAAGTTGAAAATCTTTGGCATCAATCAAGCCTCTGGAGAAAATTATTGACTGAGAAAACGAAGTCAAAATTGTTTAGGGTACTCTTTCAAAAGCTGTAGTCTTATTTCTCCCCTCTATCGAGTGAAAAGAGACTAATGTAATTCAGCATTTCAGGATGATAAGCTACTTGTTAAAAATAATGAAACTGTAGGAGAAAACAAGCTTATTTTTATAGACTAGAAAAATAAGGCAAATATATGCTACTTGCAAATCTACAGATTCTACAAATACTCTGTACTGAGAACAAATTTGCAAATTCCTCAGATAGGAAAGTCAGGAAAATGAAAACAAAACTAAGCTGTTTTATTTTTAGCACACTGACATATCAACATGTCTTACTTCCAGGAGTGCTTTCATAGGTTCCTAAGTTCATTAGGTTGGAAAGGACCTACAAGATCATCTAGTCCAACCATCCTGCTATCACCATCCCTACCCACTGAACTACTAAATCAAATCCCTTAGCACCTCATCTAAACGCTTCTTGAACAGCGCTAGGGATGGTGCCTCAACCACCTCCCTAGGCAGGCCATTCCAGTGCCTGACCACTCTTTCAGAGAAAAAATCTTTCCTCAGGTCTAATCTAAATCTTCCCCAGTGCAACTTGCAGCCATTCCCTCTCGTCCTGTCATTATTTATCAGGGAGAAGAGGCCCACCCCCTCCTCACCACAACCTCCCTTCAGGAAGTGGTAGAAGCTTTAAGAAGCTTTTAAACTAAATTTAATTATATTACATTTCTATCCAACAGCATCTCAGCATCAATTATGAAATAAAAACTAATTTTATCAAGGCCAAAAGAAAAACAAAAACATCAGAACAAAACAAAAACAAACAAACAAAAAAACCAACAAGAGAAGACCCATACCTCACAATTTTCCAGAAGAATAAACTATGGAACATAAGAAGCCAATAAAGTGCTAGCTACATAAATTACTAAAGTATTATTGTAATACACAAAACATTTTAAAAATTCAGCAAATAAGTAACAAAAGCTATGTCTGTAGTAAGAAGTAGTAAGAATCAAATCAAAAAAGTAGTAAGAATCAAATCTTCTTTAGTATAACTCTCAAAAAATTAAACTGAAAAACATCATTCAAATAGAGGTTGGCATCCTACTTGGCAATTTAAATTAATTAAAACCAATGCACCCTAACTTTTGAGATAATGATTTGTTCTTTTCCTTTTACTTAAAAAAAAAAAAAAAAAAAACAAAAAACAAAAAACTTTATTTATTTATTTTATTTAGTTTGGTATTTTTTTTCTCTTGGAAACAGAATATAAAACATGCACACACTGGTATTTGTTGCTTTTGAGATGCCAGAAGTATGTAGAAAGCTTGTAATTTCATCCCCCAACTCTGTACTTCAATTACTGACCAACACACTTCTCCATTAGCTGGTGTGCCCGGACATGCTGGTCCTGTTCTGTGTAACTGTGATGTTAGTAACTCCCATTTTATCCAAGGTTCTGGTCCAGAGGCAGTTGCACAACCACCACCGTAGCAGCACAGGGTGCCAGATACATGTATGGTATCTTCTGTAAAGTTTGAAAATGAGTGCTATGACGTAAGTGTGAGCTGTGAGGAAACATTGAGGGGAAACATTTATTTGTATTTATTTGTAAGTTACAAAGCTGTAAAATGTAACCGGATTGCTTCTTGTAAATGCAGAACAAGTTGCTAATTCGTTACTGGGATTGGACTAGAAGCACAACAGGTAACAGCCAGAACTTCAGTGGAGCAATTATCAGAGCAGGATGTGACTGCTACATGGCTACAGACTGATTACTAGAATCGTCTTGCTAAAATGTATGTAAATGATTCAGTGGCTCAGATGTTTAAACTGTAGGTGCTTCTGAGTACTCTCTCTATAAGCTCCCTTGCAGATGCCCATCCTACACAGCTGTGCAGGACCAAGCACAGGACCTTGCTGGGCCTTGCTCTATGTCTCCTCCTACAGCTCTTAGGCTGCAATACAATGACCACGAACATATGAGCAACAACTCATGCACAAAGTCCTAGGACCATGCTACTGCTTCCTCCATTATCCTGCAACAGATCTACACAGTGAATCCCGAGGCAGCAGCACAAATGTCTTCCTCAGTGTCACTGGCCCTCCTAGCACTGCTCAGCTCCATGCTCAGCAGGGACATCACCTGAAAAGCTGACTTAACATCACCAAGCAAGGTTGTAAAGGTGGCTGTCTCATTCCACAACTCTGAGCAAACTACAGCTGCAGCCCAGCTCTCTGTTATGGGAAAAAGAGTGTTCCTTCCCTTTCCTTACATAGTGTACAGAGATGTAATACAAGAGGAATTAAAAGAATAACTTAACCTATTATTTATTTTGTAAGCATCAAAAGTATGTTCAGTAAAGAGAAGAATTTAGTCTCTGACCTTATGATTAAATCTTGATATCCTTCATTGACAAAGCACTCATAGCACAGTCTACAGCCAACAACAACAACATATACATTATGTTTCTAAAGAAAATCTAGGGTAAAGATAGTTTTTAGATATAAGAATGAAACAGTTTTTCTTGGTCAAATGTAATGTTGCCAACTAGGGCACAGGACACCCAGTTTCACAGTTACATCGGAAAACTCACACTATCTGGCTGGTGTTTACAATCTTGTCGATTGCCCTAGCACAACTATTCATTCTGAACCTCTAAACCCCACTTAAGAGTACAAATACTATTCACCATTTATCAGCTGTATGAGCTAGTATGGAAAACCAGAACTGGACACAGAGCTACCTATAAGCCGTATGGTAAAAATCTGCTGAAGAGGCTCCTCGCTAAAACACCCTCTTGCCAGGAAATGCACAGATAAAGACCTCCTTTTTATTCACTGCCCAAGTCACTGAGATCATTGCAAGACATCTGCACCAAGAGCTGAAGAGAATGAAGAACAACCAGAGGCATGCACATGCTCGCATGGCAGGAGGCCCAGCCCAGGACAGCTGCGAGCACTGTGCTATTAGCCTCACCAAAATTGCTTGCAAGTGTGCACAGGTGAAAACAAGCTGCTGGAGCCACAGCTCCTTCACCAGCTATGACAAAGTGTGAGCCCTCCCACATCTGTTTCTACTGTAGAATGTGTACAGGGAGGTATCAGAACGTATCAAAATGGGTATGCAACAAATCCTGGAAGAGTCATCTGGGCTTAGATAACTGACGGTAAACAGACAAGTAGAATTTTAAGACTGTGTACATACAATGGAAGCAATTACTATACAAACAAAATAGCTGTAGGAACCAGAAACACTGGCCAAAACCATTAAACCTCTAATACCTGGGCTCCTAGAAATAATAATAATAAAAAAGATGTTTTGACATAAAAATAAAGCCTAAACAAAACAAACAAATAAACATAATAATAATAATCAAAAACAAACAAACAAACAAAAAACAATGGCATCTGCATTTCCTTGGGCTCTGGACAGGAATACCAAGATTCATTGCCTGCAGTACATTTCTTACCACAAAGTACTAAGTTCTGCTGTGAGTTAGAGTATAGTGGTAGAGCGTAGCAATTATTTTAACTACAGTTCTAGTAATGGGAACAGCTGCTAACAGGTTTCTTGAAACTGTTGATTCTGTCTTAAGATTTGAGTTCAGGAAACAAATATATTTTCCTCTCCTCCCTTTCTTGTAGAGTTCCTCCTCCCCCCTGGTCCCCTCCCCGGTCAAAAAAAAAAAAAATTAAATTAAAAAAAAAAAAAAACACCCAAAACTTTCTGCCTCTCCCAAGAGAATACTTTTCTCACTAAGAATTCTGCCAGCTTCTGGCAAACAGTTCTGCAAATCAGTAGTTTAACCTGTTGGGAATGTGACATGAACAGCAGAAGAGCAGGAAGAAGAACCAGAGTCCTCTGCTGGAGAAAGACTCTCTAGAAGCTTTTAAACAGAATCAAACTAACGCCTCTGTTTTTACTCTTCAACCTGTCTGCAGTCTTTTTAGATCAAAATCTAAATAGCAATCCTTGCTGGAACAAAAAGCTGAAAAGGATTGTTGAGTTTTGTTTTGTTTTGAAATACCTTTGTATTAAATAAGCATCACACAACTTCGTACCTTCTTTGATTGCTGTACTGTTCCCTTACACAGAGAGCAAAACTGAATACATAGCCAAGTCAGGATGGTACTGCACAAAGGTTCTCCATCCTAGGGCATGGTGGAAAGCAGGCCATATATCATTTCTGGACAGGCACTTGGCATAAAGGGTGTACACAACATATTTATCACGGCAAGAATTATGCGCGGTCCCATTGTCAGAAGGCAGCACCACAAAACTGAGAAGGTGCCCATCTGGAGTTCAGACCAAAAGCAAGGCAAACCACAAGGAGCATTTCGGAACAGGGTGTTCCTTGTAATAGCCCACTGACTCCACGAGTGGGATACCATGTCAGATGTTACACAGACACTCCAGATGCTATTTTTAGGCAAAGGTGGCAAAAAACAACTGTACTAGAAATAGACATGGGCAAAAAAAAGTGCTGTTGTAAGCAGAAATATACAGGCTTACCACAAAATTCAAGCAAAATGAAGGTTAAAACAGTTCTCCTGGGAATCCCCAGCCAGAGGTGCTCAGCACTAACTCCCTGATTTCAAAGCAGGATGAGAGAACATTCCTATGCTACTGACATGGATAATCCCCAGAGAGAATATTTTGTCTGCGGAAGCCTACCTTACCTGCTGAATGGTGCTATACTCAGTAAGGGCAGCTGCTGTCTCACATACTGGACATCACACTGCATTGCTGCTTGAGCCTCTGGCATGTCACAAGCATCTGAGAGAGACTTGACCACCTTATTGTTTCATTGCATTGGGCATAGAGAGGGTGACAAACCATACCAGTGTTTATGTTTTGCAACAACATCACGAGAAGCCACTTTAGCAGCCATAAAACATGAGCAGCTTACAGCCACCATAGGCTTTCCTTTCACAGGAGTAGAGAGGATATGACATGACTGTCATATGAGCACTTAAAGCCACAAGATGTTTCAGAGGTCTGAAGAACTAGCACTGACTGACAAGCATATCCTGCCTGGGTAAAACTTGAGTCTGGAGATCAGGTCTATGTGGTGTCCTTTCAACAGCACATGTACATGGCTTGAAGGAGAAATGACCCTCACCTGCATTAGTCATGCCCAAAGCAACAGACAGAACATATGTAGCAGTATAGAAAATCTGTGTTACCAATATCTGACTTCTATGCATAGTTGGGCTTTGTGTTTACTGCAGCACTCATCCCAGAAGCACTTTGCCACCTCAGCATCCTACAACAGTCACACCTGCCAGGCACTGTGAGGGAGTTGGACGTGGTGCCAGACAACTCAGTAGATGCAAACACTGCTGGAACAAAGACTGACACAAACACCGAGACAGGAAAAGCAATGCAGAGAACAGAGTATATAACTGGGTCCCATTGCCTGCTACCTGAATAAGCTTGAGAAAACATCTACATCACAGTACAGCTGCAAAATTGACTTTATGCAGAGGATTCAAAAGCAATCAAAGCGTCACACAATTCCCCAAATAATCAGCAGCCAAGACTACCCCACTACAGGAAGAAAGGCACCAGAATATGACAGCAGTAAGAGTGAGCACAGCACAACACCACATTTTTACACAGTATGAGCCAGAAGGATGCAGCAACTTCAGGCAACTATTTGCTTAGAAGGGCATATGCTAAGTGACAATACTAAGGCTTAATTATGAAGTGCCACTACCAAGGCACACCCATCTCAGCTAACAGGCAGAGTGAAGGAAATAATGTATTATGCTATGCTATCCCCCCTACTATTTTTTCTTTTCTTTTCTTAGAGAGGAAAGGGTTGCTGTGTGCATGGACAGCATGAAAGCTTATAAACTAATCTGAAAAAAGACAGCATGCGATCTGGCAGAGCTGAAAAAATGGGAGAGCATAGACAAAGTCTGGCCTTTCATCATTTTACTACAAACAGGAGGGGTGGGGAAAAGGATCCCACACACCCACCATCTCCTTTTAAAAGGTACAACTGCAAAATAGTTTGAGACTTATTTGTATGTGAGACAGCTTGTTTTAGACTGCCTCCTCCTGGGTGCTTGACTTGGAGAAAGGACAAGATAGAGAGGACAATAGCCATCTCTCAAATATATCCATGTCTACATGTTTGCTTTTTCCTTTTTCTTCTTCCCCCCCCCCCCCACTTGTTAAAGAACAAAATGCAAATTCAATAAATAAATTAATTAATTAAACAAGCAGGAAAAGATGCAGTAAAAATTGGCATTCTGAATCCATCAGTCTACCCAGGACAGAAAAGCTCATGGAGACGCTTTTCCTAGCGTCAGTAACCAGATCTGATTACTCAGAGCTCCAGCAAGAAAGCCCTGTTATTCTACTGTGAGCAAAATTATACGAAGTTAGTATCTTAATCAGCCTGATTTATTTAGTTAAGTTCTTATACCTCATCCTCTTTGAGCAAATTCTTTTTCTGACCTCACTTTAGTAATTCTTTTATCATGATAACAAGATGAAAGCATTTGTTGTTTTCCTTCACATTACCACACATAGCCCTAAAGATGAAAAGTAGAACTACAGATGATCCAGGCACATGTGTATTAATTAAAACAACAGAAGCAGGATTTTAAAACATTCTGTAGCATTCCAGCTGCAGTGGGACAGGTGCTGGGAATCATTCTGACCTTCCTGTCTTAACTGGAGAAACTGAAGAAAATCAGCTAACAGTCAAACCTTGAAATGACAACACTCACATACTTCAGATGCTCAAACAAATACGAAAGGGAATGAGAAGGTTTACATATAGGTAAAAACAGAAACATCTTCCTCAGCACTGTTATAGACCTTCTCTTAAGCACTAACTACTGCAGGGTACAAATCACGTCTAGAGTGAGCAACTGTATGCTCTGCAAATCACTGAGAAAGAGGAGAATGATAATTTAGCCATTTGCTTCATGTACAGCATGCTCTCCCTCAGGCAATACAGTTTGATTCTAATGTGTGATTCATAAGCATAAAATCACACGTGAGACCTGCAGGACATTTTGCAGTGCTTCATAAAGAAGGGAAGACTACAAATTACCCAATTATTTGATAATAAACAAACAAACAAAAGCAGCCTAAAAGGACACCCAATTGCATTTGCAAATAAATTATTTGGGAAGATAAGTATCACTTAGGAAAATGAGCTGATGTAGAGACTGTACACAACACCTTCAATATTCAAGAATAATACCTGTTACAATCCTTCGCTGTTTAATGCTTAGGTAAAGGCTTAGTAGAAAATTTCACAATCTGAATGCCATAAGCAGACTTAGAGATTTTTTCAGGGTTTTCACTTCCCTGAATTTTTATTTAATTCAAGTCAAGCCAAAGCCCTGCCAGTACAACAGCTTCACCATATGGCTGATGGGTCATTCTCTGCACAAAGCACATTCAGCCCATGTCCCAGGTGAAGCAGAAAGCACGGGGACCCAGCTACTAAGCAAGGATAGAAACAGAACTGTAAGCAGCCTACACACAAAGACTGCCAAAGAGCTCATATTGTGGTGCAGAAACACACTGAAAAAGCTGTGCCTGAATACTGAAGTTGATTCCTGTCTCTCAAGACTTGTATGAAGAAGGTTTGGTACATGACAGGAGCATGAAAGAACACTTGCTTCCATGCAACAATATCAGTTATCATGTCTCATTCCTATGATGTTCTCTAGTGGATCAAGAGCTGAAAATACTTCTATATCAAGGCATGAGATAGATAGCTCAAAACAAGTGCATGTAGCGTCCATCTCCCCCGGTTCACACTCCAATCCACTCTCTGCAGACAAAATACAACATTTTATCTCCAAGCATGACTTGGAACAAACCTTAATCAAACTGTGTTCCCCCTCCCCCCCCCCCGCCCCCAGCTAATCCCAGCAGATAAACATGCACAGAGCCTTTTTTTAGTATTTTATACCACATCGTTACTTAAGCTCTTTGAAGGGAAAACAATCCTCTTGCAATTACAGCTAAAGGGGCTCAGAGCTCACAACCCTCAAAATGCTTGCTTCATGCTATGCAGATAAGCAGCAACCTCAGTGTTGGTAAGCACCTGGAGCTATCCCATCAATAAAATCAGTAAAACGGTCCAGCAGTCACACACCCATGGACAACACAAGACCTGGGCAGCAAGCTCCCTGCAGTTCCTCTTAATTCCTGTTTCTAAAGCAGAAAATGCCTGTAAATAGGATCTGTACACTAGGGTCAGGCTGCCTCTTATTTGAGTAAAGCACAAAGGCTGCCCATTTCATTACATCTCTACATAAGGGACAGCCAGAGAGCTTTGACTCCTTGGATTTTCAGAGTTAAATACCTTTGAGCTATTTTGACTCACTGATTGCACCTTCACACAAACCATTCATGTCATTTTAAGAAATGACACACAATTTTCTATGTAAAGTTACAAAAGAATGAGTAGAAAACAGTACTGGTTACTAAGCAAGCACTTTCACCTCAACCAGCTGCTGAGCAGGGTCTGTGACTGTTTATTTAAGGAGGAAAATATAAATCCTCCTTGCTCTACTGATGCATGAAAGATACATGAAAGGACACAAAAGTCAGCATGAAAGGTGTGCTGAGGGAGATGCAGGGGGTGAAAAGTTAAGATTCCATACAGCAATTGCTGTCAGATTCTTCAAGCAAACTAATGAGGAAAAATGCTCCCAACTAAAGTCGATGATTTCCAGTGTTACACATAACAGTTCATACAGAACACAAAGAAATGTAGCTTTTAACAGTTAGAGAATAAACAAATGTGTACATTCTGCCTACATATCACAACACAAGATGCACATGCTCTAAAATAAGGATATGGTGAAAATCAGACCTAACAGTAGCGCAATGGATCTGTATTTGGAGCAAAAATCATTCTCTCAGGATCTTTTCAATACTATATATTATTTATTTCTAATACCAATGACCCAAGTGACATCTTTTGGACAGAAAGATTCTTAAGTGGTGCTAGTGCTATGACATACAAAAATTGACATCTTATTTATTAATTCCAGCTTGGAAGCAAAGGCTGTAATCACCTCAAAATTACTGCATGCAGTGGACAGCTATGAATATAGATCCTTCTCAGATTACTTGAATTTAGAATGCACAGTGCAATCTACAACTTCTCTATATGAAAAAAATGACAGCACTTAACTGCTGATGATCACAGGCTTCTCCCACTAGGAAGACAAAGGAAGATAAGAAAAAATTCCCTGATCAATAGGCAATACTTCAGAAAAAGTGCTGATCATTCAAATTTCTTTCTTTGACATCCCCCCACAAGGATCTACAGGGAACATTCTGAAGAGAGGCATTTTGTTCAGGGAAGAAAGAACAATTAATTCCTTTTTCTGCCTCCCTAGATTCTACTGTCACTCAAATGCACACAACATGACAGAATTACAGTCTGAGGGAAAATATGGTGTTAATTATTGAGAGACCAACACAAATGAAGAATAAAAATTGGTCCAAACTGGTTTGTGTAAAGTCTGTTCTATTTGGCTCTATAATACACAGTTCAGCCCTTTTCCACAACAACTATGCTATGACACAGGCATTGCCTGCAAAGTAGAAGTCACAGTAGATACCACGAAACTGGTTTCAGGATTTGGTGAAATTCAAAATCCAGCTGGATCATATGCTTAACAGCTTGTCTAGGTGAGTGATCTCAATAGGTGCTTTCTGATCTTGACCATTCTTTGATTTTATTATTTGACAGCACTGTCAGAGGCCTTTCTAGGCTAATTAGATAAGCTGTCTGCTCCAGAATAAGTTACACAATCCCAAAGAAACATTGTGGGGAAGTTTAAAGCTTCCTGTATCCCTGATAGCAAGCCCACATGAAAAGATGTTCTGGACAAAAAACTGTAATAGAATAATTTAAGCTATCATTTTATGATGTAATTCAATTTGTGATCACTGTTTCTCATTCTCCTGCCCTACATGTGAGGAGAGACTTGGGTATGACCTTTGTCCAGCTCCTCCATAGGTAGAGGTAGACTGCAACTTCCCTGGATGTCTTTTCTGTCAGCCAAACAAGATTCAGACCCTCAGCCTCTACTAAAGATTACTCTGAGCCCCATATTTCTTGCTAGTTTTTCATCATTCAGTTTTTCACCCATCCACACTGCACCATCCCAGCTTGGATACAAAAACATAATGGGAGACCATATAAATTGCTATCAATTTTCTAATGATCATGGCAGACAACTGCCTCTGCTCACCCAACTTCCACAGACCTAGTCATTTCATCACAAAACATAATCAGATTCCTGAAGTTCGATTTACTCCTCTCCTCCTTCATGCACCAGATGTAGTTTCCAAGAAAAATTATTCCACTCAAACCAATGTGGTCTATTTCCCTCACAGACAAGGAATGCTGTGCTATTTCTTTACACAGTTCACTGAAAATCCAGATCTCATAGAGAAAAGAAGATTCTCCCACCCAGCTGTATATCTTCTAAGTCAGTCTCCCACAGTTTCACAGAACGTGTATTGATAGGCATTGCAGGCTTTACAACTTTTCTTGATATATCATGCAGAGCTTTTACATGACCTCAGTGTGTTTTGGTTTGTTGTCTGCATTTAAAGGCATGAATGCCTGCATTTTTCGGTTTTCCTCACCCACAGCTTTAATTAATACTAGACAACAGGGGTCAGCTAGTCAAGCTTTTGCATTATGCGCATCTGGAGGAGAAGCCTACAGCAAGAGAAACTGCCTTATTGACACCCTGGGATCCTTTTACACCTTTCAATAAAAAAGAATCACAGGTTACTACTACAGGTCTACAGCTTGTCTGGTAGCCCTGGGAGAGGCTGCTCACTTTTCTACTTTTTGAGCACAAACTCCCAATATATGCAAAGACCACTAAAATGAACATCTGCTTGACCTCTCCTCGGTTTTAGTTTGCATGTTTCTCAAACACCAGCAACAGTATTTTGAGTTACACATCTAATACATATTTGATTTTCCAAGGATTTTGAAAACAATGTGTGATGCAGGCCAAATCTCCATGGATTTTCTCCATTAGAGAAATGTACATTTCACTGTAGACCAATTTGCTGATAAAATGCAGAACTCCTAGTTAATGAGAACAATAAATAACCCAGTGACATCCCAGCACTCAGAATAATTTACAAACATGCGGGATGGCTACCAGCCTCAGGAAAAATCACTCATCTAAGATCTGAGAGGCAGCTAGAAGAATTTTTCCTGCTTTCTCTTGTACGAGAGGACTTCCACAAAAAGATTTTGAAGGCTTTATGAGCTGCAAGACACTGCAGCTGACATACTCCAAAAGTCCTCATATCGTTTGAGCAGAGGGACACTGTTAGACTGTTAGTCAGTTACTGTAGTACAGTCATTAGGCCAACAAAAAGCAGAGAAGCATTAAAAACAAGGGAATACCAAGCAGGATTTGAGGGTCAGAAGTCGAGCCAGTTATGAGAAACTCACTCAGCATTATTTGAATTGGAATCTGCCAATCAATCAAAAAAAATTTTGTCAGTACTCTGCAAGTGCTCCTGGTTTCTTATTAGGGAAATCTGTGCCCCTTGGCAGCTGCTGCGCAGGCTCCACAGGATCAACGACCACAGCAGTGTCTCTGGGGCCATCTGCAGGACTGCCCTCAGGCTTACACACACTCACACCACAGGAATCAAATCCTCCACAGAACGCCACACTAATTCACTCATCAACAGCCCTAACCAGGGACATAATGAACACATATCATCTCTGTATGCTCCAATCGTCAGCATCACCTCTGCATGCCCTGGAAGCAAGAACAGAAGTAAGGGAATGGAAACGAAACAAAACAGCACATACGTAAAATTCCAGAGAAGTAAGTAAAAGAGAAACTGGTGAGACCTGTTAGCAACACCATCCAACCAGTTAGATGTGAGCATGGCTGGGGACAGGCTGAATGAGAAGAAAATTTTCTGACTGATGCTGGAGGAGTGGGAGAGGTCACTTTTTAAAGGAAGGAATATTTTGTCACAGAAGTTAATGCACTCCCAGAGTGCACTCCCATCCCTTGCTACTTTTGTCCCTCAAGAAATAACAACACATGCAATGGAGAATGTTTACAAAAACATTCTGATGTACATTCTACAAAGGCTGCTCCAATCATATTTTATGATGTTGGCCCATGGATGTTGGTGGTATGGCAGTAGAGGTGGGACTTCCCACCAATATCCCACCACAGGTTGTTGCCGTGTGACTGATGGCAGCAGAGGGGCACCCTGCCACAATGGCAGCTGCCATGGAAGTACTGACGAAGCAAAGCTGTGTCAAAGCTTTTTTCCCTCTATGGGGAAAAAAAGCACTCACAGACATTCTATGATGCTTGTTGAAGAATTATGGAGGCCAAACAGTAGACGCAGTACTGCCTCACACAGTGAGGCAGTAGGTGGTACATTTCAGCAGTGGTGATAACAATGAGGTAGGCAAGCCATATTCCAGATAGTCATGCACAGTGGTCACACCATGAAATGAAGAGTGTCTTGATCAGCTCATCCACAGAAATCAGCTAACAGTGGTGACTGTGTTGAAAAATAATGTTTTCTAGCTGAGATTTGACTCCATTAAAGAGTTTTACTCTGCTCTCCCAACCTCTTAAGACATGTGGCCCAGCCTCCTGTTTTCCACATTCACTAAAGTGAGCTTCCAGAGCACTTCAGTTAAGAGATAAACATTTTCCAATATAAGATACTGCCTCTGCCTCTGGAAGAAGAAGCTGTACTGTTAAGGAACAATAACGACAAATAAAATTTAAAATCCTTTTAAGTGTAACAGGACACACAAAGAGCACTGCATTGGAAGCATGTTAAAGCTGCAGTGCCAGGGCATTAGCCAGCACAGCACAGCAGCTGACAAGCCTGCACACAGCCTGAAGAATCTCTCTTTGGATCTCATGCAAAGAAGGGTACTGACCACTGGAAACAAGATCTGCTACCAATAAATCACATAGTGACACGAGCTGGTGGGCAGGCACACCTTGGAGAAGCAATTCTGGAGTTGCAGCGCAGCTCTCCTGATCAGTGGGAGCTCTGACTCAGCCAGCAGGCAATAAATACTGCTGAGCTGCTGGGGAGCTCCCTGTCAGAGGAAAAGCTCACAGAAAGTACCAGTACAACAGAATTACGAACCATTTCATTTCGCTTGCTTTCAAAACCACAGCACACAGTCTGCTGCAGAACATGTGCCGTTTGGATGTGAGCCACCAAAGCTACAGCAAAACTCTTGGTTTTTAAAAGAAGAAAATGCTTAGCATTACCTCTAAAATAAACTCCACCCTCACCAACTTTCCCAACATTTGATCACATAAATTAAAAAGTATTCATGCCAAGAAAAAATCTGTGATTTTTACATCTTCTGAACAATTCCCAGAGCCAGAGGGGCTGCAGTGACCATATATCAAAACACAAGATCTCCACCAGATGTTTCTGTTAGCAGCCAGGCACAGAAAGCTAGGCCTGAAGTGACCATACAGAATCACAAAGTCATACAATGGTTTGCATTGGAAAGGACCTAAAAGATCATCAAGTTCCACCCCATGCTGTGGGCAGGGCTGCTCCCCTCCAGCTCAAGCTGCCCAGGGCCCCATCCAACATGGCTCTGAGAACCGCCAGGGGATGGGGCACCCACATCTTCTCTGGGCAGCTGTGTCAAGGGTCTCACTGCCCTCTGAATGAAGAATTTCCACCAAACATATAACCCAAATCTCCCCTCTTTTAGAATAAAACCATCCCCCCTTGTCTTATCACTGTTGGACTGTGTAAAAAGCCAGTCTCTCTCCTGTTTATAAGCTCCCTTCAAGTAGTGGAAGGTCACAACAAGGTCTCCCTGGAGTTTTCTGCAGAATGAACAAGACCAGCACATCTTCGAGGCACAGGAAAGGTGTACACTCAGTAACATCATCTTCATTAACCAAGGTGAATTTGTCATAGTGTCTGAGACTGTAGAACTTTTTTCTAGTTGTAGCAGAGTCCAATGTGGTTAATTTTTTTCTAAAGAACTCTGTTCTTGTGTAAGAATCCTTCCACTAGCATCTCACGATAGCTCTGCAAAGATGCCCAGCATTCATCTCCTCATGAAAAGCTCTGGTGGACAGGCTGCCAATGCCACTTTCAGTGGGCATATCATTTACCTTTAAAATCACTTTTGCTACTAAAACACCTACAAATTTCATATCCAGTCTTTCACAACAGCTGCTCGGAGAATCAAAAATGGGCTATGTAGATCTTTTTGCCTTGTACATTCCTCTGCAATGGCACAGGGGACATTTTCCAGAAGCTCCTCTTTCGTATCAAAGGGAGAAAGTTCTTGCAAGGTAAAGTGCTATCTCAGCACTGAATCAAAGAACAAATGAGCAGATTTTCCTGAGTGGTCAGCAATTTACACTGCTGACACATTTGAATATGTGCCTTAGTTAGACCACCTCATCTATTTGCCACTCCAGCTGCAATATATGCATATTCACTTCACTGATACGTAAAAAGTACCTATTTTTTTCAAAGAGCATATTTCTTTCCCTCTTTCTTTTTATTCTAAAATCTACATCTTTATCCTCCACAGAACTTTAAAAACTCATAATCTCCATCTCACAAAATGTCAGACCCAGATGCTAGGTAATTCTTGTCAAATCAGGATGGGAAAGCGTATTATCTTCCGTTTAAAGAGACTTTCACACAAAACATGACCACTCTGCAATAAAGCCAGCTGTTTTTTGAGCCAGCTAAACAAGGGCTGGATAGATTTATGTTGTCCCCAGAGGAGCAATTCTCACTCTCTGATTGTCTTGAGTCTTTCATCCATCCCGTTTTCCTCATGAAGCAGAAGTTTTTTTGAATTGTTAAAAAATGAGGGTCATTTTTTCAATGAAATGGAAGAGGGTCAATAAAAAACTCACCAACTGACAAAGCTTTAGATGAATTATGATTTTCAACAACAGAAAAAGTTATCTACAGGATGACAAATCCAGCCATTCAAAAGAAAGCATACCTCTTACTTCCCATTATAAAATTCCAGTTAGCATGTTAGTAGAGACTATCAGTAAACAGCATTTCTGATCTGATCTATGGAAAGTTCTCATTTCAATTCTGAACTATAAGAACATTTGACAATGGGAGGGAGGGAGGGAAGGAGGGAGGAAATTCCACAGCCTCTGGGCAACTTGTACCAGTGTTCTTGCCACTTGCACAATACAGAAGTGCCACCTCGTGTTTCAGTTTGTGCCCGTTGCTTCTTGTCCTCAATTCCACGAGGAATCACATTGACTGATGGGAGTACAACTCCTTTAACTACATTTTAGCTGTTTGGGCTACTTGTCATGTTATGAAGGCCTTCCACAACATGATCCCTTTTGTTCAGCCTGCTGATTTCTGCTAAGACTCAAGTAAGAACACCACGAACAGTTGCCAACAGAAGGCCTCAGTATAAGTGACTACAAAACGAACAGAAGTAATGTCAAAGATGTAATCAATGTAAACAAAGAATTCACATATACAAATGCTCTTCCTTCTGTCTTAAAATATGTGCTAAGAAAATTCATTACAACACTGCTCACTGCTATGTGCTTGTTTGTGGAAGGTGTAATTCAGCACTGTGATTCAAGTACTAAGAACTGCTGAAAACAAGCAAGCAGTGACTCCTTCCATTTCCTAGATTAAAAATATTTCTTCTCTAAAAAAGCAAAAATAAAAACAAAACAAACAAAAACCTTGTTTGTATTAGCACATTTCTGCACCAAAGATTCCATTTCTCATGAGCTTAAAATTTTCTGAGACTTTCAACCAGAAAACCTGAAAATACTATGCTCTCAGAGGAGTAAAAAATATCCACACTGCTCAGAAAGAGAGTCCCTCCTTCTTGCAATAATTAGTTAAGACTAATAAATATTTTTGTGAAGTCATCTGTGAGTGTCAGAGAATTTAACATGGCCCTCATTATTTATTACTATGTTATTGATTTTTGTTGTTATCAGACATTTTGAGTTCCAGGAGAATGTTGCTTGCAATCAAGAAAGTCTTTTCTGCCCTACACATGACTCAGTTTGATAAGGAAATGAACACACACCAAATCCCCATTGTGCAACCTTTCCAAAATCAACACATTTGCTGAATTGCTCCTTGCTTCACTAAAAAGCATGCAATTAGTGGAGCAAATTATCAAGGCATGGGAATAATGATCTGTACATATGACAAGCTCTTTGGCTGGCTTTCTGAGCACTGTTCCCATGGTATGCCCACTGAAGTTAAGCTAGCTGGAGTCACACAGTTCACCATGTTTGCTGAGCAGCTTGCCTTAAACAGCTTGACTACAAAGAAGATATCAGAGCAAGTCTTGAAACTTTTGGACTGAGTAAGTAAATTGGTTCTGGAAACATGCTGAAGATATGTTCCAGTTACACTTGAATATATTTTTCCTCTTCACCAGGCTTCAGGGAATATGGCATGACATTTACAAGAGCGATGAATTTGTCAAGGAGGTAGATGCAGAGTAGGAGGAGTTGATGGCTTAAAACAGGTTATGCATCAAATCTGGCACATAGCACAGAGACGCGCAACAATAGTGACCAAGGCATGGAGTTAGCATAGCGCTTTTCAGTATACAGAAGAGATAACTAAGGGATATCAGACTACAAACATTAATTGGATGAAAATAAGCGGCGCACAATTACTCACTACTTCTCTCAGGACACTTGTCAGAATTGTGCAGTTGCATACTTAACTCATCATTTTTCTACACAGTCCCTCTGTCAACTCTGGAACTTTTTGCTACAGGGGCCCATAGTCAGTTGTGGATCAAAAATGATTACAGATAATGAGATCACTGCCTTTTACCAGCTGCCAAAAAACTGGAAGTACAGACCATGAAAGGATCCTTCACTCCTTTCGATCCTGAAGCACCCCACAGTTGCCACCCATTGAAATGAAAAACTAACAAAGCGGGACATGACTGTCACAGTTTCATGATTTTTTGTTATCAGTATCCCACATCATAACATCAAGCAGTGCACTGGGAGTTAAACAGTTAATGCTCCAGTTCCGTGGATCATTGACAATGTTGTGTATACCTGTCTCAGAAGAGGAGAACTATGTGCTCCAGAGGACTTGGCATTACTTTGCGTTTTTCTGTTTTCCACACAGAGGGAAAAATAAAACTGTTGGCAAGCCACAAGATAACTCTCTTTTTTCTTTTGGAACATCCCAGCAGTGGGTGCCTCCTGTTGTCTCGCCTTCAGCGTTAGCATAAGGCCTTCAGTTTTTGTACACACACTTTCATTTTATTTGATTTATTAGTTTCAATTCCAAATATATTGTGTTATTTTGAATTCCAATATCTTATTTTGTAAATTAGCTTTCCTCCTTAGGTCATTGCCCATGTTTTATTTTTAGGCCCATCTCCCTTTTCCCTTTCCCCCTTTTCCTTTCCTGGGATATTGGTCTGTGGGTCCCCCCATCCAATTTGTCATGGTACTGGGTTGAACCAGCACATTAACTGTTCACAATAGCCTTAGGACAGATGACTTTTTTTCCTAAACAAATGCAGATAAAAAGTATACTCTCAGTCTTTTTCAGCCACAGCCAGCATATGCCAAAAGAAAAGTGATCATTTCCCAAATTCTGCTCTGAACACCACTGAGACAAAGCCATTCCCAAGGTCAAGCTTCTTATTCTCCTAAGGTGGCTTGGCAACCTCAGCACCCTTGGGCAAGGGCATGACACTTCTGCAGCCAGGATAACCTGCTTCTGCTCATAATAACCACTAGGGTCTACAGTGCATTTGTCATCTGAACATCTGTGAAGGTCAGAATTTGTTATCAGGGAAGGAGGAACAAGAACTCAACTGGTGCTGTAGGATAGCTAGGCTCTGCAGTACACTAAACACATTGCTTTTACAAATGACTACATTAGCAGAGGAGATGGAGATACTTAGAGATCCTATAGAGAAACAAGACAGCCTTACCAAGGAAAATATAAGAACGTATTTACTGTATTTGTGAAAGAAAAGCCTGCAGAAAGTCCTTTGCCAAACTTACTCAGATGCTGCAAGGGCATTTCTCTTTTCATTATCTTTTATGGCTTCCAAAAAGCTCATAAGATAACTTTAAAAAGGCACGGGGGGAACTGGACCTTGAGTTAGAAGAGATGCATTTAGTGGCCTAGAGGCAGCCTTCCAGTGGAACACCAAATTAAGTCTCCTGGTATTTCAATCTTCAGCTCTATCTTCACAAATACACAGTGGCTCAAGAGACTGCTTCTGCCAGTGAGGAAGGTACAGCAAAACAGTAAAACAAAAAAGAGAAAAAGAATGGATCCCATTCAACTTGTTACAAACCTTCAGGAAGAGGAGTAAGGTATTTATCTGGACACAGTAGGAAAAATCAAATGTGAACAACCACATGCAAGTAAACAACACCCTTTAAACAATTCTGAATTATGTCACTGGTTTTAAATTTAATAGAATAGTGTTACAGCTGTGAGAAAGCAGAAGTTTTTCCAATCTTTCACACAGCTCTAAAGCAAAACCATATTACAAAGTAGAAGTGAACTTCAGGAAGTGGTAGAGTTACTATGGGTTGCACAATTCTATTTTCAACCCCTCTGTGAGTTATGACAGCATGGAAACCACCATGTTTTCCCCAGCACCCTGCCCAGTGACAGAACGCTGCACAAAGAGAAGGGTCACTCACCGCTCCTCTTTTGCCTTATCTTTCAAAGTTCATAGCTACATGCACTTGTTTGAGTCTCACCATGATAGCCCAGTGGTCCTGTCTCAGATTTCTGATATTAACCAGTCCACCACAAGCCTCTGACACCATTTTACAAAAACCTGACCTGGCATATTTGTGCCTCCTTTTCTGTCTCATTCTCCAGTGCTCAGTGCAAGCTGCTGGCAGGCTTGTTTCCTAACTTCTTGTCATCAATCTCAGCTGCAGTTAGACACACCCAGACCTCTGCAAAACCAGGCCCAGGCTTATAATGAATATCCTGAAATGAAATGAAAGAGACCCTACAAAAAGTGTAGGTTGAATGGTTTATTTCCTGACAACAGGCATCAGAAGCAGGAACAGAATTCAGCTGCCACAGCATTTCCCACCTTCACAATCACCTAGGCCTTCTCCTATTAGAAAGCCCTGTCTCAGTCACTGCTCACTTTCCCACATGAAATGGAGTTCCTAGAGAAATGCTTTTCTGAGGCTCCCCCTAATCCTTCTGCAGCAGCACCCAGGACCTGATCTGACACAAAACTAAAGTGCAGTAAAGGAAAAAAAGATTACGCACTGTAAGGCATCATCTGTTTCATTCTGCAGAATGAGGACAGTGCAAAAACTGTTCCACACAGGAGATCTCAGCACAGTGATGTCGATTTCAGCCTCCCCTTAGTTTTCTACTGACACAGCAATTGAACATCTAGAAGCAGACAAGAAACAGCTAACAGTATGGAATAAGAAAGCAGATTACCACCTCCACAGGTTCTTGGTAGGCAGCTCACTGTGTCACCCAACTCAACTTAGGAAAGAGAGTCTTACCTCACAGATACAGAAAGATCTCAGTTTTCCAACAAAACCTGTGTTTCTAACCATAATACACCATCAAACCACTTGACAGAAAGCAAAGAGCTCCTTCAAGCCAAGAAATTAAAATTTCCATCTTGCATCACTGCTTCTCACCAGTCAAACTTAGCAACTGCAAGGACTGTTTGTCCAGTGGTCCCTAAGCAGACACACTACATAACACACAAGATGAGGGAAACTGGACCCTCATCTCTGCTCAAATCAGAAGGACTCACCCCTTAACACTCAAGATGCCCCTACACAATGGATATGAGGCTCTGTGGCTAGAAGCAGGAGAGGGTGTGGGTGACAGTAAAGAATAAACCAGGAATAAACCAGAATAAACCCAGGAATAAACTGCCGCATTAAGTTGGTCAAACCAAGCACTTGTATCAGAACCAGAGCCACCAACAAAGGCAGAAGTGTTAGTAGTTGAGGACTCATCACTGAGAGTCACTGGAGTAGCCACTAGGTTCTTGGACAATCTCTCTGGAGAGTTTTGCTGCCAGCTGGGGGGGCCTGCATTCATGATATCAAGAACAGACTACTATGTTTGGCAGAGCCAGAAGACTACTATCCATTCCTGCTCATTCAATTTGGGTCACATGTGTCTGCCACAAGGAGACTGTGAAATAAGGGAAGAGACTTTACGTCTTTTGGAAGAGTTGAAGGAATCAAGAGTGCAGGCAGTGTTTTCCTCTGTACGCCTGGCTGGAGACTGGGAGGTAGGTAAGGAGGAGAACGGATCAGTTGAGTGAATGGCTGCATGGACAGCGCTTCACTCAGGGCTATGAGTTAATCTAAGACACGCTCTTGAGACAATAGACATGCCAATGTCAGATGGGATACAACTGCCCAGCAAAGGAAAAAGTGTTCTGGGCAGTATGCTGGCTGGCCTATTTAGCAGAGTTTTAAATCAGATTCGATTTGGGAAGGGGATGTACTTTTGCATGAGAAGAGCCAGGGAGCACTGTCACTTTAGGAACCAGCAGTAGAAAACCTCAGATTTGTCCCAGAGGAATTTGGGAGGACTCCTCCAAGAAGGAAACAAAGTTGACAGCTCAGATGAAGCATGAGAAATATGCAAGAGGAGATGGAAGTCATGGTGCACTTAGAAAACTATGATTTTACTGCTAACACAGGGACATAGTAGGATGAATTACATAGCTGAAATATTGCAATCAAGGGCTACAAGGTTTTTAGAAGAGACAGACAGTGAAAAAGGGATAATGATGTTGCCCTCAATCTTAAGAAATAAACAGATTACAGAGAGTTGCCCTTGAGAAAGAATCACAGGCAAGTTGGTAGTTTGTGGGTAAAAATTAAGGACATCTGGTGGTTGCAGTCTGTTGGAGGCCTTCTGATGAAGGGGAGCCTGATGATGAGACCCTTCTTGCTTCAGCTACAGGAAGTGTTGTACTTGTAGGTTCTCATCCTGATTAGGGTGTTCTACCATCCAGGTATCCTCTAGGAAAAAAACATGGTTGGGTGCAAGCAATCTAGCAGACTCCTTGAGCGTGTTGAGAATAACTTTCTGGTCCAGGTGTTAGGCAAACCAACCAAAGTTAAAGCATTACTGGACCTGCTGCTTACCAGTGCAGAGAAGATCATTAAAGAGATTGACTGGAGGAAACCTGGGCTACAGTGACTGTGCCCTGGTTAAGTTTGTGATCTCAAGGAATATGAACCCAGTAAAAAGCAGAGTTAGGGCCGTGAACTTCAGGCCGTTAAAGAATTGTTGGATGAGATCCCCCTAGGAAGCTGTCCTTATGGACAAAGGAATAGAACAGTGCTGGAAACTCTTTGCCTTTATGAGAGCAAAAGATCTCCATACTCTAGTGCATGAAGTCACGCAAGGAAGGCAGGAAACCAGCATAGCTGAACAAGAATGACCTGGTGGTCAAGATGAGAAATAAAAACAAAATGTACAAGCAGTTGAAATAGGGACTTGTGGACTGGGAAGTATACAGGGATGCTATCTGAACATGTAGAGGTGAGATCAGGAAAGCCATGGCACAGATGAGACTGAATTTAGCAAGGGATGTAGAAAATAACAAGAATGGATTTGATAGGTACATTAGTTAGAAGAGAAAGGCTGAGTTGAGTGTACTCTGTCTGATAAATGAGGGGCTTCAATAGACATGGAGAAGGCTGAAGCACTCAGTGAGTTCTCTGTCTCAGTCTTCACTGGCAGCCAGGCTGCCCACATCTGTCATGTCCCTGAATTTCTAGGTGGCAGCTGGGGGAGCACAATCCCTCCTACTATAAGTGCAGATCAAGTTCAAGACCATGTGATGAGACCGAATATGTACAAGTTTACAGGGTCAGACAACATACAACCCAGCATTCTGAAGGAAGTGGCCAATAAGCTAGCCAAGCCACACTCTTTCATACTAAGGAAGTCATGAATGTCAGTCATGACTGGAAAAAGGGAAGCATCACTCCCATTTTTAAGAAGAGTAGAAAGGAAGATCTGAAGAGCTACTTGTTGGTGAGCCTGACCTCTGTGCCTGGGAAGATCATGGAGCAGATTCTCCTGGAAGCTATGTTAAGGCCCATAGAGACAGAGAGGTGATCCAAAACAGTCAGCAGGGTCTCACCAAAGATGCCTGACCAATTTAGTGGCCTTCTGTGGTAGAGTGATAGCAACAGTAGGCAAAGGAAGAGTAACTGATGTTACCTACCTAGACTTGTGCAAAGCCTTTGACATGGTCTCACACTGCATCCATATCTTCAAATTGGAGAGATCTGGATTCGAAGTCTGGACTACTCACTGGATGAGGAATTGTTTCAACAGGCATAGAGGATTGTGGTCAACAGCCCTAGGTACACATATGACAAGTAGTGACCCTCAGGAGTCTATCACGGAACTGGTGCTCTTAGACAACTTCATCAACAAACTAAACAGTGGGATTGAGCGTGCCCTGAGCAAGTTTGCAGATAACAGTTAGCTGAGAGTTGATATACTTGATGGAAGGGTTGTCATTCAGAGAAACCTGGAAAACCTCAACAAATTAGCAGATTGGAACCCGGTGTGATTCAACAAGGCCAAGTGAAGTGTTGCACTTGGGTTTGGGCAGCCTTAGATTTGTATGCAGATTGGGAGAACTCACTGAGAGCAGCTCTGTGGAAAAGGACTTGGGGATCCTGGTGGACAAAACCTGTACACAAGCCAGCAGTGTGTGTTTGCAGCTCAGAAGGCCAACTGTATCCACAAGCACAAGAAAAATGTGGAGCTGTTGGAGTAAGTCCAGAGGAGGGCCTTGAAGATGATCATAGGGCTGGAGTACCTCTCATGTGAAGAAAGGCTGGGATTGTTCAACTTGTGTAAGAGAAGGCCCTGGGGTGACCTCATTGTAGCATTCCAGAATTTAAAAGAGGTTTATAAAAATGAAGGAGATTGACTTTTTACATTGTCTTACAATGGTAGGACATGGAAGAAAGTTTCTACACTGAAAGAAAGGAGGCTTAGGTTAGATATTAGGAGACCATTTTTTACTCAGAGGACAGCAAGGCCTTGGCACAGGCTGCCCAAAGAAGCTGTGGATGACCCACCCCTGGAGGTGCTTGAATCCAGGTTGGATGGGGCCCTGGGCACCATGATCTGCTGGGTGGCAGCCCTGTCCACAGCAGTGGGTTGGAATGGGGGGACTTTAAGGTCCCTTTCAACACAAGCCACTCTGTGACTACAATATCAGCATATATAGCATAGGAGGAAGAAGGAAAAATAGGAAATGTTTTCTTAATCCCTTTCTACTCATAGACAGTCCTTTGAAACAAGTCAGTTTTAAACAAAAACTAAGCACGATAAATAGATCAAAAAAGTGACAGTCTCCCAGTTTTTGCAGAAACTCTTTTGACATAGAAGAAACAAGTCACATAAGGTGCTGTTTCCTTCCACATCTCATAATCACGACTACATTCACCACGTTTTGCTGTTGTTTGATAAATTAAATAAAATTAGAGCAGACTAGAAGCATACTGCACAGCAAAAAATGGGCTTATTTTCCTTACAAATGATTACAGACAATTCACGTTTTAGTTTAGTTTAAAATGTATTTTCTGAGAACTATTCTTTCACATGCTTGTGTTCTCTTCAGGGCTTCTTCAAATCTAGAATATTTTCACAAGCTCCTCCGAAATGGTTACTCAAGTCAAAGAGCATCAGATTATTATGAAAGACAGGAAGACACAGGAAGACAGGAGAAATTGCTCTCTATAAAACCCAAACAAATTTCTTTGGGCTAGAATTGTACATGGCATAACATAAGCAAGAAAGCAAGGAATAAAAAACTGCAGTATTGTCATCAAACTTGACTTAAGCCTTAAAATAAATCAATGATTTCTGTGAATCACAATGAAAGATTTGTCTTATCTTAACAGCTACAAACTGTACACAGAAGATCCAGTATGAAGCTCGTGACTACAATGTTACGTATGCAAAGATTGCAGACATTCTGCATCTTCAAGTCTTAGAGTGCTTTAAAGGTAATTAAGCATCATTATGTGCTATAGTCTGTGCTTTGACAACTGTTTTATGACTTCATGGAAAAAAGTTAGAGGAACAGCTGTCCAAAGCATTCTGTGCTAGAAATGCTGACTACCCAGACAGCCTGTTATAGTAGATGTTGTTTTTCCCAATGGTAACTATAACCCAATTGAAAAGTTAAATAAACTGCAATAAAATAAATTAAGATCCAGATAAATATGGAAAAAGCATTCACAGAGGATAGAAAAGCCAGCATGTAAGGAACATGTATTACCACACACAATTCAGAAAAAAATAAAGGGAAAACATTATTAAGAAAATACACCTACACTAGTAAAGTCAAGGAGAAAAGGAACACATTCATTCAGTTCATTTTCTACAAATATACAAGTTACAGTGTGGAGAGCCTGCTGCCCTGATAGTTCCCTACCAAGTAACACCACACTACAATCCCACCAGAGGCAGGCTCTGCGACTGTGGCAAGGAGACCTGGCAGCTATAGCTTGACCTCTGACAGTCAACATGCTAAGCAACTTTTGTTTTGTGAGATGACAGATTAATTTCTCAGCATCCAGAAATCGCTGGAATGGGTGTGTGAAATACTGTGATCAACCAGAACACCTCCACACGTGCTGCCTCAGGTGACCACGGCTGAAGCATTAATGCAGACAGAAGAGCTGCTGTGACCAAAAAGGACTGTGCTTCAACCAAAAGTAAATTGGCCTTTAACGCTTTTCTGTTTTTCAATATACTTTTGAATACCATTTCCATAACAACACAAATAATGTCATTGTATGGACGTGTTTCTGACATATTTGCGAACAATAAGAACATCAACTTTATTTGTACCATTTACAGCATCCTGTATGGATATCCCATGGATAGAAGGAATGAAGCTAAGTTTCAGAGAGAAGAAACTGAAAACTCAGAAATCATGACACAGTATAGTTTCATATAAGGCATAGTCAATTAGTCCACTGCAAACATTTACAAAGGAAATGTTTCACACTAAGAAATGTCACTGACTTTCATGGAGTCATCTGATTAGACAAGGAAGAATGTCACTGAAAATTTCAGACAGGACAAACCAATGGAAAAAGTAAAAGTACTGTGAGCCTATTTAAAGATAAAGGTGGGCAAGTTTGCAAATGTTCCAAATGAAACTATCTAGAAGGAGTTTTGATAAAGGAGGAACTGGAAAAAGCACAAAATACATCTGTCATGAGTCAAAGATTATAAAAATTTCTGAGACAATCACACATCACAAGATCTAACCTGCCACATCTGAAGCTAAGCAAGATATTTCAAAAGTTAACATCTACAAGGACCAGAAGCTGCAGATGTTATTCACAGGAGAAAAAGAGCAAAAAGGAAAGTTGAGATAACTGCCTAACCCCTGAGCTGAACTCCATTCACAAAAGTCTTATTTCCCCCCAGAGGCTGGTTTTACTCAACCTATATCAGCTTAGCAAATCATTTTGCATGACATCCCACTTGCTCCCTCACCCTGACACAGTGTGGTATGTTGGTAAGGGACACTTCTCAGAGGAAGGCTTACTAGGAACCAACAGAACAGCTGTCCACTTTGAGTGCTATGGCAAGAACTGAACTGCAGCAAGGAATTTTCCTGAGTAGTGCTTGAAGTGCAAGCTCTCAAGAATATCTTCTTTCTTTCTTTTTCTTTTTTTTTTTTTTCTTAGCCCCAGATATGTCAGAGTTATTTGATATAATGGCTAGGCACACTGTCACATCAAACACTGGTACCAAAATGTCTATTTCTCTCATTATTACACACTTTCACTTCTTTCATTGATCCTTTTTTCAGCCTGGGCCTGAGTATGCTTATAACTCAAAGTATGCTTCCAAATAACACAAAATTAGTAACATGAAGGTAAACATTCAACCAGTAGCCTAGGTGAACAAGCACGCTAATGATAAGCTCCAACTCACCGAAGGCTTCTTTTAAATAGAAGGTATTAATACTATTCCAATTGGACACTATGGCTTTCCCATCTATCAGATCAGTGAATACTCACTCATCTCTTAAGCTGGACAGCAAGTAGGCATCATGGGTCAGATAGCTCAGAACTGCAGGAGAGGCTTACTGGGGAAATGGGAAGGACGTGGCTGTGACATGTATGAAGTGCAGCATTGCCCTGGGGCAGCACCTTTTCTTTCTTCTTCTACCACCTCAGCTGCAGTTGCAAGATATGAACTCTGCCTCCCTTATTTCTAGCTCTGCAGGAGCCCTCAAGGGCTCAGCCCATCCCCCTGTCATGATGCCACCCCAATTAGAAGCCAATACTCATGAGCACATTGTCAGTATGCATTTACTTGCCTCTGAAAACCAAAGCTTATAGAGCAGGAAGACTACCTACCATGTGTCACTGCCACACTCTATTAGATTCAGGAGATTTTTCTACAATAGAATTGTTTAAACCTCATTTAAAGAGCTTGCACAGCTCTCAGGGTAATTACTGCATGGAAATGACTCTTTTGTTCTCTCTTTAAAAGAGAAACAAAGCAGACTTAAGACATACTTTTTGGTATTGCTAACTTCAGGGAAGACATAAGCTGTTTTAGCTAGAAAGTAGAAGCCAAACTTCCAAAGCAAGGTGAAAAGACCCAAGCTGATGCAGGAGTATAGGACACAGCTGGAAGTATCTCTCACAAAACCCACTGCACTTGAGTAAACATCTTAAGATCTGGTCTCCATTCAGCTGCAATGAAGCTACAGCTTTGTACACTGGTTTGACAGTGAGGTTACCCACTGGGATGTTTCTTGGATCCCAGCAGTAGAATCTACAGGGGACACATTCCCAGAAAGCGAATGAAGGATGGATCAGAAGACTTGCAAGTCATGAAGAAGGAGAAAGGGGGAAAAATTAAGGGTGTTTCAAGAAAACTGGCTACATGCCACCCCAACAAGGAGAAGTGGTTTGAGTTATTTCATGAGGAAAGTGGGGAGAAGGCCAAAAGCCATACTGAAATACATTGGATGTGGGAAAAAAGATAGCACCATGCACAAGGAGGAGAGCCATCTCTGCCACACACTGCCACCCTGGCCAGGCAATGCTTCCACATTTCCAGAATATTCTCAGGCCATGCTCTGCTCACAAGCTGGCAGTAATGGGAATGCAGGAGGTTTACAGACACACCAGCATGCAAGATGAAGTGGGCAGAGCTGTTCCTTGAAGGAGCACTTGTGCTCACCTCTAGTACAGTTCTGCAATATCAGACACAGACTTCAAATCTTCAGTGCAGTTCTTGCTTTCTAGCCTATAAAAGTCAGATGTAACCTGGGGTCAACACAAAAGACAGACAACAACTGGGAGTTTTTAAAGGACTTCGCACATGGAGTGGAGAGAAAATAAAGTGACAGATGAAATCCAATTCCAAGAGCCAAATAAGAATGAAAATAAACCCTGCTACACTTATGGACCAAAATCTTTCTTCCTCTTCTAAAATGGAAACAATCTCTTTGCCTTTTTTATTTAGGATTTTCAGATAAACATTTAAAATTAGCAGAAAAGTTAAGAAAAGCTCAAGAGCAAGATTGAAGATACCCTACACTCAAGGTATGCTAGTAGTTTCAAAAGTGCATTCCTGGGAAACTGTAATATAAAATAAAAAACAAAGAAGATAATACACAGATTTGGACCTTTCAGCACTGGTGAGAGGTGGTTTAATATCAGTTCGGGAGAGTCACTCAGAAGTTAGTCAAAGAAAATCACCCAGCATGCCTCATAAAAAGGGACCAGTCCACAGAACACAGTTTGTTCAACACAACTTCTAGTGCCGTAAGTCCCTGACAAGAGATGAGGAAAGAACTACTTGGTTTGTGCTTCACGGGTATCCAAAAAAGATTCAGCCTGGATTGATTAAGGACCAGCTTGTATCTGACAACTTAAGAACAATTTTTCCCCAAAATACTGTTCAATTTCAACAAACATCCCTCCAGACACAGGTTCCAGGTCTTGCACAGCACTTAGCACTTGTGTGTTGACCCAGTAATACTAAGGGACAGAGCAGGACATCACCACTGTGACCAACATGTCTCAGGACATAAGGCTCATTACTTCTTTCCTCCAGAGTGAAAAGACCTGACTACTCAGTGTCTTCTCACAGGGCAGGTTCTCCAGCCCTTTGGTCTACCTTTGTCCTCTGGACCCTCTCCAGTCTGTTCTCATCCTTTCTGAGTTCTGGAACCAGAACTGGGCACAGTACTCCACCTGCCACCTGACAAGCACTGGGTGGAGTGGGCTGATCTCACCTCCTTTGGCCAGCAGGTGAAGGGAGGTGATCTTCCCCCTCTACTCTGCCCTTGTGAGGCCTTGCCTGGAGTACTGTGTCCAGTTCTGGGCTCCCCCATACTAAAAAGACTCAAAAAAAACCAAAAAAGGTCTCCTCAGGGGAGTCCAGCAAAGGGCTACGAAGATGATGAAAGGTGTGGAATACCTCTCTTGTGAGGAAATGAGAGACCTGGGTCTGTTCAGCCTTAAGAAAAGAAGACTCAGAGAGGTCTGATCCATGTCTATAAATACCTAAGGAGCAGGAGGCAAAGGGACAAGGCCAGACTCTTCTCTGCAGTTTGTGGTGATAGCACAAAGGGAAATGGTCACAAACTGAAGGATAGGAAGTTCCACATAAGTGTGCGCAAGAACTTCTACACAGTGCAGTGACGGAGCACTGGCACAGCTGCACAGAGAGGTTCTGGAGTCTCCTTCTCTGGAGACATTCAAGACCCACCTGGATGCCTACCTGTGCAACCAGGGGGCTGGACCAGGTGATCTCTGGAGGTCCCTTTCAACCCCTACAATTCTGTGATTAACAGACATCACATAGCCTATTGGGCATCAATAGTTCATCACTGATGGAAGAGTCCTGTCACAGACTGAGAGGTGCCTGAGCAGGGCAGCAAAAATCTCCTGGCATGAGATCTGTCAAAATCTACGTGGCATTCATTCCTTATTCTGAGAGGTTTTTATTTTCACGCTTACTTTTGCTGCATTTTGCAAAAGAAAGCTTCTCTAAGCATGACAGCAATTTAAGAAAACATATTTTGACCCAGGAAGGAATAAAGTGTGACACATTATTTCCCGGTTCAGAAGCAAGGCAGCAAGCCCATGATTTTCCTGGAATACAACCAAGTGCCATATTTGCTTAATAACACAATAACCTAACACTCAGTACATGACAGATTTTTCTGCGCTCAAGTACCTGGGAATTGAAACAAGAAAAAAAAGAATAGCAGATGCAGTTAAGTCTGGAGAAAATTACTAGAGAATAAAGCAATGAACAAAAAGATTAGGTAGACCTTTTGAAACTAACATCCTTGTTTTCACAGCTGAAGTCACCTAGAGGTGATGGATGTTAAGATGGCAGCCTGGAGTAAGGATTTTAGTACCAAGGATATGTAGAGCCAAGACTATGCATGAGGAAAAGGGGATCTGGAGGTTTGTTCCGCTAAAGTGGGATTTTACAAGTTCAAACATTCTTTAATGAGACCCCAACGTGTAGCAGCATCTAAAGCACTCCCGAATACTGGAAGTCTCTCAGAAGCCATCAGAAGGACCTACTTAATGCTCCTAATGGTTCTACATCAAGATTCTCTCTTTTCAAGAACAACTTTAGAAGAGAAAAGCACAATCCAGCTTTTGTTGCAACTCAAGTACTATCATTATCCTGCTTTAATAATACATGTAATGTTAATTCTCTTTGAGTGAAATGACTAAGTGATACTCTGGATTTCTGCACACAGATCCCCACTTGTCTAACTGCCAATGTTTTCTACATTATTTTCATAACAGGAACAGCTCTCTTATGATGGGAAACTCTCCCAGTTTTAACAGGAAATTGTTTCTCTCCAGTACTGGCAGTCATACTACACAGTTTATGAGAATGTACTCTAAGATGAAAACAAATGTGATACTAAAATGATATTAATGAACATCTTCATCATGAAAACAAACAAACAAACCTAAAAAAAACCTGTGGTCAGATGTTAGGCTTTGTATGGCAAGGTGATACACTTATGTGAAATCATGATGTGCTGTTGGGGGACATGATTAATTCAGGTTTCCTGCTTTTTACTTGTTGGATAGAAAAGCTATTTGATTTTCATCACATGCTTTGAGAACAGCTTACACCATATTTGCCTATCAAACATGCATAAAGCACCTAAAATACGTGTATACCCTACAGTAGGCACAAGAGGAAGCACAGAGGATACCTGAGCAAACCACATGAAACCCTGCAACAATTACACTCAGCAGCTGAGGCTGATGTCTGCCAGCTTGTGATTTGCTGCACTGTTGGGAAGAGGCACGAAGGATAACTACCTGCACAGCTATAGGGCTCTAGCCTTATCCTTCAAAACAGCAAGGATTACTCAAACAGAAGGCACAGAGTGGAAACCAAGCCGACCTCTTTGATTCATGCACAAACTGAATCACATGAATGAAGGTATAATTCAGAGAAACATTATCTGCACATTGAGATCATTCCATCTGTGCAGTAATTTTAAACGCTATTTTTCATTCACGTTGCATTCCTGTAGAGCTGCAAGCAATTGCTGACAATTACTCTCTCTTTCTCTCCCAAATGTACATCCATTCATCACTGATGCTATCTGTATCACTACTATCTCTACACAGGGAATACATACATACTTCATTAACACCCAAAATATAAACAAATGTCATTAACACTTTTGAAAAGCTCCAATTTACTGTCTGAAACGTAATCTGTATATGCTAATGGCACCCTAAAGACTTCACAAAGGCATTACTAGTTACAGCAGATCATCTTTCAGATTATTAAAAAACTCATCTCTATATTCAACTTCGTAGTAGCTATCAAACCTTCTCTGTTACTCAGCGCTTCTCACAATTTACCTAGTAGGTTACATGGATGAAGGCAGGCAAAAACAAATGACACCTAAAAGTTATTAGTGAGATCGAGAACTAGTTGCAAGGTCTTCATTTCTTGATCACATTCTAGGGCAGTGCTGACACTGAGAGAAACACTTCCAACCTGCCCCACCTATCACAAGTATGCATTCTGTAAGAATGCCCTGTGAACCCAGACAAGAGAGTTACCCCCAGTTAACACCTAATGTCACTGTTCACCCTGCTTCTATTCACAGAGGTGAATAGAATAGATGGGGTGGTTACTAGGCAGCTTTTACCACTTCTCCAGCTGCAGTTTAAGTGAACACAAAGTTACAGCCTTAGGAACAGGGTTAATTTTCATTATAATCTTCACACTATTTCCAGATGGTTAATAAAGGGGTAGACGTGATTCAGATTTTCATGATACAAACTAGAGAAAATGCACAAAAGCAAGAAGATAAATGCTTTATTAACTCTAACATGACCAAAGATGGCCTTAGCTGCCTTAATGCAACCAATCCCAGTCAAACATTCTCAGGGTTCTTAGCAAAAATACTCTGGCAGCACATCCTGATTTCACCTTCCTCCCCTGCTTTGCTGCAAAGGTCCTATCCTGGAGCCTCATGCTCAGTCTGAAGAAAGAGACTGCCTAATACTGAGATGCATGCAGGCAGTATTCTTTACTACAAAGTCAGTCCATCACCACAGTAATAGTCTCCTGGAGGAATCAGTTACCATAGAGCTTATGAAAATGCCTCACACCACTGAGGACTCATTTCAGCGAAAAATGCACATAAAGATTTCTTCAAATGATACTAATATCTTGGAAAAGCTACGATATGGCTTCACATGGCTTTAAACTGTCAGATTTTCACCATAGCACACAACGTCAGTGTTACCTAAAGCAATTGCAACTGATCCTTACAAATACAAAAGGTCTTCCTCGCTGCTATGCAAACCAAATACTCCCTGGAAAGAATCTCCTTGGAAGGAATCTTCTTGGAAAGGAGAATTTCCTTACAAACAAGGACGGAAGCCATTTCCCCTTCATTTTCATTCATAACTGCCATGCACTCCTAGAGAAACAGTTTCACTGATGAACAAAGATTATTACTCTCAGCTCTTGCCAACAACCTGGGTGACCTGTGTTCTGACATGAAAACCTGTAACAAAGCTCCTTCTGTCCTCCAGATGGACATGACTTCTGTGTGAAGTTTATTCTGAATATCACAACCTTAAACATTTAACAAGATAGCTAAATTTCATCCACTTCTGAGGTTCTTAAAAAATTCACAGAGAAATCCATGTGCTGTATTTACAATAAAACAGACAAAGTGCAGCAATTTTGCCAGGTGACAGCAGGTCACTTATAAGTAGATTCTGTTGCAAGTCATATATCAGACTGAACACTACCACTTGCATTCCACATATGCAGATAGATTATTTCTTTGTAATTCTTGCAGGAAGCTTCTGTCTGCTGTGTGAAAAACAAAACAAGAAGAACTTTCTGTAAGCCTGGGGAAAGTTAAAATTCTCAAATACCCCGTGCCGTGAGCAGAAGTCATGATATCAGTCTTCAAGGCTCTGCCAAGCTTCAAACAGCTTCAGTTTGGCATTTCTTTTTGAATGTGGTTATTTCATTTTCCTTACAGTTCCATATTTTCCCATCCATGGCAAATTCTCACATATATAGAAATCCTAAGTTTTCTGGCTAGTGGCTGATCTGAAGAGCCTCAGTAGGATTCACAGTCTTTTTCTATATTATTCCGAGTACACAAATGTCTTTATTCAAAATAAGGGCTGCTGTGCAGCTCATTTTCCATTTTAGATGTAAGCTACAGCATGAGAAGGCCAGCAACACCTCCCTTTGGGATCAACTACATTACCCTTTTTAGCTGTAGAGCTTCTCTAGGCAGCAAATGGCATAAATCATCATTCAATAATCACACACAACACAATACACTCAGCTTTTCATATATCTCATCTAGCCACAGGACACCCTATGGAAACTAGCCATGTTTCCTTCTAGCATCTGTCTTAGAGTTGTTTCAAAATTACAAGCTTAAATTCCTTGTGCAGTCAGTGAAGGGACAAGCACATACAGACAGACAACGTTTACCTGCATTGGTTATCATTATTCCAAGTCTCTTCATTACAGGCCACAATAAAGTACAGTAAAAGTGCTATTGTGTGCAGTGCAATTCAGTTTCCATAGCTTTTATTTTATTTTAACATTCTGCATATGAGAACTGCACTTGCTCTCTGGAAATTTTCTTTATATCTCCTAATTCAGTATGGGGCTATGGAAATACTCAGATCACCTTTCTAATGAGTTTCTCACTGTTTCCTTCTCTGCAGTTGCTGATCCTGATTCGCTCTTATTTTCAACTCTTTACTTAGCTATATATCTCATTTTCCTTGCTAATTATCACTCACTCTCACTCTGTTCCATCATGTGTCCCCAAGCCCCATCACACTCTTACCTTTCTCAAGTATACAAGACCCAGCTCTCCCAAACACTCCCATTACCATAGCTCCTTGTGCGCCAACTGATACTGATGGTAACATCTGAAAGCAAAAGCAGCAACACAGATGCATGTCAGCCAGTACCTGTGACATATCTGAATAGCTCAGTAGTTTTCAGTTGTACATCTAGCAGCTTAACAGCAAAAATACCAATTTTAGTTCAAACTCTACTAAATACAGGAAGGCTTCAATCATATGAGAAAGTTACTGCAATTTTATTCAATCAGTACGGTTATTTTAAGTGACCAGCTCCTTCTGACTGGGACTGCTGTTACCTCTACATGACTGAACACATTAGCTATATTCAATCCAGAATGAAGGGCTCAAAGATTTAGGTGCAGTGTGTATACGCAGATTTCAAAACTTACATACAGCACCCTGTTTACTTTTAAGCATATTTGAGTCAGAGCAAAAATCTCATGAACTAGTGTGCAGAACTGAAAGAGAAATAGCTCTGCAGCCAAGTCAATCAGCAGCAGGAGCAACTCATCACACAGCAGAGCTGGATACTGCATATAGTTTCATGAACATTTACAGTGTTGTCAGCACACAAATCTGGGATACAGAAGAGCCCAGTCTCCTCCCTAGCAGTACCTCTTTTCACAATTCAAATAATGCGCCAATAAACCATAAGAGCTTTACAAGATGTCTGTTTTTTATATATTGGAGTGAGTTCATGACTGCCTATGAGCATTCCTGCATGCACAGGGTACTTGTCTGCACCAGCAAATCAACAACTGAAGAGATATAAGACAAAAAAAAGATAGAACTTATGAGGCTGCACAAGTTTTAAACACCCAACCCTTCCTCAAGAGCACCAATACATTAGTAACAGTAATAACAAGTGAGAAAATACAGAATTTTCAACAGAAAGGTATTTTTAAAGAAGAATTTGAATTGGTAACAACAGTGTGACTTATGAGATGTCCATCTTTCTTTCAGAGTACTACCATTTACTCAGGGTAGCTCCTACTTCAAAAGCCATAGAGCAATATTCAAAAGCCAAAGGAGACTTGCTAGTAGATTTCCTGGTGTAATGCAGTTCACCCACTGGACTCCTAGAAGTCCACAGGAAATATCTATCCTGTCTCTGCCTTCCTCTCTACCAACACAGACCTCATGGTACACGAGAACATACGTCTCCTTTAACGTACATATAAACAGTTAAATTAACACAAATTGATAGATGACTGACCAATACTACTTTCATAACATTTGACTTGAAAGGTGAGCGCTCTTAGTTATGAGGAGAATTACATCTACGCTTCTGGAGACAGTAGAGCAAATCCAGTCCTGAAAACCTGCCTGAATCTGTTCTGTTCATAAGTTCATAAGTTCATAAGGTTGGAAAGGACCTATAAGATCATCTAGTCCAACCATCCTCCTATCACTATCTCTACCCAACTACTAAATTAAGTCCTTTAGCACCTCATCTAAACGCTTCTTGAACAGCACTAGGGATGGTGCCTCAACCACCTCCCTAGGCAGGCCATTCCAGTGCCTGACCACTCTTTCAGAAAAGAAATGCTTCCTCAGGTCTAATCTAAATCTTCCCCAGCGCAACTTGTGGCCATTCCCTCTCGTCTGGAAGGAGACATCTTCAGTGCATGGGAAAGGGAGTAAACCAAGAACTTAAGTTCTCAGTACACAATGTGTTACATCCAGAGTAGAACTCCAGAGGTTCAGACAGAATCAGAGATCAAATTGCTACATTAACATTTAACACATACACTCAGCAAAATCAACTTCCCCTTCTGTTTGCAATTCATATATTCATAACAGTAGCAGTTTTCTTCACGTACAAACATCTTCTATTTTGACAACACAAATACAAAGTTTTAAGTTCAGAAATGCCAGTTTTAGTACAAAATGCTCACAGGGACTCCAAGCAGTTGCAGCAAGGTGGTCTTTTGTTTACCAGAGCTCAGAATCACATTCAGGTATGTGTCTCCCAGAGATGGTTTTTAAGCCTTAGCCTATTAACTATACTTTCCATCAGCACCTCAGGATATCCCCAAAAAACAGACTGCCCATAGGCATGGGTTTTCTGTCTGCTACACGTTAAGTCTCCTATGCCCATGATATAATAACTCCTGAACCCACAAGGAATGAAGGACATTGTAATCAGCAAATTGGTGTGGCTCAGCCCACCAAAGCTTTTTTTTTTTTTTTTAATCTGAAATTTGTTCCTTTAGCAATAGCTCTAAAAAGGACAAGCTTAATTAAATGAGAAAGAAGCAGAAGCCAGAGAAAAAGCCTGGAAAGCCACACTATCAACTCAGGTAGCTCCAAGCGCAACTTGTCATTGTTGGACACAATAGACACCGAAGCCACAACAGAAGTTCAGCAAAGTAAAATAAACAAAAACAAGCAAACAACTCAGCCAGCAAATGTTTTGTAGGAAACCATCTCAGAAGCTCATCATCACAAGGGCTGCAGGATAAGGAAGCTTAAGCACTCCACAAAGGTTCTACATACTTCCAGCATGGCTGGAAATTTATTTTCAACACAAAATATAACTATTAGCAACTTCAAATTTTGAACACTTATAAGCTGGTGTTCTGCACACAAGAATAGGGAATCATTCCTTGAACAATGAAGCTCCAGGTATGCCATGTCCATAACTCAAGAGCACTGGTGTTAACCGGTCAAGATGTTCTTATCAGCAGCTTATCCTGTTTCTCAGAACAGGACAAACTCTCCCTGAATGAGCAATTCAAAGTCACTTTTGTCTTCGAGAAGAGCATCTTTGTCACTTTAGATACACTCATTAAATTAACATCATGCAACTTTATAGCACTGACAAAACCTACACAGTAACTCCAAAGACGCCAGACAATATCAAAGCTTCTAGGCACAGAGGTTCAATGATATCAGCCTAACTGTAGTAAACATTAACAACATCTAAGGATGTGCACTTACGGCTGTCTAGAGAGTACATAAAATGGTTATTCCAGAACTTAAAGTCAGAAAGAGTTGAGCAGAAAATCATTATTATATCTTTGTTTGACGGTTCAAACTCGCATATCCCCACAGATGTAAAGGGTGTCCAAAACTAAGACACAATGCCCTGACAGCAGGGCTTGCTTTGTACAATGCTACACTGATTAATTGTCTTGCCTTCTGATGCAGACAATTAGACATCTTCACCACTGCCCTGTTTGTCACTGCTAAGCTTGTAAAAACCCAGAAAGGTAAAACAGCAGAAGAGAGAGAAATACAAAGTTAAGGAAGAACTAGGCTCTCTGTAACGTTGTTACTCTCAGTCTCAAACAGAATATGTATTATCCAAAAGGTGCACCAAAACAAAAGCTATTGATAGGAAACAAAGAGTTGATCTGACAGAGAAATATACTGTAAAAGAAAATATATAGCACAATTGGCAGAAGTCTTTGCTTTAAAATGCTTTAAGATCACTTTTGCCCCAGCCAGGGTGGAGATTGAAGAACTCCACAAAATGCTGGTTTCCTCTTTTGGCCTCACTTACTCCTCACCACACATCCTCTGTGCAGCTGGTGAACTAGAGACACAGTTGGCTGTGCAGCTAATCCACATTAAACAATCCATAACAATATGGGCAACTCTTAACTTTTTCAATTCTGTTTTATAACATAGATGTTTTAAGAGTCACCTTCAGAAGAAATCAGTTGTCACATGAGCTGCTGAACCAATAAAGCCCCGTTTCCATGGGTTTTTGTTGTGTATTTCTGCACTCTCTCCTCGCAATAAGCAAGTTCCTCCCTGAGTCTTTGCAGTTCTTTGCAATCCCCTCAGCTTCCTCTGCCCTAAAGCTCCCAATCCCATCTGGAAGGAAAAGTGTGTGTGGGGAAAGACACATGTTAACCACAGGAAAATATTCAAGCTTGAAAAAAACATCTCCCATAACAAGGGTGACACTTGTATGTCTAAGAAAATTGAGTTCTCACCATCACTTTCAGCTATCTTCAGCAAGAAGAGTGCTAAATTCTTGTTACCTCACTATTCATAGCACCTCAGCACCTAACATTGGCATCCTGACGCCAAAGGTTTCGTGCCCATGAGTTACACAAATTGCGATAAACTGCTGGAGGTTTCTCAGTCCAACACTCTGTCCAGAGCAGCTCCATTCATAGCACTCTGCTCAAGGTCATATCCAGCTGAATGCTGAGCTTCTACAAAGACCAAAAATTTATAATGTCTCCAGGTTCCTGCTCAGGAAGTGCCTGACCACTTCCAGGGACAAAAAAATTGTTCTGAACAAACAATAAGAAATTCAAGCATTCCAGACTGAGTCATGCTGCCAGTCCCTCATCCTGTCAGCACTCAGGAGCCTGGCTCCCGCTTTTTTGTGTCTTCCCTTGTGAGAAGGTGCTGAGATCTCCCCTGGGCCATCTTTCCTCCAGGCTGAATGAACCTAGTTTTTCCCACTTCCTCTCTTCAGGCACATGCTTCAGCCTCTACATTACCTTGGGATCCCCAAGTGAGCTCACTCCACACAGTCAACATATGAACACAACTGCTGCCCTTGCACGGCCTTTTGCTTGGAGTTATTCAGCCTCACCGCAAGACTTCATGCTTGCTTTGGTTGATTGCCACAAGGTTCCCATTTCTCCAGCCAGTTAAGATGCCACTGAGCAGCACACCCATCTTCCAGCACAGTGACTGCAGACCCCACAGCTTGGAGAGATCTTTGCCCAGACAGGCTGTGGGTGCCACATCCCTGAAGGAGTTAAAAGCCATGCTAGATGGGGCCCTCAGCAACCTGATGTGGTGGGTGGCAGCCTTGCCCATGGTGGAGGAGTAGAAGTAGCTGGTCAATGTCCCTTCCAATCCAAATGATTTTCTTATTCTACAATCTGTGAACAAGCTAGAGGATTGCTGTTCCACCAGAGAGATGTGCTGCTCAATAATGGCAGGGTTTTTTTTTAAGTCTGTGACTCCATCCTAGTCACTGTTGTTACATTGCTTTTATAATACTTACCTGTCTCACAAGTCTTCCCTAACTCTTCATATTCACTATCCCTCTTTTAATAAAAGCAGCCAAAATACAGCAATCCTTTAATTTATTTTTCCTTACTGATGAAATCCTTAATTATTATTACTTTTGGTACCACACTGTAGAAAAGAAGGATTTAAATAAAAAAAAAAAGAAAGAAAATAAATAAAGAAAAAGACATACATTTTTTCAAACAAGCAAATGATCAGTATACTGCAAATTTACAGACTGTCCAAACATTTTCTCCTGAGAACTCCAGTACAGGTTTCAAAATGGAAATGACTCAGTGGCAATATTGAGAGTCGTTCAGCAAGACCAAATTTCTTCCATCATTAGACCTCATCTAAAATCAGAAAAAGGGAAAAAAAAGTTCATTTAACACCTCTTTAATCCAGAAATGTTGCAGATCATTGGTTTAAATGAGGGTTTGTGCATGCATGTCTATGGCTTAACATAATGGATCAAACTCTTACATAGCAAGTGAAAAAGCCTATGGACACAAAAGATTCAACATTTAAAAGAAAACAAACAAACAAAAAACCCACAAACATATATTCTAGTGAAGAAGAGAACATTTTTCTGATTCCCGCAGTTTTGAAGTTCAACTCCAACAGACACCCACCAAGAACAGCATCAAATATATCCCTCACTCCCACTTATCTGAAATACCCTGCTGCAGCATGTACCATGGTTAGCTCCTTTGCTACCTCATAAGCACTGTCACAGATTTCTTATTTTCAGTACACTTTTCATAGCAATGGCTGAAAGCGCCTCCTCCTATGTCTCCAAATATCACAAAGAATTTCTGGAACTGCTCCAGACCTAAAATCATCTGCAAAAGCAGTTTTCATGTCATGCCATACACACTTCATGAACCTTGTCCCAAACTGCACGCAAACCACAAGGATCACAGATTACTAGTGCTTCAGTGCCAAAAGGCTCAGAAACCTCCTACTAGTAAACTGGCATCAAAACTCCTTCCATAAGAATGGAAGCTTACTCCCATGCGGCTTCCTGCTGGATCAACTGACCAACTCAGGAAAAGTAAAAAGCTATGCCACACAGAAGATCTATAGAAGTTCTGCCCCAAAAATAGGCATATGAACAGGTTATGTGAGGGGGGATAAAAAGCACCTGGAAATGTAGACCTGTAGGCACAAAAAAAAAAAAAAATGCAGTTCAGATCCTGCAATGAGCTGCATGTGCTCTTAATGAAAGCTGAAGCATACACATGCCCGAAAGACAAATCTTCACAGAGCAAGAATCCAAGCAGATCATAAACATAAGCCTGTAGAATTTTCTTGTAGAACCTGAATGTACCCCAGCTGTGAATTTGCAAAATGTAAAGAGGGGCAGTTTTCAGCTGTGGCGCAAAGAGGCAACAAACATATTCATACAGTACATGGCAGCTCCTCGGTGCTACTCACACAGCATTCACTCGTGGCTCCATGTGGCTTCCATCAGTCCCAGGGTCTTCACTTACACATTTAATTTTTAGACCATATTCTGCAGTTCAGCTATCACTCTCCAAGCTCTCATACAAACAAAAGTCACACAAACAAATACTTCTATCAATTTGCAGACAACCTAAGGGTAATCTTTGTAACAGAGAATTTTCCAAACACTCAGATTAGGACATACTTCAAAAAAATAAAATACAGTCCAAATGCTCAGAGGTACAAGCTCTGAAATACTAGTGCTTATCCCTGAAGTCCGGTTGTGACCGCACACTCATATCTCCTCTGTAATGATGATCCCTAAGAATACCACAGATCATCGATAAACACTGAAATGGATGCAGAGCCTTGGTCATTACAAGAAAATGCCTTGCCATGTTTCACCACTGATGGACTGGCCACAGATACAACCTTTGTATTTGCCATAGCTGCCGAGGGCTCATGTGGGTGAGGTGAGGCAGCAGCTCAGCCAGACCTGCTGGCCACACTGTTAGAGATCAGAGCCTGTGATGTCAGTCTGTCCATGAGGGACGACCCAGAGAGGAGTGTTCGGGGCACACACATGCCTCTAAGAAGTCCAGGAAACACACGTGCCACACACTGTGCTTGCTCAAAACTCTTCCTGAAATACTTACCATTTACTATGTCAAAAACAATTTTCTGCTCTTTCCTTAGAGCAAAGTGTTCATTCTTTGCTCTACATTACATCTCAAATAACTTCCAAAAGAAGATTTTACCTTTATTCATCAGACCACAAGAACAATATTCTCCCCCTCAAGTATGAAAGATGTTTTCTGCATTAAGGTAACTAATGTCCAAGCGGGTATTTATTACTGCACTTCACATGCACAGCGAAGAAAGGAACAATTTAGAGAAAGTACAAAAGAATGCAACCAGAAGATGTGAACAAATAAATAAATAAACACCATAAAACACTACAAAAATAAACGGGTAAGCTCGGAAAATCAAAGACAAGAAAGCAGCAGCATCCTATCTGAATACTTGTGCAAAGGGAGTTCTCAGTTGAAACTTCTTAAGGCGCTCTCTGGAACTTTAGTAATCTCCACTCATCCTTGTTAGTCCATTCATACACTGCCTCACACTTAAACTGGCAACTCTTAGATTTAGATGCCATGTTTTCATCTAAACTTCTGACATGAAGCAGATGCTGTGTGATGGACCACTTGAAATACATGCAAAAACTAGGAAAAAAAAGCTGCAGTGCTTATTAACTAAAGAAGCTTCAAATTCCATCTTTGTCAAAAACAAAAGCAAAACCACCTATCCTGGATTGAAAAAGATTCTGTACATGTGTGGATTTCATTTTGCCAGAAAACACTGTGAGTGGGGGAAAAAAAAGAAGGGTTGCATAGGCAACAAAAACAAGCACAAAAATGCAATAAATAGTTTTGGTGGTTTGTTTTGCCTTGTTTCTCAAATTGAGCATTCTTTTTCTTTCCTCCAAGGATTTGCAAATCTCACAGTCATGCTTAGCATTATTCTTATGAAGCAACTTCTCATTTTAACCTTTTTAGTGACTATGTAAGAATTCTTCTCTGCATATATCTGTGAAATTTCTGTCACAGAACTCCAGTCTCTGCACCTGTGCTTAAGCAAAACTCTGTGTGATGTAGTACGAGTACAGAACATGCCCTGCTGCTTTATGTTTTTCTGTAGAATCTCAGAAAGAAGCAGCTCTGGGACTTCATCTACAGACATACATGGAAAGGGAAAGTGTTGTAGCACTGTCATTAAGAAAACTCATACAGATATAAAAGGGAACTGTTTGGACATTTGTCTCTCTGAACTGGGACAGTACAGTACATGGAATTATTGACTATCTGTTATTAATGATGAACTGAGTTGTGTCTATCAGTTGCAAAATTAGACAGACCCTGGTAAAAACTGCACAGGCCGTTGGACCTGAATTACTTTTCAGCTGCATATCCTTGTCATCTTCACTAATGCCCAGGGTTTCTCTGCTGGTGTCAGTCCGACAGAGGGAAAAAGTGCTTGTCACCAGTCATATACCATACTCATATCTAACACTTTCCCTTTTGACCTGAATTCACCTTTAATTTGGGATTGAAAAAGAGAAGGAAGGACAGAAGAAGATGCAGATAATCTCTTGCCCGCTTTCTGGGCACTTCACAACTTTTAGCTAACAAAAGACAGGTGAGTTGGGAATGGAGCCAGCTGCCAGATGCTACAGCTCTGCTTCCACACAGGACCCCATGCCCTCAGCCCCTCTGACGGCCGACGCATCAGTTCCACAAGGCCGCGCAGTTCTCACCATAACTGACAGCAACTGCTACCTTGATGGGTTGGACCAAACAGGAAACAGATTATTTCAGCACCAGACACTGCAAAGGAAAGTAAGCACTTCAAAATTAAATGTTTATCTCTGGTCTTCTTCCTATGGTGAAGGAGTTTTGTAACATGGAGTCAATTTGGAATTTTTCATTCCTCTGTTCCTGTTTATTTCATAGATGAAATAGGTCAGCACAAGCAAAGATATGGTAGTTATTCAGGGCTTTTAATACTGCAATTTAAAGAATTGATATTCACTTTCCCTCTTTGTCTCCAGCTATCTTTAAATACTTAAGTTTAGGGGAAAAGCAATTAACATGCATTTTCGGTGCGTCTCTTGAGCACCTCCAGTGATCGAGACTCAATCACCTCAGTGAAAAGCCCAACCCAACACCTGTCAGCTCTGCTGGGAAGGAATTCTTTCCGATGCCCCTAATCTTGGCAGCCAGGGCACACTGTTTTAGTTTTAATGTGGACCTAAGTACAATTTGCAACATAAGGAGGAAAAGCAACACAAATATTAGCAGAGTTCACCAGGTGGGATCCAAAAGACAACAGTTGCTTATACAGCTTAGACACCACATATCTCTGGAGTTAAGCGTGTTGCAACTTCCAAAGCCACCTCTTCTCTTAAAGGCAACAGACCCCAGAGCACCAGCACAGACCCCCACAACGCGGAGGAGGTCTGGAAGTTCTCGCAGCAGCCACACTCCTCCTGGCCGCAGTTGTGCTGCTGGGTCACTCCACCTCCTCCTCAGGGAGATGCACACACCCGAGTGGGAGCACAGCACTGTGCTGAAGATGAAGAGATGCTTAAGATCAGGATTGGTTTCCTGAACAAACAAGAAATCAGCTCTTCAAGCAGTGTTTTCTCATCCGATATCACTAATCTGATGGTCAGAATAGCGACCCCCTTCTGTGGACATTCATAGTCAAGGAGAAATAAAAAACGCAACAAAAGAGAGAATCAAACATCAACAATGTTCCTCCTGCTGTGGAAGAAATAGCAAGGTCTCTCAATTTCGCTTATAAGTTGTGGCAAGATCACTAGCCCCTAATGCTTAAGGACTGGATCATAACAGTTCAATTTTGTGCTTTTGGCTTTTTTTTTTTACCCTCACAAAGAAAAAAAGTTAAAATACTAGGAGCACCAAAGGGAGACCATTGCTTTCAAGACCAAGACGAGAGAGTGCTCAGCAGAACAGCCCAAGCTCAGCATTGATGCTGCAGTTTGGTGCATCACTTTTTTCCCTGGTGGCAGTGTTGGAATGAAGCAGGCAGACGGACTAATTCAGAGCAACAGCCATTCCCTTTGGAGAAAAAGCTCCAAATATTTCTCACCTGCACTCTACAAATCCCCTGCATTTGTCTTATTACCTCAGCAACACAAGGTGAGTCAGAGATCACACTACATGCAAACACTTTATGTGTTCATGAGATCACCACGAGCATCAAACATTCATCCGCTTTTGTGACTTAAATGCAGTGTAAAAACTTCACCAACCAACTATAATATCTGCATAAATGACTTTGAGCAAAGTGGTTCCAAGTCCTCCAACAAAGAGCACGCAGTCACGGCTGGCAAACACCAAAACAGTAGCGCAAACCTCAACTCCCCCCCCCTGTTACTTGGAAAAAAGAACCATAAGCACTCTGCCATCCCTCAGCGATGTCTTGGGACACAAGAGCTGTGGTGGAAATCATCATATGGTAAGAGCCACACTTACTTCCTGTATGGGAACTGCTGAATCATGGCCTGAACCACTGATTGTTCACCTGAGGTGAGCACCGAGTCAGCCATGGGGCCACAGGTGGAGGTGATATACCTGTGTGATTGGAAGGGGTGGAGCCTGGCTCCACCTCTCCCAAACCCCATTTAAGGGCTGACCACCACCAGGGAAGGATCTCTTCTCTGAGATCCCTCCCATGCAGAGTCCCCTGAGAGCCTTGACATCCTGAAGGTGAGCCATCTTCTCTTTTGTATTATTTGTGTCCTATCTATATAGAACTACTCAAAATATACCATCATCTATACTATTTCTTTCTGAAGTACCATCCTTGGGAGTTATTTACCCCACACTTCCTCCAGCAAGAATTTCTGAGCAACTGGAGATAGAGAAGCTCATACCTCCCAACAGCAGCACTCAAGGTCATTTGTTTATGGGACAACAGTGTGGGACGATAGAAAGAGGTTTTGGGATCAGGTTTTAGGATTACGCTATCATCCACATCAGGGATATCCAAGCAATTTTAAACAAAATAATAATAACTTGAAAAAGCCAGAATCCTCCTGGTGAAATTCCCATTTACTTATCACATATATTCTAATGATCACCTTCTCCTAAACACTTTATGCAGAAGGCCCACATAGCTAGAGGAAGGACTGAACATCTGCATGCGCTGTGTGGTCTCAGTAAATAAAGTTGCTTTTGAGCTATGCGATACAACTCAGACACACAAAGTCGAGTTCCCCCTTGCCTTTCTGCACGATAACCCTTTAACACACTGCCAACCACCAATTTCCAGAGGAACTCTCGTATAGAACCCACTTCACTCAGACTGCCATCGTTGTAAACACCCACATTGCACATTCCTGTGAATCACCCAAGCAGCTCTCCAACATACCAGCACCACTAGAAATGCACTGCAGGACGGATTAAGATACCTCACTTCTTCAAACTCCGACCCAAAGAGGGGTTCTCTGCCGCTCTCCCACATAGCTTCCTGACTATTAACTTCACGCGCACACAATGTCATTCTCGTTGCCATTAACAAGGAGCGGACCCGGACCCGATGCACAATGCGGAGCGTGCGGGAAGCTCTGCAAACCACCGACGCCGGACAACGACCCCCCCCGCCCACGAGCGATCTCGCAGCCACGGGCGGCAGCTCCCACGCATGGGGCAGCGCAACTCCGGGAGCGCTCCGGAGCCGCACGGAGCGGGCAGGGTGCGAAGCGTTTGTTCCCGGATCTCCGCGCACCCGGACACCACTCCCGGACACCCACGGGCAGAGCGAGCTCTAGCGGGCTCCGGCCATACTCCCGGGTCTCACCCCCCCCGCTCCACCGCCCCCGGCGGCAGCTCCACCCCCCGCCCCGCCCCGCCCCGCCCCGTCCCGTCCCGTCCCGCTGCGCCCCGTGGACGGCAGCCCCGCTGTGGGCCCGCAGCCCAGCCGTGCCGCACCGCCCCTCCCGGCGCTGCCCGCCCCGCTCACCTGGCGGCGGGCCCCTGGCGCCCGGGGCGGCGCGGGGAGAGCCGTGGCCGGCGGGGCCGCCCCGGCCCTGGCTGCGCGCTCCCGGCTCCGGCGGGCTCGGCCCGCGGAGAGGCGGCGGCGGCGCCGGGCGGAGGGTGGTGTGGGGCGGCGGGAAGCGAGCGGCGCCGCCGCCGCCGTTCATGGCGGGCGCAGGGCGGGGGCGAGCGTGGCTCCGGGGGGGCACCGGGAGGAGGCAGGGAGCCGAGGGGGAGGTGGCGGCGGCGGCCTCAGCAGCGGGGAAGAAGGGGGCGGGGGGCGGCGGAGGGGAGGAGGCGGGGGCGGGCAGGAGGCGGTGGCGGGGGCCGTCCATCGGCCGCGCAGCGGGGGCCGGTCCGCGCCGCTCCCCGAGCCGGGCACAGCGGGGCAACTCTCGCAGCGCCGGGCGGGGGTCGAGGGGGCGACGGAGCGCGGCGGAGCGCGGGGCGGGCGGGCACCGGCATCACCCGTCGGGCTGGAGGCACAGCAGCGGGAGCCCTGGCCGGGCTTTGCGGGAAGAGCCGACTCTCCGCCGGGGGTAGGGGGGGGGGGGGGGTGGGGAGGAGGAGGAGGAGGAAGTGTCTCCGCCTGCTTCCTCCCTCCGCCCAGGCCCTAGCGGGCGGGCGCGCTCCGCCGTCCCGGCGCCTTCCCACGGTAGGGTACCGGCTGCCCGCAGTACGGCGGCGGCTCCGCTCCGCCATGGGGGAAGGGAAACCAGACCCGACCTCCCGGCGCTCGGCTCTCTGCCCGACCCGGCAGAGGAGCCGACCCGCTGTCCTTAGACAGAGCGGGCTGCGCGCTCGGCATGGTCACGCGTGGGCGCAGGGGAGCGGGGCTGCTCCGGGCACAGGGCGCGCGCTGGGTCCGGCAGGCGTGGTGAGCCTATCCTCGCGAGCTCTGTGTGTGGGCAGCGGGTGCGGGGCAGTTGTTCGCGCAAGATACCCATAAACCCATGGGTTTGTGGCGGGGAGGGCTGTGCTGTCCGCTGTGTTGTTCAGGGCAGTGCTTTGGGATGGCAGGGGATCAGGAATGCAGCTAAGGGTTTCTTTTAGAGTGCTGGAACGTTTCTCTGTGTGTGCTGGAGTAAATACCTGCTTTTGCCAAGCTGCTCCTAATGGTTGATTTTCAGGAGAAGTAAAAGAATATGAAAATCGACGCACACATAACCAATGAGAAATCGCTTACTTAGCAGTATTCACTCTTCGAAGGGAGACCTGTGATGTCATCAGCTGAAGAACAATTGTGTGAGCTTCCAACAAGCTGAAAGCCCATTTTGTTACACTGCATCCCACAGAAAGCAATGAGTGCACCCCTCTGGTGCATGGCTCACAGCACTGCCACTGCCCCAATGCCGCCCTTTGCTTTCTCCCTGCACATCGTGGGGCCTTGCTCGAGGCCACTTGGACTGCCCTTTCTGGTGGCTATGCAGGTAACTGTGCTGCAGGAAGAGGTCTGGAAGCAGCATCTGTCATTCATCTATGGCAGTCAGACCTTGCCGCTCCTCTCTGCCGGAAGTTCAGAGTAGGCTTAGGTTCTGTGAACAGTGTTACATGAAGTTTCACTGTGGCTTGATGAGGAAATGCTAGAAAAGAAAATATGCACGAAGTATCTAAGCCAGCCTCCAAAGGCTCAGTGATGATCCCATATGACAGACTGCCAGCCTTGCAAAACTATGTGGCTTTGGTCAGGGCTCCAGTAATGAGAACGAATGCCCCTCGTGTCATTGTGCCTTTGCAGCAGGAGTAAACGCACAAGTTCTGCTTCTTCATATTGAGTAACACAGAAGGACTGTGGAAAACAGAAGGAAACATTTGTTTTGTCATACATGTTCCTATGTGAAGTTAACTGCTATAGTTGTTCAGCTTAAAACTTTTATGGGGATTTCTATTCTGGAAGTGAGTCACGAAGCCAAATGCAAATCCCGGTGTCTTCCAATCATTTGTTGTTTTTGATGTTTGAAATCTTCCACAGACAGGAGGCAGTGGGATGGTTTTTAATTTCGTGTCAGAGTGGTATTGTTTTACTTTTTTTTTTTTTCAGAGAATAAAAGATGTACAAACCTCTCAGTATATTTTGAATTACTCTTTGCATATTCAATAGTTCTTTGTCCTCCATTTCCCTCCCTTTCCACTTTCTGTCACTTGACGTATTAAAACAGCTTTGGGAATTTTAAAGGGGTCAAGTTTAAGAGTTAGATTCTTTCTCTTCCCTCCCCATCAGGTTTCTGAAGTCCAGGAAAGTTTATAACTTCTGACTGCAAACAGTTTCCACAGTCTTCAGTCTTAACCTTTCATTTCCATGGGTTCTGCTGGAAATCAGAGAAAAAGATGAAATCCCATCAGAGCTACAAAATTTTTCAGCTTTGAAATAGAGGCTTATTTAACAAATATAAAGGAAACCAGTATTAAATTTGAAAAGAACTGGAAATATATAGAATGTTTTTTCCATTGAAGATTTCTTATTAATATGTTTCATTATCAAAACTTTTATTTTTGTCCCCCCAAAATATTTTTTTATTTCATTATTTTTAGATTTCAAATTAAAGCACTAACCAGCATTACTGAAAGATGGTCAAGACAGGTAACAAGAAGCATTTCAAGTGAATTTTTCAACTCAGTAAAACATTGTTTTACTGAGCTCGGCTTCTCCAGGGACAAAAACAAAAACTTTCTGTTTTGTGAAACCCTGGATTTCCTAGATGCAAGGTATTTCGGAAGGATGACTGCAACCCAGGATTCTATAGTGAGCAGATAAGGAGTTAAAAAGCTCAGCAGAGGAACTCCCTCCAGAAGAAAAAAAAATAAAAAGCAGGTAAGGAAAGTTTAGGGGCATTAATGCATATACATTAAGAAAAAATTAATGCTTGCCTCCAATGAGATGGGTTGATGGCATGTAGCACAAGTCACCCTCTTTGCTGGGTTAAAGATCCACTGGGGAGAGCTTAATTCTGCACTGAAATGTTAATTCTGACCTCATCAGAAGCAGGATGTCCTATTTTGCAGATGTCATATTTTAATATATCCACAGAGGGCACCATAGCTGCCAGACTGACGCATCCCATGCTTGAAGCATTTGAAGAAGACAGTGTCAGGGTCTTTCTTACTGCCGGCTTTGCATGCCTTCCGAATGTTGCTTACAGAGCATTCAGTGCTAAGAGACTGAGTTGGAGACAGCTTCCTGCTATACTTTCATTTCCGCTGTAATCCAGTGTCTCATGCTTTTCACAGTTTCTGAACAAATTCAATGGACACAGGAATCACTTCAGAATCCTAACATTTTCTTAATTAAGAGTTTTCACACTCATATCTGCCATTTTCTTATAGAATCATTTGAGTTGGAAGGGGCATTTCACCATCTAGTCCAACTCCCCTGCAGTGAACAGGGAAAGCTACACCAGGTGCTTAGAGATCCTCCAGCCCGAGCTTAGATGTCTCCTGGGACAGGGCATCTATCACCTCTCTGGGTGACCTGTTCCAGTGCATCACCACCCTTTTTGAAAGAAAAAAAAAAAATTCTTCCTTATATGCAACCCGAATCTTCCCTCTTTTAGTCTGAAATTATTTATCTTCAACATCTTTATCAGAGACATAGATGATGGAATCAAGTGTACCCTCAGCAAGTTTGCAGAAGACACTAAGCTTAGAAGTGCAGTTAATGCATTGGAGGGAAGAGAAGCCATCCAGAGGGACCTGGACAGGCTGGATAAGTGGGCCTACGTGAACCTAATGGGGTTCAACAAGGCCAAGTGCAAGGTGATGCTCTTGGCCTGGGGCAATACCAGGTATTCATACAGACTGGGGGAAGAACTCCTGGAAAGCAGCCCTGCAGAGAACTGGGGGTTCTGGTGGATGGGAAGCTGGACATGAGCTAGTAGTGCATGCTTGCAGTCCAATTATATCCTGGGCTGCATGAAAAAAGGGGTGGCCAGCAGAGAAAGGGAGGTGATCGTCCACCTCTACTCAGCTCTTGTGAGGCCCCATCTGGAGTACTGCATCCAGGCCTGGGGCTCCCAGCACAAGAAGGATGCAGAGCTCTTGGAACAGGTCTAGAAGATGGCCACTAAGATGACCAGAGGGCTGGAGCACCTCTCCTATGAAGAAGGGTTGAGGGACCTGGGCTTGTTTAGCTTGGAGAAGAGAAGGCTCTGGGGAGACCTCATTGTGGCCTTCTAGTACATGAAAGGAGCGTATAAACAGGAAAGGGAACAACTGTTTACATGTGTTGATATTGATAGGACAAGGAGGAATGGTTTTAAACTAAGACAAGGGAGATTTAGTTTAGAAGTTAGGAGGAAGTTTTTCTCTTAGAAGGTTGTGATGGACTGGAACAAGTTGCCCAGAGAGATTATGGATGCCCCAGGAGTGAGGCAAGGCTGGATGTGGCTCCACACAGCCTGGTCTGGTGGTTGGAGACCCTGCCCACAGCAGGCTTCAAACTAGATGATCTTTGAGGTTCTTCTCAACCCAGGCCATTCTATGATTCTGTTGATTCTGTGATTTCCCCATATCCTATCACAAATGACCCTGATAAAGATTCTGTCCCCTTCTTTCTTAAAAGAACATCAGGTCTCCCTTGAGCCTTCTCTTCTTCAGGCTGAACAGCTGCAGCTCTCTCAGCCTGTCCACACAGGGAAGGTGTTCCATCCTTTAGATCGTTTTTGCATCCCTCCTCTGGACACACTCTGACAGGTCCACATCTCTCCTGTACTGAGGACTCCACATCCAGATGCAGTACTCCAGGTGAGGTCTCACCACCACAGAGCAGAGGGGTAATATCACATCCCTCCCCCAGCTGATCACACTTCTTATGATGCAGGCTAGGATATTGTTGGTTTTATGGGCTGCAGGGGCACACTGCTAGCTCATGCTCAGCTTCCCAACCACCAGTATCCCTGGTCCTTTTCAACAGTGCTGTGCTTTATCCTTACATTCTCCAGTATGTACTGATAGTGGGTGTTGCCACAACTCAGGCACTACCTTACACTTGTTCTATACCTCACAAGCTACTCCTGGATCCACTGCTCAAGCCTGTCTGAATCTCTCTGGATGGCTTCCCATCCCTTGGGCACGTTGACCATACCACACGGCTTGATGTCATCTGCAAACTCGCTGAAGGTGCATGCCACACCACTGCTGATGTCATTGATGAAGATCTTCAGGAGCATTGGTTCCAGTACTGACCCCTGGGGAACACCACTTGTCAGTGATCTCCATCCAGACTCTGAGCTATTGACCACCAATCTGGGTACGTTCACACAGCCAGATCCTCGTTCACCAAACAGGCCACCTGTCAAATCCACATCATTTCGGTTTGGAGAGAAAGATGTTATAGGAAACTATGTCAAAGCCTTTATCTTGATTGCTTACGTTATCCTCAGTGTTGTACTGGAGTACCTACTGCTGTTTCCATGAATTGGCCCCCAGTTTTGTCAGCTGTATAAATGTAAACTTTGGGAAAAAAAAAACAAAAACAAAAAAAACCCTACTGCCTGCTAATTTCCTGGGGAGAAAGCCTTTCCCTTTTTTACTAAGAGACTTAGCATCTGAACTCCTGTGGTGATCTTGTACAATTAACAAGATTTGAGACAAATCATCCCCTTGATCTACTTCAGTGCAGTGCCATGCCAATAGTCAGGCACACAGACTCCATGTTAAAGGAAATGGAGTATCATTACAGACTGAGAAAGACATCCAGTATGCTAAACACACATATGAAGGGTGATGACAACAACAGAAAGGAAGACAGTAGTATCTTGAGCAGAAACTTCCCCACACAGCACTACACACCCTGGGTATTCATCCCCTCCTAAGGGACCTGCGTAATCACAAAGATGACCTGTGTACTGAATTCCATGGTGTCTCTGATTTTCTCTGTGTAGGCAATGATATTGCTGTTAGTTACGCATATTGGCCTTCCTTCTGCTCTGCCCTTGTGCTTATGCGAGACAACAACCACAGTATGGTAGCACTCATCAGATATTTAAATCCACAAGGTATGCCCCTTCTGAGGTTGTTCTTCTCAAGACAAACAAATATGTAAGAATTCATTTCCTTTGGATTAAACACAGAGATTCTGTGCTCCATCCATCAGTCCTATACTGTAGGCTGAAAATTAGGTATCTTCTTTAAGCTGCAGTGGCCAAAATTCTCCCTTTTTAAAAATTATTATTTACTTTTATTTTTTATTACTGCTCTTCGTTTCCTAACTGCAACTTTTGCCCAGTCCTCTGTTTGCTCCCTGTAATTTTTCAGAGATCTTCTTTTACTCAGAATTAACTTCATACTTTAGCAAGTAACTTCTAAAGTAGGTCCCTGATATTTTGACTTGCTAGCAATAACTCTTTCCACTACCACATAAATTAAATGTAAAGAAATGTGGATGTAAGGGAAGAGGGAAAGCACTTCTGCTTCTCCCCAGGAGGTTCTTTTCTACTGCAGCTGCCATCCAGCAGTTATTTGACCTCAGCATAGCTATTGTGTTTGCTGGGGAACAGCCTTCCTTCTGTCCCCACACAGGCCCAGAAAACTTAGAGAGACATTGCTGGAACAAATTTTTCTGAGAATCCTCCTTCTTTTAGCTGAAATACTGATTTAAGGAAGTGTAGGGCAGATAATTCAAAAGGATGGAATTCAGAGGAGATATCACAGAGGATGGTATATTTCTGTAAGGCTTTATGTTGATGGTACACAGACTACTGGTAAGTAAAGGGTAGCTCACCTTTTACAATGGTTGAGGCACACCAGTGACTCCACATGGGAAGGATCTCCAACAAGAGACCCTTCCCTGGTGGTGATCAGCCCTTAAATGGGGTCTAGAAGAGGTGGAGCCAGGCTCCATCCCTTCCAGTCACACAGGTACATTACCTTCACCTGTGCCCCTACAGCTGACTCAGTGTTCGCCTCAGGTGATCAATCAGTGGTTCAGGCCATGATTCAACAGTTCCCATACAGCAAGTAAATGTATTTGTGCTTATTTCCAAGTATCCAATTCGGAGCTTGGAGACATGGAAACATTTTTCCTTTTTTTTTTTTTTTTTTTTGTTATAAAAAATGGAAAGCTGCCATTGCTGGGACAGTGTTGGGACTCCCACTGGGAGCTGGGGAGGAAGTGTTAAAGATGCCTTGCAACATGGCATCTTTAAAAACAAAAAAAAAGACAACAAAATATCTTCTACTTTTTAACATCTTATGTCCACCAATGGCAAACCACAACCACCTGAACTAGCTAGGCAGCAGAACAGTCAGGTTGTCCTGACCTGAATTTGATGCTTAAATCACACTTGAAACATGAAAATGCACAGAGGAAACATAGAGATGAAGAGCATGCAAATGAAAAAATGTTATGCAATCTGAGTATAACACTCTAGTCCTGTAGGATTTCTCATTAAGATATTGCAAACTGACTCCTTAGGGTTGCACAGAATACTTCCCCAGCCCATCTGGTTTCTGGGCAACATAAGTTTTCAAATGCCTGACATCTATTTGTTGGTAAGTTTGTCACCGAAGTATGAGGTAGAATGACGGCATCCTGGTGATTCTGCTGCTTTGTTTAAGACTGCAGAAATGCTCAGAGACATGCTGGCATCTAATGAGGAAGGTGTGCTATTGTCTCACTATCTTCAGGTGGACTGTATCCATAAAGTAGGTTTTAGCAGTTGTTTCACGGATCAGGAGGAATTCCAGAAGGATTCAGTTTCCACATCATTGTTCTACAGGTCTCTCTACCAAGTACTAGATTTCCTGCAGTGATATGAGGGAAACTCAGTAGTTGATGCAGCTTTTGATCTAGCAGTCCAGTGAACATGAGTTCAGTGATAAGTTATTCTTTTGAAACTTGTTCTTTTCTGTGGTTCAGACCATTGGCACTTCTGAAAGTAGACTTTGTATCTGGCTCTGGAAATTCAGTGCCTCCAGAAAGCATCGAGGGCTCCATTAGTGAAGCTGTAAAGCACTGAAGGCTAGATGCACTGCCATTAAAATTCCATTGGCTTTAAGAGGGAATTATTCCAGGCATCACTTCCACAAGTAGATTTGAAAAACTTTGTACTACTTAAGGGCTGGGAGCCAAGAGTTTAACTATATATTTTTTCAAAATAGAGGGATATTTCAAAGCTGAACATTAAAAAAAAAAAAGACAGCCATGTCATTTTATTAAGCATGAAAATCAAGTAGTTACTTCAAGTCAAATTGTGATGTCACATATTCATGTATGGTGGCTTCACAAATAGAAGCATAATGTCACAGAACTGTCTAGGTTGGAAAAAACCTTCAAGATCTACATGATCTACTTGGTCATCTACATGACCGAGTCCCAACTCTAAGCCATACCACAGTCACTTATCTCTTACGTACCTCAAGGAATGGGATCCCCACCCCTTCATTATCCTCTGTGAAGAAATTCTTAATATCCAATCTTGGTAATTTTCCAGACATCTTCCCCAAACCTGTCTGCAGTTATTGTGACCCAAGTCCAAGACATGGCACTTGGCTTTGTTGAATGTCATGTAATAGCACTCAGCCCTTGTATTTAGCCTACTTAGATCCCTCTGCTGAGACTTTCTATTCTTAAACAGATTGATATCTCTTCCTAGCTTGACATCATCTCTAAGTTTATCAAGGATCCATTCAGTTCCCGCATCCAGAGCACTGATAAAAATATTAAAGCTGAACATCTGTAAAGATCTCTGAGAAACATCACTGGTGACTCCCCACAGATTGTACTAAACATTTTTCTCTATGGCTTTAATTCCAGTCATCCAACCAGTTCTTCACCCAGCAAGACAAACAATTGTCCAAGCCACGAGCAGCCAGTTTCTCCAGGAGAATTCTGTGGAAAATATTATCTCCAAGCACTACAGAAAGTGTTCAAACTGTTCCAGCTAATGGAGAAATAAACATTTAGGACTACAGGTACGGAAGATCCTGGTTGCTACAGGCTTGTTAGTCTCATTTCAGTGCTTAGTGAAGTTATGGAGAAGATCATTCTGGAAGTTAACTGGAAAACTCTTCAAAGACAATGCAGTTACTGGTCACAGACAACATGTTAATGAAGGTGAAGTTCTGTTTAACAGACTTACTCCCCTTTTATGACAAGTTGACCAAGGGATGTAATCTTTCTTGATTTCAGCAAAGCTTTTGATATTGTTTTTCACAGTACTCTTCTGAATAAAATATTCAGCATAGAGCTAGACAGAAACATAATGTGATAAGTGAGCAATTGGCTGGCAGGTTAGGGTCAAAGAATTACAGTAACTCAGGTTACATTTGTCCAGTGGCAGGTCACTGGTGAGGCTCCAAAGGTCTCTCTTTTAGTGTCAGTTTTAATCAATTACTTGGATATAGGTCCTAAATGCATACTAAGTTAGTAGATGACAACTGTACTGGGAGGACCTGTTGATTCCCTCTAGCGTAAAGAGGCTTGTGTGGCAAGTTCAAGTTGAGTATTAGGAAAAGGTTCTTCAGAGTGTGGTCAGGCACTCCCATGGGCAGTGGTCACAGCACTAAGCTGCCAGATTTCCGGAAGTGTTTGGTCTCAGACATGGGGTTTGAATTTTGGGTGGTCCTGATTGGAGCCAAGAGTTTGACTTGATGATCCTTGTGGAAAATCCCATTAACATTACCTTTTGTATCTCTACATAACATTAATCTTCTGAGTTGCATTGCTAAATATCTTTTGAAGGCAGAAAGAAAATGATGTCAGAAAGTGACATAGAAGAATGTGAAATTTGAGTGTAAGAGCAACAGAAAAGCTTTACTGCTGCAGTTCACTTACATTTGTTAATTAAATAAAGATAATAATAATGAAATGTTTGGCGGGAATATAGTAACATTTTACACTTCGCTGTTTGTCTCAAGACATCAAAGCTGTTTTAGAAGAATGCCTTTACAACTCCACCTGTGAGACAGGGACAGAGCCATTCTGGGGTAATTTCAGGTTTTGACTGTGGTGAAATTCGTAGGTGGCCCTCTCAGCTAAAGAAGTCAACACAGTAGTTCAGAGTATTTCCTGAATTCCAAGGTCTGCTTCTGTTCTCTTCTCCCAGTAGAAATGAATCAGAGTAGTGGCTACGTAACACCATATGGGCAGGATTTTGCCCATCCTGTCATTTGGTCTTGGCACAGTGATTTATCTTCTGAAATGAAAATACTGCATAAAATGGAATTGATTTTTAAGTTTGGAAGGGATCTACAAAGATCATCAAGTCCAACTGCCTGTCTGTTTCAGGGCTAGCCAGGAATTGAATATTTATAAAGGCATTATTGAAATGTCTCTCAATAGCATGGGGCATCCTAGCTATGAAGCTTGTTTCAGAATTCTTTCCTATTGTCCATTCTGACTCATCCCTGACACTGCTCTGTGCTATTCCCATTCTGCCATTAGTTCCGAGGAGCAGAGCCCTGAACCCCATTCTTCTCCTCTCTCATGTTGCTGCAGGGAGCAGTGAGATCACTTCTTGACTTCTCCAAGGCAGCACAGCACAATGCCCTTAGCTTGTCCTCACAGCATGTGCCATCAGCCTGTCACCAGCTTTACTGCCCTCCTCTGGACGTTGTATATATCACTTTTATATTGTGGAAACTAGAAATGTATGCAGTTATTAGAGATAAGGCCACATCAGCACCAAGTACAGAAGGAGAACTACTTCTTTTAATTGGATGTACGCAATACTGTGTAACACAGTAGAATCAAATTATTCTTTTGTAGGTTACTCCATTGTTTTATGTAATAAGATTACATTTAACCTTTGGAAAAAGCACCCACTTTGGAAAAAGCACCCCCACTACCCACCTCTCCTTTGGAATTTTGAATGAGAAGAGAATGTATCAGTTGATACAACCCAAGAAATTGTTTAACCCGAGTATCAAGTAGCCCAATTAGAAATAATGTAATAGAGAGGAAAGAAGCATCACCACTTTGGAGAAAGCACTTCTAGGGACTGAAAAAGATAGAAAAACTTCTTGGGGTGGAAGAAGAAATCCAGAAACCAGCACAAAGAGATCTGGTGTGTTCAGTAGTCAGAAACTGCATAGGAAGAGCTCATCTTGGTAAAACACTGCCAAAGGAAAAGTAGAGGAGATCCCAAGAAGAGAAAAATGAGAAAAACAACTTAATTAAATATTATATTGTCAGGCCAATGAGCTACTGGAACTAGAGAAACTTGTCATTGTATGCTGCCAGCTCAGCAAGTTGTTGATCCTGACAAAGCCCTCAGGCTACCGCTGTCTTTTATGAAAGCCGTACAATGATCATCATAATTATCTGAAGAAAAGTGAAACTGTGGATATGATAGATATGGAGAAACAAAGCTCTGCATTTCTGCAGTCTCGAAATGTATCAAGGGAATTTCCAAAAAGCAACACAGTCTAGGTGGGAGATAAAAGATGGGTCAGGGAGTCATTGCACTAGAGCTTTTCAGGTCATTCAGGAAAACCTGCAGAAGAACCAAGAATTAACAACATTTTTCCCTAAGAATAGTATCAAAGTTACTGACATGACAGGAAGAGTTAGAGTGTGAGAGGCATGTGAGGAAGAGAGATGTAGAAGTGTCTGTAGGTGTACCTCTGTTTCCATGAGATTTGCAGATCATTTAAATAAGATGTCTGGTGTTGAATTTTCCTCTCTTAATGACATTTTATTAGAATTAACTGTTCAAATGGAGACAAAAAACTGGAGAGATTAAGAGAAAAGAAGAGAAAACAGAAGTGAGAGGACTGGATTTAGTGGCATGCAGGTTTTTAGTAACAGCAATGAAGAATACTGTGATTAGAAATAAAACCAGGAAAGGAGGGAACAGAGATAGGATACTGAGCAGAGCCATGCAAAATTGCAGGATTGTCTCCAGAGCTCAGAAAAAATCAAGAGAAGAGATATCTTATGAGGCGTCTATGATTCTGTGGAGAGATACCATGTCAAGTTGAACTGTCAACTTTAAGGTGCATTCATCGTAGTATTACAGAACCACAGAATTGCAGGGGTTGAAAGGGACCACTGGAGATCATCTAATGCACTCCCCTGCTAATTCAGGTTCCCTATAATAGATTGCAGTTCTGTCCTGCTGCATTTGTGACCTGAGCCACCTCACTCTTCCTTAGGAAACCTGATTTGCTCTGGCTCAGAGAGTCTCACTGTATTGATGCCACCCTTAGTGCCAATGGCCTCTTGGGACAGTTTGCTGCAGTCCTGAAATCCTGGGCTCAGGTGGTTGAAAACTGGTGGGTTCAGCCTCCTGCATAACTGGGACTACAAGGGTGTGCCACGGTGCCCTTCAATATAGAGACATCTTGAAGTAACAAGTATTGAAGTAACAGTTGCATAAGAGGTTGAAAGGGGAAGATGGAAGAGGGGAACAGGGGAGAGAAGAAACAATGGAAAGCTGGAAATCTGATGGCTGTGTTGGTAAAACCGTAGGTGAAAACAGATAAGGTGATACTTTGAAAGGACTTGAGAAGAACAAGGTGGAGAGCAACACAGAAAGGACAAAATAGTCATGACACCAATAGACTTACTTCCATTCGTGTATTTTGCTCCTTAGCTGCAAAAAACACTGCAAAATGGAAAAAAAAAAATAATGAAGAGGGTTCAATGCTTTGTGCCAAAAGTGATTTCTGTTATGAATGTGCAGCCAACATGTATGGCACAAAGGGAAATGTAATGGAGGAAACAAACACTGACGAACAAACTCTTCCAATAACAGCAGTTTGGGTGTCATCTCTGTAGTATCTGCCTCAATATAATTTCAAAGGTCTCACTTTCAAGGAGGACACCTTAACAATTTTTGAATGACAGACACTATTAGAGTCCTTATGACTGATACCCAGTGTTGTTTTCAGAAACAATCCCGGACTCAGCCGAAATTCAAGGAACAATAGAGAACATTCCTGAATTAAAGGATGAAGCAGAGATTGTTGGATCTGTTTACATCAAGATAAGCCATCAGAAATACCGTATGAAAATTCTCCTGAAATATGCATTTCTCTCTACAAAGTAGTTTTTTTATTGAATGCTTGTTAAGGATGGAGTTATCAAGTACTATTTTAATTACTGGCAATGTTGCATGAATTGTAAATCAAAGGTTCTTGATTTACCTTACTGCAAAGATAACAATTATGACTGCTGGATACTGTCTTGATACGTATTATGTTATGTTTGGAAAGTGTGAGTATACTTTTAGATGTGTTTCAGCTGCCAGTGAGAAGCACTACCTTGGACCAGTCAGATCTCCACATATATATTAGTGTGCAAAAGAAACCAGCACCCTGTTATGAGTGACAGAAACAGATTGGACTGCAGCAGTTGGACTGCAGAGATGGGAGCTTCAGCCTCCATGTTCATCATGTGAGCGCACCAGCGTCAGTAGGTGGGAGAAGAGTATAGCTTCCTACAGTTGAATTACAGCCTACTACAAAATCTTTTTCAGTCACACTGTTTTAACCAGTTTTTAAAATATGTGCACCCATTGCTTTTAGGGACTCTGTGGAACATTCCCTCTGAACATTTGTCTATATGCACCAAACTTAGTGGTGTTCAATGAAGCAGTGGTCTTGGCCCCGTATTCCCCCTTGTCTGGAGCATCATCATGAAGCTTAGACAATGCTTAGGAATGATTTTAAGCAGAATTAGCAGCTTGTCCCCTGCAGGCAGTGAATTTAATTCTTGAAGTGTGGCATGAGAACCAAGCTCATTCAATTTCACACCTAATTAAATCAGTAAGATCCAAATTGAAGAGAGCATTTTTAGTAAAATATAATTTTCTTTGTCACCCAACCATCCTTCACCTAAATACAGCAATAAGTAGGAATCAGGCTTTCCTATAATCTCTTTCCTAGGCTAAAAATATGAGATCATTTGTTTGATTCTTACAAATGTTTGGATCTTGTCTTCAACTTTCCCCTAAACGCATAGGGAATGAACTTGTGCAGAGCAATGGGATCCTGTGTCTTACCACTCCTATCATGTTGCCAGGTTTAACTTTGTAGTGTCACAGTAACTAGCATCAATTAAAAAATTAATCAATATTCATGATATACATCACTGTTTACTAGCACTTGTCTCATGCCATTATTAACTTTGCTACAACTGATGTCTAGACGTCAGAAGAGAGTAATTCTCTTCACATGAACCATATGCCTAGAGGATGGCAAGGCCAGCTAATACCTTTCAGGATATCTTGCTATTTTGACACACACACACAACACCTGAGCTTAACTCTCTCCTCACAGACCTACTATCTTCATAAGCTATAACATTTAACAGCACATTTGTAAAGAGTATGCAAGATACAAAGCTTTCTTTCCTCCCCCCAAAATTTCTTTCAGTCACAAACATGTTCTCTGGAGACATTTTGAATAGCAAGACATGGTACTCTTGTCTTGATAGTAGGGTTTCCTGATCCTGTTAAAATAATAAGAGGAGTCCATTTCTTCTAGTGTTTTGCTTTTCATTTTCAGAGCACTCACAGATGGAGCCATAAACCCACTGTGTTGTGGTGACTACAGGCTTAGGAATCAGTAATTGTGTTCTTAATTGCCCATCACTGCACAGAGCTAACTCACATGCCATGAGTGTGGTATCATCAACTATTCCTCCACTGAGTGTTCAGTCAGCCTTGAGAAAGTCTTTAGCCTAGGTCCAGTGTCCCCACTTGCAGCCTACCAATGCCTGAGCTCTCAGACAAGCCTAAGAACCACTGAAGCAAACTCTCATCTCTGCTGACTTCTGATACCTAAGAGGTGGATGTGTTACGCTGAACCAAGTATCTTGAGTATAGAATGGGTTCTCTGCAAGGTAAACCATCTAATCCAACTTAGATTATTATTTCAAGTGTGATCAAAAAGTGTCAATGATTTGGAGAAAGACACAGTGTAGTAAGGTATCCCATATGTGGGGATGGGCAGAAGGTTGCACTAGATAATTTTCAAGGTCTTTTCCAACCTTAATGATTCTATGATTCTATATTTAGTTATGTAAACACAGTAGGTGACTGTGATCTTGAACAAGCAGTCGTTTTCCTTTTTACTATGGAGATGATGAGCCTATGGGATATGGACATGTTTATTCTTCTCACGTACAGTTTTGAACATAGCGTGGCCCTGAGTGGTACTTAGAGCTCTAGAGGATACCTGGCTACCAATGGCAGAAATAACAGATTCAGTCTTGTTGCAGAATCCCGGGTCCGGATCGATTGCTCTCGAGCGGGGAAGCACGACAAAAACTCAATATGAGTGATCAAGCTTCAATTTATTACTTGGACAGCCTTATTCTTATAGTGTTTAAGACAGGGGCGTACAGAGAATAGCACACAATCATTGGCTGAGAGCCTCAGAGAAAAACAACTTTAAGCAATTCCCAACAATTAACAGCAGTGAGAAACCATCCTGAGGGAGATAACTCTTGATATCATCCTAATCCTAAAAAACCCAAGCAGGAATGCATCAGTGGCAGATGTGAAAGGCAGTGCTGGCAGGGCGTCCCCTGTTTCAAAGTGCACTTCACCTCTCCCACTCACCATAGACCATCTCCTGCTTTTACTTTTCTCAAGGTTCACACAGTGTACTTTCCCTTGAGCACTGTATCAGCGTGGCCAGTGCATAACACAGAGCCCAAAGGGAAGAACACCTGCTAGTTAAACAGAACAGACTATCAAGGACAGCTTATTCTAAAAATACCTAAAGTTACAATTATCAGCAGTCCTGTGAAGCCCTCTTCACTGAAAGCAGGGTGAACATAATCACAGAAGTTTCCCATAGATGTCTTGGCAGCTTGGGTTGCTCAGCTGAAGCAGTTCTTGTCCGCCTTGAGCTGTTTATCACTTGGCCCAGGAGCATCGTGACCTCCTATCAACATCTAGTACTTTTCCATGAATATGTAGTCTGCACTACCGTGCAAACTATGCTTGTACATATTACCAGGACCTCCATGCTCCTGAAGCCATTCCCCAACACAGTCTCACATCACTGATTTTACTGCCTGAGATGAAGGCTTGCTCTGACACAGAGCTTGGTAACCTTTGGTTAAAGCACCATGGAAGATTAAGACCTCCTCAGTTATCTTGGGGACTACATGTAGGCTCTGACTCTCACACGTGGTACTTGTGTGAGGATGTAGTTATGCAGCTATAGCCATGTTGGAGTTATCTTGCTTTCTTGACCTACTGTCTTTATTTCCTGGCTCAAACAGTGACCTGCCTAGTCATTAAGTACTTGCCCAGTAATCTCAGGATAGCAGCTGATCCCATTTCCTGCACTGCTATCCTTGCAGAGGAGCTGTAGGACTGTGAGCTCACTGCTCTCACTATCCCTTTGGGCCCCGTTTCACCTTCCCTTGCTGGATAGCCACAGTTACTGCCTCCAGGCATTCAGATCATTAGCCAGAGCTTCAGATGCCTCACAAGGCATTTCATAGTTAACTGTGTATGAAAGGCAACATGGCTCTGCACTTGGTTTACTTCTCTTAACAGAGATCCTAAACTGATTATTGATTTTCATTTCAACCCTTCTCGCTTGGTTGCATACAATTTTAGTTGGTTTTAGCCAGGTTTAAAAAATAAATGGCTTAAACACAAGGCTTGATTGAAGATGTTTGTCTTGGCCACATACACCAGACAAATGATAACTGCAACCCAATTATTTTGTAATTTCACCTGTCCTGTGATATCTGCTTTTTTTTTTTTTTTTTTTTTTTTTTTTGTATTTCAGTGTATGTGAGATACGCAGAGAAGTCACGGTAGCAAAGAAATACAAGATAATACAGATTTTTGTGGGGAAATGTTGGAAGGTATTTTGTCTTACACCTACTCAGATGAAGTGTTTAAAATGGTAAAGAATATTTTCTTGTCCTCTCTTGTAGTAGAGGGCTTTAAACTAGATAGGAGGGGAAAGAGGATAAAACCAGGCTAGCTAGATATAAGTCAAGGGGAAAAATGAGGGGCTCAGCTGAAGTGCTTCTATACCTATGAATGCAGCATGGACAACAAACTGGAGGAGCTAGAGGCCATGGTGCTGGTAAACTATGACTTAGTTGGCATTGCAGAGACATGGTGGGATCATACCCACAACTGGAGTGCTGCAATGGATGGCTATAAGCTCTTCAGAAAGGTCAGGTGAGGAAGGAGAGGTGATGGCATGGCTTTCTATGTTAGAGATTGTTGAACCTGGACCTGGGAATGATAAGGTTGAGTCTCTATGGGTAAGGATCAGGGAATGGCCAACAAGGTGGACATCCTGGTGGAGGTCTGTTACAGACCACTGAACCAGGATGAAGAGATGGATGGGGCATTCTATGAATAGCTGGCAAAAGGGGAAAACAAATGCTCCAAACATCTTTTTCTGCCTACTCCCCTCTGTGTAGAAAAAGTAAGAAAAGAGGAACTGCCCTAGTTACTTTGTACTCTTGTGGAGTTCCAAATTCACCAGAACACAAAGAAAAAGAAGGAAATGGGGAACAGTTTGCTTATCTTATCTTTTCTGACATTTTGTCCTGTTATAGTAAGGCCTAACTTAATCTCAGGGCATTAGACCGTATTGCTCTATTGTCTCTCCTGCCTCTTTGCCTGTGCCAGAAACCCTTGGGGTCTGGAAGGACTCCTCTGAAGCCTAGGTTAGTTATTTATTTAAGTGCTAACAGAAGTCCAGAACTTGGTTAAGGTATTCATTATGCACTCCTGGACTGTGTTGACTTTCTGCTTTCTTATCATGGGGTGCTTTTAAGTGCTGATGTATGTTCCTGAAATTATACGAAGTTACAGGAAAACAGAGAGGCAAATAAAAAAAGGCAAATACTGGTTGGCTGGGAACAGAGGGATTGTCAGTCACAGTGAACAAAGTATAGTTATAGAGGCAGAAGAGTGCAGGCTGAACTAATACTTTTTGAACTATATAAGTGCTATTGTTGATGTTGCCTTTTGTCTAGGTTATGGAAATTATCGTCTGCCTGGTCTTGTTCTTCACTGGTATTTTGAGTACACTCTCATCAGATGCATACTGTGGTAGTTTATTCTATCCTAGACTGAGGTTTTTCTGAAGAAATTTCAGATATTGTTTGGAATGCCAGAAGCCATTGATGCTGACTGGGTGGAACTGAGAATTCACAAGGTGTCTGCAAAGTGAGAACATTCCTCTGGAGACTATGTTCCACTCTTAAGCATACTTAATGAAAGAAGAGAAATTACCCATTCATCCTCTAAAATCAAAAGGCACTCCTACGGAGTGTGACACTGATTATGGTGACATTTATCTCCTTGCTTGACACATCTACACATCTAATTGAAACACATACATTTCTTCCCTTCACATGCCATGTCATTCTATTGAAGATAGTAATTGGGAAAGTGTTCTGTCAGACAGGATGAGAATAGTCTGCTCTGGTGATAGAGAAATTTAGCACCTTGCTATCTTCTTTAACCCAGTTGGACCCTTGTATGAGAAGCAAGCCCAAGGTGAGGTAGCAAAGGAGGTGTTCATACTGCTTGTTTCACCTACTAGACTTTAAAGACCTTACTAGCTATAAACCAAAAAATACCCATTCAGAAAAAGTGGACCAAATTTAAGTGCCATGTGATGCAGATACTTACATTTCCCATGGAACTGACAAAGAAAAGAGGCATGGTCAGACACTTGTACTTAAGTCTTTCAGAAACCCTCAGGAGCTTGATGCAACAGAGGAGTAAAAATGGCCTCATAACTTCTTCCTGGCCCAGTGGGGAGGTCCTCTAATCAAACAGGCATTCATTTCAGTGGACTGATTTAGTTTCCAACTTCTGCTGTTGATGGGTGAGTGTATATGATAGCACGTATGTGAGCGTGCACATGCATGACTATGTGTGCAGGCTGTCAAACAAATTCCTATCCAGGTCTATAAGAAGAAAACAAACCTCTCTGTAGGTGTAGAAATAAAAAGAATGTGCAGAGAGATGTCAGGCAAAACTTGTGTATGCTTAACAAGGTGTACAGAGGAAGAAGCAAATCTTGGTAAAAGTGAGCAAATGAACTGATACTTGTGCTTGGGCAAACAAAATCTGTAAATAAATAGGCAGTTACTATTGGGGAATTTTTATTACACTCCTTGATGTTAATTAAACATGTTTGTGTTAAAACCTAAAGAGATTTGATGAGCAATGCATTGGACAGTCCTACCACTGCTAAGCAGATCTACAAGGAGGCTGCAAACTTTACTCCCTGCCTGGAGCTGTTCTGCTCTAGCATTGATGCTCCCAATCAGTTTAACCCATCCTGCAGCCAGGCTTGCTTGTCCTCCAAGCCAGATCATCTGCTGGTCACCAATCACCTTTCCTGAGTAATTAGAATTTGAATTTCTCCTTTATCTCTACAACACTCATTATTTGATTGTAGGAAATCAACCATGCAGGGCCAAATTCAGTCCGTTTGGGACTAAGGGTATGGAAATCATATATATTTGCAACCACAGGGTTTGCACATATTTCTCTAGGTAGTAGAATATGTTGTCTGATATAACTTTCAGGTTTTTAGACCCCAAACCTTCTTGGTTGTACTTAAGTGACACATGGAAACAGTTAGGCAGCTAAGTGTACAGTGGTACAACTGTTCTGTGCATTGAAGATAAGGGACTTTGTCCTGAGTCTTACTAAATTTTCTGAGAATTCCCACTTTGAATAGCTCTAACTGTTTCAAAAATCATTTATACAGCAACATAATTCTATTAGTTTGAATTAAGGATGCGGGACAGAACGTTAAAAGGATAATACCTCACTGGCTGCTGTGTTTCAGAAATGATATATACTGTAATTTCATTAGCCTGGATCTTCTTCCCTTCTGGCCTGTGCAGTTCTGCCAAAGCCCTCTATGAATGGTAGATTTTGTGGTCAGATTAGATCAAACCAATGCCTCTTTGCTTGAAGCAGTCTGAATCACTGTCATCGTCCTGACTAAGTTGTTGGTCTGCTTTTCCACTGAGCCCTTACCAAGCCACAGAGCTGGGCACTGATGAATGAGACACATTGGAGGATTCCAACTCCTTCGTTACTAAGTAAACCGAAAGGCCATTTTTGACTCTGTTACCACATATTAGCAGCATGATTTGATAGTTATTGATGGAAAAGAGATTGAACACTTCCTTCTCCCTCCTTGTTATAAGTCTTGATTTTCACTAGCCTAAAATGACTGATTGTAGAAGGTAGGTTATTATAACTACAGCATGTTGCAGAACTTACTGAGGATGTTTGTTTATGAGTGGATGTTTCCAGCTGAATACATGGTGTGTCCTGCCAAATAATCTCAACTCACAGTCCTTCCTATAGAGCATTAAGGATCTACATTTTCAGGGAGTCTGAAGGTTGATTATCTGTTCCAGTGATGTGTAAGATGACAAAGGGCAGTCCAGAATGGACTGAAATGGGCAAAAGATTTTTCACAAAACAGAAGAACTTTGATGAAATCAAAGATAAGTTGAGACTTAGCTGTGACATTTGGGGAAGGGAGGGGAACTAGACTGATGTTTAATCCCTATTGTGCCAGGAAAGAAGTTAAATTCACACACAATGTCTTGCTACGGAGACTGCCTCTGCCTACATGTCCACCAAGTGATGTGCTCCTGAATTAGCTGCATTGGGAAAGGGCTGGTTCTTGGTAAGCCCCCAAGCTGCAGCCCGGCCTGGGATAGAATTCCAGCCATGCTGTAGCCTCTCTTTAGGAACTTGGACTAGCACCTGCTTTCAATCTAAATACAGCCAGCAGCACTCATATTTCTTTGTGTCTGCCATGCAGCAGGCAGCCTGAATCCTGGGAAGAGTAAGACCCTAAAACTTCCTCTGTCCACAGCAAGAAAGACAGGGAGATGTATCCATGATATTATAGGTCTGTAGCCATAGTTGGATGTAAAGTCTTCTAAGTCCAGTGTAATGCATACTTGCTGTTGATGTATATCTTACAAACTCATGAAGTTCTTATTGTCTGTAGGGGTGATGCAATTTTCATGAGTTTAATTCTGGGGGAAGATCCAAAACAAACCCAGACATCAGGTGCTGTGAGGAGGAAAAGTATTTTTAAGTTCTCTACAGTTGGATTGAGTAAGGCACACTCGAAAGTGGCTACTGAGCTGCACATTTCTCCTACAAGCCAAGCCAGTATGAGACCTCACAAAGGATTCCCAGAAATTCTCAGTTACATCATACCCCTTCTTCCCACCTCAATTCCCCAGTCTTACTATTATTAATAAGGATTTATTAGAGGAATATGGGGTCTATGATATTGTGGTACCTTGGTATCTGTCAAACATTCTCACATAGGCCAAATCTCTCTCCTATTTGACCACAGAAAGCCAATTAAATTCTACCAACATGCCTTTTTTTTAATTATTATTATTTTTTATTTTTTGTATTTGCTCTCAACTTATTTCCGACCTTATATGAAGACCTGAAGAAAAGAGTTCCTAGTAAGAAATTTCAGGAACTGAATCTGTGTAGCTTTACTGAAAAGACCTCTATCAAATGATTTATAAATGTACAAGGACTTCCTCTTAATTTGGGTATATACTGGAGAACTACTTGATTTGCAGTAGAAAACTGAAGCTGAGCTGGGAGATGTTGAGGTTAAATGATGTAATAGATGAGCCACCGCTTTTTTAATAAGAGATTCTCAGTTTTTCATCTAGCTTCCTAGGGGTTTGCTAGTACATTTTGGAGCCTTCAAAATGAGATCAGATGACTTCTCTACAAAAAATGAGTCACATGCCAATTTAAAGGACCAGTAATGAGATAGCAGGAAGCTGAACAGGAGGCCAGAATGGAACACTGCAGTGCTTAAGTGTTGCATGTTATTGTATTGTCCTGATGGGCAATAACCTGGGTATCAGACCCATTTGCTCCTCTGGAATTACATATATACATGTACATGACCATATACAGTCCTGTTCCTTTCCTGGAAGCACTACACAGCAAGACCAGCAATAGTAAAATACATTTGCACTATAGACATGTAGATAAGTACACATATGCACATACACAAACACATAGAAAACTGTTTAAATGGAACTAATTCTGGGTCTGCAGAAACTTCATGAACTCTGAAAACTACACCTTTAAGTATATTTGTTTCCTGAAAAACAGCTTTTGCTTACAAGCAGTCAATTTCTCTGCTAATTGGAACACAAATCCCACTCTACTTGCTCCTGCTCCCATTTTATCCTTCCCAGACTCCTCATTAAAGATGGCCCAAGCAACTTAGTGCTGTTCCCTGCAAAATGCAAATTTGAAAACAGCACTGCCGGCTATCTTAATCCTGAGAACCACAATGTTTTTGTATCCCCTCAGCACACAGAAGAATACTAATCATGTGAGTGGCAGCTGTAACAGGCTTCATTCTGAAGATGTGTGCTGATTTATGCAGTGAAGGCTGCTTAGTCTGAGGTATGCTCCCCCTCCTTCTCCTTTCCTCCGTTCAGGATGGGTAACATCAGATTCTGATTTACTAATGAGAGATTGGAAGTCACTGAACCTCATATGACTTGTTAATGAGCTTTACAAGTGCCAGTAGCAGGAATGCATTTTAGCTATTGAAACATTAGAGGAATAAAGAAGTTCAGATAACAGGAATAGCTTTATCAAGAAAGTTTTATAATTTACGGTTTGTACATTTGAGTTGATTATAGTTGAAAAACTGTAGCTGAAAAATTACATTTATAATGAAATTATATCACTTAATGCTCAGTGTTTATATTAGTTAATACTTTCTTTAGTGGCAAAACATCATCACTTTGAGACCAACAGAAATTTTGCAATGCAACTTACTGCCATCAGATGGAATTCATGTTTGTGACCACAGGGGAGTGTGAGTGTGTTTACTAATTGAAAGTGGAAAGTCACGAATAATCATAAGAAAACAATGGTTTCAGAGGAATATATTAAGAATAAGGTTCAGAGCAAGTAAATTAGTAGTCCTTTACATTGTTTCTATTTAATCTCTTAAAGCATTTCTGTGAGTTTCTATGCAGTTGGTGAGTCAAATATCCTTTGTGCTGCATTAAAGACATCCACAGAGCAGCAAACAGGAGGAATGACACCAGCAGTATCACAGTGATTTACATTAATGGGACATAGTTCAGATGTTTTGGTGCAGACTGAATGTGAAAGGTCATTGTATTTCATGGAGAAGAAGGAACTGCATGGGCAGAATATAATTTACTAAGGTGCAAACTTGGGTCAAGCATTAAGTATGAAATGCTGATCTTCTAGAAGTAAACTAAAGCCAAAAAACGTGTAATGGACTACATACAAATATATTATTTTAAAGTTCTTCTCAAATGAGTAGATGAAAAGAAAAATTATAGTAAATATATATCTAAAACAATATAAAATGACATTAAATAATTTATTCAGTTTTAACTTATTCCTTGCTAGAAAGGTCAAAAAAAAAAAAAACAACAGAGACCTACTCAGCGAAGGGTATTTATTAAGACATCACAATTAAAGATAATGTAACTTACCATAGGACATGCAGTAATCACATTCCATGCTCATTTCAGGAAAATGAAGTAAAATTTAGTATGGATAAACAGAAATGGGATAGACTTGAAGAAACATCAGTTATAACCAATAGATAGAGAACAAAATCAGTAAGTTTTATACTTGTTAGGGCATAAATATGAACAAAAAAAACCATAAATAAGAACAAAAAATCAGATCTTGATAATGTTATCAGATACCAAGTTGGCTGAAATTTGCCCTGAAATGGAATGATCATCTAAGCAGAGCTTATCTTCAAATCTGACAGCGAACAACAGCTTTGAAGAGAATAAAAATTACAGACATATTCAAGTAGGAGTTATCAACTGAAGATGAAATGCTTAAGTAAAAGAACACAGGCCTAAGTGCTGTTGTGTGCTAGTTCCTCTCCACATCATCAAAATTAATGAAGAGGAAAATAAAATATATTACAGAAAAAGAGACATGAGGTAAATTCAGAAGCTGTGAAGTAGAGTGCATTGAGTTTTATGCATGGACCTTGCTGTTTCCTATAAATATTAATGAGCTCAAATCTAATGTGCCTGCTCACAGTATGTAGGTGGGGGACCCCAGTGGGAGGGCAGAAGAAAATGCTCTCCAGCATGGACATGAAAACCATGAAGTATTTCATTAGTCATTTCTTGTGTTTTTAGTGGAGGCACACCAGTCAAGTTGACTTTCAGTCTTTCCCGTGCTTTGCAGTTGATAGCAGTATTGAGAAAATCCCAAAGCACCGTTAAACTGTCCTTGTCTGACTGGGAAGTGCTTTGTGGGTACTCTATGTCTGGTGACACTGCCTGTTCCCCTAGCTTCACCTCTGGAACTCTTCCAGTTTATGCCAGTATTTCATGACAAATAACAAGCACAGTCTGGGGCCCAGGTTGCCCTGATATTTTAAAAATAAGTAACTGGGAAACTATACTACAGTAAAATTAAAAATAATTTTAAAAAAGGGAAACAAGACTAATGCTGTGGACTTACCTTCACACTTGAAGCATTTTGAGCCAGACTGGGCATCGTGAGGTGAGCATGAAATTGCAGTGTTGAATTTTTGATGAGAGCAAATTAATGGTGTGTGAAATTTTCTTTAGCTGCTATAATTTCTGTCAGGTGTTGAACTGACAGAATGATCTGTCAAGTCAGCTCATTTGCTTAGTGGCTTTCAGTGACTGGCCTCTCTAACATTTAGGTATCTGACAGCTGAATAACATTGGTATGGCTGCTACAATCTTCTCAAGACCAGAATGGTTGCAAGGCAAGAACATGAAAAGGAAACAAGGAAAACTATGTTTTCCTATTTTTTTCCAATTTATTTACACTTAGGGAAAAAGAATTATTATTATAATATAGGCAACTGTATACATGCTAACCCCACCAAAAGTGGAGGATATTTAATACAGCTGCAATGTTCTCATGACTGCATGCTAACATCAGTTGAGCAGCAGTACAAATTATACTCCTGGGAGATACATTACTGCCCCTTCTCCAACATTTCCCTAGCAAAAAAAAAGCAGATATCCAAGGCATGAAGTGGGTGAGTGTCCTTCCGGCAGTGTAAGTAAAAACAGTACTTATCTGGAAGGGTTGCTATTTTTAAAAGGTGAGAGAAATGAGACACAGGAAATTACAGTAACTAAGGAAGACAGAACCACATATTCTGAGTGCTCAGATCAGTTTTGTTCATCGCACAAACTTTGGAGCAATGATTGGCTTGAGTTTGGGCCCGGTCATCTTTCTCAGATATACTAAACATTTCATTTGCTTTTGAGCAGATGTCAAATAGAAGCTTTCTGACACATGAGGGTGAAAACAAGAAGAAAGAAGTTTATGAAAGGCATATGTGAGAGATGGTGGAATTCAAGTTCAGAAAAAAGTAAAAGTCACACAATTTAGGTTGACACAGGAGTGCTGATGAGAAGACCATGCTGTCTTTGTGGGCCAGGTAGAAGGAAGGATGTGGATTGCCAGTCTTGAGATACTTGCATAAGGCTCCTTTTCTTACAGTCATTCTTGGGCTCCAGAAGGCTAATGTATTCAGGGCTGAGAAGTGACCCAGCAGCACAGATGACAGCAATCTGGTGGCCTTCTATACAGGGGTAAAGGTCTCACGGGACCTCAGTGTTGTGTGAAGATGCAGCATCTGAACATGTAATCTAGTTACCCATTTACCCATTTAGTTCAACTTGGATCTGTATACTCTTGCTCTGTGGCTGGATATAAGGCACAGGATATAAGGCAGCCCTCATCTCCCAGGTCTTAAGTTTATCTCCAATGTTATTTCTGGGCAGGATATAGCGTAGTTTCTCTCTGGGAGAAATCAGGCCAGGTACCCAGCAATATTATCCATTAAGCAGCTCAGCAGCCAGAGAAATGCCTGACTATCCTGCAGATCTGCATCATTTTTTGTTATCTGTTATTTGTTTTGTTATCTTTGACCTAGGAAAAGTATATTCAGCTTACATGTCTGCCTGTCATGATCCCAGGCCAAACATGCTGCCAGTGTGAACTACACCAGCTCCCCTGTGGGCTGGGTTCCCTCACCATTCCTCTTGATCTCACGAGCAGCTGAACACCTCTAGACTTGGGTGCTCAGCACTGTGGATCATTGACCATAAATGCTGCATAAATCCTGCAGCAGATTGTGCTTTACTTACCTGTTGGCAGAAAGGGGAGTTGTTGATAGAAGTCCTGATAACACACTGAAGTCTCAGCTGTCAATGAGAGGTGCTCACATACCATTCTCTGCTTTTCATTCTGCTCCATAGGCATTAGAGAGGAGGGGAAGGGACAGAGGTTATATGGGTTGCTGATCCCAGCTGATCCCAGCTGACCAGAGGGATGTCACGTACCATACGAGGATGTGCTCAGCAATAAAAGCTGAAAGTGAAGAATGAGTAAGAGGAGATATTTGTAGGTATGGTGTATTTTTCCAAGTAATTGTTCTGTGTGGTGGATTTTTGCTTTCCAGGAAAGTGATTGAACATCTGCCTGACTTGGGGAAATGTGAACAACTTTCTTGCTTTGCTCTCCTTTCATTGCAGTTTTTGCTTTACCTATTAGTCTGTCATTGGCTCAGTCATGAGCTTTCCAACTCCCCCCACATCACACTTGGGAGCAGTGAGTGAATAGCAGGTTGGGTTTTAACCCAGCAGATGCGTTTAACCATCCCCTACGCAGTAGGACACACCTATAGATAAAAGTACGTAAAACAGAATTATGCTTTTCTTTGCTGTGGTCAGATTTGCCTAAATGCATTAACACTTTATTACCACATTTTCTTTCTCCATAGAATAGAAATAAATTATCCTGTGGATTATGCCCTGCAGGAGGCTTTTGAAGTCACATTGATACTTGTACCTGTGCCATAGTAATACAAATTAATACCCTCAGATCATGATGGTTCACAACCATTTCTGTTTTATGATAAATATAACCAATCAGCAAATCAAAGGCTGTTAGAAACCATCATTTTGTCTATGCTGTGTCCTTGGTAAGCTGAAGATGTACCTCAAGCGACAGACAGTTGTAACTTGCTAGTGTTATATGGGGTATCAGTTTTTAGTTTTAGTATTTAGTTTTTATTGCCAGACAGTATTTAGTAATTAGTAATGTAGTAATTAGTTTTTATTGCCAGACTGATTTGTACATAGGTCACTCTGAAAATAATGCCTTCTACTAATTTCCATGGAAACACTGACAAACAAAGACCACAAAAATGCTATTTGATAGAGCAAATTCTCAGCTACAACACACTTTTTCAGCATAGTCACTACCATTAGCTATGTTATTTTGCCAGCAATGAACAAGAGACTGCATGCCTCACTCATAAAAATCTGCATCAGCAGAAGTGACTCACTGTTTCGCAGCTGCTATGACACATAGTTGCTAGGAAATGTTGCCCATGCAGTTCATCTTTCATCAACCAGAACTGATGGAAGTCAGAAGACATTAAATCCAAAATACATGGTGAGTGTGGTGAGTCCAGCCAAGACTGGCAATGTGCTCCACAGTCTTCAAGCTGGTATGGGGCCTGGTGTTATTGTGTTGCAAGAGAAAGGTTGTCTTCTCTGCCCTGTCTCTGCATGTTTGAGTCTTCAGCTTAGTAAGTGTCATGATGTACCAGACAGAGCTGATGGTTTGTTCCTGTTCCAGGAAATCCAGAAGGGTCACCCCTTTCCTATCACAAAAGACAGTGCACATCTCTTTACTCAGTAAGGGCTGTGCCTTGAACTTTTTCTCTGACAAGGAACTCAACACTTGCACTCTGTGAACTGCCATTTTAACTATTGCTCATAATGATGACACCACCTCTAGTCACTTGTAATGATGTGATCCAGAAAACACTCACCTTCTGCCTCATATTGGCTTAATAGGTCCTGATAAACATGCACACAGTGTTTTTTCTGTTCCTCTGTGAGCATTTGTGGGACACTTCTGGCACAAACTTTGTGATATTCCAATGATACCACTATTGCTTTTGACATATTGAAGCAAGTTTTCACCTCCGTGCACAGTCCTCTGGATGTAATCTGCCAGTTCTTGTGAATGAGCTAATCGAGACACTTCATTCTGTGGTGTGATAGGTATGCATGGCCAAGGCGAACATGTTTTTTTTTTTCACATCAGTGTAATCACTGCTGAAACGCATCACCCACACCCTCACTGTGCTCACATTCACTTTTTGGTCTCCATAAACATTTACCAAGTGTAGGTGAATGTTAGTGGGTAGAATTTTTTCCGCACTTCCTCTTCAGATGACATTTGTCAGATTGCCCCTCTGCTGCCATCTGTCACCTGGCATTGAAATGTAACTAAATACTGGTGGAAAGGTTCAACCTCTACAGAAATACCATCAATATCTGCTTCTGACATTGTGGACTATCATCATAAAATAGGAGACATTACTTTCAGGGCAGCCCTCATACAGCTATGTGTAACTGGATTGTGACCTGAGCATGTTTCCAGTACCAGCTTACTCTGTCCAAAAGTTTCAACTCTTGCTCTGGCACCATCTTTGCAGGTAATCTGCTCAAGCTGCTCAGCAAACATGGTGAGCTGTGTGACCTCAGCTATCTTAACATCGGTGGGCAGATCACAGGAATGGTGCACTGAAAGCCAGCCAAAAAGCTTGTCATTTGTACAGACCCTAATTCCCATGCCTTGATAATTTGCTCCATTAATTCCATACTTCTTAGTAAAGCAGGGAGTGATTCAGCAAGTGTGTTGATTCTGGAAAGGTCACACAATAAAGTTCAGTGTGTGTTTGTTTCCTTATCAAACTGAGTTAGGTGTAGGGCAGAAAGGATTAGCTTGATTGCAAGCAAAATTCTCCTGAAACTCGAAATCTGATAATAATCATAATAGATAATAATGTAACGATAAATAATGAGGGCCACATTGGGTTCTCTGTCATTTACAGATGACTTCACAAAAACATTTGTTAATCTTAACTGATGAACAGTGTATGCAAGAAACAGGGACTCCTTTTTCTTTCACCTTTTTACCCTTTTTCAAGAGGGTGGTATCTTCAGGTTTTCTAGTTGAAGGTCCCAGAAATTTGAAGCACCTGATAAAGAGAATCTTGTATGCCATATGCATTCTCTGTTAACTTGAAAGTTAGAAGTTTTAGTACCACAACCGGTGTTTGTTTTGATAGAATAATATTTTGGTATTTTTGCTCTCAAAGTAGGGGATAAGCACCCAGCTCCACCTGATTATTTTCCTTCTGTAGACCTTATTTTGGCAACCACTGAATCATTCTCAGTGAGCTGGAAGCAGCAGGAGCTTGGAAACTGTGGGTTTAAACCAGGGATGAGCATGAAGGTCCAAAGGGACCTTTACAAACTTGAAAAGTGGGTCCATGTAATCCAAAGGAGGTTCAGTAGGCCTGAGTACAAGGTGTTGAACTTAGGTCAGAGCAGTCCCAGATACAAGTACCAATTGGCAGAAGAACTATTTGAGAGTAATGCTGTGGAGAAGGACTTGGGGGTCCTGGTGGATGAAAAGCTGGACTTGAGCCAGCAGTGTGAACTTGTGGCTCAGAAGACCAACTATATCCTGGGCTGCTTTAACAGAGGGGCGGCAGCAGGGAGAGGGAGGGGATTGACCCTCTCTGCTCTGCCCTTATGAGGCCTCATCCACAATGCTATGTCCAGGCCCAGTGCCCCCAGCACAAGAAGGGTGTGGAGCTGTTGGAGTGAATCCAGAGGAGTACAGAACATGATCATAATACTGGAGCATCTTTCTTACAAAGAGATGCTGGAGCAACTGAGTTTGTTCAGCCTGGAAAGGGAAACCTCATTGTGGACTTCTAGTATTTAAAAAATGAGATTATGAACAGCAGGGAAACAACTTTTTTACATGGGTAGATAGCAATAGGGAGGGGGAGTGAATCTGAACTAGAAGAGGAGAAGTTTGGGTTAGATGTTAGGAGGACATGCTTTACTCAGAGGTCACTGAGGCTCTTGTTCAGGTTGCCCAGGGAAGCTGTGAGTGCCCCATCCCTGGAAGCACTGAAGGCCTTCTGTTGGATGGGGCCCTGGGCAGCTGGAGCTGGTGGGGGGCAGCCCTGCCTGTGCTAGGGGGTTGGAACTGCCTGGGTTTACGGATCTACAAACCAAGCCATCTGGTGATTCTATGAAGTATGTCACAAACACATCTGGGAAGACAGGGCTGCTGGCACGCATGGGCAGGTGCTGCCACTCACTGGGAGACAAGAATTTGTAACTTTGCAGTAAAGCTTTCAGACTGCTATGTGCAAGGACTGACACTGCCTCTGCACAATCCAAGGATCTGCAGAAGTCCAACTTTGCACTAATGGGGCATGGCATGTCCTCTTCTCACAGGTACATAGCCAGATTCTGCCCAATAGCACAAGAAAGATACAGAGATCTTAAACGGGTCCAGAGGAGGGCCACCAAGATGATCAGGGGGCTGGAGCACCTCCCCAGTGAAGAAAGGTTGGGGGAACTGGGTTTGTTTAGCTTGGAGAAGGGAAAACTAAGGAGAGACCTCACTGTGGCCTTCCAGGACTTGAAGGAGGAGCAAATCAACAGGAAAAGGGAACGACTGTTTACATGGGTTAATACTGGTAGGACAAGGGGGAATGGTTCTAAACTAAGACAGGGGAGATATAGGTTAGGTGTTAGGTGAAAGTTTTTCACTCAGAGGGTGGTGACACACTGGAACAGGTTGCCCAGAGAGGTGGTGGATGTCCCATCCCTGAAGGCATTCAAGGCCAGGCTGGATGTGGCCATGGTTGTGGTGGCACAGCCTGCTCTAGTGGTTGGTGACCCTTCCCATGGCAGTGGGGTTGAAACTAGGTGATCTTTGAGATTCTTCGCAACCCATGCCATTCTATGACTTTATGATGATACTATAGAAGGAAAGGCAGTCGATGGAATAATTAGCATAGCAATTCCCAGTGACTTTTTACTTCCAGTACAAGATAGAGTACATGGGAAATGAGATATTAGGGCCTGTCCTTCATACTGCTTCTGTTGGATTTCATGCTGTTTCCAAACACTGAAAGCTTATGCTGACTTCTGTTGCAAAGGTGAAAATAGTTTGAGAAATGAGATTTGGGAATGACTGATCTTTGCAAAGGCTGATGAAAAATGAGATTTCCTTATTATTAAGGTATGAGACCTTCCAACTGGAAAGGCATCAGTCCAGTAAGGTGGAAGAAAAATGAACATACTCCAAAACTTGTTCTGTGATCTGCTCATGTCTTGCAATGCAAAGAATCAGTCCTTTCAGAGTGTTTTAGCAGTACACTAATGATAGAGCCAATTTCTGTGTGAACAACTTTAAAGCAAAATGCCTGTCCCAATCTAATTTTTACCCTTAAAAGGACATTAGGGAACCTGCAGAAACTGTTTGATATAGCTAATAATAGCAAGGGTGCTTGACTGGCTTAGCTCAGGGATTATTTAACTGCATGAAGATGAGGGTGAAATGCTTCTCTTCCTTCTCTGCAGCTGTGATCATCAGCAGAAAGACCTGACTGGCTTCCCCAGAAGGAATCCTTTAGTTTTAAGCAGAATCTGGGCCAAGGCTGGGGTGGGGTCTGGGGATCACACAAGAAAACTTTGACAATTCAGAAGTATCTGAATGTCTTTTTTGGAAAATTCAAAACTGAAATAGTTACCTTATTGCCAACTGTTATGATTTTATCTTGGTGTCACAGTGCCATATAGCTATACTCTGTAATTAACTCCAATAATCATGTGACAAGGTACAAATTTTTAAGAATGACATGTGTGTGTATGTGTGCGAGAAAGAAAGACTAGGGTGAAAGAGGCTGCCAAATGAAACTGTTCTTATGATTCTGAGAAAATACTGTTAACATGTTCAAATATATAATTTACATTTATATTTATATAATTTATATTTATATAAACATATATATATGTATATATTTAAGGGAGAAATATGAAAAGCTGAAGTCAACAAACATACAGCTGACTCATTACTACATCTTCCTGGGGTAACATTACCCGCAAAACGCCTTCCCTGGCAATAATAGAAAGCTGTCAGAAATGAAAAAAATAGTTGCAAATTCTGAACTTGAGGAAGGATTATTTTGAAACCAGCTAACACGCGTGTCCCATTTGAAACAGGGTTTTCTCTTTCTGTGAATATTGTGACCAAAATACATTCTTTATCTTCTTCCTCATCACTGATCCCTGCATTATATTAATCCTGAAAATTTAAATCTGAGAAGTTATGGCAATTTTTCTGTCCTCACCTATGAGAACTTTCACATCTCTAGTGATATCTATAAAGAATAACTTTTAGGTAAGTAATGCCACATAAACTCTTCAGACAAGGAAATTTTTGCTTTCTAAGAGGAAAAGAGAAAGATGTCTGCAATTGAATTAAGTAAACAAGTAAACAAAAATTGTATAGTTTGAAGAGTTCATATGGGGCCAGTTTCAATTTTCATAATGTTGCGCCATTCAAGTTTATTGAGAGAAATGGATTAATCTGAGGTTACTGAAAGAAATGGAATTGTCGTAGCAATATTCCTGCATCCAGTGTGGGAATTTCAGGTCAACACGTGATCATCGATTCTGGCTTCCAATACTTCTCTAGTAAGCAAACTATTAAGAAACACAGTAAATATAGAGAGGACATTGCTATTTGTTCAGCATTAATTTTTAAAGTCTGCCATAGGTTTTGTTGATTAGGATCCACAAAGATTGTGTCTTGTATCTCCTCAGTGGTATCCAATAGGTCTTGATTATGAATGATCTACTTCCTCTCCAAGTTCTGACATGTCCTCATGTCCTGAGACGTCCCATTGTTCTCTTTTCTTGAATTAGAAGTAATTGGCAGGGAAAATGTTTGAATATAAAACAAAGCAATACATCCTTCTTTTCAGTGAGATGATTTCTTGAGGTTAGTTGTTAGGCCTGATTGGAGACCTTGTTTCAGAGTTTCTTAGGCTGTTGTCCTGTCCTGTCCTCAGGCATGGAATTAAAGTGTGGACATTAAGGAAAGGGAAGAAGTTAGCAATGTGCCAGAGGGGCCACCCTTCTAGGGCTTGCTTCTTTGGGCAACAAAAAAGAGGAGCTTGAAGCCATTGTGAGGCAGGCTAACTATGACCTTGTGGCTATTACAGAAACATTGTGGGACCCCTCCCATGACTGGAGTAGTGGGATTGATGGCTACAAGCTCTTCAGAAGGGATAGACAGGGAAGAAAGGGTAGTGGCATAGCTCTCTATATCAAAGAGTGTTTTGATGTTGAAGAGCTTGAGGTTGGAAATGATAAATTAGAGTGTCTATGGATAAGGATCAGGGGGTGGTCTTTAGGGGTGACATCGTGGTGGGGGTCTGTTATAGACTGCCTAGTCAGGGTGAAGAGATAGATGAGGTGTTCTACAAGCAACTCGTAGATGTTGCACGATGGCCAGCACTTGTTGTCATGGGGGACTTCAACTTCCCTGATATATGCTGGAAATATAATACTGTGCAGAGGAAGCAGTCCATGAGATTTCTAGAGTGTGTAGAAGATAGCTTCCTGACACAGCTGGTGCAAGAGCCTACCAGGGGAGATGCCTTGCTAGACCTGCTCTTCACTAACAGAGAAGGACTAGTTGGAGATGTGAAGGTTGGGGATTGTCTTGGCCAGAGTGACCATGAAATGGTGGAGTTTGCTATTCTTGGTGATGTCAAGAGGGTGACTAGCAAAACTGCTACCTTGGACTTCCGGAGGGCAGACTTTGACCTGTTCAGGATGCTTGTTGCAAGGGTCCCTTGGGACTTGCTCCTGAGATGTAAAGGGGTCCAGGAAGCCTGGATGCTCCTCAAGATGGAAATCTTAAAGGCACAGGAGCAGGCCGTCCCGGAGTCCTGTAGGTTGAGTTGGAGGGGAAGAAGACCAGTGTGGATGAACCAGGAACTTCTGTTGAGACTCTGGGAGAAAAAGAGAGTCTATGTCCTCTGGAAGATGGGACAGGCTACTTGGGGTGACTACAGAGAACTGGCCAAGATTTGCAGGCAGGAAGTCAGGAATGCAAAACCCCAGCTCAAACTTAGACTGGCTACTGCTGTAAAGGAGAACAGAAAATCCTTTTACAAATATATTAACAGCAAGAGAAGAACTAAGGAGAACTCTTCTCCTTTACTTGATGGGGCAGAGAAAGTAACCACAGAGGATAAGGAAAAAGGCTGAGGTTCTCAGTGCCTTCTTCACATCTGTCTTTAATAGACAGAGCAGTTATCCTCAGGGTACTTGCCCTGACCTGGAAGTCCGTGACAGAGCGCATAATACACCCCCTGTGACCCAAGCAGAGACGGTCAGGGACCTGCTCCTCCATCTGAACTGCCACAAGTCCATGGGACCAGAGGGGATCCACCCAAGGAAAGAGGAAAAGGACCTGGGGGTGATGGTTGATGCTTGGCTTAACATGAGCCAGCACTGTGCCCAGGTGGCCAAGAAGGCCAACAGCATCCTGGCCTGTAGTAGAAATAGTGTAGCCATCAGGAGCAGGGAAGTGATCATCCCCTGTGCTCAGCTCTGGTGCGGCCGCACCTCGAGTACTGTATTCAGTTTTGGGCCCCTCACTACAAGAAGGACATTGAGGCCCTGGAGCGTGTTCAGAGAAGGTCAACAAAACTGGTGAGGGGTCTGGAGCACAAGTCTTATGCGGAGCAGCTGAGGTAGCTGGGATTGTATAGTCTGGAGAAAAGGAGGCTCAGAGGAGACCTTATTGCACTCACCACTTCCTGAAGAGGGGTTGTGGTGAGGAGGTAAATAATGACAGGAGAAGAGGGAATGGCCACAAGTTGCGCCGGGGAAGATTTAGATTAGATTTGAGGAAACATTTTTTCTCTGAAAGAGTGGTCAGGCACTGGAATGGCCTGCCTAGGGAGGTGGTTGAGGCACCATTCCTAGCGCTGTTCAAAAAGCGTTTAGATGAGGTGCTAAGGGATTTGATTTAGTAGTTCAGTGGGTAGGGATGGTGATAGGAGGATGGTTGGACTAGATGATCTTGTAGGTCCTTTCCAACCTAATGCATTTATGAATCTATGAATCTTTGAATCTATGAATCTTTCAACAGGGGAATAAGGAAAAGAGGTTATTGGTATCTTTTCACCTCCTCTGGCGGTATGACTCTGCTGCACAAGAAGAGGGATACATGACTCTGCACCCTACACTTCTAGTACTGGTAGTAGCACAGTTAATGAGCCCTGCATGAATGACCTCCCAAAAATAAGATCTTTTCCCATTATGTGTTGCTTAGTTTTTTTTGTTCTCATTTTAGTCATGTGGGAAATGAAGTCCAGAGTAAACCTCCCAGATTCATAAGTGGCATGCTGGGAATATTTCTGTAAGTCTTAGGGAGAAACTCCTCACAGTTTTTAACTCATAGTCCTGATGGCTGACAGTCACGTGAGGTCTTCAAGAATCCACCTGTCTAGACAGGTGAGCCAGAGCATCTCAGAGTAAACATAGGTACCCTTCCCTTGTTCCATGTTCCAATGTGATGACCCTTCTCAGGGTTATCAAAATCAGCTTTAAAAATTTTGCTGCTCAGTCATCCATTCAGGACAGGCAGATAGGCACAGAAATGCTTGATCGGATATATGGGTGTCCTTTCCTCTGGTAGGATATTTGTTAGGATACTCCATGTATTTTCCAAAGTACTTTGAAAAGCACCTCCTTCCTTCTGCAAATGGATGTTATGTTTCACAGTGAAATTACAGAGGTATTTTTTCCACATGTAAAAGAACATTCTTCAAACTGAAGACCAGGTATAGTGAAAGGCACTTATATAGGTTACTTTCAGTATGAACCCAAGATGTTCTACGAAGTGTAACAAAAGCCCATAGTGATACACTTTCAAGGAACTTGATTTATTCATTACGTGATGTCAAGAAATCCCATGGAGTACCTAAAATATTGTTTTTTACCCACTGCTCTACAAAGGCTAGTGAACACAAAAAGAGGTAATGAAGCGATTTTCTAAAGAGCAAAAATGACTCATTGGCTCCTAAGGGTAGAGTTTGTGAGAGGAAGCTGAAAGTACAGGCTAAGTTTGTTCTCTCAGGAGAACAAGTAGATTTGACAAAGAAGGTTATGCCGAGTAGACCGAAATGCAAACCAGACACCAGGTATTTTAGACTTGCAATGGAATCAAAGTAACTTGAAGCAAGAAGAAAGGTGAAATGTGAAATCTTTAAAAAGCAGCATATAGTGCTGAAAATCAAGCCAAAACAATGTCTGAGAAAAGGTGCAAACAGTATTCTGCTCTTTTAACTATCTTCAGAGAATATCTACAGGGAGGGAACAGAGACACTGCAGGTCTTCAAAGGAGAAACAAGTAGTTGGAGCTCTTAGAAACAGAATGTATAGAGGAAAGAGCTCGGTGGTTGTACTATATTAGCACTCTTGCAACTCTTTATTGCTGGGGAAGGTGGAATTGATCTTGTGTTCCTGACCCATCAATATTACATATTCAGCTGGGAAGTAGAGGCAGATCTTTTTATTTCAGCAGTTCCAGCCTGAGCTGGTTTCAAATTGGTTGCTGCATTGTGCAGCAGTTCACGGTGGAGATTGAATGGGACTCTGATGTCAAAGAAAGTTGACGGCTTGCCCCTGAGTGATCTGTGACCATTATAGTGGCTCAGCATGGATCTGTAATGGTATTTCAGCGATGCACACAGTGCCCAGAACAGCCTGTGTTCAACCAGCATGAACACTTCAAAGGGATGTAGGTCTGTGCTGAATTCTCCTTGCTCTGGATAACAGAATAATTCTGTCCTTGTGTACTCCCTTTTGCTCTTCTCACTGAGGTGAGAAGAAAAATACTAATAACGTTTCTTCACTGGGAAGGGAGAATCCAGTGCTGACTGATAAAGGCTCCTGTTTCTTGTGTCCAAACTTCTGTATTTTATGGCTTAGAAAATGAAAAAGAATTTAATTTTTAGTTGCCAACTTCTCACCTCTCTACCTTGCTCTTTAAAATCTAAAGAGCACTGGCATCACACAACAGGAAGCCTCAAAATAAGGCCTAACCTTACAGCAGGCATTCTGAAGAGGACAGACAGGGTGCATAATCACATGCAGATGGTTGCAAATGCTTTTACTGGTCTTACGTTTATACCATCAAATATAATTTGCTAACCAAGCAGAGCAGTCTTCATGCTAACCCATCTTCTCCTTAGATCAATTCTAACATGCATGAGAGGACAGTGATTTACAGCTTCCTAGAACTTCTCCTGCAATATTAAGTTAAAACGGAACATGACTTATAATCAGTATTGTGACATCTTAGCTGTTCTCATGAGACTTCCAATGTGTCACTCCTGCAGTGGGGCTACATCTTTGACCTAGTATGTTTTTGGCTTTTTCTGTTGACAAAAGGCACAGCCTGATTTACCACCACCTGAATCCTAACATGACAGGGTACAATATCACCTACCACTGGTCTTTACTTTGCACTGAGCTGAGTAACAGAGTGAGATAAAGGTTTGTGAAGAATCTTATTCCTTCTCCTCAAGAAGCTGCTGCTCATGGTGATGAAGAAAGAGATGGGAGCTCTTGAGGACCACTTAGACAAATGCCTAAGAAAAAAAGCATGTTGAATACAATAGCTTTGGTGAAATCTTTCACTTCTTACTACAATAGCAATTCCTTGTTCTGAAAATAAATGCATATACTTTCATCTGAATCATTTCTCCTTATATATTTTTGACACATTACAGGGCATTTAGACATTGCAGACTTCTGAAAATAGTGCACAAATTATGAAATCAAGATTGTCAATAACAGGTGGATTTATATGCATCATACAAATTATGAGGTCATGATATCAGGAGCATCTGAGAATAAAGCTTTTAAAATGTCTACTGCCTTCATATGAGAAATGCGAAGATCTTTGGAAATAGGGATTATAGGGCAGACCTTTACCACATGCTATGTGCTATTCCAACTACTATACAGCACTCATCCTCTCAAGACGTGTACAAGGTTTAGTGATGTCCTACTGTCAAACATAGCAGACTAAGTGGTGTTCTACACAGCATTCACTTGGAGACATTTCCTGTCCACAGGCGGTGATGCTGAAATTGTTTTAGGTGGCTCCACAGATTTCAGGGAAGGAGAAAATAGCCAGCCAAAGACTAATACTAGGAACAGAGGACTTTTCTCTGAGGTCAGGAGGAGACTGATCTTTTACACAGTCTGATAACGATAGGACAAGAGGGAACGGCTTTAAACCAGAAGAGGGGAGATTTAGTCTGGGTGTTTGGAGGAAATTCTTTGTTCAGGGTGATGAGGCAGCGGCAGAGCTGCCAAGAGATGCTGTGGGTGCCCCACCCCTGGAGCTGTTCAAGTCCAGGTTGAATGCGGCCCTGGGCAGCCTGAACTGGTGGGTTGCAGCCCTGCTCATGGCTACCACACCTAGCACTTAGGCAAAAATTTCAAGAAGCACAGAGTGGTGGATGCCCTCACATAACTCGATCCCATTCTCCTTGTGTCCCATGACAAGAATTTTCCAACTTTTGCAGTCAGTGCTGCATTTCCTGGGGACTGTGGAGATAGGGTTCTGTCCTGTCCACTAAGTGCAATAGGTGCTGGTAGAAGACAGAGGGTGGGATGTTGTTAAACCCACCTATTTCTTCAGGAAGTATTTATGGGGTATGTTTTCCTACAAACATTTTTTTTATTGCTGTGAAGTGGAAATGGTCAGAGTTGCACGATACAGTCAGAATGTGCCATTGGCTTTGTTGCTGATCTCTTGAACTGCTGTGTCTCCCCTTTGGCTGTTACAGATGCCAAAGTGTGACTGAGGTGTTGTATTTGGGTTCCACTCCCCTCCAGTACCCATTCTGCTTGTTTTGCAGTGCTGAGGAGTTATCTGTTAGTTAAAGAAGCCAAGAATACTTCACTTAGTAATCTCCACCTCTACTGTTACTTGCAAAGACCACACAAAAGACTCTGTGTTCGGACAACAACTCCAGGGCACTCCTAGAAGACTACTCTATAAGATAAAACATTATGTTTTCCTCTTACTGTCTGAGGCTATTCTCCTGTTTTGATATGCAATTTGGTGTTCATCTTTACTTTTTGTGAAATCGCTGTACATCTAATCTGCGGTCATTTTTGACAGGGGGTCACATTACATAAAACCTATAGATTTCAAATGAAACCTCACAATGGAAGGATACATGTTCATCCGCCTCTTCATTTTTTCCCTGGTAAGTTTTTCACAGCTGTTCTTGCTGCTGTTACAAATACCGTTGCTGTGGGATGTGTCCCGTTCAGCTTTGCCACCAATTATTTTTGACCTCTACAGCTACTGTTGCCACAACCCACTTTTGACTGCATACCCTCTAATTCAATCCAGTAGAAATTAACGTATTTTAGAATTTGGAAATAACAAATTCATTGAAAATACAGTTTCAGACCCACTAGAAAACTCAAGTGCTTGCAAGATTTTCTCCCACTACCTGTGCAAAGCCTGAGCTTGCTAGCAGAAATGACTTGGTCCTCCTTGAATGTACTTTCATCATCAGCCTGCTAAAAAAATGAATGTCATCATCTGTTTGAATAATTGTCTTTCAGAGGAACAAAACTTGGAAAAGAGGAACTCCTGCACAGGATTGTAGTGCTGTCTTCAGCATCTTGTGCCTTGCAGTTTTTGGAAGAGTACTATTTGAGCATTCCAGAGGTCTGCCAGATTGTACTCAGTCTTAAGATGTATTATGAGTTTTAGATAATGACATTCTTGTGGTTTAAGCTATGTTTTGGTGCACAGAAGATGGTTTAACCTGTAAAGAGCCATAATCATTGATTATAATGTTGTTATTAGTTATTTTATTTTATAATTCCTTGGTAATTTTACACCACTAGTTGAACCTTTACCAGGAAAGCAGTGCCCTTTTAATAGGTAGGTTGCTTTTGTTCTGGCATGTATCTTTCAAAAAAAAAAAAAAGAAAAAGAAAAAGAAAAAGAAAAAGAAAAAGAAAAAGAAAGGAAATTGCTATCTGCTGGGTGAGAATAATGAAAAGCAGGTATAAAAATCTCTGTCCCAGAAGAATTTGTAAAAATTTACAGCCTAGTTCCATACCACTCAAATTCTCTGTTAACATTTTTTGTCCTCATGACAAATGCATACACAAGCCCACTGACTGAATAAATCTGGTTGGTTTGCTCTCACTTACAAAGGAATTGGCTGTTTAGTTTGAATGGGGTCTACAAGCACCTGGCCCAAAGTACAAATGGAAAAAAAGCACTCTGACTGTTATTCATGAATCTTATTCTACATGTACACTTGCATGGAAATGAGTGTGAAACTACAGTCTCTAGTTTGCAGGTGGTAAACTAGACTGAATGAGTCTGATTAGAAAAATCTGTTTGCACATGGATACTATCTTCTGCCAATGAACACAGAGAGGAAGTAAAGAATGGACGTATCATTTGAATGAAGGTTGGTAGAACATTGCCTGATTGTAGCAATAGATTTCCTTTTGTGATTGGATGTTCCCTTTCTACACTGAAAACATTTATATTTTCTCCCTTGTTATATGGAAAAAAAATCTGAATAGGACGTGGCACAATATCCATGATTGTTCATATTGTTACTGAGGACAGACTCACAAACTCTACTGCCTCTTATGGCAAACAGGAAATACTATGAAAGACTTAAGAATGAAAGATATTTATAATACTTAGTAGTCATACTGTTTAAGCCACCAGCATTCTGACACAAAGCATGCAGCGCAGCTCCTGCTTTATCATGAATATAACTGAAAAAGATAAGCCAATTTTGCAATATTGCTGTGTTTTGACATGACCATGCAAAGTGTAAAACATCCATATTTTGACATCCAGCAGTGACAACACTCTGAATCTCACACATTATATTCCAGCTTTTCTCAAATGATTGCCACTTTACACAGTGTTATTTTACACATTTCTTCTGAAACAACAGAAAAAAGCTCCTTTTGAGAAAATCAAATAAATAAACAAATAAATAAATAAATAAATATTTTTTCCCCGCTATAGACTATGAAATAAATACAATGTGATAGATGTTATCTCATCATATAATAGATGTTATGTACTCAACTGTTTCATCTCTCACTCTCACTTGCAAGACCAGATCAAAGTATGCTATACATTTCCTCATAGATGGAGATTTTTCCATCTCCTCTTAGCATAAACTCTCTTCTTTCCCTGATATTTTTCCCTATTTCCCTATTTCCTTAGTTTCAAGTACCTCCACTTATAGTTGCCCTATCTCTGTTCTCTATGTACGCTCTCTCATTATGTTTTCCATGCAGATCTTTCTCCTCAGTGGCATTTGTTTTCACTAAATAGCTGCTGTATTCCTTTCCAGCTACCTACAGATAGTGACACAGACAGGCTGGAGAGCAGAAGAAACAGTGACCAAGGCCAGCTTCCATGTCAAGTAGAGAAACAGCCACTTTAATGTTAATGGCAGTGATGCTTGTGAGGTGTCATGGACTCTTCTAGTCCATCTACATCATAATGAGATAGAATTTTTCTCCTTATATCTGATCCAGATAAGATACTTTCCTTCCTGGCCATAGCAAAAGCAGCTTGGTCTGCATAGCCTTTTACATGCTGGCAATAAAGTCTTGGATGTCTGGATGCAGGTGAACATGTCCAAGTAATGTGATTTTCAGATTCACCACATATTACTCTGAAAAAAACACTGGAACCTACATGTCACTACTTTGTGACCTTAAGGTAAAACACAATTAGAAGAATTTCATTACTACATTTTAAATATGCACAGGGGGCAAGCAAAATAAGCAAGGGAGCCACAGACTCAGCAGATGGATCATATTTCAACTTTTCTCCTTGGATAGTCTTCAAAAACCAAACCCTGCTGTGCCCACATACATTTTGCTTCATAGCTGCTGTGCTCCTGTCACCTCTGCAGCATTTTTCTGTCTCTGAAATGCAACTGGCTCACAGGAGAATGAAAAAAGACCCATGGGAAAAGAGAGTTGGTCAGCCCATGTGCACTACTGCTCCTGTACAAAGCAGGCACACCTCTTTTGTCTAATCACTGGTAACACTCAGAACAACTCTGCCTTCAGGCCATACACTAAATCACAACAGAATAGACTATTTAATAGCACAGTGCTGTCATACAGGATCTGGTCGATTTCAATATTAAATAGCTAAATATCAGAGGGATGCTGGGTGGGGATAGACAACTCAAAGTGGGAGACAGCAGCCTCTCTAGCCCAATGCCCATGATGGTCTGTGAAGTAATACAGAGACTACTAGGATTCACAGACATGAAAGTCAAGCTCATGTACTTGTAGCTCACAGCAGTGGGAAACACTGACAATCTGAATGGCATATCCACCACTGAAAGTACTTATGCTGCAAAATATATAATTCAGAGAGAGGCTAATAATGTTCTTACTGACATCCAAGTGATTTCCTCTGATTCTTCATTATTTGCACTTCTGTACTTTGCAGATTTTGTATGATTGTGAAACAGTTGTGAAGAAGCAGAAGAAGCAAGCTGGAGCAGAGCAGTGTGCCACAGGTTTTCCAGAACCAGCCTCTTCAAATGAGTGATGAGTTTGCTACAAATTACCTGATCTGAAAGCCATCTGTAAAGTCGAAAGAAGCCACTTTCTCACCTGGATTTAAATATTATGCTATTTAGTTCAGCAGTATAGTGGTTAATACCCTTATCCATGTGAATAAGCTCTGCTCTTAGCCTTCTAGTAACACAGAAGTGGAATAAATACAATGAAAACATGGACAAAATAACAAAATAATTTATCCCCATAATACAAATTCCCTGCTATTATAGTTCTTTCTTTAATCACCAGATCTTGCTGAGCAGAATAGTAACATCTCATTTGTACAACTGTAATAAAAATAAAACATAATTCAAAATCCCAGCAATTGCCATGTCCCATTAGTTATCCTCAGGATGGGGCAGGAGGAGGACTACCCCTGGTGCTCAGGGGTAGTCTAGGCTGTTAGCTAGACCCTGCAGCGTGTGCCATGTTCTGTGAAAGCTAAGACTCTCATTTAGATGTACAAGTTGATTTGCTTTGAAAAACCTGGTTCTGACTATGTATTCACTATGTAATCGCAGAGCACTTAAGATCCAGGAAAAGCTGTGGTGCATTTCTCTGCTGAAGCATATACTTGCTCAGTTATCCATTCAGTCTCTTACATACTAAGGAAACAGACACTGATAAGAAAAAAAAACTACAAGCAAAGAGTACTGGGCAAGGAAAGTGTTGTCTTGATACTGTTCTGAAATAGTCTTTTGCTTGTGCTTTTCTGTAGCTCCTATTCAACCTTCTTATATGAAGTCAAATTCACCTCTGCATGAAGAGCAGAAGATCATGTTGAGGAATGTGTCCAGCACTACCACAGCCTGTCCCACTGGCTCTCGTGCTTTTCCATGGCATGGAGACAGAGAGTGGCTCATGCTGCTGTTAGCTGCCTCTGGTGTTTCTGACAAGGTTATGGCAGGTTTCTAACATTCCTGGGCAAGCCAGCACACAAAAACCCTGAAATGAAAGGAAACTTGAGAGCAGGAATGCAGGAGCTGACCTAAGAATTTTCCCATGGTTTTTGTTGCCAGGGAAAATCACTCTCCTTTCAGTGCGGGAGCAGATCAGATACTTGGCTTTATTGTGTGATGCAGCTTTGGGAATAACACAAGAGTAAACTCTTGAAATGTATCAAATAATACAACATGTTTCCTGTTTTGGTATTGTTTCAGGAAGTCCGGTAGCTACTCGGGCTTTCTTTTGTTGCTGTACTTTCAACTTTCATATTTTTTGTTCCATAGATTGGTTTCCCATTCTGTTATCCAGACATAGAATATCAAATCATTGTGCACTAATGCAAACATTTAAAAGCTGCCAAATTCTACTAAAGATTTAAAAACTCTGTGGATTTACAAAGTACAACACCATCCTGGAGTCCGACCTGGCAGAATGAAATAATGTCAACAGGTAGAATTTTAGTAACAAAAGATGAGGGGCAAAATGTTACTATTTTGAATATCTTCCATTGATAATATCATTGATGGCTCATTTTCTATGTTTATATTTTGATTCCATAAACCATATTTCTCAACTGTGTGTTTAGATAGATTCAGGGCATTCATAGGGTTATGGCATAGGCCAGTGTAATCATCCTGAGCAGAAGATCACTGTGCATTGGGGAGTTAATGATCCACAAGACAGTTGTCCTAGGTAGGCCCTAACTTCTGCTGTGCCAAAAAGAGTTTAAGTTTGGCTTTCATGCCTGTCTTCTTCTATGCATATCCCTTGGATACAGAACAGACTTATCTGGAGCTTGTAGCCAGCTTCCTCTCCATACTAATAACTGGTACTAGAGATCAGGTACTAGAAGTGCACCCCAGGGGTCAAGACATGGTCCAATCCTGTCCAGAACATTCATTAGTGACCTCAGCAAGTTTGCAGGTGACACAAACCTGGAGGGTCTGGCTGATACGCCACAAGGCCATGCTGCCATGGGGAAGAACCTGGAGAGGCTGAGAAAGTCTCCTCAGCACAAGGGAGGCCACACCTGAAGAAATGTGTCCAGTTATGCATTGCTGCGTATAAGAGACAGAAAGAGGTTGTGGATGAGTCCAATGAAAGGTCTAAAAGGTAGTGAAGTAGTAGCAGAATCTTTCCATCAAGAAAGGGCTGAGAGAAGTGGGACTGCTCAGTGTGGAGAAGAGAAAGTTCAAACAGAATCTCACCAGTGTATATGAACATGTGAAGGTAGTGTAGAGAGGATGGAGCCAGGCTCTTTTCAGTGGTGCCCAGTGACAGAATGAGAGGCAATGGATCCAAGCAGGAGCACAACATTTTCCCTCTAGTTTAGATGAGGTGCTAAGGGATTTGATTTAGTAGTTGGGTAGGGATAGTGATAGGAGGATGGTTGGACTAGATGATCTTGTAGGTCCTTTCCAACCTTATGAACCTATGAACCTCTAAACATCAGGCAGCACTTCTGTGCTGTGCAGGTGATGGAATATAGGCACACGTTGCCCAGAGAGGGTTTTGGAGTCTCCTCCTAGGAGATACTCATAAATCATCTAGGCATGATCCTGCACAATCCACTGCAGATGCTGGATGAGGTAACCACCAGAGAAAGATCCTCTGTTCCTAGTGTTAATATTTGCCTGGCAATTTTCCCCTTCTCTGAAACGTGTTGCGCCACCTAATACAGTTTCAGCATCACCTCCTGGGGACAGCTGTAAGGAAATCTTATCAATGTAGACAAATATGTGAAATGAGGGATATAAAGAGGACGGAACCAGCCTCTTTTCAGTAGTTCTCAGTGACAGAATGAGAAGCAATGGGTACAAACTGGAACACAGGCACAAGTTTCTCAGGAAAATTTTAGAGTCTCCTCCAAAAAAGTCGTCTCAACATGGTCCTGGACATCCCGCTGCAGCTGCTTCTACTTGAGCAGCAAGGTTGGACTAGGTGACGTGCAGAGTTTCCTGCCAACCCTAAACATTCTGTACACACTTTCTGTCCTCCACAAATCTCTGCTTTTTACAGCAGTTCTGAGTCTCTCATGCCATGGTCATTTATTGGAAGCCACTCTGAATCACAGAGTCCTTACATGTTTCTAAATGTATTTGCAAGCCTCCCTAAAACTTAAGGAAAAAAGGTCAGAATCTACTTAGCAGAGAAATATATATGAAGAGATAAAAATCTGCAGTGTTTTTTTTTCCTGTGAAAGAGAATTTAAAATAGCCAGTTATGTCTAGTTTACATAATTAGTTCATTTCCTGGAAATTTTTAAATCCTACCTTAGGATGTGTCTGGGCAAGTATAGTTTGGTGTGAGGTTATAATGTGCCAGACTTTGTCCTTGTCTAACCACTGACATCCAAACCAAGGAGAATTGAAGTCCAAAAAATAAATTTGGTCTGTACACTTTCTGGTTCTATTGTTTATCCTACTTTTCTTAAAACTGTCATTTTCTATCTTCATTGTTTCCAGTTTTGCTCACGCAGAAAGCTGCTACAGAATTTCATAGCAAGAAGTGTATATAGTACACAAGTTTTATCCCAAGAAAAGAAGTTCTACAGTGAATGAGTGCATAATATTCTACTTTAGATACTAAGGGTTAAATCAAATCAATGGCATGTATTCTGATAGATTGTAAAATAATATCACTAGATCTGCACAACTGTTCATAAGTTCATAAGTTCATAAGTTCATAAGGTTGGAAAGGACCTATAAGATCATCTAGTCCAACCATAATATGTCAGTGCAAACTGGATCTTTTTTACTCTTTCGTATTTTTTTTATATATGAGAACTAGTCTGATGTTCCTGTATCAAATCAGACATAGCCATTATCTGCAGGTGATTGTTCACACTTTCACAGGCGTGAATAGAAACAAGATTTATCTCAGCTGACCAAATTAGCCTACTAAGATAAAATCATTTTGTTTACTTGGGGCCAGCCCGCAGGCCACTGAATTAACAGAGAACCTGTCAATTCACATCAGTGGATACCAATTCTGGCCCTCTATTTGATTGATTACTGGTATTTGACTTCACAATTACAAGTATTTGATTTCACAATCAGTAATCTGTTAACTAAGCTCTGTGTGGATTTGCGAAACTTCTTGCAGGGCTTCAGTCAAATGGAGCCTTGATCCCTAAATTGTTAGGTTTAAAGCCACATACTATTAAGGGATTAAAAAGCCCTGTTCCCAAGTGAAGTAATCTATTTTCAGCATACTATTGATATTACATTCACAGTGTGGCTTAGTTAAAAAAATAAAAATAAAAACCTTATCTTGTGGTAGTTCCTGCACAATACAGTTTACAGAGCTGAGACTATATACATATTTTGACAACACTATTGCAGTATAACAGCCTTCTGTAACAGCAGCCATCACATTATTCCTATAAAAGGATCTTTGTTCATTACTATCACAAAACTCTCCATGGAAAATAAATAGATGTTTGCATTACTTGATGACCTCATTGGAAAGTATGGAAGGTTCTACAACACAAGCACGAATGACCAACATCTAGAAAAAATATTGGTGGAGAGTAAAACAATGGACAAACATACAGCTGTAATGTATAAAGAGGGACAGAAGGGAGACTAAAACAGAGATGGAGTGTATGTTGTGAGGTGCTGCCTCAACCCATGAAGTATGAGTTTTTCAGATTCATAAATTCAAACCGTAGAATTTCAGTTCAGTTGTGTTTTGACATTTTATCAGAAACACACTTCTCACCTTCCCACATATTGTAGTAACTTTCAAGGTCTTCAGCTATACATGTGTGTGTACACTCATGTCAACACTCACAAACATACATCCATGGGCCAAGATACAGAGATCTGCATGGATCTCTTTATCTTGTATTCTTTAAAGCAAAACCCTTAACATCATGATACTGTCTATTCTCTGTAGCTCATAGGTTTCATACTAGAACACAGACTCAGAAAAAGAAGGACATAGTCCTGAGTGAGAGGATACTACTAGAAAAGAAATACCATTTCTGGTATCATTTTCAAATACATTTTCTGAAATCCCTTTCCTCTACAGCCTGCATTTTGAAAGTTTTTAGCTGTTAAGACATAAATGAAAACATTCCATAGAACAGCTTGAAGTACTGAACTTATAGCTAGTGAAAATGACATAACTTGCATTAAATATAATAGGAGTCCATCCATGGTTTTCTGCTCTGCATTATTGTTAGAAGTTCATCTTACTGCTATAAATATACAGTGCAACATTGATTTAAGAACATACAACTGTTCTCCAGGAGACTGGTTTAGCTTCAGAGAAAGATGTTGCACAAATAAGGAGATAGATTATCTGGACTCTTCTCTGTTAATTATATTGACATCTTACCTTGCAAGTGCGATTCTTTTAACAGTACATCGGGTTTGATGCATACATTGGCAATCATCCCCATTTTCAAAGGCATGTTTATAGACTAGCAGAACAAGCTGCTTAATTCTCAACTACATTTTTCTAAAATTGTTAGAGAACAACCAATTTTTAATTCTGTGCCAAGTATTTTAATTAGCAACACTTTTGCAACTAACATGACTACAAAATTCTTGGGTGTGAAATTGGCAGATACTTTGTGCGACTCAGCATGAAAATTTCCTTTGAGTTATATGTCTTCTAAAATGATCTTAAAAGACTGTTTCATAGAAAAAAATAGAATCATAGAGTCATTGAATCACAGAATGGAGTTGGTTGGAAGGAAACTCAAGGATCATCAAGTTTCACCCCCTGCCCCCCACCACAGGCAGGGTTGCCAACAGCCAAATCTCTAGATCAAGTTGTCCAGGGCCCCATCCAATCTGGCCTTAAACACCTCTGGGGATGAGGCATCTGCAACCTCCCTGGGCAGCCTGTTCCAGCACCTCACCATTCTCTCAGTGAAAAATTTCCCCCTGACATCCAATCTAAGTCTCCCTTCTACTTGTCAGAAACCATTCCCCCTTATCCTATCACTATCTGTTCAAAATCTTGCAAAGGTGTGTGGCGAAAGAGTAGGAACAACGTTTTTCAAACTATTACTACCTAATTCAGTTCCCTTCAGTTTAAGAAGCAACTGAATAATTCAACACATCAGGACATCCTGACTCTGTATATTACCCACCAGTCATCTACAAAAACAATTTGGCATCTGTATAAGGTGATAGTATTGAAGTCATTTACTTTAGTCTGAGAAGGCACAAGGACTGTCATTGTAAGTGGTTTGAACCATTAATTCAATATTTTTAGGTGGTTTAGGGAACATTATTGCTACACATTGTATTAGATGACTCCTGTGAGTGAGAGAGATATTGTGGCAAAACTAGGTCAGAGAACGTGTTAGGTGCACGACTCTAACTGTAGAAAAAACGAAGACTAAATTACAACAATCTGGTTAGTAATATGTAATTTCAAGTGTCACTGAGTTTTGTCCTACAGGTCCAGGAAATAAGAATATGAGAAGATAACAAACGCCTTGCACTTATCTACTGTATATCTTTCACAAGTCTCAAGGTCTTTACATGGGAGGCCAATTTGACTTGCATATAAAGATTGTACACCGAGATCTTAGCATTGGATACACATTTTTTTCCAAACTTCTCCACTGTGAGACATGCAAAATGTCCATGAAAGGCTTTGTTAAGGAAACAGAATGCAGTCATTTTTTCTTAAATAAACTCATGAGTAAATTCTCCAGTGTGGATTTACTTATCAAGTGGATGCCATTACAGTGTTAAAGTTGGAAGTGGTAGCTGCCTTGCCTCCCCTTGTCTTGCCTCCCCTCTCCAATTGCTTGAAGATTTACAGAGGTTAACATTAAACCTCTGGCTTTGAAATTAAAAAAGAAATAATTAAAACCACAAGATCTTATATGTCTCAGCAGATAAGGTTAGGCTGACCTGCCCCACTTTCTTACAGTGATTCTGGATGGAATTTCTTCTTTGGTTTTTCTTTCCAAGAGGCATTATTTTATACTACAGAAAAATGGATAGCAGCAAAAATTTAAACAAGGATCATAAAGCACAGAAGGCCCCATTGAGGAGATCCTCTTCTGTCATATTTTGGAGAGCAGACCATGTTGGGCTAGAGCTTTAGCCCACTCATAACAGATAACTTCACTGGCAGTAGTCTCACTTATGTCAGCTGATATCATCTGCTGTCTTTTTGGACAGCAGAGTACACAAAAGCTAGTGCCAGAAATGTTTCAAGCACTGAATTTAACGATGGACTCAAAATACACTACTGATTCTCACAGAGATGTGCAACTCAGACCCATTTCTTCTTTATAACATTTCACCAAAAAAATCATTAAAGTTAAATAAAAATAATCCACTACTATGTACAGTAACTGACTTGCACCCAAAAGAGTTAAAGGAGTATACACTGTGACTGATTATCCTCAGAAAAAAACAACACACAGATGGGAATAGAAGAAGGGAGGTTAAGCGAGACCAAATAGAAAAACAGATGGATCCTTCCTAGATAGGGCCCCTGCAGTGTGGATCAACTCTGGGAGAGTAGGAGGGACTTCCACTGCAGTACAAGGAGTGATGCTAAACCATAGATAGGTTTCATTTAATCTAGGTCTTCTTGAGGAGGCTCTTTCCCACAGCTGTTTTAGATATCTATATCAGGACATTTCTCTACTTGGAATTTACAATAGTGTAGTTAAGCTCTACATAGGTTAGAAAAAAATGAAACAAAACAAGAAAACAACCATGAGGGCTGGGGAAGAGACAAAGGGCAAAAGGCACAACAGGCACTCAGGTTCTTGAGGGAATCTGCTTTCTCTTGTGGTCCATGATTTTTCTCTCAGGATTTTGTTGCCTGAGAAATAATGGTCTGACTCACAGGGGATCTGATCCACATCTATAAGTATGTAATGAGTGAGAGGCAAAGGGATGAGGCCTGGATGCTTCTCTGCAGTGTGTGGTGATAGAACAAGGGGAAATGGTCACAAACTGAGGCACAGGAAGTTCTGCACAAATGTGTGTGGGAACTTCTTCACAGTGCAGTGATGGAGCACTGGCACAGCTGCACAGAGAGGTGGTGTGGAGTCTACTTCTCTGGTAACGTTCAAGACCTGCCTGGACGCCTACCTGTGCAACCTGCTTTGGCAGGGGGTTGGACTTAATGATCTCTAGAGGTTCCTTCCAACCCCTACAGTTCTGTGATTCAGTGATTCTGTCTGACATAATTTTTTGCACCTCCACAGGGAAGGGTGCAGTGGATGTGTGATTACGGAGGCACTGCCAACAACGCACCAATCAATGCCAACTAAAGTTGTGCCAGGCAGATTGCTGGCAGTGATCCAATGCTAACAAGCTTTTCAGAGCTGAGATATGAAATAACTTCTTGTATATACCAGGGTAAAATAACAGCATGCTTTCAACAAATGACATTCACATTAAGATATTAACAGTGTCATTTTACAGTAACAGAAGTGATCTATGCTGTGCTGCTCCTATAGGTGTGGGTCAGTGGTCAGGATCCCCTCGTGCAGGCTGCACAGGCATTGGGGATGGAATTGTGCTGATCACCTTTAAGCACTGCAGGAGGCTGGCATCTCCACCAAGCTATCTTCCACTCAGCCATGGTTTCCCTAGGTAGACACGCTTACCTTAACACCCAGTGATTTCCCTCTTTCCACTAAGAGTAAGATAGACCAGAAATCTCTGATAAGGAGTCCTCTCCTTCCCAAAACAGTTTCTTACCCTCCTTCAGCTCTGAGTAGACAGACTTTGGTGCTGAGTGAGAACAGCCTCTTTCCAGAAAACTCTTGAGAGTATTCCCTGCCCTGCCTGGCTCATACCAGGGGACAGCCTGACATCCCTCTGGACAGGACAGCCCAGGCCTATAAACAAGGGTTAACAGGCTGGAAATAGCCAAAGAAAATAAAACAAAACAAAAAATGCTTTCCGAGCATCTAATGTCATAATTCAAGTTTGAAAATAAATAAATAAACAATAAATTTTAAAAAGTCTTGAAATAAAATAAGGTTATAAGGATGGGATCTAATCCAAATAGGTTACAGGTAGACATGTTCTTGCACTGTGCTAATGTGTATTTTCAATTTGTGGCAGCTTTTGTTTATGGCAACTTAAAGTGCTGTAATGAAAACAGGAGATAACAGGAGAGAGACTATTGCAACATATATCAGTAAGGAAACAAGAGGAAACCTTATGCTTATTACTTAAATATACAATAAGCTGAAGTTCTAATATCAAGAGAACTTTGAATGAGTAGTTTACATTTATTTCTTCCCTTATTTAGGGAAGGAAAATACTTCTGTTTCCTTTATTTCTCTTCTGCCCAGTGCATGTTCCATTAACAAGCATTGCTTATTTCCACTGGTCAACATTTTGCTCAGAGTCCTGATGATCCTTCTGCATTTATGGCTCTGTTTTGTCCCATTGCAGGTCAACCTTTTACCTGTGGTGAAATGTCTGATGTCCTTCTAGAACTGGAGCCTCCCACAAGAGCGACATCTGGTGGCATCAGCTGTGCTGTGTGATACATTGCTGCAGAACCATGCATCAGGTCTAAACCCAAACTAGTCTCCAAAGCTTGACTTAGGCTTGGATAGAGGCAGAGTACACATGGCCCCTGATTGCAAAGTTTTAGCAGGCACTGTCAGGTCTTCTGCTATTTGTGCTTTCTTTTGAGGTATTTTGGTTAATGCTATTTATCTGAAGCTTTGTAGCCACTAAAATTTTTCTTCATTTTCTCTTTCTTGCTTTTATTTCTCTCCCTTTCTCTTTTCTTCCTTTTACATCTTCATTTTTGAGTGGCAACATGCAAAAAAAAAAAAAAAAAGAAAAAGAAAAAAAGGAAATTGAAATCAGAAAATGGAATGCAAAGAAAGAGAGCACCTACAGAAAAAAAAACATACTAAAAATGTCTGAGGTGTTCACTATTCGAAGTTTCTTTTAAATGATAATGATTCTGAGAAAAAAAAATAATACTTTAAGATATGGAGTTCCGTGTTTTAATGACTATTTTTTCCAATAGATTCTCCGTATAATGACAATTATATTTCAATGTCTGACCTTGCTCTCTGCCAGGCCTCTAGACATAAACCTAAATAGCATTTTCTGATCGAGATTCTCAACTGATATATATTTATAAAGGTTTTGAAATTACAAGTGCATCAAAACATGAGAGTATACAGTTACAGACATCTGATTCTGACTTTTTTCTCACCAAGATAGAATATGTAGGACAGGATCTTTAAATGGCATCTTGAACAGAGAAAAATTAATTTGTTAAAGGTAAACATGGAATAAAACTGAATCAAAATTTGATTATCAAAATTCGATTGCTGGTCCATTCACTGCAGCATATTTTATGTATGTTTTCTCTTGCATTAACAAATTTAACCCAGAGAGATACTTGCTGGGATACCATTAGGACAAATCTACTTCTGCATAAGGTTAATGAAAGATTGCAATCAACTTTACCATTTTGGTAATTTGGCCTTTTTGTTGATTTACTCCGTGTTCCCCTCTGTGGAATTACTCCAAATGTAATTAGGAGGTCGGTGTTGATATGTGCATGCATTTGAGGCAGCAGAATTTTGGCAAAGTGTCAAGAAAAGTCCAGTATTAACTCTGTGCACAGAACACAGAGATTGACGTGGCCAATGTAATAGCAGAGCCATTATATTGAAGCCATGTTCTCTCGATGTGCTATGTATATGCCCTCAGTTCAGAAGGCAGATCACATTCAGTACAGATCTGATTAAATGAGAATCTGTAAGCCAGAAAACCAGCACATGAACGACTGAACTTTTCAGTTGCTACAGCATGACAAATCCTGAGAGGCTCATGTGCAGAGAGGTCTTTTCCACAGAATATCTGAAAAATGTTGCTTCTTTATTTGTATTTTCATTTTGAAACATTTATTATTTTGCCAAGGTGACAGAAAACACTTGTTTGATTATTTTTTTCCCCTTGTTTCCTTAGGTTGGTATCTTCAAGCATATCTGACTTGGAAAGTTTAAGCTGTCTTGTTTTTCTCATATGTCAGAGAACAACAAACAGCACAGAAAGAAATCTGACCTATTCTTAGGTACATTCTGCAACAGAATTTTTATGTCACTTTTATGCCTATTTTATGAAAATGTTATTAAACTGCCACCGTTTTTAAATTTGTGGCAGTGGCAAAACAAGACACAAATAGCCATAATTCCAGCTATAAACTGCCTTTCTGCAGTCAAAATCAGACACCACGGCTCTATCCCATATCCATGTACTTGTGGTGCACATAGCCAGCTGCTCTTGTCATGATGTCAGGGATCATGTACAGCATTTCATAAGAAGTGCAAGGAGGCATTAAGGTTGCTTTTGCATCATGCATGTCACATTGTATGATTGCACAGAGATAGAGGGAAACTCCATTCCCACCCTGTAACATTCTAAATTTTCCAAATTTGTTCATAATTTTCTGGAGAAATATCAAAAGGATCTCAAAGACCATCCAGTCCACACCCCCTGAATTAGGCAAGGCTGCTGCCCACTAGCTGAGGCTGCCCAGGGACCCATCCAGCCTGGCCTTGAGCACCTCCAGGGATGGGACACACACAGACTCTCTGGATAGGCTGTGCCAGGGCTTCATCGCCATCCAAGTAAAACCCTTTCTCCCAACTACTTTTAGTTTAATGCCATTCTCCCTTGCCCTATAATTATCAGACCATGTGAAAAGTCAATCCTTCTTCTGTTTATAAACTCCTATCAAGAACTGGAAGGCCATGATGTCTATCTAGAGTCTTCTCCAGTCTGAACAAGCCTGTTTTCTCCTAATTCACACTTTACTGACATTGATGGAAGCTTTTTCCAGTATTCTGATATGTTTGAAGACTTCATCGCTCCATTTGTGTGGTGGAAAGTTACTTTGGATTGAAATGTGTTAGTAGTCTGTAATGACACTAAGAAGTGTAATTACACTGAGAAGTGCTGGCTTGCTATGATCCCAGCAAGAAAAGCACTTAGAGTCTGTAAGGTTTCATTTAAAGTGCTGTTTATTAGAGCCAACATAAGAAAAGAATAGCAAGGACAGTCTTCCATCCCTCTAGATACTTGGAACCCTGAATGGCTTTACATCAAACAGGATACTGACTCATGCAGAGCCTGCTGTGCAGGGAGACATGCAGAAATTCTCCCTTTTGGTCCCTCTAGCTCTTATAAAATTTTTGTACAAGTAAACAGCTATATCACTGCTATAGTAACAATAAAAACAATGTTCTCTTAAGACCTTTATGAGTAAAGAAAAGACCCCACGGGTGCAATTACTAGTACAGAGTGCGAGCTGTCTGCAGGCTCCTCTGTTACTAGGAACTGGAAGAGATTCAGCCCATTCCAAGGGTTCTGTGCAGTTCAACACAGGGTTGCACTGCATGGGCATCACAGCACAGGGCAGACCCAGGCATATTCAGGTGGTCCCTCCTGGTCAGGATCATTCCCACGTATTTCTTACAAGGACCATGCCATCCACCCTGGTGATGAAGTTCTAGGGGAAACACGGCACAGAAAAGAATATACATAGGATAGCATCTCTCATGGAGGACAACATTGTGTGCCTCATTTTCTGAATGATGGGCAAGAAGTTCAAGGAAACAGCATTATATATTCTTCTTTACCCAGGAGTTCCAGAAGAGCTTCCAGAATCAAGATTTTTCTTTGCATTTTATGTTCAGTACTTTGGGCATTGACCATATGTACATTCCTCTGGAAGATGAAGGTCTTTGTTTGCCAAAACAGATAATATGCAGAGATCTTAGAGCAAATATGCACATTTTGTGTCACTTTGTTTGTGGGACTTGTTTCTATGCCTGTGTTGATTCTTCACATTAGACTCTGCTGTGGTTAAACCAACACAGACAAAAAAGTGGAAGGACATTTCAACTTGTTCTCTAGATTCTGATTTGCACAAGTATATTTTGGAAGTGAACAAAGCAAACAACATAGAAAGCTGTATGGAGGAAAGAACATAGATGCATGGGTAGCAAAGGTTTTCACTGATTTAATAAACTACACGATTGATGTTGACACCTATCATTCAGTAACATGTGAATGACACCAGAAAGTCTTCATATGCTTTCACTTTTTCAGGAAGTCAAATATTTTCTTTTATATCAGCCATCCCTCCCAAAGAATGTCCCTCCTTTGGCCTTCAAACTAAAAAATCAGTAGCAGCCTATGACATAGAGGAAACAGACACATCAGGAGGGATATTTTGCTTTTTTATGCAAAACTCTGCTGAAGAACTGATCTCTTTCCAGGTTTCACCTTCTGCTTTGAGAAGGTTCACAGTGGAGGGCAAGCTCAGCTGCTATCTTTGTTGTAAGGTGTTCTGTTTGCTTTGACATGAAAAGTAATTAACATCAGATGTCTGTAATGGCAGATTCCTGTGAAAAAAACCCTTTGTTAAAAGTACATGCACAGAATATTGCAACACACACTCTGAGGACACAGTGATTGCTAATAATATACAAATACACATGTATAAAAATATACAAAGTGTGTCTCACAGTACCTTCCCGTGCTGTACTAAGATTTCTGCATTGAAGTGAGGTACAGTGAACCAAGGAGTTTATTATGAAGCTAAGTGCCAAGACTCACAATTAGTCTTCAGATGGTGTGATATTTTTAGATCCCTTGTCAAGAAGAGAAAAGAACGGCACCAAATACCTCCTTGATTTTTAGACAAGAACCCTAATGTCTGCAACTCAATGCTCTTCAAACATACCAATGTTCTGTTTACTGCAGCAGAAGCTCTCTGAGGAGTCACAGGACTGAGGAGAGTATTTATGACCCAGATGAAGCAGTACCATCCTGAGTGACAGCAATATCTGATTCTCCAGTGCTTCCTTGTGAGTGGAATTTGCAAAAATTGTAACACGCAGACACCCAAGAGAGTTCCCATAAACAGGTAATTTATGAATTAAAAAAATATGAAAAAGATAAAAAAAGGAATCTGGAAATATCTTCAGCAAAGAACATTCCATGTGGATAAGAGTGAACTGATTTTTATTACCTTAGAAAAAATATTATTGGTATAGTGAAAGAGAATGGCTGCTGCACTTCTCAGTTCATTCCTCAGAGCAGAAAAGATGGTCATGCAATGACAGATGAGTCTTTAACTAGCCTACAATAACACCCTGGCAGGGTGCAGGGTTACTGTCCCTCCTCTCTTGCAAATCCATCCTATTTATTGCTGGTCTCTGTGTCTGCAGTGTTTGTTTGTTTGTTTGTGGTTTTTTTCCAGTTCATTATTATTATTATTATTAAATGTATTTATTTCTATTTTATTATCATCATTCATAACTATAAATATCATTACTTTAAACTATTTTTATTGATTTATTTTTAATATTTATTTATTTATTTTTATTTTTTGTGCCATGGTCTCTACTAGACGGAGGGCTTGCATTAAAAAGGCTGTGGCGACCCAGACAGAAGGTCTGCCTAGAAGCGTGGCTACACAGGTCTCTGGTTGCAAGGAGTGCCAGAGCCTGCTGCGGCTGGAGGAGGGTGGCAAGCAGTTCTCCTGTGCAAGGTGTGAGCAGGTGGAAGATCTGCTTAGCATGGTGGCTGAACTGAAAGAGAAGGTTGAGAGACTGAGGGCCATCAGGGACTGTGAGCGGGAGATTGACTGGTGGAGTAGCTCCCTAGAGCGCCAGAGAGAAAGGCACTGGGGAGATCCCCCGCAATTGGTGTTGGACTCTCTGACCTGTCCCCGTAGGGCAGAAGGGGGATATCTGAGGGATAGGGAGGGCTGGCAGAGAGTCCCTACTCGGTACCGTGGGCAATCTCCCCCTCTGCCTACCTTGTGTCCCCAGGTCCCCCTAAGCAATAAGTCTGCAGCGTTGAACGTTGAAGAGGAGATAAGGGGGGAGGTGCAGAAAGATTCCCCCAGGAGGTCAATGGCAAGGCAGTCAACTCTGTGCATTGAGACTGCTGCTACCAAGAAAGAAAGAAAGGTGATCATAGTGGGCGGCTCCTTTCTCAAGGGAATTGAGGGCCCCATTTACTGGAATGGGGCTGGAACCAAGCCTCAGGGAAGTGTGCTGTCTCACCGGGGCCCGGGTCAGGGACATAGCTAGAAGACTCCTGGATTTGATACACCCCACTGACTACTACCCGTTACTCATAGTTCAGGCAGACTGCAATGAAATAACTATGAACTATGAAAAGACATTTCAGGGGATTAGGGCGATTAGTTCAAGGGGTGGGAGCACAAGTGGTGTTTGCTTCCATACCCTCTAGGGCGGTGAAGGACACAGAATGCGCTAGGAAAACACAGGTGATGAATAACTGGCTGAGAGGTTGGTGTAGAGACAGACACTTTAGGATTTTTGACCATGGGTCAGTTTACTCGGCTCCTGGCCTGTTATCTGTTGATGGAATGCACCTATCTCAAAGCGGGAAACGAATCCTAGCACAGGAGCTAGCTGGACTCAGTGAGAGAGCTTTAAACTAGCTGTGACGGGGGAAGGGGATAAAATAGGGCTCTCCAGTAAAGAGCCTAAGGAGGCTGTGCTGGAGAAAGGGGTGAGGCAGATATCTCAGCTGAAGTGCATCTATACCAATGCACGCAGCATGGGCAAGAAACAAGAAGAGCTTGAAGCCATTGTGAGGCAGGCTAACTATGACCTTGTGGCTATTACAGAAACATGGTGGGACCCCTCCCACGACTGGAGTACTGGGATTGATGGCTACAAGCTCTTCAGAAGGGATAGACAGGGAAAAAAGGGTGGTGGCATAGCCCTCTATATCAAAGAGTGTTTTGATGTTGAAGAGCTTGATGTTGGAAATGATAAAGTAGAGTGTCTATGGATAAGGATCAGGGGGTGGTCTGTAGGGGTGACATCGTGGTGGGGGTCTGTTATAGACCACCTAGTCAGGATGAAGAGATAGATGAGGTGTTCTACAAGCAACTTGTAGATGTTGCACAATGACCAGCACTTGTTGTCATGGGGGACTTCAACTTCCCTGACATATGCTGGAAATATAATACTGCGCAGAGGAAGCAGTCCATGAGATTTCTAGAGTGTGTGGATGATTGCATCCTGAAACAGTTGGTGCAAGATCCTACCAGGGGAGATGCCTTGCTAGACCTGCTCTTCACTAACAGGGAAGGACTAGTTGGAGATGTGAAGGTTGGAGATTGTCTTGGCCAGAGTGACCACGAAATGGTGGAGTTTGCTATTCTTGGTGATGTCAAGAGGGTGACTAGCAAAACTGCTACCTTGGACTTCCGGAGGGCAGACTTTGACCTGTTCAGGATGCTTGTTGCAAGGGTCCCTTGGGACTTGCTCCTGAGATGTAAAGAGGTTCAGGAAGCCTGGATGCTCCTCAAGATGGAAATCTTAAAGGCACAGGAGCAGGCTGTCCCGGAGTCCCGTAAGTCGAGTCGGAGGGGAAGAAGACCAGTGTGGATGAACCGGGAACTTCTGTTGAGATTCTGGGAGAAAAAGAGAGTCTATGTCCTCTGGAAGATGGAACAGGCTACTTGGGGAGACTACAGAGAACTGGCCAAGATTTGCAGGCAGGAAGTCAGGAATGCAAAACCCCAGCTCAAACTTAGACTGGCTACTGCTGTAAAGGAGAACAGAAAATCCTTTTACAAATATATTAACAGCAAGAGAAGAACTAAGGAGAACTTTTCTCCTTTACTTGATGGGGCAGAGAAAGTAACCACAGAGGATAAGGAAAAAGGCTGTGGTTCTCAGTGCCATCTTCACATCTGTCTTTAATAGACAGAGCAGTTATCCTCAGGGTACTTGCCCTGACCTGGAAGTCCGTGACAGAGCGCATAATACACCCCCTGTGACCCAAGCAGAGATGGTCAGAGACCTGCTCCTCCATCTGAACTGCCACAAGTCCATGGGACCAGAGGGGATCCACCCAAGGGTGCTGAGGAAGCTGGCAGAGGTGATTGCCAAGCCACTTTCTACCATTTATCAGCATTCCTGGTTATCTGGAGAGGTCCCACAAGATTGGAGGCTTGCCGATGTGACTCCCATCTACAAGAAAGGCCGTAAGGAAGACCCGGGGAACTACAGGCCTGTCAGCCTGACCTTGGTATCAAGGAAAGTTATGGAACAGATGATCTTGAGGGAGATCACACGGCACGTGCATGGCAACAAGGGGATCAGACCCAGCCAGCACGGGTTCACAAAGGGCAGGTCGTGCTTGTCCAACCTCATCTCCTTCTATGACTGGGTGACCAGACAGGTAGATGAGGGAAAGGCTGTTGATCTAGTCTACCTGGACTTCAGCAAGGTCTTCAACATGTTCTCCCACAGTATTCTCCTGAGGAAACTGGCAGCCTGTGGTGTGGACAGGTTCACTCTTCTCTGGGTGGAGAACTGGCTGGAGGGCCGTGCCCAGAGGGTAGTGGTTAATGGAGTTAAGTCCAGCTGGCGTCTTGTTACGAGTGGTGTCCCCCAAGGGTCGGTATTGGGGCCCATCTTGTTTAATATCTTTATTGATGACCTAGATGAGGGGATTGAGTGTACCCTCAGTAAGTTTGCAGATGACACCAAGCTGGGAGGATGTGTCAATCTGCCTGAGGGTAGGGAGGCCCTTCAGAGGGATCTGGATAGGCTGAATAGCTGGGCTGAGCTCAATGGGATGAGGTTCAATAAGAACAAGTGCCGTGTCCTGCACTTTGGCCACAATAACCCCATGCAATGCTATAGGCTTGGGGCAGAATGGCTTGAAGAATGTATAGAGGAAAAGAACCTGGGGGTGATTGTTGATGCTTGGCTTAACATGAGCCAGCATTGTGCCCAGCTGGCCAAGAAGGCCAACAGCATCCTGGCCTGTATTAGAAATAGTGTAGCCAGCAGGAGCAGGGAGGTGATCATCCCCCTATACTCAGCTCTGGTACGGCCGCACCTTGAGTACTGTGTTCAGTTTTGGGCCCCTCACTACAAGAAGGACATTGAGGCCCTGGAGCGTGTTCAGAGAAGGGCAACAAAACTGGTGAGGGGTCTGGAGCACAAGTCTTCTGAGGAGCGGCTGAGGGAGCTGGGATTGTTTAGTCTGGAGAAGAGGAGGCTCAGAGGAGACCTTATTGCACTCTACCACTTCCTGAAGGGGGGTTGTGGTGAGGAGGGGGTGGGCCTCTTCTCCCTGCTAAATAACGACAGGACGAGAGGGAATGGCCACAAGTTGCGCCGGGGAAGATTTAGATTAGACCTGAGGAAACATTTTTTCTCTGAAAGAGTGGTCAGGCACTGGAATGGCCTGCCTAGGGAGGTGGTTGAGGCACCGTCCCTAGCGCTGTTCAAGAAGCGTTTAGATGAGGTGCTAAGGGATTTGATTTAGTAGTTCAGTGGGTAGGGATGGTGATAGGAGGATGGTTAGACTGGATGATCTTGTAGGTCCTTTCCAACCTAATGTATCTATGGATCTATGAATCGTTGCTATAACAACAGGTCTCTCCCTCTTAAGAACAAGGCAGCATGCCTTCCTTACTCCAGCATTGCATCTGGCTCACTTTGTTTCTTCACAGAAGTTCCAAGTGCATGTAGCAGATACAGTTGTCGTCAGTAGTTGAACCTTGTTAGGCAGAAAGAAGCACTCAGGGAATGAGGAAATAGGAGCACTGGTCCCATTGACTGTAACAGGGAGAGTATGCAAGGCAAAATGCCACAGGTCCAGGGTGCAAGAGAGCTCCTATTAATGTTATCAGCAAAGTAAGATAGAAATTTGACAAACAATATTTTCTCAAATATTCAAGATATATTAAAATAACTTATTTGTATGTTTAGCCATCCAGAATTAACTTTTGAAAGAATAGTCCAGTGAACAACCCAGTTATCAGATGTACATAGAAATAAACAGGGAATATTTATTTCTGAAGAAATCAAATAAAGCAGGAAAGCAACACTTCCTACAGGAAATCCAGAAAATGACACATAAATACATACACATAAAATGGATTAGAAGTATCCATTCCTGGGAAATAAATATGACATAATTTAAAATTCTCCTCGCTGTTGTCTGGTGGATGGTGAGCTTGATGGGCCCAGTTACATGGGATTGATTTCTCTTTTTTTTTTCTTTTTTTTTCAACAGTAACACACAAAATAAGGCAATGAGTCAAACAAATGACTCTGCAAACTCGTAACCACGTCCCTGTTCTGCAATTGCATAATCAGCATTCAAATCAAAAACCCACTGAGTAAGGATTACATTTGATTTAGATAAAAGTCATGCTGAGAAACACAGATCAAAAGCTATGCTGAAGGTGTTCTGGGTAGTAACTGAGTCATTGTTGGCATGTCCATTTTTACCCTGTTCCTAACTGTGCATTTGTTATTGCTTTAACAATGTTGCATGTAGTTTGAGGGCTGTAAGGTTCAGGGGATGGCTCTTGGAAAAAACCGGTTGACAAGACATTCAGATACTTTTGCTAGGAAGACATGAGAAAATGTTACAAACTCAAACAGTCTAACTTGAACTTCATAAAGCCACCTCTTCTCACATTTGCTCCTGCTGGAAGCAGAGGGACATGTAAATGAAGACAGCAGTTACTGAGTCAAGTATAAAAGATGACAAATTGTACCTGAAAGTTCATTTCTTTCTTAGCTTTCATACATTTAATAGAACACGAACATTTTGTCTCCAGTAGGTTTGGGAACATTTTATTCTCAATGTCATAATATTGTTCGGAATCTCCTCCAGATGAAGACATATCTTTTTGCTCCGTCATTAAGGCACACTGTGTCTGCATGCATTTGCACCTACACCAGTCTCTTTTTTAGCCACTTAGACTGGCTGCATAATATGATGTAGGAAAACAAAGGAAAGTGAATCATCTGAAACAGAGATCTTGCGCTGAAACTCAGCATGATCATGACTTAATATTCATTGGAAAAACATAATGGGCCAGATTCAACTACTGTCCTGGAATGAAAAAAACATGTCTTTTCCCAGCCCTATCTCTGGCTTTATATCATTGCAATTTTGGGTCATTAAAAATAAAGGAATAATGCATGTCTGTCAATCAGTTCTTAATGTAAGTTGAAATGGCTACTGTGTGTCCTATGCCCAGCTGAGACAACAACTGATTACTCACTGAAAAAAGTTTCTACCAATAGGACAGTGTCTTGAGAGACAGAAAGTGCTCAATTGGAAGACCAAGACTATGAATTATGAGTGAAAATCAGAGTGAATATAACAAGGTACAAGATCAGATCTGCATATAGGTACTTCTCACAGTGCTGCTTGAGTTTCTATTTGTAGGAACTTCTGAATCTTGTACATCGTCAATGAACTCTATCACCCTTTGTAAGAGCTGTGAGGGCAAAGTGGGTGTTGTGTGTCACTTTTTGTAGTAGTTAGTGAAAGGACAACTGCTTCTGACAAAACAACATTCTTTGCAATATTTTGCTATTACTGTGATTTAAAAAAACAACAAAACAAAAAGACTGTAAGTGCCAGTGAATTCTCAGGCTGATGAGATGGAGCTGGCCTTTGGGCCTTGTGGAAATGGATTTTACCATGCCTTTAAACTATTAAGACCCAGATCCTTGTAAAAAAAAAAAGGTCTGACACATAGATAGCTGAAGGCAACAAAAATATTTTAGTTTATTTCTAAAGTCCTTGGGTGAGGCCTTTCCTTCATGCCCCTTGCAGCTGAATCCTCAATGAAATCTGAAACTCATACTACAGAAAGGGTCGGCATTCAAACAACAAGTAAACAGTAGGATAATTATGTGCAGTGGAAGGAAAAATATCTTGGATGCCTGTGAATCAACCTAATAAAAGACCCAGCTTTCACCACTAGCCGAGACCTGCAATTGTAAACTGAAACACACCTCTGATATCATCAGATACAAGGAGATTTGTATAAAAATGGGTTACGCTTAGTCCAACTGAAGGCTATCAAAATTTATGAGAACTTCCATAGTGGAAGTTCCTAGTTGTGTTGGTATAGTGGTTGATGCACGATTGTGAGTTCTGTTTACAAATGGCATCACTCAGGTTCTTCTATCCCTGTTACTATGTCACAGTACTTCCTCACCTGGGCCATATTTCCAGGGTGAGAACAGGACCTCAGCAAGGCTAAGGTCACTGTCAACCACCTGTGGGATGTCTACTCTGGGACCTGTCCCCCACTCATCTCCTGCTTCAGCTTCTGAGCTGGGGCCATGTTCACATTACGTGAAGCCTCTGGGGGTTTGAAATACTTCTCTCCCTTTTACTCTGATGGAAATGAGATTTGTTTCATATTTCTAAGAGTTTTCCATGTGTTCATGGCAATTGCTTCCAGCTAGGCAGAGGTTTGGTCCATCAGTGTTTTTGCTCCTCCCTATTAACAGAAGATCAAACTTCAATTTTTGTCTCTGTTACAGATTTTCTGTGCAATCTGCATCAAGGATGCTCCTCAGTTCTCAGAGCATACAATAGATATGTGCATAGGACTACCAGAGGTCTGTTATTCAGATATGGGCATAGCACTGAAACTGTTCTTACTCAATTGTTTTGATTTGAAAACAAAGGAACTGAAGCTATGATCAGATGTTTGCCAGAAATATCAGCTGATCTCAGTTTTGTTTCCAGTCTCTGTCTCCATATCCTTATGACTGCCTCTGCCAAGGCTCTTCCAGGAAGTGCCTGTGGCAGCACTTGTCTGTTTGCTGCTCTTGATAGAACAACTCTGCTGCACAGAAAAGGTGGTTTGAGGTGGTTGGATGACTCAACTTGAACGTGATTAGGAAGCTCTTTCTGTTGAGTTAGACATGATAATATCTTCAGCCACCCTAATATAGTCCAGAAGATGGTGTCTATCCCAAAACACTTGGATGAACTCCACAGCTTATCAAACGATAAGAAACCCACACAACAAGCATTTATTGGCAAGAAAACATCCCTCAAAAATACCACTGCATCAGGAAAGCAGATGCCTTTAGAAAAGTCTATCCCCTAATGGTGATGGCACAAGAGCACTTTCCTATGAATGGTAGCTTTTAGAACAGCAATAGTCAAAAATTGGGCAGTGTTCCCTGCACTGAGAAAGTGCTTTCCATCCAGAAGGATAATTCTGTGTGGGCTGCTGACTTCATGGCTGAAACAGCTAGGTGATATTCATGGGATATTCATGAAGTGGGCTTTCCCTGGCAAATTACATATGCTTTAGGCAGATCCAAATATATTTTCTTTCTGATATAAGATCATGCAAGAACAACAGATCTTAATAGCTAGAGGGCTTACTTGGCTTCTTCAGCAGCTCTTCCAACATCTGCCTATCTGTGCAATTTTAGCAGTGCAGTGAGGTTTGAAGAAACTACACCGAAGAAAATTTGACAAGCTATGCCCATGTGAGGGAAGTAGCTGACTTTATGAACTATCTTGACTTGTACATCCATGAAAATAGACATAACTGAGCTCCCAGAAAGAAATGTGTTAGTAACTATATTGCCACAATATCTCTATTACTCTCACTTATACCACACTCATGCTCCAAGATGTCTAACCAGTTGTCCTCTTACCTTGCTTTATTGTTAACTGCATGACAGGTGATATTGTCTTTGCCCTAAATATAGCAATGCTTTCACTAGTAGACATGTATCTTTGCCTTCCTTCACTGGCTCATCTGTTGGTTCTCTTTCATGGGAGAGTTTCAGAGTTTCTTTCCTGTTTCATGTCAATGAGGTAGTCATGAAGTTCCTTGGTTATGACTTTCTCATGATGGAAAATATTAGATAAGATTCCCTTCTGGCTATTGGCCACATTACCCCAGGGAAAGTCACAGAACATCATGGAAACACTCACTATGCTGTATGACTTTCGTGGGTTTTTTTTTTTTTTTTTTACTGTCATTTCCAATCTTTTTTTAGCCTTGCCTTCTAGTATCCTACCTGTGACATTTCCCTCCAAGCATGAACTCTTGAGAAGCTCTCACAAAATCTAATTGATGTCATAATCTGTACTGAATCACAGATTCATAGAGTCACAGAATTGCTCAGGTTGGAAAAGACCTTCAAGATTATCAAGTCCAACTACAGCCTAACCACAGTACCCTAACTCCAACAACCCATCTCTAAATCATGTCTCTGAGCAATACATCCAGATGGATTTTAAACACATTCAGGGATTGTGACTCAACCACCTCCCTGGGGAGCCTATTCCAGTGCTTACCAAGCCATTCCTTATTAAATCCTAGATTTGCATGTTATCCTCACTAACAATACTGTGATTTTCCAGATAAGTTCTAGAGATGATAGATTTTTGAAAACAGTATCACACTAGATTCCTTTTAGGTTTACGAAGATTTCTGCCAAAATGTGAGATTTTATAACAAACCTTCCTCAAGCTGCTTCTCTTCTTCCTTATGCTAAGCACTTTCATATGAGTGCTTTCTATTTGTAGTACCTTCCAACTTTAGAAACGGGTAGATTAGGTTTGAGTGAAACCTGACTCACCTCAGAAGAGCGACCAATCTTACATTTTTCTGTGAACAGCAATAAGCCTTCCATGCTTCTTTTTTTCCCCATTCCAATTACAACACTTTAAACTGGTTTAAATATTCTAAGAGAAAATGAACAATAAGTAACAACTTTCAGACGGAATAGGATAAAATCAAATGTTTAAGGGATATTTTCCATATTAAAACAATGTAATTTACCCCCTCTCAAAGAATTCCAAGGACAAAAGTTGATCTAACTTTTTTGTGGAATTTCAGATGAAGTAAATTATAGAAGTTCTGGATTATTTCTAGGAACACCTGATCTCAAAGATTTTTAGACATAGCATCCAAAAGCAACTGTGCAAAGATAAGATTAGTATTAGAACACTAATCCAAAGATACTTTTTGCAATATCTCCAATCCTAAATTTAGGAAGTGGTGGGTCTTTAACTACATGCAAACTCTGAGACCAGCTTTAAAATGGTAATGTGTAACAACAGTAATAACAACTGCAGTGGGTGAATTTCTTTGCAGGTCAGATATCTAGCAGTCAATGCTGATGCACTCAGCTCATTAACAGCATTCTGAATGTTATCTTTTAAAAGACAACTGAAGTTTTTCTTCTTCTTCTCAAGTCTAAAAGAACAACCACCTCTAGAAAAGCTGTGAGTGTGGGTCAACAGAATTGTAAGACTTTATGAAACTGTTTCCCTGTGAGTCTCTGCTTTTGTTTAATTAAAACATTTTTACTGTTTTGGATCTTCATTTTATACTTCAACTCTTAACTCAAGAGTTAATTTTTTACCTTCTTATAATACCCAAAAAAGCCTGGCTAATATTAATGAACTTCAGATTATGTGTTCAAGGAAGAGATGTCTGAATCATTTGTAAGAGGAGGTGCAAATGTATAATTTTTCTCTTTATTTTTTTCAACATTAGTACTAATGTTCTAATTTCTGGTTAGTGCCTAACTTACAGTCTATTGCAGTCAACATAAAGCAATCTTCTTTAGTTATGTTTTTGGCTTGGCTTCATTTTCAGCTCTTGTTGAGCCTCTATGGAAAGAACTGATTTGCTGACTGTCATGAGTGTTAGGGAAACTTTAAGGTATTTGTTACATGTACTGGCATCACAGACTCTCTATCTTTCACATAAGAAGAGGTTGAGGCAAAAACAAGCCCACTTCTAAATATGAAGACCTACATACAAACCCAAGTTTTCCTAAGCTCAGAAGAAAAGCAGTCTGTCAGAGGCGATAGGAAATTCTCACTCTCCATTTGAGTAATTCCTTGCTACAAAATAAACCTTGCATTTCCTCTTAATAGTATCCTTAATAACATCAAACTTCAATGCTATTAAGATATAATCTCTCATTGATCACTGTTTAAACTATAAAAGACAGCTGTGTCAGATCAGAAGAGGGCTGATTTGGTATCAACTCTCACAATACTCTCAGCATGATGAAAGTTCTCTACTGAGTTTCTTCCATACTAGGAGAAGAAAGATTTTCCAACAGACTGTCTTCTTACCTTTGACTTGCTGCCAGAGTACATTCTGTTTTTATGATGGTTATTAACACAATTTTGGAGATTTAACTGGGCATGTAATTTTCAGATGATTCTCCTTCACCTTTGCAAAAGATGCTTTCTGTCCCTAGATGAGATTATATATGTATCTATAGATCTTTTTCATTTCTGTATGGGAAAACTCTACTTTTGAAAATAAGACACGAATTTTTGATGATAGAATAAAATAGAACTTCAGTGCTACTCCTCCTACATCGCTGTGAGTGATTCATTTTGATGTGGCATAAATCGCTTACATATACCTATATATAATCATGCATGCTTAACTGCAAGAAGGCTATTCTTCAATCAAAAAGTTTGCATAGTGTTTGATAAATGTTCATTAATTAAACTGAGATAAATAGTAGTGTTGATTTTTCACTGTCTCTTCCATTATTTCATTGGTGTAAAATATCAGCAAATTCACTGTATCAATTAATGGCTTGATGGTGCAAAAGGACATGCTTTAGGTATTAAAATTCATTAAAGTTCTCTGCAATACAGGACAAGTTTGACTTTTTTACTTTAAGAAAACTGCAGAGATCTAAGAAATATACTTCCTTTTCTTGGGTGTTCATTTCAGACTTTGTAACAGGTCATTATGAGGGAGTGTTGTAAATATTTAAAGGTCTCTCCTTGTTCTGCATAACGTGTCTTGATGACTTTAATCACTTTCCCTGCAGGTAAATGACTGTTTTTCATTAAAGATTTGTTTGCTCTCAGCATCTTCACCTCAGTTCAAAACAATGCCAACCACAGGAGACATTTGCATTCCTCTTGGCAAGCATCATCTCCCTCTGACTGTTCTGCTATACTCCTTTCTTTGTTTCTAGAATCTCACCACAGATCTTGATGTGGCTTCCCATCAATTTCACAGGCCCGTTCACATGAATATTTGAATGAAACCCTGTGGAACATTATGCAGCAGTTAGGCGAGAACTGGATTCAAGAAATCCCTTGAATAAATTAAGAACTGAGGGCTGGACTAAGGAAGATTGTAGTACTTCTTTAATAACAGCCATAAGAATTTCTGGTGCTCTTCAGGTCAGTGATAGCCCAGACTGACCTAGGTGAAGGTTGTGCCTGCAGAGTTGTGTAAAGGCCAAACAGAATGTCATGTGCATGTCATTGAATCTAGTATCTTGTTAAGTGCAGAGCAAGGGCCTATAGATACCAACCTTGCATTTGTCACCTTCCTCATCATAGAGAGCAAGGCCAGACATGTCTGGGGATGTTCTTCTCATTCAGAAGACTGCACAGTCCTATTCTTTCTCTCTCCTTGAATTAAACACACACATAACTGTCCAAGTAGTTCAAGTTAGCATGATTCCTATCAAATCTCCCATGCCAGGCATATCTGCAAGACATGCTGATGATAGTTGTTCCATGTACCAGATCAGAGGAGAGTATCCTGAGGAAAGCCCTACCTCAATGACTTGGTTAACTGACACTGGCTTCACAGAAAGTGTCTGAGGGCTCGTATGTCTCATATGGGCAAATACGGCTCAGTGTGAAACTGAGCTCTGAATGGAGAATTCAGGCCAAGTTAACTTGAATCTTTTCCCAGCACTTGCTGAGACAAATGTACTTGTAAACTGTGCCCCAAAGAGCCATTGACTGCCCTTTATAGGGAATGCTATTATAAATACATGGCTCCTATTGGTGTGTCTAGGATTTCATATTGCACACTACTTTTTTTCCCCTTAGCTTCAAGAGACAAGGCGGAAGATAAAATTTTCTTCACTTTTCCACAAGGCTTAGAAGAGTGTTTGAAACGTAAGTGGTGCTTTTTTATCACTGGACTATCCTCAGAAAGAATTTTCCTTTCTTCTGAGGCTTGAAGCAGGCTGCTGAATGTCAGTGTTAGCAGACATTATAAGCAGTGTTGCAGATGAGGAAAGATTAGATACCATGGGGATTAAAGGTCCAGGAAAGAAAAAGAAAGCTTCCTGAACTTCGTGATATCAACAACAACACCGATACAATTGATGGCTTCTCTCTGGCAGCTAAGAATTCTCACTAATTTCTCTTCATCCTGTTTTCAACATCCTCTGCTTTCTGCAGTATCTCAGGTGTAGGCTCTTGATCAGGCAGGAGAATCAAAGCTGCACTCTTCTTAGAACCCTGCTCAGAGACTAAAACTAGACAGCAGACAGATTTACCAATATCCCCATCGTCTCACATCCAGTCATCAGCTCCTCAACAGTGGATGGCTTTCTGTGTACTGGTGGAGAGAAAGCTAGTATATAGTAAGAGAAGAAGCCAATAAGTCAGAGACTACTTCTAAAGAAGAGCGAGCTCTCCAGTTTCTTCTTCTCCTGACTTCAGCTGGAGAAAACACCTCAATCCCTGCTCATCGTCCTGACAGTACACTTCTGGGACTGCTGTTCAGAGAGTAATGTAAGAAGGCAGCTGTGATTTTTCAGGGTTCCACTTCATGGGGAGCACTGACTGGGACATTTGCCATTAGCAGCTAGTAGATGAATTATCATCTGAATTATTTCACTAGAAGCAAAATAAATTCCTCCCTTAGATTAGTATTTGAACAATGCAAAGTTGGAATCCACTCACATGTTCCAGTGAGCACATTAGAATAAATCTGAAGTGTGTCTGCACCACTGTTGTAACCCACCAACAACTTTTTACCTTTTTCATGTTGGTTTCAGTGTCTGAAATCCTTTATTTTGTAACTAGAGGAAACCCAAAGGTTTACTGTTGTTTATTGCTCACATTCAGCTGCCTAACCAAACTTTTTATATTTATTAATTTTGATGGATTTTTTACTCAAACTTTCAATGAATTATGCTGAATTTTAATTTCAGAGACCAAGGGACTTTCCATAGCTGAAAACGTGTGGGGCCATATACAGTCCAAATTATTCTTAATTCAGAATCTTGAATCAGAACCTGAAAAAAATGTAAATCTGATTCCAACAAGAAATATTTCAGTGTAAAATATGGAAAATTAAGTTTGCCAGTGATGCAAGGAATTCTAAGTGGCAAAAAGGAGAGAGCACCTGAGAGCTTTATGGAAGTTATGGTAGAGTCTTTTGTGATTAAAAATGGTTCTAACTGTAAGAAGCCTGTGCATATTTTGAAGTTTCCCTCACTCACACGAGCTGTTTATTTCCAGAGGTACTCTTATATTCTTACTATTTTCCTGGAATCTAATTAATCTTTCATCATCTGTTTTACTTTCCTGTGATATAATTTATAGTGCTCAGAAAAGAATGTGGAAAGACTGCTGCTGTTTTTTTACTTTATTAAACCAGTTCCTGGTACAGACAATATTGCTTCCTTGCACACTCTTTTTCAGCATTTACGTTACTGGCTAGTATGACTTTTTTTCTGATGTGTAGGAACAACATGTGTATTCCTTGCTATGACTCTTCCAAGGACTAACAGGTGATGAAAGACTACTTGTAGTATTTCGAAGGATCAGAAGAAACCAAGTCACTTTCTACCATTTATCATCAGTCCTGGTCAACCAGAGAGGTCCCAAATGAGTGGAGACTTGTCAGTGTGACATCCATCTACTAGAATTATTGGAAGGCAGATCCAGGGAACTACAGGACTGCCAGCCTGACTGCAGTACTGGGAAAAGCAATAGTACAGATCACCTTGAGTGAGATCACAAGGCACATGCAGGCCAGTTGGGTGTCATTAATGCACCAAAGGAAAAAAGCATAGCTGTAGAGAAAACAACAGCTCATCATGGCAGGGTCTGGTTTACGCTGCAGAAGTGCCAGCTGGTAGAACAAGTCTGCTCAGCTCAGCTGAACATAGACACACATTCAGCAGCTCTTTGCAAAGACAATAAGCTGTAAAACAGAGACTGGAGTAAGTCAAAGTAAAACAGAGACTGGAGTAAGACAGCTGGTTTGGAAAAGCAAAGCTGAACTAATCATCATCTCTTCAACAGTCTGCCTGGAAGTATGTTTTGATTTGTGCTTCTGACCAAGGCTTGTGAACTATTTCAGATTATTTTTTCCCTGCATTTATTAATTAGGTATTCAGAAAGCACGGCATCCTCAATGTATAGCTGGTGATTACTATTACATTATCTCTACATCTGCACAGAAGCAAGGACTAACATGCCAGGCAGGCAGCCTAATGCCCAGCTGTGTCTACTTGGAGGTCTTGCACATGGGGAGCCATGTAACAGCTGTGAGAAGCTATTGCAGTGACAGGGATCAGAACTGAAGGCAATCTCAACTGTAGATCTGCCTGCTTTTTCTCCTGGAAGCAATACCTTAACAGAGTATTACAAAACAGGGATTATACAAACTTATATAGTGAGGTTTTTTAGGGGAGACAAGTGGGAAAGGCAAGTAAAAGATTCCCAAATAAATATTCTTTGGCACCTTGTGCCGCCTGTAGGTAAGCCTTTGCCTTCAGGTTTTCTGCCAGTAAATCCCTTCAGCACTTCACAGGCTTGGAGCATGACATCATACCTACAAGTAAGGGTGGCTTCACTGTAGACTGACGTATTATAAACCTAAATCTAGACCTTATTTTGCATTAAAAAGGCCAACATGAGCTAGGCTTATAATGACTTAAGAATCTCCTGATTCATTTTAACTCCTGATGATCTTTCAGATCAACTCTCCATCAAGCTGCAATAAAAGGAATATGATCTGAACACAATGCTTTTTTCACAGACATAATTTTGAAGGGCAGTAATTTCTGGTGCTACTCCTGAAGCTATTGATGGGCACGAACTTTCTGCCTTTGAACATTCCCTTAATTCTCTCAAACAATAATACAAGTACAGTGAGGGAAGCCAAACAGGAGCAGAAGAACTTCAAGTATTTACTGGGATGATTTTATATATTAGAAGAAATGCCTACTCAGAAAAGAAAAAGCGAAATTAATCAGTGTTTATTAAATCTTTACAAATAAAATAGTGAATAATTTTAATTTAAGCAGTCTCCAGTTGCATTTATGTAAGCTTTTAGGTTGTGGGTTTTCACCTAGATAATAATAATGTATACACCTTAATAATGTATCTTAAATATTAGTTATATCTCTTAATTAGTAACAGGCACACTCTTTTATTGCACCTCAGAGTGAATAAGAGCAAAGATGTGTTTTGAAACACTCTTACTTCATTATCCATAGTGCTAACAGAAAATTCAGGGGAATATGAAGATTTCTTGTTCACTGAAGTGCATACACAATCTAGTATACATCATTAAGTTAATTCATACTTTCTATCTTTCTTAAAAAAACACTGAATTTCTGCTTTTTGGGGATCTTACAGGTAAAGCACTACAGTGGATAACCACCATCTTTCAGAGCAAACAATTAAATTCAGGATCAACTTTAAATCCTGATTTATGAAATTAAGCGCACATCCATACACTTTATTCTAATTCTGGATCACAGTTGCTGCTTTGCTCCTGAATAATGCACATTGCTGCTTGTGCTCATTAAGCACCAGGGCTGGCCTGAACATCCACTTTCTATCCCAATCACGACCCAGCTTGGGAGAGGGCTGTGTTACTTCTGAGCTTTCACTGAAAGGACTACTAAAGAAACCTTTTTTGGGTACTGTTTTTCCTCAAACACACTAATGGGTTTCTTTAATGATTGGAAGGATTTGTAAATCAAGATCATACCTCCATTTTTACTTCAGAAGACTGTCAAAAATTGCAAAAACTTCTCATACCATAGGTGAGAGGAGAAAGATTTGGTCTCTTTATAAGGAAAACACAAGATTGTGTTGAATTGAATTGAATACTTTCTGTGTAGCCTTCTAATTTTTTTCCTATGTAAATTGTTTTTATGAAGCACACATTTCTCCAAGTGGAAAATATCAGTAGTTTCCAGTCTGTGTAACTTAGTGAAACAAGCAGTGTTTAATGAAATATACACTTAATGACAAGTGCACATTTGGAGTGTGTGTTTGTATTAGTTTTGGGACATGAAGGATTCATCACAAATCAGAAAAGTTTTCTGCAAAATAAAAATGTTTATTTCTAAAACTTCAGTATAAAAAATGTGTAATACTTCATACATGGAAGCACAGAGATGTGGGTGCATACATAAATACACATATTTTACTTGCAAAATCTGAAAATTAGGCATAGATACATTCTACTGAACACATAGGACTGTTCATATGAGGTGTCAGAATGGAAAGTACATTTGTGTGTGTGTGTTTGTGCCGTAGCAATTCAGAAAATAAAGCCATTAGACACATTAAGAAGTTTAGAGAATAAATATTCCAGTAAAACATTTATGAAGTTATTGTATTTGACTCAGGTGCAAGATGCTACCAGTTTTGAATATTAACAGTCTGAGAGTAATTGGCATCAATGAGATTTGAAGCACAACCTGTAAACATTTATTATGTCAACTATTTACCTTGGCTAAGAGTTTTCTTTCTCTAGAACTGATAGACTGATCTCTTTGAAATTATGCTGCTTGATACACAGTATTACTATGTATGCAGAACATAGGCCTTTTTATGATACTGCTTTCTCTAAAGGAGAGCATTATGTGATTTGAGAATCACCAGATCCACAGTAAACAATCTTTGTTTTCCATGGCAATGTCAATTATAATTATGAAGCTGATTTGTAAAATTTGCAGAGGCAAGCAATTATGGTGCATTGTCCTTGCAATTCAATTAACTAATGCCTCAATGATTGTATGTACCCTTTGAAACCGGGTGTCATTGCAGATTGTTCAACTCTGGGAAAAAAAGACAGAAGTATTTCTGGCACCATACTAAACTAACTGGACTGTTATGATTGAGTTAAGTAAAAACCAACAGAGTATCCACGCTTTTCTATGTGTTATTAGCAGAAACAAAAGCTGACAGAAAGCAGTTACTCACAGTTTGATCCAAAGGGTCCTAGAGTCAATGAGTCTTTGCATGAGTGCACTGAAAACTGAAATTCGTGCTCAGTGTTGTGGATAATAAAGACTGTAAAGAACCAAGGCTGTTATCAAATCTGCATGGGGTGCTTCACAACATATTACTTGAGCTTTTACCTACATTAACGTGAGATGGACTTTTGCCTCAAGCTTGAGGAGGAGATGATGATCTGCAGTCAGAGTTCTTCAAGTCTTGCCTTGTTGGGAAACTGCCATTCTGCCAGTGTTGCAAAACCCACCCCTGAGCAAGTAGCAGGGAGGCGAGGAGTGTGAAGGAAAGGGAAATGATTCACAGGCAGGACATTATAGTGTCTGATCCAGTATAAATGATTCTTTTTACATTAATGTAGAGTTGTTTTTCAAGGCTTTGGGGAATCTGAGACATGGACAAAGAGTTGGCAGGCAAGATCAAGATCTATAAGAATACCCCACATTTCATAACAACACCTGAAATATCTGAAGGTGAATGAAAAGTCAACACACGCAAACAGAAAGTTACTAGATGCTTACATTTATGCACCTGAACTTCTTCCTCCTTTTCAGGAAGAGTCTCTTCATACTGAACTTCCCTGACACTGCAGAAGGGAAAGAAACATAGATGAACCAAAGGAGAAACAAGTCTGGGTATGGCTGTCAGAGGTCCTGAGATAATGGAGAGTATGGACATCTGGGAAATGAGGCCTTCTACATAACATAGGATGGCTTAAATTGGAGAAGGCATTAAAGAACACTTTAATAGTGAAGTACCACACTATATTGTTGATAGCAGTTGTTCTAGTTGAGAAAGATGTCAGAGAAAGGAACGACATAACTGAAGTTTCATTCTGCCCCATTCTGACATCTGCAAACATGCTCAACTTGCTGAAAACATACAAACAACAACATAAAAAACCAACAATAAAACAGCTATTTTAATGCATATCCACCTCAATTGTTTTTCTTATTTTCCCCTCAATATAAAACACAGCTTAGTGCAAGCAGGGTGGCTGGGGAGAGCTCTATCACTTGCCTTGAGAGCGAGGACTGGCAGAGCCAGCCCTTCTATGAAGTCTGCAGTATGTCACTGAGGACAGACTCGAGGGTGGTATGGGAATGAGGAGGGAGTGAGAGAGCCATGGTGCTTCCCAGTAAATTATGGCTTGGCACATCCTGTTGTGTACCACCTGGGAGACGGGAGAGAGGGGAGAAGAGCATCAAACAACTGTCTGGGGGGCTGTTACACCTGTATATAATGAGCATGAGTAAATGGGATGATTATTCCAGTGTTACAAAGATAACCTGGAATAGCCTCTTTACTGCTCTACAAAAACTGATCCTTCAGCTTCTACAACAGGTCTCTGTAGGTCTTCTCAGCTTAATTAATAAAAAGCAAAATTTAAAGTAATTCCTAGGATTTATGCTTCATTCAGAGTAACTTGATTTTCACTATTTTAAAATGATAGCAAAACCATTTTTATAAAAGGAATCTTTGGCTTAAATATTTTCAGTGTTTGAAGCTGGAAAGGCAGTAAAACAAATAAAGAAAACTGCTGCTGTATTATGGTGCTGTATTATACTGCCAAGACCCAGAGTACTGTGACTAGCATGTCTTGCCATTCATCTACATTAGGTTAGATACCAACACAGATGGCAAATAACATTTTTGTTCAGTCTAAAATTCAAGATAAAATGTTCTCCAATGTGACAAAGTAACAGTGATTGTTAGTCAGCCCTGAAAAGACATTCCTTGAAAGACATGCTGGCAGCATAGCCCTCAAAGGAGACTGTGTACAGATAAACATCTATCAGTCAAGAGCAGTCTGATTTGCTCTGCCAACAGTGTTGTGAAGAAACAGAGGTCAGGCCAGGTTTGGATCAAACTGAAGAAAATGTCTGTGGGAACTATCCATAGATCATGAGATCTGTATCATTAATTGCTTACAGAAGTGCATAACATCATCAGGAAGGCAAATCTGATGTGCACAGTAAGAACCATCCTTTGCGCAAATCTCTGTGTAAGATACAGCACATACGTACTTGCATCTAAATCATGGCCATTCTTGAAACCACTGAAGTGAATTAGTAGAGGAACTCTTAATCAATAAGCAATGATTAAACTTGTCTTTGAAGACACAAGCATCAGATTAAGAAGGTCCAACTGAGAACCTGAGTCACAACCAGTGACACTGAAAAAAGACGAAGATTCTTAATATTTGGAGACTCTACTGAGGGGCACTGAGGGACCCATCTGACATCCAGATCACCTCCCTAGAGAGGTCTGTTGCCTGCTAGGGGCTCATATTCAAGATATTAGAAAGAGGATATCAGGTATGATAAAGGCAGAGGATTTGTATCCCTTCCTGGACTTTCAAGTTGGATTGCCTGAGGCTGGGACTAGGAAATTAAAAAATATCAAAAAAGTCTTTATTTCCTTTGGGAACATGCTTAAAGGACTGGGAGTGCAGGTAGCATTCTACTGAGTCACCCCATTTGGAGACTGAGATCTAGGCAGATGGAGGAGAACAGGCCAGTTGAAAGTATGGCTGCATGGATGAAGTCACACTCAGAGATTTTATTTCTGTGATCTAAGACACACCTTCGGTACACTGGGAGTGTTGACATGAGGTGGGACACTACTGACCAGGAAGAGCAAGAATACACCAGGCAGCAAGCTGTCAGGGGTCATCACCAGCACTTTAAACTAGATTTGATGGGAGAGGAGGAGGTACTGCTGAGTAACAGAGAACAGTCACAACCACTGTTAGTTTGGGAAGCAGTGGAGAAAACCTCAGATTTTTCCCAGAGGTTTTTGGGAGGGCTCCTGCCAAAAGGTAATGTGTCAGAAGGTGAAGTGTTGCTGGATCTGGTGCTCACCAGCATTTAGGGGATTATGACTAGTGACAGTGTGGGCCGTAGCCACTATGTGCTAGTTGAGTTTGTGATCTTAAGGAACATGGACCTGGCAAAGAGGGAAATCAGGAGCCTGAATTTCTGAGGAATTAAATTCTAGATGTTTAAGGAATTGTTGGATGAGATCCCCTGGGAAAATGTCTTTAGAGACTAAGAAACTAACAGAGCTGGCAGCACTTTAAGGATGCCATTCTGAGAGTACAAGAGCTCTCCATTCCCCAGAATAGGACAGAGGGAATTCCACAGAGAAGGAAGAAAACCAGCATGACTGTGCAAGGACTGCAGGTCTGACTGAGGGACAAAAAGGTAAAATATAAGCAGTGGAAGCAGGGATGAGTGGCCTCAAAGAATATAGGGACGCTATCTGGATGTGCAAGGATAGAATCAGGAAAGTCAAGGTGCAAGGGGCATTAAACTTGGCGAGGGATATAGAAAAAAATGAAGTTTCTTTAGATAGAGTGGCTTGAAGAAACAGGTCTTTGCAAAGTGTGTTCCCCCTCTGACAAATAGTACAGATGTGGACAAGGCTGAGCTACTTAACAGGTTCTTCACCTCAGTATTCACTGTCAGTCAGACTTCTCACTCTTCTTGTGCCTCTGAACTTCTAAGCAGAGCAAAATCCCTTCCAGCATGGAGCAAGTCCAAGACTACCTCATTAGGCCAAATGTGTACAAATCTGTGGAGTGAGACAACAGGCATCCCAAGGCACTGAAGGAAATGGCTGATGTGATTGCCAAGCTGCTCTCCATTATATTTAAAAAGTTGTGGCTGTCAATCAAAGTCCCCAGTGACTGGAAAAAGGGAAACATCACTCCCATATTCAAGAGAGAGAAAGGAAGAGCTGAGGAATTACAGGCCAATTAACTTCACTTCTGTATATTATCAGTTCACAGAGCAGATCCTTGTTGAAGAGATGTTAAGGCACATAAGAGATGAGGAGGTGCTCCAGGACAGCTAGCATGGCTTCACCAAGGGCAGATCATGCCTGACCCATCTGGTGGCTTTCTATGCTGGAGTGATGGCACTGGTAGACAATGGAAAAGCAACTGATGCCATCAACTTAAATTTGTTCAAGGCCTGTGATATGGTCCCACACCGTATCTTTATCTCTAAAGAAATATTTGAAAGCTGGATTCTTTGGTGGGTAAAGTGTTGGTTGGATGGTTGTGGTCAGTGTCTCTATGTCCAGGTGGAGGCGAGTCAGGAGTGGTGTCTTGCAGGAGTTCATCTTGGAATCGATGCTCTTCAACATTTTTATGAATGACATAGTGGGATTGGGAGTACCCTCAGCAAGTTTGCTGATAACACCAACCTGAGTGGTGTAGGTGAGGAAAGAAGGGATGCTGTCCATAGGGATGTGGACAAAGTCAAAAAGTGGGCACATGAGAATCTAATGAGGATTTACAGAACCAAGTGCAAGATGTTGCACTCCAGTAGAGACAATTCCAGATAACAGAACAGGAGTACCGTACTGTTACTGTACTGTACTAGGAGGAGAACTCCTTGAGAGAAGACCTGCAGAGAAGGACATGGGGATTCTGGTTGGAGAAAAGCTGGAGATGAGCCAGCAGTGTGCCCTGGTAGCCTGGAAGGCCAGCTGTATCCTGGGTTGTATCTACACAGAAGTGGCCAGCAGGGTGAGGGAGGTGGATGTCTCCCTCTATTCTGCTCTTGTGAGAGGCCCCTTCCAAAGTATTGTGTCCATGCCTTGGGCAACCAGTATAGCAAGCATTCAATATTCCACAATTTAGAGAATAAAAAGTTCCTGTTTGCACTGACTGAAGAAGGTGTTGTTGACATCAAAATTCTAAAATTTCCCTTTAGTGCTGAGAAGCTTGGAACTGCTATGTCCTAAGGAAGGCAGATATTTTAAAATGACCTCTCAACCTAAAATGGCAGCTTTCCACCCCACTCTCCCATCCAGTTTTTACCTTAGCATTTATCTCCTAACAAATTTTATTATTTTATATAAGCCACTAGACGTGACTTTTTCAACCTATTTGCCAATAAAAGGGGAAAAAAAACAGGATAGTTTGGTTTTGCACAAAAGTGTAAGTAAAGCTTTGTTGAAAATTTCAATACAATTTACAAAGGCTTGACAAAATTTTTGGTTTAACGAAACTTTCAGTAAAAAGCTTTGAAAGAAAATTTCCACCCAGATTCACTTTCATCCTCTTTCTTTACTTCCTCATAAAAGAGCATGGTATTTTTCTGGGATATTCTTAAAAACTCATCTTCTACAGTTCTTTTATATTTTCTGACCACCTTTAATCCAAATATCAACTACTGACAGTCTCTTAATGTTGGTTAGATGTTGTATTTGACTGTTGCTGGGTTTTTTTGTTGTTGTTGTTGCTCCTTGTTTATGAAATGGAAAGAAATGTCATATTTGACTGTAGCCCATAGTCAAGCAGGTGATATTTCTTACCATCTATAAGCACCTTTCATTCAGTTTGCCAAGTTGAGCTTGTCCATTACCTGCAGCTGCTCTCATTAACAGGATGCTTCTTTTTCCCTTACTTTCTGCCCTTTCTTCCACCAGTGCAAGAGCATACCAAAAGCATTGCCCAGGCAGGATGGGACACTGTTACCTTAGTGATACTTACTCATGAGAAAGCAGAAAATCTCAACAAGTAAAATCATAACAGTGACAAATTCAAGGCATTTATAAGGTACTTCTTTTTGTTGATATCTTTTATTTCTTCAAGGTCAGAGATGGGTAAGCTCTAGCCCATGAAAGCCAACACTGTTTTGGTTTGCCATACTTTGGATTGCACTTTGCTGCAAGTCAAGATCAGAGGTGCTACATACTCTCGTGAACGCACCTGACACTCACCTGCATTTCTTCAAGTCCATTGCCTTCTAAATAGCTTGAAGCAAGCACTTCCCAGAAACTGGGAGGGTCTTTTCTTGGATACTGAAAGGCCTATTTTCCAAACAGAGGCCTCATTGCCTCTTCACAAGCAAGCAGTAGGGAAGATAGAAGTTGAAAGGTGGTAAATGAAGAACAGGGTTTTTGTCAGTATAGGAAAGAAGTGACTCACATTCTGCAGCCAGTACAAAGTTAAAATTGATTAGATATGTGTCACCGGTTTGCGGGACAGTTTGACCCGGTACCGTGACAATTGAGGCAGGGGACCCACGGGCCCACACCCCGGGGAAGGGGAAAAGGGAAAAAGAAGAAGGGAGATGGGCCTAGGAACAAAACAGCGGCAACGATCTGAGGAGGAAAGCTAATTTACTAATTAGATATCAGAAAGGAAAAAATAACACAATATAATATAATATAATTGGAATTGAGGCAAATGAATCAAATAAAACGAGCAAGAGAGAGAGTGTCCGATAAACCGAAGGCCTTACGCTAACGCTGAAGGCGAATGGCTGCAACAAACACCCACTGCCGAGCTCAGTCCCGAAGGGAAGAGAGAGTCCCGTGACCACAGACAGTTTTTATCTTTCCCTCTGGGCGGAAATATGTAAAAATGCAAAGCATCGCACAGTCCTCTGGGGAATGGAGTTCTTCTTCTCTTCTGAGACAGGTACACCCAGAACTATCGATGATCCACAGAGCTGGAGCATTAACTCCTTAACTCCCAATACTCCACATGATGTTATGATGTGGAATATCAACAATACAACAAAAAATCACAAAACCATAACAATATGTAGATGTTTAGTCATTTCAAGAGACAAGAATCATGGCTGATTGTGTAGAAAATCATCTTGGCTAATGGAAATTTGCCTGCTTGCTTTACAAATTAAAAAGTGAATGCAGGCTGGTCAGAAAGTACTTTTGATTTTTAGATCTCCATTTTTAAAAGGAAAAATAACTTGTTTTGCCAGCCTGGCTTTTCAACCAGCACAAAAATCTGATTAGCTTTTGGAAGTATACACACCTTTCCTCTTGCTCTAATTTCTTACTTTCTTATTTTTTGTTTTAAGGAAAGTAGTTCAGTGTGCCTGCAGATTTTCATGTTAGCCAGGAATTTGTTGTTGACAGCAGATGTGCATGATCAGCATTTGAAATACCTCACTGATAGAAATGCAAACGGGCACTTAGAAAGGCAAATTGGATCTCCTGCTTTGTCATGCCTGAAGCACTGGATACTGTTCAACTGAGTGTCTTCAAGGAAAAAAAAAGCAACTAATCTGCACTACAATCTGTTCATCTTGTCCTGCTTTCATCCTAAAATTAGGAGCACTCAAGATCTCTGAAATTCGGAGCCCATGAAATTTTGGGCCACTCTGACATAAATAAAAAATCCCTACTACTTTATTAGCTAAGCAAGCAGTTCACCATTGGTTGAGGCACATAAAAGCAACTCACAAAGCTGCAAGATTTCATCCCAGTTTTGAAATCTTAAGTGTAGTAGTGTTTCCTGCCTGAACAATCATGACTCTGCAGTCAAGGACAATAAATTAGGTAGCACCAGCTCTGTGACAAACAAACTCACTCTGTTCTCTACCACTGAAGGCCAAACACAGTGCTGCACTCAAAGACAGCACTGTCCCTCCCAAACTGTAAAGAGATTATACAATCATGCAAGGGAGGTAGGAAAATGGCATGGCTGAATAAGGACCTGCTGGTCAAATTCATGGTTAAGAAGGAAACACACAGGTAGTGAAAGCATAGATAGGAAGAATACAGAGATGCAGTCTGGACATGCAGAGATGGGATCAGGAAAGCCAAGGTGTAAATGAACTGAATATGGTGAGAGATGTGAAAAATAACAAGAAGGGATTCTACAGAAGTAGTTTCTTTAGGCACACTAATCAGAAGAGACAGACAAAGGCAAATGCACCTCCTCTGATAAATGAGAAAGGATAACTGGCTTCAACAACCATGAGGAAAGGTGAGGTATTCAATAAGCTCTTTGCCTCAAATCTTCAGTGACAGTCGGGCATCCCATGCATTTCATGACCTGATCTTCTAAGCAGGGGTCAGAGGAACAAAACTCCCCACGCTGTAAGAAAACAGCAAGTTCAAGACTGCCTCATAAGACCAGATTCGTATGAGCCTATGGGACCAAACAACACACATCACAGGGTTCTGAAGGAAATGGCTGATGTGATTGCCAAGCTGCACTCCATTATATTTAAAAAGTTGTGGCTGTCAATCAAAGTCCCCAGTGACTGGAAAAAGGGAAACATCACTCCCATATTCAAGAGAGAGAAAGGAAGAGCTGAGGAATTACAGGCCAATTAACTTCACTTCTGTATATTATCAGTTCACAGAGCAGATCCTTGTTGAAGAGATGTTAAGGCACATAAGAGATGAGGAGGTGCTCCAGGACAGCTAGCATGGCTTCACCAAGGGCAGATCATGCCTGACCCATCTGGTGGCTTTCTATGCTGGAGTGATGGCACTGGTAGACAATGGAAAAGCAACTGATGCCATCTACGTGAATGTGTGCAAGGCCTGTGATATGGTCCCAACCTCATCATTATCCCCAAATTGGAGAAATTAAGATTTGAAGACTGGACTATTCAGAGGATAAAGAGTTTATTGGATGATCCCTGGAAGCATTCATGGCCAGATTTGATGGGGGCCTGGGCAGCCTGATCTGATGAGTGACAAGCTTGTCCATGGCAGAGGGGTTGGATCTAGAGGATCTTTAAGACCCTTTTCAACCTTAGCCATCTGATGATTCTATGATTCTATGCTGTGCCCTGCAAACGCAGAGTCCTGTGCCTTCCCAGGCCCACACTAAATCCACGTTGTCAAAACCTTACAAGAGATGAAGCTTTTTAATCCTGGTCACAAAGAGAGGAGAGCTCTTGTCCATATCAGTATGTCTCATATGTAGTGAAATGTGGAGCAGAAGTTTAGCGGGTGCATGCAAAGGATGGGGAGTTGCATATGCACTCAGTTGTTCTGCCTTACTGCAGGCTGTTTCTAAAACAGAGAGCATAGTTAAGGATTCTGGAGGCTTGCAAAGTTATTTAAAGCTGTACCAGCTGCTCTTGTAATGCTAGAGCCCTGTAGTATTACTTGGTACCCTCTGACCTGAAGGGCTGTTGTTACTAAGCAGAAATCCAGACCAGGGAGATGATAGTACTAGCAAATGAATGGTTTCAGGCATGTTTACAGACCTTCCACAGATACTGCAAGGCATAAAATGTCATATCTTCAGCTGCTAATAGCCTAATGTCATCGGTTTGCAGGACAGTTTGACCCGGTATCGTGACAATTGAAGCAGGGGACCCACGGGCCCACACCCCGGGGAAGGGGAAAAGGGAAAAAGAAGAAGGGAGATGGGCCTAAGAACAAAACAGCGGCAACGATCTGAGGAGGAAAGCTAATTTACTAAATAAGATATCAGAAAGGAAAATAACACAATATAGTATAATATAATTGGAATTGAGGCAAATGAATCAAATAAAACGAGCAAGAGAGAGAGTGTCTGATACACCGAAGGCCTTACGCTAACGCTGAAGGCGGATGGCTGCAACAAACACCCACTGCCGAGCTCGGTCCCGAAGGGAAGAGAGAGTCCTGTGACCACAGACAGTTTTTATCTTTCCCTCTGGGCGGAAATATGTAAAAATGCAAAGCATCGCACAGTCCTCTGGGGAATGTAGTTCTTCTTCTCTTCTGAGACAGGTACACCCAGAACTATCGATGATCCACAGAGCTGGAGCAGTAACTCTTTAACTCCCAATACACCACACGATGTTATGATGTGAAATATCAGTAATACAACAAAAATCATAAAACCATAACACCTAAGCAGTTCAACTAATTTAAAAAGTTGTTATCACAGATTCACACTGTCAGTGGTTTATGGGCTGGTTTGTCCTGGTTCTGTAATGATTGTGGTGGAAGGACCCACAGACCCATGCCCTGGGAAAGGGGGAAAAGGGAAAAGGAAAAGGGAGATGGGCCTAAAAATAAAACAATGGCAACAATCTCAGGAGGAAAGCTTATTTACTAAATAAGATATCAGATTGCAAAATAACACAGTATAATACAATATAATTGAAATTAAAGATAATAAATCAAATGAAATGAGAGAGAGAGAGATTCTGAAAGCTGAAGGCCTTATGCTAATACTGAAAGCAAGGTGGCTAGGGAGCACCCACTGCTGGGTCGATCCAAAAGGGAAGAGCTTGTGCCTCATGACACATGATCAGTTTTCATCTTTCCCCCGAGCAGAAAATGGAAAAATTTCCAGTCTGTGGACATTTATTCAAACAGAAGACGAAAAACAAACCGAGGAAATAAACTGTTACTTAATAGCGCTCCTGAGTCTTCAAAGAGAGAAAAAGATTTGTCAGAGAAACAAGAAAAACACTGAATGAGATTATGAAACATATCAGCAGCTCAAGCAAAATGGGGAGATGTTGCAAGTTTACCCAGTTAGATAGCTCACCACCTCACAGCCCCATTTTTGCTTACCCTCACTGCCAGTGAGAATGGGAAAGAGGAAAGGAAGAGAGAGACAAAAATCCTCATGGAACAAAATAAAAAAATATATATTTCAACATGAAAAGGATAGCCCCCATACCACAGGGATCAGTACTGGGCCCGTCATGTTTTATATCTTTATTGATGACCTGGACGAGGGGACTGAGAACACCCTTAGTAAGTTTGTAGGTGACACCATGTTTGCAGGAAGGGTTGGTCTGCCTGAGAATAGGAAGGGCTTTGAGAGGTATCCGGACAGGCTGGGAAGCTTTGCTGAGGCCAGTGGGATGAACTTCATCAAGACCAAGTGCTGGGTCCTGCACTTTGGCCATAACACTCCCATGCAAAGCTATGGGTTTTGGGCAGAGTGGCTGGCAAGCATCATGGCAGAAAAGGATCTGGGGGTGCTAGATGACAGCTGTCTGAACATGAGCCAGCAGCATGCCCAGATGACAAAGAAGGCCGATGGCATCCTGGCTTGTATCAGAACTAATGATGCCAGCAGGAGTAGGAAAGTGATCATCTCTCTACACTCAGCTCAGATGAGGCTGCACCTCGAGTACTGTGTTCACTTCTGGGCCTCTCACTGCAAGAAAGACATTGAGGTCCTGGAGTGTGTTCAGAGAGGGGCAACCAAGCTGTAAGGGGTCTGGAGCACAGACCCTATGAGGAACAGCTGAGGGAACCAGGATTGTTCAGTCTGGAGAAGAGGAGGTACTGGGGAGGAGGTCTTATCACTCTCTACAATGACCTGAATGGAGGCTGTGACAAGGTGGGGGTCAGCCTCTTTTCAGGCAAAACTAGCAACAGGATGAAAGCGAATGGCCACAAATTGCACCAGGGCAGGTTCAGGTTGGATGTTATTTTTTTCTTCACAAGACTGGTTATGTGCTGGAATGGGCTGCCCAGGGAGGTGGTTGAATTGCCATCCCTGGAGGTGCTCAAGAAGCTTTTAGATGTTGCACTGAGGGACATGGTTCAGTGGGAAGTATTAGTGGTAGTTGGACTGGGTGATCGTAAAGGTCTTTTCCCACCTTGGTGATTCTATGCATCTATGAAAGCAAATCCACATACACAGTGATTTTTAAGCTGATGTTTCTTGAAAAATGTTAAAATATCATCTGTTCAGAACTGACTGAATGAAATGAAATATCTGTAGATCACTAGCCAGAATAAAAAATTCTCATAGAAATACTTCTTGCTTCTGCACTTACATCTTCTAGCCTTGTTACTACTTCTGTCACTCTGCTGAACTCATCTAACCTCCAGCTGTAATCTGTAAACCGACTGCTCAGCACAGTCTGGGTGACACAGGAATAGTAGAATTGCTGTGCTTGCTTAGACTCTATTCATCTAACCCATCATTTTGTACCAGCATCAGCAACATGGTGTGATCTGCCACTATGATGACAATGTTCTCAACTTTCTTACACTGCTTTGCATTTTGTAGTATAGTTAACTGTGCTACCTAGATTATATCATTTTTTTTCTTATAAAAACATTAGAATCTTCTTCAGCTCCTCATCTCGATAATCTTTGTTGACAACACCAAAGGAAGCATTTATTTTTATCTTGTTTATTGTGTTTTCTGTCAGTTTCCTCATTTATAGAAACATAGAATCACCAAGGTTTATTGGTGATTATTTTATCACCATTATGCTGAACGTCACCAAAATTGTGTATGACAAGACTTGAGAAAAACTATTTGTAATCATTTTTTTTAAATTAAGGAGCCCATCATTCCTAATAAGTAAACAAACCAACAATATCTTAATTTTTAATGGGAGAAAAAATGTGTTTAAATTAATGAAGTTAAATTTTTAAAGTTACTTTTATTTTTTTCCAGTTAGTTTTCTCTCTTGAATGTTCACATGAGAAGGTGCACTGATTTCTCATCACTTTGCTGTTGAATTTGCCTGCCTGTCATTGTCTGCCATGGCTGTGAACTCCTGCAAGGAGCACAACGTTCTAGACTTTCAGTACTTTATGTTTCTGTGATACTTACCTTACTGTGTTCATCTAGGTTAAACAAACTGTCCTATGCTTTCTGACATCTGCTAAAGAAGTGTTTTCCAAGATTATATGTTATGTCTTTTCCCCTGAGTTGCTCCCATTCTGCAGAATCAACTGAGCTAGATAGTGATAAAATGGCACAAGATATGGAGATAGAACTTTATCTGAATGAATGTGTTCATGCCCTTAATCAGCCCACATCTCATATCTGCTCCCTTGATATTTCCTACTGTGTTAGAAGTGCTGGCTGCCTGGCTGCCTGTAGAAAATGCCCACAACTTCTCTTGCTAGTTTTTCCTCACAGGTCATGTTACTTCCACCTTGCTAACTCTGTCTGCAGTTGACATCCTATTGCACAAGTTGTCTTAGCTCTTTTAATTCCTTCCAGCCTCATCTGGGTTCAGGGCAGTTACCAATGGCTCTTCACAGCCTGTTCCTCTGTGACGGAGGGTGAGCACTTAGCTGATGTTGCTAAATTCTTATGTACAGGGTGTTTTTAATTCTTATGTTATTAAATATGTTAAATTCATTATACCCCAGGAAGGAAAACTCACCGCTGCAGTGAAATTCAATTGTTTGACTTCTACGTCTATCTTGGGATATGCTGATTTGTGTCCAAGGCTATTTTTCCTTATGGAGAACTCACAGAAGTGCATGTGATAAGTGACTGGATAAATCAGCTCTGAGTGCAGTCCACACCAGTAAGTTGTTTGCTGTCCTAGCAGTGACACAGTTCCTGCTGGAAGCAGTTTTCTGAGACCACACATGAAGACATAACTGATCCCCCAAGTAAGTGGTATACTACATTGGTGAGCTGGACCTCATTCTTGTTATTCAAATCACAGTAGTTAACCTGAGTGGAAAGTGAATTTGTGTAACTGTAAAACTTCTGTTTTGCTTGGATAGAAAGTAAAAAATTTAAGCTGTAAATCAACATGGGGAAGAGTGAAGAAGTGCAGAGAATGAAAGTTAAAACTGAATTAGCACCTTAAGCTACCAGAGCAAAAATGACACAGTAATGCTAAGAAGGAATCTCAGCATTGCCTTCCTCAGTAGGTTCTGAACTAAGACACTTTTTTTCTAGGTAAAAAGCAGATCTGGTGTCAGATTAGCCCAGGCAGTGTTCAAATATGCTAATACTCTTGTCAAGAGGGGCTGTAACCAGATGTTCTGTTAGTAAAGACTGACTAGCTGTAGTTAAGTCAGCCCCTGTTCCTTCTTTGTGATGGAATCCCTACTGCAATTTTCATTCTCTTTCTCTCCTAGTTGGACTGCAGCTTCTCCCAGCAGTTGGTTGTAGGCAGTAAAGTAGGCAGAGATAGCGGTAAACACTGTGGCTTACAGACAGTTGTCACAGTCACTCAGAAATACCTCATGCCTGACAGAGAAGTAATATCGCATATAAGGCTAACTCATTTTTCAGTGCCCAGGAATCATGGTTTTAGTTTGAGGGGTGTTTTTGTGTTTATTTATTTATTTATTTTTGTTGTTGTTCATAGAGACTGAGGAATACATAGTGATTTAAAATAGAATCTGTTCACAAGAACATAAGAAGAAACTTCAAACTTCATGCATTCCATCATGACTGTTCATAAGCTGCAAACTGAAGACACAAAATCCTTCCCAAATCCTGTGCTAGGTCTCTTGCCTTCTGCAGTAACTCACACCTTTGCAGAAGAGGTATGGAAACAGCACCATTTAGATCTAATGGTATTTGGCCACTGGGAAGACAATTGCTCCCGACTGAAAGGCAGTGTGAAGCTGGGCTCTCTGGTGGATTGAAAAGTGGATACAGCTCTCCTGGCCTCTTGTGAATAAGCTGCTTAAAAGGATCAGTGCTGAATGACACCAAGGATAATAATAAAATAATAATAATAATAAGCACAGAATAAAACCAAGTAAAAAATAATATATAACATATAATAATAAACACAATAGAGTGCTATAGGAACTTAATGGAGAGATTGCTTTTTTCCTTAGAAGGTGTTGATTTTCTGTGCAAGAATATTAATAAGCTTTATTAAGGTATATAAATACTTTGGCTGCTGCTGTCCATCTCTCCCTTATACTGAGCTGTTCAGGTGCTCTTAATGAGCTGTCTTTGTCTTCTGCAAAACCTGCAAGGGACAAGGAGAAGTGGTGAATAATGACCAAATGGAGTAATATGAAGAGCTTCTTATGATGGCAGTTTGAATAGCGCAGAAAGAGAAAGCAAGCATCTAGGCCTCTGTTGAAAAACAGAAGGAGGAAACATTTATTTCAAAATGCCTATTAATTCTGAGTGTAATTCAGTCACTGGTAGATATTGTTCGGTAGGAAATGGAGACCTCTACAGATGCTTCATGGCAAGGCCAATATGATAATGCTTCACCTCAACAAGGGCGCCCAGATGTTCATTTTGTTCTGAACAGTCTCATGTTCTGTGCTGAACTCAGCTTTATGCTTTCAGGTGAATGAAAGATTTTATTTTGCTAGGATGTGAGGCACCATGCCTTTATAAAGGGAAGAGGAAGGAGGAAGGAAAAACCTCCAAAGGGATCAACACTGTGGCTCATATAATAGGCTGCAGAAAAAAACCTTCAGATTTGAGATTCATATAGAAGGCCTGTAGAGGCCCTTAATACCATACATCTACCTCTATGAGGTCAGTGCTGTAACACTGATGACCTGGGTGTAGACAGGAAACATCAGGGAACTCTACTAAAATTACAGATAATAAGAAAATCTCTTTGAATCATTTTCTGTCACTGCATTTTCCTGATTTCCATGTGCAAATATAAAGCCCAGCCTACTGCATCACCGGTCTTTGATGTTCAGTTCACTTGTATGACTGCTCACCAGCCAGCAAAACACAGCCTCTATGGAGGCAGGAACACTTCTTTCACATCCCTAAGAGCAAGCATCAGCAAACACCTCTTGACATTTTGAGATTCCTTATAATACCATCTCTATACTATGTTTTTCTTTTGCATTCCTATTTATGCTTCAACTTACTTAGTCTACAATAAGACAAGTTTTGGCCAGTATTCATAAATGTAGTTTCATCACAGTCAGTGGAATATTCCCAACATATCCTAGTAAAATAATCGGTTTGTCCATTTTTGGCAGTGTTTGGAATAGAACTACCACTATCAGTATCAGTATCTTAGGGAGAATAATTTCTAGGGAAAAGAAAGCTTATAATCTATGTTTTATGTGCTAGTTTCTCTTTACTCTGTCATAATTACATATTAGAAACTATACCATAGCAACTACTAGGGCTGTGATTCATGTCCTCTGCACGAAGTAAAACTGCACCTTGAATTCAAAGGTGTAACAGAACTGGAGCACTAAAAGAAAGGTCTATCTGTAAGGATACATAAAACTTCATGTCAAACACTGTGAATGACCTAGAGCATAGTCTTTCCATACTTGGATTTCTCATGCAAAAGATGTGAGGGTCAGTTTTTTAGAAAATATCAACTGTGGTATACATATATCCTGGCTTTTCTTTCTCTTCCAATGATTAGTTACTTAACTCATGAAAATAGTACACAATGAAACTACTCCCCATAAGATATAGGACATTTATGGCTTGCAACCGAGTAGAGAAAGCACAGTGCAAACCAAGAGGCAATTGAAAATCAATTAGTTTGAGACTGTATATTTCTAAACTTCAAAGTCCTCCAGAACTCTGAAAATGTCTTCAGGAAAATGTAGCCTCCTTGCTCTTTTATCCTTTGTTAGCAGGAGTATTTTCTTGAGACCAGACCTTCATGGTCCACCATCTGACACTCAAAAACCACCAATTTGTTCAAGTTTTCAGAAAGGGGTTCCTACTACAAAGGAAGAAAGCAGTGGAAATAAGTTATGATCAGCTGCTTGTTGCCAGTGAGGGTTAGGATGTCACTTCAACAGAAATTAAATTGCTTAAGCACTGAAGTATGGATTTAAGAGACTCAAAGGGAGAGGAGGTGACAGGATGACCCCATGCCAAAAATAAAGTACAGCAGAATTCTTTAATTCCCAAAGAATCAGATGCTGAGTATCTTCTCTATAAACCACTAAATTCTTTAATTTTTGTGATCTATTGTAATTCTCATTATTGTGATCTATCCATTTCTATCTATTCTTCTTTTTCCTCATTTTGAGGTTAAACTGTATTTTAATACAGTTTTCAAGGTTTAGTTCAGCCTGAGATATTTCAGATATTGCTCTCCACATAGTCCTTCTATCTTTGAGAACAGAGTTACTCATGTTAATTATGAAGGTAAAGCTTGCTCTCTGGTGTAAAGAAACTCTGGAATATTTCATTTTCAGGGGCATGACTCCCATGCAGTCTGTGTTAACTGGTGGTACTCCACTTGCACAATGCTTCTGTCTTTCTGGAAAGAAAAATTTTGTTTTTCTGCTACAGCCACAGCATCTCACGGTTCCTTTGGTGACTAATTTTCTATGGCATGCTTTTCCAAAGAGGCCTCTTTGTTCAAGAACAGTCCTAGCTCATTGATTACCCAGGGAGGACACCTACTAGCTCTCATGCTCACAATTCTCTCAGCACCTTTTATTCTTTTTTTTTTTTATTTAATCAGTTTCCTCCCTGCTTATTTGTATTAATGGCAGTACACTAGCCTGCCTCTTCCCATGCAGACTTTACATTCTCTTGTCATCTAATAAGGTAGCTGAAGCCCTTTTTTAGTCTTACTATTAGCAAAATAAGATAAATGGCAGATAGTTGGACATCGAAGGCTGAGTTTCTCACGAAGAAATACCTCCTGTGTGGAAGTGTCATCTCATTTGTTTGAAGTTACACAAATGCATAAAATAGGAAGATTTCAGAAATATTTATGCAATTGTTTTCTATAAAACACAAAGCCAAGCCTTGAGTCTCTGATTAGGTCCTATTTCTCTCTCAGTTTAATGTACCTGTAAAATGGAAAAAGGGTAAATATGTAAAAGGTGGAATATTCTAGGTGAAAACAATTATTCTATGGGCTACTGAGTAGACTGGAGCTGTCTAATTCCTGCTGGAGCAGGCTGATTTCCAAGGTCTCTGCTTTGCCGAGTTGTCCTTTTGGCCATTCTCTCAAGGGGAGTAGGTGTCAGCCCCACTATTAGGGACCTGTACTTATATTTGTCAAATGTATCTTCTCCTTTTACATCCTCTTGAAACAAAGGAATCAAAATCTATGTTTTTTGTTCTGGATATGTTTCACTGTGAATCTGTCACTAGTCTCACCCAGACCAAGCTAAGGCATAATTATCACATTCCTGGCTTTGTAGCCATTGTGAGAAAAGCAAGAACTCTCTTAAATCATACCTCATTCATACCTTACCTTATTTCCTTACTCCAAATTTGCCTACCAGGGTCTTTTACCTCCAGTTCCACAAAGGTCTCTGCATCTTGCAGTATCAGGTAAGGAAAAGATAGAACTGTCTATCCAGGTGCCTTGAGGGCAGCAGTAAGGGCCTGGATTAAAGGCTACCCAGCAATTTGCAGACTGAGTAGGTCATGGAGCACAGTAGATGTTCTAAGGTAGCACATATTTTGGGGTGGAAGGTACTGAAGGACCTTAAAGAGGCAAGCAGATGAGTTGTTATAATGGGGAATTGTGGTAATGTCCAGAGACATTTACAGAGACAGTAAATCCTTTGCATGGAGACCTACTCAGCATTCTTACTGCAAGGAAAAGGATCATCTGCATAAACAGGAGGTGCACATGCCTTAACATGTCCTGCTTTCAAATACTGTTTGAAGCAGTGTGTATCTACACAGACACAGATTGGTATGGGTGACAACGCATACTGGAAGCTGTTCTTCATCCACAACAGCTTATTTCTCAAGGTGACATCAGGAGTGACAACATTTTTATGCCTTCTGTACTCAGCTGTAGTTTTCCAGAGTAGCTTCTACAGACAGGATTTGTTTCTTAGAAGACAATGAAAAGTGTCACATTATATTTGAGTCTGTACCACAACCAGGTGTACATCTTTCTTACTGAAGTAAGATTGAATCCACTGTCATTCTCTACAATATGCCATTCAGTGCAGGAAAGTGAAACAGTTATGTGGTTCTCTTATCACTGCACAACCAACTGCACCATTCCTGCTGCATGGTTTTGTTCTTTTTTTTTTTTTTTTCATTTTAACAAACATAGTTGTGGCTCATATTTTCCTAATTTCTCTCTCTGTGTCATTAGACATCTTACTGGCTTTCTTGTCTGGGAAAGTTTTTCCACTTGTCTTGTTAAGAGACTGAAAGTAGATGTGGGAGAAGGCTGATGTGCTGCAAAATGAGTAGAGCTGGAGTTTATATAAGCAGAGAATGAAGCCAGAGAGTCGTGCTGGGACCAGAAGGTGAGCAGGGCTAAAGAGAATGCTCATACAGAGAGGTAATAAACTGTGATAATCACAGAATCACAGAATGGCAGGGGTTGGAAGGGACCTCAAGAGATCAAGGCCACACCTCCTTGTTCTATCACTATGTAACTCTGAGAAGAGCCAGGCCTCATCTGTTTGCATCCCACTTCCCTTTATATATTTATAAATATTAATCATATATCCCCTTAGTCTTCTTTTTCCCAGGCTGAATAGATCCAGGTCACTCACCTTTTCCTCACACAAAGGATGCTCCAGACACTTAATCAAATCTGTGGCCTTCTGCTGGACTCCTTCGATGAGATCCCTAACTTTTTTTGAACTGGGGAGCCCAGAACTGGACACAGAGTCTGAATATCATCTCACCAGGGCACAGCATGTGGAGAGGATCACTTCTCACAACTTGCTGGCATGCTACTTATAATGCACCCCAGGTTACCATTGGCTCTCTTGGCCACAAAGTTCTATTTCAATACAGTGCTGACTCCAATGCATTTGTGATGAATAGGCAGTACAAGGCTAAATTCTAACTTAGGAGCTTGTTTTCAGGCTGTCTAGTGAGAAATGGGCCAAGATCAATAGGCTTCCCTGTGCAGAAAAATTAGCATTGAAGGCAACAACAAGATGAACGCATAGTTATGTGAACTTCACACTTGTGGGCTCTGTCTTTCAAACAGTAAAAAAACACCTATTTGCAGCTGAATAACTGTTCTTGAACAATATCATTTTCCAGTTTAACAGGACTCACTAACAGGAGACACACTCTAGAAATATGAGACTGGTAAGGATTACTGACATACCAGTGAGACAGATTAAACTGGAGAATGGCCTCTGGGATGGTAATCTAGTGAGAAGTACAGATTAAGTGCAGATAAGATGTGCTTCAGGCACTGAACACTGCAAGGAGCTGGGCAGATACTCTTGAGTATCTTTACACTAGTGAGGGAACAGCCATCTGTTTGTGTCCTGTTGTTTTTATCTCACCATTTCCCAACCAGGGAAAAGATCTGTGGGAATAATTCTTAAACCCATATCTGTCATCACTCATACAACAATACCTTCTAACAGGTAGGAATCTATTTCTGCTGTTGTGAAATCTCTACTACAAAATATATATGAGCAAAGGTAAAGCTTTACTTCTAAAAGCAGGGGATATGTAGCACACAACTAGGGAACAACAAAGTGCTATTACTTGTATAATTTTCAGCCACATTGTGTTAGCAAAAAGAATGCTGCATTTGCATCATTTTGGTTTATCTGCTCATAAAATGCCATAAACTGTGGTCATAAAAATAAACAGTTGTTTTTAATATAGCATGATGTTTTTTCTCAAAAGGTATGCATATTTCAAACTAGGAGGAAAACTATGTGACAAAAACAACACTTAGATGGTAGTAAGACAGCGAAGCTGTCAGAGTTTGATAAGTGGATGGACGTACTTGCAGAACATTTTAGATAGCTGGCCATCTGCTAATTCACAATTCCTACTGACAACCAGCCTCAGTATTGTCTCCTACAAAAATACAACTATCTTCACAAAGAATTCACAATTCTTGGATGCACCACAGAGGTCAGGTACATTACCAGGAAGCTATGGTCCTCTGCAGAGAGTTCTGGTCTCTTCAGCCCTATGAGAGGCAAGTATATGCTCACCAATTTGCATGTCATCTTGGGTTAGACAGAAGGTGAAACAGAACAGACAGAACTGAACGCTCTGTTCAACAACTTTTCTAAATGTTCTCCTTTTAACTATTTTTGTACAGTCTTTCACATTTAGCAGAATTTCCATAGGATTCCAATGGGATAATAACAAAAACCTGCATTCTAGAGATGGGACTTCACATTTCCTGTGATGATCTGGTTTCCTGCCACTAAGTTGGTCAAATGAGAAATATGACCTTTGCATTAGCATTTTGTCTTCAATGGGAACTAGTGTACCACCTATGAGACAATTAGTCATATCTTCATTTTAGAACAAGATATCAGAGGTAGAGGCAATAAAGAATGATGAACATATGAGAGCTTTAATGAGGTTGCAGTGCTGAATTCAGTCTAACAAGGATACTACAAATCTATTGAAGTAGCTGCAGCAAAGTCACTAAATATCTCTAACTTAGAGGTTCAGGCCTGAGGCAGACATTCCAGGAATGTTCTTTTTTATTTCTAAATGTTCCAATTCTCTGAACTGCTTGAAGTCAGGTGTAAAGTTTGCTGTCTATATAAGGAAACATTCAGCTCTTTCACCCATTAGACTTACAGTAACAAAGACTTTTGGGTAAGACCTGAAAAGGTAGCACAAGCCCAGAAAGCAGACCTTGCTTCCTCTCAGTTTGCACACTTCATCCTCACTGCTAAACAGCAAATCCTTCTGCTGCAGCAGTAGAGAAAAGAGACAGTGGGATCCAACACTCACTACCCATTTGGTTCAACTCAACTCATTTCATTCTTTAAACTGTGTTCTCTATGTTTTTCTAAAACTTATTCCTGCCCAATTTTGGTTAAAGGAAGAAGACAGGCTCTTTCAAAGTTATGTATTCATTCACACTGTGGTGCAATGTCAGATGAAATGGTGCTTGTCATCAAGGACAAACTGTAGCTCTGAAAAGGGGTCATTAGGGCTGTGTCCACAGTCCGTGTTGAACCAAACACAACAATGAACACAATGCAGCACGACTCTAAAATGCCTGGTTTTGTCTCCTGCACAATGGTTATCTTTCCTCCAAAAATTATCTCCAACTAAAAAATGTTGCTTTTAAAGATGCTGCAAGCTGTGCCAGTTCAATGCAAAAAACCCTGATAATGTAGGAGGCTCTTGAGATTTGTTAGCATGTCTTTTTTATTACATCTCATGTTTTGATAAACCTCCATAGGTTTATCAGAACAAAATATCCCAGAAGAGTTTGTAACATGCACTTTAATCTCAGTTCACTGACAATTATATCAGCCGATGTAAACTGATGACTTCTGCCAGGTGTTTTGCTGTTATACTGCTTAATCCTGGCATTATTAGCTTGTCCTGTGAATCAGACTTCCTAGTAAACCTTCTAAATCCCAGTTAATTGGACTTTGTGGACTTTTAAAATAAAAGTTACTGAGTCTCTTACATAATACTGTAATACTAGTGACTATTTTATAATAAATAGCAGCAACTACAGATTTGTCCAAACCAGAGGAAAAGAAGTGAAGTATGCATGGATGTGGCATGCTTTATGTGGTTCAGGTTAAAAATACACCAGGCACTCTGTGAATCAGTTCTCTGAGGAGTCTATGCCACGCATGAGTCAGTGCTCAATGTAAGGGTCCATTTACAGCCAGATATTTGCTCTTGATCTTGGGCTCCATTTACTGTGGTTGATGAACCATACAGTGCCATTGATTGCTGGAATGCAAAACCAAGCCTCTTTGATTTTCCTTGCACAACATTTCTCTATATCATTTGGACTTAATCAGCTGAAGCTTTTTAATATTATTATTCTCAATTTACTTATGAGACTGCTTGAGCAATTAGTGCCCCAATGATCTGTTTTTATGTCTTGGTACCAACTTGTACCATCAAATAAATATCCACATTCTCATCCCAGAATTTGCATAAATCTGGATAGAGATGTTCTATCACAGGTCAGCACCGTTGCATACAGATTCATACAACCTTGCTTTCCACAGATAATTTAAATATCGGAATTAAGACCCTATTTTCAAGCTACCATGTAGTTTGTCCATATACTTCGTAGAGGCAGGCATGTCAAGTAAAATATCCAACAGGATGAGTGTTTCTCCAGACAGTGCCTGTTTCTCTTTATAGAAACGCAGAAAGATTCTGTGAATGAAGTTTAGATTAAGATGCTTAGGTTCTTTAGAGGATGCCTAAATACAAGTCCCTTGTGCCTTCAAATTTCTGTGATGCAAAGATCTGCATAAAAAGGCAGTGTCAGTACTGCCGCCTTTTGTGTGTAACTGAAACTTACAGATTTCTGTGGTCAGGACTATTTCATTGTGCATTATATACAGCACACAATACAGGAAACTTCCAACTCTTGCTGGATTTTCTAGTTGCTACTGCAAATGAATAAGATAAAGTAATTACATACAAATCAACAAAACTGAAAAGTTAAATTCTGATTATAATGATTAACTAGGAGGAGGAACTCAAGATAACTCTAGGGAAGAAGCAGAAACCTGAATTCTGATGCTCCTCTTCTTGTTCTTACAACCACCTCTTAATGTTCCTGGACTTATACAAATGCTGTGCATGGCCAAGAAATGGCCATGATTCAAAGTGCCTGAAGTCTAACTGAATCTTTCTGCCAACCTCAATCTGCCCTGTTAGCACAAATAGATCCGTATCTCTATCCTTTGAGGTAATTTTGCTTCTTCTAAAATGAACATATGGTTACAAGGCAGGTTAGGAGAACTAAGTGGTTTTTGAGCTGGCAACAACTGACACAACTTCTTCATTGGCAACAGGGAAGAATTGCAGATGTGTTGTCTTGGAGGTGTGAGAACGAAGCACATAGGTAACGAGAAAATAACTTCTGGTGGAGAGATGAAATGTTCTGACAGAATGGAAGCAAGAACAGAAAAGAAAAGGGAAGGAATAAAACCTGGCCTTCAATAAAAATAAAATAAACAAAAATCAAAAGATAGTGGGAACAGCAACACCATGAAACTCTAAGAGGAAATGCAATCATAATCTCTTACAGTTTCATAAACTTGTTTATCAAACATAGGTAGAACAAGACCTAATTCTGGATATTAAAAGCTGGAAAAAATGAACGAGAACTGTTATTCAATGAGGTGACCAAGCAAGAATCATAACTTCAGATAAAAATTTTGTTGTGCTGGAAGTCACTGGGAACTGCTTCTTTGATGACAATGAAATCAATTATTCCTTGGAGTCTCAGTCAGAATGATATCTCTTTGAGAACTTGAATGTTGTAAGGGTGTTGTCCACTTGCTCAAGCAATTCAAATTAAAAAAAAAAAAAAAAAAAAGGAAAGAGAGGACAGGAGGGACCCAGAAAATGAAGATTTGAAAGAACAGAGAGCAGAAAAGCAAGATCTGCGATTATGAGGGTAATGCAGGTTTGAATGGCCTACAAGCAAATCTGTTCCAATTGCATTAGGATTAAAAATATATTAAGAATGTTCACAAGTTGCTGAATTGAACCAATGCTTCAGTGATACCTGTCATAAAAAGGAAAAATACATAGTGATCATTCAGCTTGCAATTAGTTCCAGGCCTTGTCCATCAGCTATTAGGAGGTACCCTGAGCTTGTATGTAGACATATAGTTCTCCCTTACTTATAGTATTCCTCTGATGTTTCAGTGTTGATCCCTAGCTCCTACAATACTCTACTTCCAAATTAAAAAGTGTGCTTCCACACTTTTTCACCCATACTTGTACATGTCCTCTGTGATCATTCATCACCAGTTCTCAAGATTTAATTTTACGAAAAATAGTTAATAGTCATCTTCTGTTCAGCTGCTGCAGTTCATAAGATCTTCATGGATTCAGAGCACACTCCTCTTCAGATTCTCAGTTTACATAGTGAAATTCAGGAGGACTTTTCCAGCTGTGGGGGTCGGCTTCTTCTCCCAGCTAACAGTGGTAGAATGAGAGGGAATGGCCTCAAGTTACACCAGGGGAGGTACAGGTTGGATTGGATATTGTGAGAAGCAGCTTGTCAAAAAGAGTGGTAGAGTCACTGTCTCTGGAGGTGTTCCAGAATCGTTTGGATGTGGCACTGATATCTGTTTCTTTTTTTTTTTTTTTTTTAATTTTTATTCTTTTGCAGCAAATCTCCCTAATCTTCCGACAGTTAATGGGCATATGAACAGCAGAGACCTGAAACAGTGTGCTCAGGTTGTTCCCTACAGGTGGCTCAGACTTCACATCAGCACCTGAGTGTCACTGTGAAAAATGCCACACTGTGAATTACTGCCCAAACTGCTGTAAATATCTGCAGAGCATTGAAAGCCTAATCGTCTATAGCTTTCAGGCTCTTCCTCCAGCACCATGTCAGTTCAGGCATAGATTTTAGTATATGAGTGGAAATTACTAGGGTAAAACTTAGCTAGAATTCACTCGTCATGACACTGAAAACAAGCTGCAGGTGAATCTCTTGTCATTGAAAGAAGACATATTGCAAAGTTACTGATATTTTGTATCAGATCTTAGGAGCTTTCTTTTTCCTTAGCTAGACTGTTTGCACCTAAATTGTGAATATCTTCACCTCCCACAGGTAGCAGCACAGCGCTGTACCTGCATGTCCTCCTCACTGTGAGATACTTGAAGTAGATTGCTTTGACAAAGTTACTACGTAACTTGAAGAAGTGAGGCTGCAAGAAGTGATACACCCTCTCATCTTGGAGGCAGCTTCTCTGGATCTTCCCCTTGCAAAAGTCTTGTTCTTATACCCTCCATAAAATAGGAACTGTGCTTTATAGTTTCCAGGAGTCATCACCATTGATCCAATGAAAAAATCAGAATGAGAGCTTCTGAATCATGATACAGACAAGTCAAATAACAAGTACTCTCATCTTCACCATCAGGAAAGATGTGTATGGCCTGTCTCATGGAAGGACATGCAAAGAGACACAACATTTTCCTTTCAGAGCTTCCTGGCAGAGAAGAATGCATTATTTAAACTGATTAAGAGACAACATTCATCTCTACCTGTGTCCGGAGATGCTGTGGGTGCCACATCCCTGGAGCTGCTCAAGGCCAGGTTGGATGGGGCTCTGGTCGGCCTGAGCTGGTGGGCAGCAGCACTGCCCACAGCAGCAGGTTGTAACTAGATGCTTTTTAATGTCCCTTCCAACCCAAATAATTCTGTGATTCTATGGTATGATAAATTTGGAACCACTTCAGCATGAACAAAGATTACATATTTAAGCACACTGCTTGTGTGTTCCTCAAGAGGTCCTTAGATCTTTAGAAACTCAGTTTGTTTCAAAGCTGCAAAAAAGTTTCATTCAAACTTAACATCTGCAGTCATCACAGAATCAAAAGTACTCAGGACATTCATAGATATGTTAAAATTCCTCAAGCCTATGGTATTTCTGAATGTACTTGTAATAGCTCAGATGATGTTCCAAAACTTAAAGAATATAGTTTTTGTGTTTTGTATTTTCCAGGAGTATAATGTAATGTATAAAAAAATTACATGAAACAATTGAGCCTTTTGATTTAAACTCAAAATAGGTCGCTTGATTCTCTTCCTCTTCAAAACAAAAAAACTTGTCTTTCACAGTGACCAAAACAAAACAAACAAAACAAACAGCAACAACAACAACATCCCTCCTGCAGGAAAGTAGGAAAGAGAAAGAACCATGGAACTACAGAGTGGTTGAGATTGGATGAGACCTCTTACTGGTCATCTGGTCCAACCTATGAACCTATGTGATAAAGCAGAACCTGTAACATAAGCCACTTGGACTCCCCTTGAGGTACTTGGAAAGGTTCTCAGAGGTCCCTGAGCTACAGCAGAAAAGCGTTCAGCAGCTGACTAACCAGTAAGGCACTGGAAGGTCCCATGAGTGAATAACAAAGCATCTGGAGAACTAAGACAACAGAAAGCCAGGCTGAAGCCATCTGGCTCATACTCAGAAGCCCGAGAGTGCTAGAGAGACATTTGGAGGCCCCTGGGCCTTCACGAAAAGAAAAAAATGTACCTTCAACATCTAGAATGTCACAGTGAGAGGATCATGTTGACTCCTACCTTTGCACAGAACAGCCCCATATGTTCACGTGGCATGCAGCTTGGAGCTTTCCTGCATATACCAGAAAGGCATTGCAGGGCAATGCAGGGCCTTCTGTTGCACATGTGGGTCTTTCCTGCTTCTGCCAATGCACACAGATGTTCAGTATGAATATTATTTTGGAACCCCACTGACCTCACAGCATCATTTTGAGCACCCACTGGTCCCAGAGTTCCTGGATTACTCCAAGCTCTCTTTTGTGTAACTGTCTGCCACTCAGTGTGACAGAGATAGGCAGGGTTTTTTTTAGGCATCCTTGATGGAACCAGTTCTGGCCATTGAGTTGTGGTTATAATTAGAGCTTTATGATCACATAAGCATTGTAGCAATCAACATAGCTCAGTATTATCTAGAATCTTTAGAAGTCACCATAGCTTATTGTTACACTGAATTTTTATTCATTCATACAACTTCTTCATTTAGAAGTTTTAGTCACTTTGCATTTTGAATCTGCTGCAGATCAGTCAGCTTTCAATACTTGGCACACAGTGCAGTAGTCATAATCTAGACTTAGAACTTACCTGAAAGAGCACGAGTCACTCATTCCTTGGGAAAAGCACACATCAGTGGAGTTGTCCCTGGTCACCAGGGTATCACAGTTTGCCATTCAGCAGCAGTTCCACTGAGTCCCACAGAGAATTGCAGCAGCTTGATGTCATAGGCAAAGTCCCATGCACTGTACACTTCCCCTTCCACAGCAACCTGGTGAACGAGGTTTTCAAAATGACAGTGGGTAAACCTTATCACACTGTTGACTGGAAGTGTTCTTGCTCTGTGATAGGTGTCACCACATCCTGATGACAATATTAATGGGCAAATGCTCTGTTCACAATGCCGAGAACAAGCAGAATGGAGAGGAATGATACATGATCAGCCTGTTTTTTGTTTTTTTATCACAGCCTACAGATTAGTTATGGGGTCATAAAGACTTACTGGTGACAGTGGTCTGTATGTTGGTCAAAGCTGTTTACTTGAGAGGAGAACAGTGTATAAAATACTGATTTGAGTAGTTGATATACAAAAAGATTTGAAACGATAAAAACAAAAAATACAATAACAAAACCAAAAGCCAAAAGTATTTCCAGCAGCTATAACAACAGCACATGTATGCCCCCTAGTTATGCTAAAAGATAACCTGGAATCCAACAATTCTGAATGGCTAATCATGAAAATCAGTTAATATTAGATGGTGAATATTTTAAAGCATTTTATATAACATCAAAGAAGCGGAAAAATTTACAGTAGCTATTTTGAGTCTCCTAATACCCAAATCTAAAAACAATGCAAGTATAAATTGGTTGAATCTTACCATGGGACTGATTATTTTTCACTTTTTGCTTACGGAATAATGTCTGTTTAAAAAGATAGAAGGGTAACAGACTCCAGGAGTCTCCAAGAGTCTGATAAGAATAAATTCCTTGTCCAGGAATTGGACAAATCAACCAGATCTGAAGCATTCTAGATCTAGTGCTCATCACTGCAGAGAACATTAAAGAGGTTAAAATCAGGGGCAGTCTGGGCTACAGCCACAATCTGCTGGCTTTGTTTGTGATCTTAAGGATCATGGGCCTGTCAAAGAAGGGAATCAGGACCCTGAACTTGAGGAGAATGGAATTCCAGCTATTTAAGAAATTGTTGGATGAGACCCCTTGGGAAACTGTCCTTAGGGACTAAGAAACTAACAGAGCTGGCAGCACTTTAAGGATGCTCTCCATTTCCCAGAATAAGACATCTCACAGAGAAGGCAGGAAGCCAGCATGGCTGGGCAAGGACTGCTGGTCAGACCAAGGGACAGAAAGATAAAATACAAGCTGTGGAAGCAGGGATGGGTAGCCTCAAGGAATATAGGAATGCTGTTTGGATGTGTAAGGATGGGATCAGGAAAATCAAGGTGAAGATGGAACTGAACTTGGTAACAGATGTGAGAAGTGATAAGAAAGAATTCTAAAGGTACACTGGTCAGAAGAGACAGGCCAAGCAGATTATATCTCCTCTGGTAAATGAGAGGGGAGAACTGGCTTCCACAGACATGGAGAAGGCTGAAGGAGTACTCTATGAGTTCTTTGCTTCAGCCATTACTGACAGTCATGAATCCCATGCCTCTCATGTCCCTGAATCTCTAGGTAGAGGTTCAGGGATCAAAATTCTTCCCACTGTACGTAAAGAACAATATCAAGACTGCCTCACAAGACTGAATGTGTACAAGCCTATGGGGCCAGACGATGTGCATCATGGGGTTCTGAAGAAACTGGCTGATGACACTGCCAAGCCACTCTCCACCATGTTTGAAAAGTCATGGCTGTCAGACAAAGTACCCAGTGACTGAAAAAAGGGAAACATCTTTTCTTTTTTTTTTTTTTTTTTTACAAAAGGGAGAAAGGAAGACCTAGGGAATGATAGGCTCAAGTCTTCACCTGGGAAGATCATGGAGCAGATTATCATGGAAGATATAATGTGGTACGTGCAAGACAAGGTGATCCAAGACAGTCATCATGGCTTCACCAAGGGCAAATTGTGCCTGACCAATCTCGTGGCCTATGATGTAGAGATATTATCTACCTGGATTTACGCAAGGCCTTGGGCATGGTCCCACACGAAGCCCTTATCGCTGAATTGGAGAGATAGGTGGAGTATTCCATGTTTAAAGTACTGGTTGGATGGTTGCAGTCGGAGTACTGACTATCCTCAGGTAGAGGCCAGTGATTAGTGGTTTCCACAAAGGGTACATCCTGGGACCAGTGCTATGACCAATTCTACAATAAAACTTCTGGACTGAAATGCATAGGGAGCAAGATGTGCTAGAGTACAGCTGAAGGGTGTAGTTTCTTCCAGTACAAGCATATCTTAACTCCTCTTTTCCCTACCACCACTTGCAATTTCCAAGCCACTGGGTGGCTCCATACGTCACCAGAATCAGTATAAACACTGCTGGCTCCAGCTTCAAAAAATTGGGTAACAGCCAGTATTTCAGCCCATTATTTTTGCTTTTCCATCAGCAGAAATATCTACAGATCAATTGAACAAAACAATTCTTATTGGACAGACACTTGCATCTGTAAACTGTACTTCTAAAGTATCATCAGTGTTGAAAGGGAAGCATCTTGAACAGGAATAGAAGACGGCATGTCTCTTTCATGCTCTTGAGACAGTCACATCCCAATGAGAGTCCCTCTTGAACAATAATTTTCGCGAAGAATAGTGCAATGATGTATTTTAAGCACACACTGCTTAATGGTAGACTTTTGGGCTACCCCTAGGGGTAGCTCTTGGCCTTCTATATTGACTTTAAAAATAGGCAGAGGGATAGGCAGAGTATGATTAGTAGTGAGATTTACCATCTCCCTGAGATTGGTATAAAGCACCCTAAACACCTTTCTATATAGGGGATGTGTTTATTTTGGGAACCTTGGCAGCTATGTGACCCAAATTAGATGAGATAGTGGTGCTAAGATTGTGTTCTTGTCATAAAACCTGTTATCTCACTGCGAGGTGTAGACAGAATAGGATAGTAGAACGATGGAATTATGATTTATTTACATTAATTCTTTTAAAGGTGAAGCATGGTTTTGTCCATGCTCAGATTCATTTTTTTTAATTTGTATACAGTATATTTAGTTTTCTCAATATCAACTGATATTTCATTAGGGCAGTAAATGCGTCATTCTGAAGAGCTGAGTACAGGGCATCGTTCTACCTTAATCATGAATGTTTTGGTCTGGTATCTATGAAGAAATCAGCTGCTAATTTATTGTTCACTAAGACTCAGAAGATGGAAATAGATCCCCCTGGAGAATGCTCTGGGGAAACTTCTTGCAGTCTTCCAGTATTTAAAGGGAGCTTATAAGCAGGAGGGGACCAACTTTTTACAGGGGCAGACAGTGACTGGACAAGGGGGAATGGCTTTGAACTCAAAAAAGGGAGTTAAGACGTTAGGAGGATATTCTGTGCTCAGAGGTTGGTGAAGCCCTGGCACAGCTGCCCAGAGAAGCTGTGGTGCCACATCCCTGGAGGCACTCAAGGCCAGGCTGGATGGGGCCCTGGGCAGCCTGAGCTGGTGGGCCGGAGCCCTGCCCATCACAGGGAGTTGGAACTAGATGATTATTAACGTTCCCTCCAACCTAAAGCACTTCTATGATTCTACTGTGATTTGTTCTACTTGTCTCACTCCTTTTCATTTTGATTAAGCAATCCCTTAGCAATATAATTTTGTTTAAATTAGCCCACTGGCTTTTGTTGAGCTTTTGTTCAACCTCTGATTAGGATTGAGTAGATTAAGTAAAACCACCCATTCCCTATGAATGGGAAGGTCAGGACTTAGTTCTCATGTGACTGTCTTCAATGGTCTTACAGAGCTCTTGGGAGCTGGCATACTTGCATAAAACTACTGGCATAGCTGCATAAAAACAAGTTTTGCCGTCTCTGTGGCTTCTTACCACACAACTCTCAAACAGGAATGCAGCAGGAACATCCAATGGAATAGGTTTATCACCTTGGGCTTGATACTGATGAAATGGTAAAATCAAGCCGTTGGCTTGATACTTGATACTATCCCAACCATTGTAATACAGAGCTGTGCAAACTTTTACAGGAGGTACATGTCATGTTGCAACAGTTTTGCACGGTGTTTCCTTCCCTTTTCTGTAATTTATGGCACTTTTTTAATATACAGGTATATTATTTTTTTTTCATATATGCCATCAGGTTTTATTTAATTTGTCTACGCACAATTTTACACCTTTTGTTGCTAATTCTCCTTGCAAAGTTCTGTTCTCTTCCTCTAACCTTTCAGCCCATTACTTCTCTATTTTCCAAACTGCAACCAATGAACAGCAAACTCCTTCCTTCTTTGTCCTTTTACACACATCCTTCCACATGGCTTCATGATCACACCTTAGTGCTCTTAGCCATTCCATATCAGATTCAGGATCTTGCCATCCATTTTCCATAGAACTTTCACAGTGTGTCCCATTTATCAGAGGAACTTGCCATCACTATGACCCAAGGATCTCATTCACTGTGCCAAATTCCATCAACTGCTGTTATGGGGACAGGTTAAGTTCTTGAAGAGAGCCTTAGTAAAATGAGGACTGGTCACAGAGTTCTGGTTATAAGTAGAGCTTTATTAACACACACAATTTTGGGGGCATCCTGTTGGTACTGGAAGGTCTCTAGTATCCCAGCTACATGAAATACAGAGGTGACTGAGGAACTAAGTGTTCCTGTGTGCAGGTGGTTTGCAGGTGACTTCTCAGTGATATTCTTGTCCTAGTCATGCAAATAGCTATTGCAGATGTTAAGCAGTAAGGAAAGGCAAGAGAAAGTGATCTGCGAGCTGAGTGATAGCAAGATAAGATGCAAGAAGCCAATACGTTGAGTCACCAACCAGGATCCGTCTCAGCAGTTCCTAAGACAATTTTCTTTCCCTGTGTGAGAAATCATATGGGAAAAAATTCAGGTGTGTTCCATGTTGGAACTACAGCTTGTGGATAAGCTTGTGAGGGTCTTTTCCATTTCTCACTAGGGGTTTTTTGAGATCTATTTGAGGCCTCTCCCAGGTCTCTTGTGACTGATTCTGGGCAATACCTGTATCAGACTGGATAGAGAATGCTTGATACCTGATCAGTGCATCCAAACTCTCTCAGCACCTAACGCTTGGCTCTTGCTTCACTGAACTCTCAAGTCTGTCCTTTTTAAAGGTCCTTCACACCTTTACCATGGCACATTTCCAGTTTTCACAGAACAGTCACTCTGAAAATACTCCCTTTCTACACCCAGACTATCATACTGAGTTTGCAGTACTTGGGAACACTATCAGTGGGCTCCCATGATAGCTTCCAGTGTTTCCACTGAGGAAACTGAACAGCAATGCAGGTGGGAGGGCTCAATCCATACACAGCTTGTGATGATGCATATTAACAAATGAGAAGCAGCAGCAACGTTCCTCTCCGTGTAGGCCTGGTACTCAGACCCTTGACCTTTCACCTTCTCAACACAAGAAGCCTGGCTCCCTCAGCTTGTCCTCTCACATGTGCTCTGAACCCGAGACTATTTTTGTGGACCTGCTACAAATTTGCTTCAGCTTATTGAGACCTCTTCTTGTAGCTGAGGGCACCCCAAAAAGACAGTATCCAGATGCAGCCTCACCAGTGCTCTGCACTTCCACTTGTCGGTGATGCTTTCACTACACTGCATTGACTGTAGCAGGCTCTCATGCCTGCAAAGGCAGACTGCTGACCTCTGTTCAGCTCCTTGTTCACTCCTCTCCCACTGGTCATCCTCCAAGTTGTCCTCTTGCAAGAGATCATTCCATCCAAACATGGAACTGACTTTTCTGAACTTCAGGAGGTTCACGCTGGCCCATTCCCCATGCCCATCAAATTCCCTCTGAATTTCCCTCCAGTTTATCAACAACTACAATCCCCTCAAAAACATGGATAGAACAAAGAAAAAATGTTTTAAACTAAAAGAGAGAAGCTTTAGGGGAAAGTTTTTTGCTTACAGAGTGGTGAGGTACTGGAATACATTGCCCAGAGAGGTTGTGGATGTCCCAACCCTGGAGGTGGTTAAGGCTAGGTTGGATGGGGCCCTAGACAGACTGATCAGTACGTGATCTAGTGGTTGTCAACCCTATCTGTGGCAGGGGTATTGGAATTCGAAGATCTTTCAGGTCCCTTCCAACCCCAAACTAATTCATGACTCTATGACCAGAAGAAAGAACTTGTCCAGGACTCCTGAGAGACAGACCTAAGAGAGTCATTTGATTTACCTTGAATAAACTTCTGATCTACAGGCCCTGTGCACATTGACTTCTAGCTGACAGGTTAGCAGCCCCTTTCTGCTGGTAAAATGATGACAGGGAGGTGCCCATCCCTCAATCAGTATCAATCTCCCAAAGCTGCTCTGCAAAGCTGCAATTAAGCTAATGTGCTTATATCTTGGAACTGCTAGCAGTAATAAGTGAAACAAAGACAGTGAAAGAAAGAAATGAACTAACTACAGGATCCAACAGCTAGTCTGCTGTGACATCCTTCTCACAAGGGACTCAGCTCAGAATAATGAAGAAGAAGCCACCTGTAGTATTTTGTGTGTAAACATTGCACATAATTACAAGAGAAAGACCACATCAAAACACAGGAGGCACTCTACTGCTCAGCCTCTTCTTCCCTTGCTCAGAAAGGTCTGTGTCATTTCTGTTGCACAGCTCAGAAATGCCCCAACTCAAGGACAGCATGAATAACAGGCAGTAGCAGCAGAGGATTAAGGCAGGTTCTTCCCTGCCATCCAGCTACTGAGGAAGAGTTACCCCAGAGCGTAATCAGAAAGGTGAACTTGGATTCACACCTTAGTGGTGTAAAAGGTGGCATTTGCTGATGTTGCCATACAGTGTTTGTGTTGACAACCTGCAGAATGACAGCAACAGAAAGGGCAAACCCCGAATCTCATTGCAATACAGAGAAACAGTATGTAAATGTGTCATTCTCCAACTGTTTTTCCTCAGAGCATGGATTCAGGCCAAGTTCCTTGAGAAGCTCCAAGTGTGTGTTTTGTATCCATGGATAAGAATCCACTGTGAAGGCTGAACTTAGACGAACTGTAATAATTTTTCCAGTTATGGAAGGAAATGTGAAGTGCAATCCTGGACAATAAAACTCCCATTCCCATTACACATTACAGCTCAGTAGCTTTCACCATGCTGAAATACTCACCAAAATAAAGGCCTAATGAGCACCTCTTTAAAAGACTGCAAAAAATGATTCAGCAGTGTATACAAGAAGCAATAACTGGATTCCTTGAGCATCCCCACCAATTAGACAGCAATCTCATTCATACATGCCAACTGTGCTGCTTTTGCTGCACCCTTGCAAAGGTGCATACTATCCAGAGATTTACTCAAGACAGAACCAAGGCATCTGATTTTCCAGACTCCCAGAACAGACTATAGCCCACCAATTATATTCAGTACACAGTTAAGACACACAAACACAAGATGTTTCGAAAAGCCACTTCAGCTGTTCTGTTCAAGACAATCTGAGTACACATGGACAATTACAGGAAGAAATTGGAGATGTTTAGAATTTTTTTTTAAATAAACTTTTAATGTGCTATATAGGCACGATCACTATGAGATCTTCCACCTATATGCAATACTACACACTGCAACACACTGCATTTTCAATGTACATTAAAAAGGTCTGGAAGAATATTCCTTCACTGGAAAAAATATCATACAATCACTTAAATAAACAGGGACAACATTACAGTGCAAACAAAATCCTGGTTTTATTTATTCTGCAATTACTATTTTCTTTCTAAAAGTTTTTTTTTCTCAAAAATAATTAAAAAAACCTACCCACTGACAACCAACATTTTCTGAGATGATTTCCTTTTGCTGAAGCATGGTCTGATCCTTGAAGCTATAATAAACTGTATACATATCAGTATGTTGCATATTGACCTGATTTGTGTTAGGCTTGGGATCCCAACCCCAAACCTGCAGACGGCAATAAAGTGGCACTGCTGGCTTCAACTGACTTTTGATCAGCCTGTGTCAAGGAAAGATCAGTACAACAGTCCTCTCTGTGAACCAAAGAAAGTGTGGGTAAGAAAGGGTCAGGTGTTGGCTTACAATTATTTTGTTTTCTGCTGCTAATCACTGTTAGAGAGTATAGGGGCTTGTTTTACCATAACAAAAGAAAAACAGTCATAGGACGGCAATAATGGCAGATTCTGAAAAAAAATCACACTTCACCATAAGAAAAAGGCAATAATACATCCCCTTCTCCCAGGCTGCATGAGGGCACTGTCAGAGTAACACAGGCAAAAAAATAAAAATAAAAATATAGACAGCAGCAGATGCAATCTGATTCCTCATCTGTGAGAGATCTGCCTTCATGTAGTCCTGCACCAGCAACAACATGATAATGTTAAAGTGCTTTTATGCTCCTGCCAATTGGGTGATTTTATGAGGAGAATGAAGACATTAGGGAAATGCAAAGTGCACACAGGTGAGAACAAAAAAAACCAGAGCAGCTGTTCCTTGGAGAGGAATGTTGTCTCTTTGTAAATGTCATTGTACAACCCTTCCCTCAGAAAAGGAGTTAAGAACCTCTGCCTTTGAATTCCATCTGAGACAGGGACAGCTTGACCCACTACTGTTAATACACAGAATGACACTGGGCTCCTCATGTACATGTGGTCCACTCCTGCTCAGACTGTGTTGGATTTCATAAACAGAACAAGGCAGGCTTAAAAGACAGGCAGCAGAACATTCACCACTGATGACACTGTATGTGACTTCCTTCAGGTTCTTATCAGATTAGACAATACAGTGAAGCACAACTTTTACAGGCAGTGATTATTTCATTACATTTTTCAGATTTGCACTTCTATACATACATAAAAGAGAAGAAAGGAAAGAAAAGCTGAATTAAATAACACACAATTTCACAGTCCTGTGGCAGTCTGTAAAATACCTAAACTGCATGAAACCAGTTTGCTACTAAAACAGCTGACAGGTTAATGCACAACACTCTAGATATAGGTGGGTGATGGCACAAAGTGAGGACTACCAGGCTATTGAATCCCCAGTTCCAATTTCTGCACAATTATAGCATTTCACTTATCGCATTCAGTGAGCACACAGAGCATGTACCAAATATCGTTCAAGTGGATGGGCACTGAGTTGGCAGGACTGAGGTAGAGAGCAGCTTCTGCAGTGCTTTTTTCCTGGCAGTGTACGAAATACAGCAAAGGGACTTCTGCTCACGGGGAAAATGGAACACTGGCCAGAAGGCATGTGTTGAGGGACCACATTTTAAGAATATCTTGTACACTGGAAAACTGTATTTCTGCTCTACTACATACCACTGTTCTCATTCACACAGCTGTGAAAGCCAGCTTGTGTAACAGCAGTGTAACACACACTTCTAAGCGTGCTACCTCAGTGTGACAACTGTTTGTTCCAGATTAAATAAGCAAGTGAAGATTTTGCCTACAAAAGCCTTATAAAAGCCTTTGACCACCCTCATGCATAAATACTAACCCACATATTAAAATGACTCATTCTCAACTACTTAAAACATCAGGGTGCAACTTCCCCAAACAACATTAACCACCTGCATCTAGGAATGAAACTTGCAAATGAAGACAGTAACCCTTATAGATTTATTATTGTACCAAAAAAAAAAAAAAGGATAAAAATATATAATAGACTACTTTTTAATTATATCCCCTTATTAATAAATAATTGACCATGACATACGTGCTCTCGCAAAACTACTCATTAAGATCACTGTGCCTAATAGGGTTTCCATATTTGACTACCCCAAGAAACAATGGGGTTTAAACTCTGGGCATTAAGAAAACAAAACGCACCAAGCTAAGTGACTGCACTGAGCTGCAAGGATTTGCCTGCTGTCTCATGGTCAGTTTACTTCTTCACATGGGAAAGCTTATAAGGATAGCAAGAGAATAAATGTTGCTGGTGCTCTACTGTTGAGGAGAACTTGATGATTCAGTTTAAACCACAGAGAAAGAACATTTTGGTGGGAAGTATCTGCATTCACAGAGAAGCTCTGAGAAGGCTATCTGTTCTCTTTGAACTAAGGTAAGATTTCTTTCTCTTACACAGAAGCACAGTTTTAGGGGCATGCTGCAGCATAAAATTACCATACACAAAGTCCCATACACAATTCTGTAGATTGCCCACATCCCCCACTCTAAAGGCAGTTGCTCTGCGTTACAGACTCGAGTGCTGGACTCCGACAATGGATTTAGTGCAACCCAGCTTACCTCTCACCTCCCATCCACAGGAAGGGGTGAGATTAGGATATTAGAGGGTCCGCACAGCCACGGGGTAGAGCAGTGACAAGTGTTCAGCTCCTTTGATAGGAAGCTTTTTTGTGGTGTAGTAATGGATGACTTCAGGAACACTGTCGAAGGGAGGACTATTCTGACCCAGGATGTATTTTTCTTTGGCTTTTGTCAGTTTCATGTGCATAAAACCTTGACTGCTCCTGCAAGAAAAGCAAAGTGTTAGTTCATGATTTTGTATGGGGAGAAGGACAACATCACAACAGACTCAATTCACAATGCAGAGGAATGTGGGAGAACAAGACATTTTGTAAGCAACAGGCCCAAACTACTCCAACACATAGTGACTATCAGCTGCAAACCTCCAGAAGCAATCCAGCACAAAGGCAACTCAAGGATGTTTTGTCCTGGAGCTGACCCAGAGGGATGCAAGAGGACAGTTTCTTTCCCCTTCCCTCCCAATCTGCTGTGAGCATTTACTTTTCATGAAACCACCCATCATTTCTGGACAAAAGGTGCAGGCTATGAGCCTCACTCAGATGCGACAGATCTCATCCTGGGGAGACCTCTGTGCAGGGCACACGTCTACTACGCTAGACCAATTGCCAGGAATGTGGCCTTGTACAGGCAGACCTGCTGCCCTCAGCTGGTGGAAAATGCTCAGAACAGCCCTTCACTGAGATTAATGGCTTAAATTTCATCTGCATTGTGCTCAGCTCTGGCTGCTAGCCTGCAGCCTTTCTGCAGGCACAAGTCAGTACATGACTTCGTTGACGATTTTTTTTTTTTTTTTTTTACATTCTTAAAGCAAACTAACCAAATGCTTGTGCTTAAACATTACAGTAATTAACTATCAATGCACTGGGCAAAATTCTACCACCACAGGCAGTTCTACAAGGAGTCTGCAAAGACACATGACCTGAATTGACTTGAGCAGCGTTCTGGTGAAACGGTCAGAGCTTCCGACCATTTGCTTACAAACAAGGGAAGATTTGTGCTGCTGGCTTTCCCCTCCACTGCAAAGCAGCTGAGGTATGGCATGAACTAATAGTTCCGTTATCATGTTATTTCATCACAGCTCCATGATGCTGCACCAGAAGCTCCTGTGTTCTCATCCAAAGAAAAATTTTCTTGTCAATTTCTCTTTTTTTGATAAGACGTTTGCAGAGCAAACAGCAATCACAGAGAACTCCCCAGCACTAATGCATCTCATTAGTGTATGCACTGTTTAAAAGGAAACAAGGAATTCAAGCCAACGCTAGATATCATTCATTACTATAACAAAAAGCAATTTTTGATCAAAAGGGCTATGAAATACTGCTAATGAAATTGGCCCTAGTAACAAAACCTCCACTCCTAAAAAGCAAGATATTTAATAATACATTATGTAATTTTGCAGCTGCTGGTACACACTGCCTGCAGCTAATATGCACCTCTACAGCTCTTACTTTTTCTAGTAATTGCTCAATGAATTTTTCATGACAGATACAAGCCACACTCACCCTAAATCAATTCTTTTCATAGTAGGATGACTGAGAAACCTTTCATACAAAAGCGATACGACTGGAGGTAGAGGAACCACTTTCATCCTACAGAAAGAGCAGTCCCCTTAATGTAAGCTACATGCAATTCATATTTATAGGATCAGAAATCTGTCACTGTTCTCTGAGCCTTCTACCCTAACTCATCAGTATGCCAACACACACCCTCCCTTTTCAATCAGATTGCACTATAATTTTTGAGATACGTAGACCTGCAATTGTTAAAAATCAGTAATGAAGCAAAATGACTTGTGGGGGTTAGAAGGATTAAGTTGATGATCGAAGGACCTTTCCCTGCAGTCACTGGATCATCACTTATATCACCACTTCATTGTCACAGCCCTCTTTGACAATGGCATCACTTAGCCATTGAAAGATAAATTCCATGAGGCTAACACCCAGGGATTTTATTTGCCCAAGGCTCTTCTATTAAAACCAATTGCTATAGAGGATCTTTGTGGAACTTCCCAGATGATTCAACTTTCAGCTGGTCACATGGAGATGAAAATCTGTGTTCACTGTTATCTTCGGTTATTTTTATTCTTAGCCATCTCCTCTAATTATTCAGTAAGCTCTCTGACAGGTCTCACTAAACACTAGTTTTCTTTTAAAGATATTTTTTAGAAAACTGGTAGGAAACCTAACATTCTGACTGCTGAAAAGTTGGATTTGCCACCTGCGTACTGGTTCCCCCTCCTCCCTCTGTTGAAGAGAAGACACAACAAGTTTTTGGTGTTTAGATGCTGGAGTTCTCCCTCAGCAGGTTTTCCCTTAATAGGTTTGAAATGGGAGTAGATTCTATTGTAGTTTCTTGTGAAATAAATAGCTCCCACCCCCAAAAAAGAAACAAAAAATCAAAATAAGAAATCCTTCTCACATCCATTCTATTTCCTCCCTGGTATTTCTACACTTTTGAGTACTACCAAGAGTAGGACATTTTTTACTAAGACCCCACCTGAATGGAAAACCCCCAGAAGTAGATTTCTGAGGTTCTTCTCTATGGGCAACATGGAGCAGAGGTGGCAACTAGCAGCCACATGAAACAGATCTCAAAGCTTTGCAATGTCAAGGAGGTATGCTCACAAAAGAGAAAGGACTAAGAGAAAAGATCAGCATTCAAACAATGAACTGATTTTGCTGATTGCTCGTGTTTGTATGCAACTGTCATCAGCACATTGCTAATGATGGAGTGAGCTGCTTTTTTTGGATGTCCAGAACTCTTTTAAGCTGAGCATTATTCCAAGATTACCGGCAGATGAAAGCAAAGATTACTAGAAGCTGAATTTTGTGCTTTCAGTACCTTCCTCCCTCCCTTCTTGCCACCTTTTAAGTTTAAAGTTACACTTTGAATCTGTTATCTGCTTTCCTTGTTCCAAGTAAACCGAGACATCACTAGCTGCAGCCAGAAATACTGAGACAGACATTTCCAATCTTCTAGAATGAAGAAGGAATTCACTTGGAAGGAAGTGGTGAGACAGGTGGATTCAAAGATCTCTGTAGATTCTTTCCAGCTGAGCCACTCAATTCCGTGTTCGGTTAGCATGCTGGAACCATGTCCTTGAATTAAGCTCTTCAAAGTGCCAAGGATTTCAAACCAGTTACACTGCTATTAGAGATCCTGTACTGTAAACCTTTCCCCATTTGTTCGTAAAGTCTGCCTTACAGGCTCCCCTCTTCTGACATGCCTCAACTTAAAGAAAATTAGGGTCCATTAGCAACTGGCATGGACAGAATATGTCTACACTTGTTTTACAACACTGCTTCTGCTAGACCAGTGACTAAAATTACAGGAATATTGTTCAGAAAGAATCTTTAAAGCAATACTCCTCCATTATCTTCTCCTCCAAATCCTTTCAATTTATGACTTGATCTTAGTAAGCACAGACATTACTGAAATGTAAGGTACAGGTGAGGGAAAAGCCTACAATTGAAGTGGCTGTAAATCAGTTTCTGCTTAGTTTTCTGCAATGTCATTTGCATCCACCTGAATTTTACAAGCACAAGCAAAACATGCCCTTGATGATGTATTGTCATGTTTTTGGATTCTGGATTACTCAACTGTTTCAGCAACGACAGCTATTAGAACCTTCCTGGTCTTCCAGGCCTGACATCCAAGAAAAAGAACCGAAAAGACAATCCCAAACTGAATATGTGAACATTGATGAAACCCAGTGTCTTAAGTAGATCTGACATAATCACTTTGCAAGAAAAGATGCTGAAATCTTTAAGTCACGTAACAAATGGTTACTCTGTGACTTCCAAATGTTGCTATATGATTTCTCAAAGTTTCTCCTGGGTTTTTGTTCAGCTGAGGGTGATAAAACAAAGACAGTGTCAAGACAGTGACACTACAGAAAATACTAATTCCTACCTTATTTCAACCATTCCCATGAGTTTCGAATGCAGAACTGGAGAACTCCTAGATACTGATCCCTGCACCAAACTGCTTTAGACTCTCAAGGGCAGGTTTTTATAAAGACACAATGCATGATACATGACTAATAATCACACCTTGTTGTTGCAACTCAACCATAAAACCAAGCGACTTTGAATTAGAGCTTTCCCACACAATTTCCTTCAGTTTTCAAAATACAGTGAGGATGGGAAAAGGGATTGTGCAGACAGCTCATCAGATCATGCTTTGTTTGATCTTACGCCTCAACTCTAGCAAAAGAACGTCTCAGAAATATTAATTAGACACTAAACCTAGCATTATTATTTTTCCCAGAAAATGTTAACAACTATGAAACGTTATTTATATTCACAATCAGGAAAATTGGTCAAGCCTTCTGAATGCTGGTTTTGCCATAGAAAGTGCCGTCTTGTCAGAACAGATTTCCTGCATCAAGGAATTCCACTTTGGCAAAGAAAAAAAGCAACAACATTGCAGCACAATCAGAAAAAGCACTCTAGCAATGCTGGAAAGGTGTGTTGTTTCATGCTGCCACTTTGAACAAAACTGACAATGTTTCATGGCAACTTACAGCAACAAAGAAATGAATTCAAGTCTCCTCTGAAACAAACAAAAAACAAACTTGCTTTTCTTTTTTCCCCATATGAGTGATCAATTAAACAAGTCCTTTACTGGAGATGATCAAATTTCTCCCGTCTATTGAAAAAGCTCTGCTTTTTCAAACATAGAACACACAGCATTGGCATTCTGTGTCCAACAGCCACTATCTCTATTGTACAAGTATGTGTCACTTTCTCTACCAGAAGGGCTAGTGTTCCTCAGCAGCACCATGCAAAACAGTACTTTGCAGAAGAGCATTGTTGTGCCCTGGCTCTGTTCTCTATAACCGATGCTAATAGGCTGCTTAGAAAGCAGGAAGGATGTTTAGCCTGTTGGACTTCTGTAGAAGTGACAAAAAACTCGTATGCTAAGAGCCAGCTCCTTGTAATTTCTGTTCAGGCTGACAGCAGAGTGAAAATGAATAAAAGTACTTAAAAATGCACTTTTATTTTATTTAGAGAGCTATGAACATACCCCCTTACCTCTCTAAGCTATAAAGAATGAAAAGAATTCGGACTTTCTTATTTCACAACTACTACTTGTGAAAATGATGCTACATGTTTTAAATTAACAAAAACATATTGAGCCCAGAATTAATACAAAAGAAAAAAAACAGAACCCACCCCAGAGCTTATGTTCTCAGTCTTGGAAAACAGGACCTCCTCTACAGATCAATCCTGCATTTTCATACATGACAGAAAACTCTGCTTTCACTCTCCTCTGTCATTTGAGGAAAACCACAAGTCTATTTTTAAGCTGACAGGATCAGAGTTTTAGTAAACAACATCCTCCATAGGTGACAATTGAATTCAGCTCTTTTATCTCCCAATGTTTCTCTCCCAGGCAACAATTGCACAGAAATCATCCGACAAAAGAGAAAGTAAAGATCATTCCTGTTCTTTCCTACACTATGCACATTCACTTGCTTTTGAAATAATCTAAAACTTAAAAGTAGCCGTATTTCCCAACTGAAAAGTAAGTCAGGAAATGAAGTGCAGGCACAGTGCACAGCACTGCAGAGGGCCTTGGCCAAAGAGGACTCTGACTGAAGGAATTAAAGAACAGCACTAGGAACCACAGAAAACTGCCAAAAAAACAAGCAACTCAAAAATCACTTGAACTGTAGCAGAGCATCTTGGAGGTTCTGATAAAATTTTGTGCAGAGCTGAGAATTGTGTACTTGTTATGGCCACAAAAGTCTCAAAGCCAGCAAATAAACAGTGCTAGAGGAAATTTTGCTCAGTGTTTTGAGATGAATTTAAATTAGAGTACATTTCAGGAGGATCAAAATCACATGTTGTCGTCTTCAGGACATCAAGCTGGGAATCTTTATTACAGTGAATAAACACAGACAGAGGTACTGTTAATTTTGAAATTACCCACCAATTCATTCCAGAGAAAATGAGCCTTTACCACCCATCAGGCAAGCATACTTCAACAACTTTTACATCACTGGATTTCCCTTTTCCTACATTCTTTATTAGTAGTATTTGGACAGAAGTTAGCCATCTAAATCTGCCAGCTGTTTTCACGCATTCTAAATAACTATGTGGAAGTCTGTAGAAATGCACAGTAACAAAGGCTCCAGGTAAACCAACCCATACAGGATCTTTCCTCTACCATTTTTAGAGAAAGTAGTTACCTTTCATCTCTGCCAGCACATGCCACTCAGTGTCAAACTTGTAACCTTTACTTCCTAAGGCAAATCAATGCCCAAATACCAGGAAATGTTTTTTTATTTTTTTTTTACCACTGTAACATAGTTAAAAGATGACTGCTAAATGTGTTAACCATTTTAATTAAGAATTATAATAGTTGTTAATTGTTGTAATTTTAATTCTATTCCAGCTAGGGCTTAAAGTACATCTATACACCACCACATGTCTGTTTCCATCCAGTCCAACTCCATGTCCCCAGCAGGACCTGCCTACCAGGTTGCTGAGTGCTTTGTACGTGCAGTTTCAGAACACCTGTGAGGATAAACATCTCCTGTCCTATCCAAGCCCGGTCCCAGGGCTGCATTGTTCTCTCAGGGAAGAAGTTCCAATGACAACTCCTTGCTGCAGCTTGTGACTCGCTGTCCAACAAACAGCCTTATTCTCAGTAACTTCCCTGGTAAGGCATTCCAACTCTCACCACCTCACTTTCTCTAGAGCAGAGTGGCCAGGCTCAGTGCCATGAAGTCACATCCACCAACCTTTCCAGTGGCCCTGCCTCTGGACCTGCTCCATTTTTGACTTTTCTTTTTTTTTTATAGGAGGCGTCACACCAGATACAACCTCACTAGTACAGTGTTCTATAAATGGAGTCCCTCTTTTGTCCTTTTGCTTCTGCTTTAGCTATTACAGCCCAGCAGGTGGCTGAATTTCACTGAGCTAGACTGAAACTTAAGGCAGTATACAAATTGAGATTTTTCTACTGTTAAATTCCACAGAGCATCTACATCTACAAGAGCTTGACGTGCATTGAATTCATGGCTATACACCTGAAACACGAGCATGATAGCTCTCCTCTTTCTTCTATACCTCTCCCTCCACTTATTCCACCACCCTACTTGCTAGTAAAAAGCAGTCCTTAAATGAAGAAGCTTGCAGCTGGGTATTTCATTGGCAGCAGTGACACAGTTATCAGGAGTACAGATTTCAAGTTTTCACTTAGCCTTATGCAATTAAATCTGGGTTTAAGGAATGAGTGAGGGGGTATGAGAGGGCCAAGCATCTACAACCCCAAAGGAACACAGAGAACACAAGTAACAGTGACAAGAGGTGCCCCTCAGTGCTCAGCACTGGGACAAGTGCCATTTAACATCTTCATCACAGCGGGATGGAGTGTACCCTCTGCAAGGTTATGGACACACCTGAGAGGGGATGCCATTCAGAGAGACGCAGGCAGCCCTGCTGAAAAGGACCTGCAGGTACTGATGGATGGCCGCTGGACCTATGCCAGCGATGTGCCCTCACAACCCAGAAAGCCAACTGCATCCCGGGCTGAATCAAGAGCAGCGTGGTCAGCAGGGTAAGGGAGGTGATCCTGCTCCTCTGCTCTTGGCTGGTGAGGCCTCACCTGGAGTACTCCTCCTCCTTTTCTCCTCTACCACTTAAATAGGCTTGGAACTGTAGTGTAGAAACATCTGTTTCAGGTTCTCTAATTTTGTCCACCTGTAGCTGGCAGTCAGCAAACTTCTCAGAATCTTTTTCCATAGGGTGACTTTTTTCACAAAAGTAAACTAAATCTCCATCTTTCTACTTTGTAATGTGACTGATTTTATTACACAAGGACCATTTTGTTATTTGCCCCATAATACGCTAGCGATTTCCACACATCTTGAAGGAAAACACTAGTAGCGCAGTTCCATAAGCTTAATGTTGGAACTTGTTTTTACAGTTAACCTCCATATATATAATGAAACCTGAAAGTAATCCACATTCACAGAAGAGCTTGCTCTCAACACAAATTAGAGGATTTGACAGGAGTTGGCATTAAATAGCCAAGTGCTTCTACACAGAACATGGATGAACTGTGAGTTTACTCGTGCACGTGTGTGCATTTGTATAAATTTTCCCTATGGATGCTACTTCTCCCTCATGGATACTTCAATATATGTACTCCTTCATTTCATGGAGTCACTCCTGTGGGTAAACAGACATCCTGCCTGCCTCTCACCTCTTCCCAACAAAAACTATCGTGTATATTGACTCTCATTTGCTCTAAGGGTCTGTTGGAGACTAACTACCCTTTCATATTCCAGTGGATCATGGACAGTCCAAAGCATATCACCTTGCTTCTGTTCCTGATCTACTATTCTGGGGAGATCACCTCTGAGCTGTCAGTGTCCACACATCATACCCATCAAGAAGAGCTCCAGAAGCCTCTGAAGCGCTGTGCCTGCTGCTGCATTCCACTGCTTTTGTTAACCACAGCTACTTGGGTTTGTCATACTTGTGCTAGTTAAGTCTGTGTTAAGTGAGAAAAACCTCAGCCAGGATCCTGAATGGACCACCCCCAATGGGAGGATGCTGACTATGGGTAGCTAAGTGCTCCTCACAGCAGTAATTCTTTCCTCAAATTTCTTATAGTTACAGCAACACTAAGATGCCACAAGAACAAAATTAATAATTCCTTGTTTTACATATCTAGTCTGGCCTGTGAAAAGGATACTGATGCTCCACACAAGCCTCAGTCAACCTATGACAATACCATGCTACAGTTTGCTACTACTGGAAGAAAAGTCTTTAGTGTTTCTAAAAGAAGATGACAATATTTGCTTTCTAAATGTACTATTTTAGCACTCAATGCCAGTCAGACAGCAATAATTTCAATCAAATTACAACTGAATTATTAGAGAAGTGTTTAGCTGACAATGGCAATAACCTACTGAGTTCTCACTCTGTTTACAGCTTTTATTTAGTGCAGTTTCCTATTCCAGCACTGATATATTTGGAAAAGGATACATTCACATGCTTCTTCACTGCAACCATGACAACACTACACAAATGCTGCTTTTTAAATTTACCAGCAAGATTATTCTCTTATTGGATATCTGTTCTAGTTGAACACAGCGCAGTTACTTAACACCATCGACCGGGCAAACATAAATGTAAACTCTTTTTCTTTCTTTCTCAGGAACAAGGTCATCAAACTTCATGGAATATTCCCAAAATTTTATAAAGTATTTCCAAAGAGTTTGTCTCCAGTGACTTTTCCAAGTAAATTCTGATGCAGGCAATGGCATACTGCAGTAAAGGAAACTCCTCTCTTCGTATGCCAGGGAAAAAATGACATCTCCTCTACAGCCTGAAATAAAAACCTCAGCTATTCCTGCAAAACATAACACTACAGGGCTGGCAATCAGGGCACTTAGTTTTCAAGGTATAGAATATGCTCTGACAAGAAAGAATAAAAAGGAAGGAGTGGAGCATAACATTATCCAGCAAGCATCTTACACAGAAAAATAACTAAATAAATAGAACCTAATAGAACTAACAAATATATAGAACTAACTAAATAAATAGAAAGTATAGTTACTATAACTATACCACAGGCATGACAGTGACATAGTCTTTGGGAAGCAGGAAAACTACACACTTCTGTTCAAAAAGCCTCTGAGAAACAGACATCAAAAACCTAGCAGCCTCTCCCACAAGACAGGATGACTGTAGCAGAATCACCAGACTGTGGGTCATAAGGACACTACCTATATCTTAACACAACCTCCTATAAGTGTGTTCAATTTCCATAGCAGTCAATTTACTGAAATCATGACAGGAAATAGTTAAAACTGCAGTCACCTTCATAGACAGCTCTTTCACATTAGGATACGCTTGAGTTTGTGTCACTGACAGCTTCCTGGTAGGTCATTCCCTGGAAACACCAGCCTTATCCTTTACACAAAACAAGGACATCATGCAGACATACCAGAGGAAGATACAGGAAGTATGCAGAGCATGTTTTTAAGCAGAAGTGGAGTCCAACCAGCACAGAACTACTTACAGAGTGCAGCTTATTTTTTCTACCATGGCACCTACCAACTCTAGAGATACAATTCAAGAACCACATCTTAATGCAATTATTGTAGGTAAACAAAACAATGACATGACCGCAAATTTATAATGAGAGCAAATTGCACATAGCTGGTGAGTGTTATTTTTGTGCTACAGTTTTACTTGTTTCCCTCAGAACTACCATATATCTTCACAGTGTACTGTCAGACTGCAAAACACCCTTACACTTCATCATAAATACGTCATAAAATAAAACAGAAGTTTGACACTGAAACTGTTGTAAACTTCGTTTTACTATGTACATTTAGCAGCAATGTCCAAATCCTGTCCGTACAGGTCTCCCACACAAGACTTCAAACACCACCAAGACTGCTACACAAAAAGAGAGCAAACCCTCTCCTCCCAGTCTTGATGATGCAGTGAGGAGGGCAATGAATTAGTACAACATGAGTCTTGTTCTGTGTACAAGAGGTACATTATAACAAAGTTGGGGCTCACATTACAGAAGACACTGTTATTAGGCACCTAAATACAGTTCCATCCATTATCACACCAGCAGCCAAAATCCTGCAGCTCCTTCATCTCTTTTTTCCTTCTGATGTAAAAGCCAGCCTCATATCCTATTGATGATGATGAAAATCAACTGCCTGCCTGCCAGTAATATCATCCAGCAACTTCAGTTTGCACTGGAATGTTCCAGAGGCTCTTTTCTTCAAAGAGAAGTAATTTTACCTAGTATAAACTAGGTTATATACTTCCCCAGTACAGACTGAGAAGAGGATGGCTGAGTGCCATTATGCCTGTGGTTAATCCTACCAATTATCCCCTGCATCTTCTTCTGAGCACTTCCATACAAACCACACATCTGTCCTGATGAAAATGGGAGGTGAAACAAATCATCTCATAAATCTCACCGAAAACTGGAGCACTGGGAAGAATGCAAAACCATCTGAACACTGGCAGCCCTACTGGAAAACTTCGTAGCCCATCACTTAAGTCAATGACATTGTGTAAGGACAGAGGCTTGAGATTTCTCTTAATGTCCCACAGGGCAAGACACAGGACTCCTTAAGCTGTCACTCCCACTGTGACATCAGGTACACCAGCAGTACATGATGTCACTTCATTTAATACTCAAAGGATTTAGTTCTATCAATTGGAAGGATATCCAGAAAAACAGTATCTGCAGTAATGCCCAGAACTGTGATTGAAATACAGATTAATTACACATTACATTGCTCTGTATTCTGGAAATACAGAGCAATGCAAAAAACAAACAAACAAAATTAAAAAAAAAAAAAAAAAAACAACCCACATACCAGAATGTAAAAGGAGTTGGAGACTAAAGCTCCCCACAGAGATAACAACACATACTGTAAAGGAAACATATAGCTAGAGTCAAATTCAGAGGAAATTCAGGTGAAAAATAGCATAGTTTAGAAATGAGTACATACACTGTATTTTACATTTTAATGAAGGAAGCAGGAGATCCCACAAGACCTGCCAGTGAGTATATATAAGACCTCATGAGAATTAAATGCATGAAGAGATTCCTGGCTCTATTTCAGGATACTCGGTGCAAAATAACCTCATCACATACTGATTAGTTACCTCTGAGCAAAGGAATCAGAGCCCCACATAGCAGCATGTGCTTGGTACTTTGAAAGGCTCATTTCCTATATCTAAACATAGTCATACACCAGCCTGATTGGTTGAAACATCTCCTCACAAAGATTTTAATTAATCTGAAAACTGAGAACGCCACTTTCTGAGCTTAACGAACAAGAATTCTCTTCCATTACCAAAACTCTCAGAAGCTTTAATGTCCACAAGCTGGATTTTTTTTTTTTAAATAATCCTCTTTGGAAAAGAACTCAAAAAGTACAATGAATTACACATGGAGAGTACTGAATGGAGGAGAATTCTATAGCAGTGAGTAGGAATAAGGTGTTTGGAAACACCAGTATCAAATATTAACTTTGTGAGTAGTTTCCAAATGGTAATGGTCAGCAAGATGGAAAGCAAAACAGAAGCAGGTTGCTAGAAGAGGAAGGAGGTTTGCATGATAACTAATACATTGCTAAATGACAAGATTTTTTATTTAACTAGATATTTTGAGAGAAAACAATGGTGGCATTTGCAGGACATCACAAAAGTTCCTAGAAAAAAAAGGAAACTGCTGACTGGTTAATGGATAGCACATGAATTCTAAGTGAAATACCATGGGCTTGAGAGAATGATGTAAGCACTAGAGGTGCTATGGGAGAATAATCATCACCACAGGGAAGTGGCACACAGTTACATCAACAGGTGAGCTTGGTAGTGGTTTTGACAAATGTACAGAAGAAGAGCTGAAACATACTGAAAACTTGTTTTATATTCCAGAAAACACAGGTTGAAGGACGTCAGAAATTCATAAATCAAATGCTGAGGAAACTTAAGCTAAGTGTCACGAGACAAATCTAGTTTAGAAGATTCTGAAATGCAACACACTGAAAGACCATTAGGGATCAGCATTCAGGTGTAAAAATTTTTGAAACACAAAGAAAAATAAAGAACACCAGGAGAAGTAAGGATAACTAAACACTGCAGCAGATTCACAAGAATTTAACTTTTTTTTCCTTAGAGCTTACCTCTTGTTAAATATCAAGTCATTGTTCAAAGGTAAGAATTAAGTGAAACACTATGGCATTCTTCAATAATAAAATTTGTATTTTAAGACATACAGAATATGAAAAGTTAAGCCCTACATATATCTGAAGCATATGCTATCAAGCTGTTGCCTGAAAGTAGCTAGAGAAAAACTGCATCAGAGAATGCACAGATCAGAAGACAAAAGTGACAAAATGAACTGAACTATATCTCTCAAACAGGTCTTTCCTAGCTCAAGGCAGACCTCTACTGTACAGAGGTCACAACTATAACAAAGGAGTTGAGGTTTTAATGAATCCTACAAAACATGAGAACAGAATCTAAAAACTAGGTTAACACATGCACTTCTACTATGTCTAAAATAAAGACAGAAAACCGATTTGATATCTACTGCTTAGACCATCCAGGTAAAGTGGGGCTAGAACAGATACTGCCCTTTATTTCTAATTAACCTAAGGACATACAAAACTCTGTACTGTATCTGAAAGCTTTACCATCAAGTACTACCATTACTGCAGCAGTAAAACGTGCTTGAAGAACAGCTCTTTAAGTAAACCATTTATAAGTTATGCTGTCAGGAGTAATGCTGGTTTAAAAACAAAACCAACCAAAAAAATCCTCAAAAAAACACCAAGAAGGAAACAAGGTCTGCTTTTCCTACCTAGGAAAATCAGTTCCATGTCAGAGCCTATCTTGGATCAAGAAAAGCAAGTAGACAATTTTCTTTGTCTCTGTACAGCTAATAAGAAGGGTCAGGTGCCTTCCTGTTCTCCTGCATGGAAAACCTGGGAATGTGAGAACTTCATCTGCTGGATATGCAAATGAGCATATGTTGAAGCAATGATCTGTAATGTACTCTGCCCAGCCAAGGGAAGTGATGCAAAAACCAGTACTGGAATTGGAACAATATTTATTTCCTAATTCTGTAGATCTTCCCCTTGATCTGGCTCATTACTTCCAATAACCGAACCAATACCGTTGAGCTCTGCAACAAAATGCCTTCCTTCCATGCATAAATCAAGTGCCTTTTACAAAAGGAGTAAGCTTGCTCCTCTTCAAATATTTATTCAACCTGAAGCAGAAGAAGCAAAGCATTTCAAATCAGAACCAGAAAAAAAATCCAAGTTTATTTAGTTTAATGGGCACCAAAGGAAGACTAAAAACCTCCTACCATACCCAAATTACAAGGTCTTAATTCAGCAACTGCCACTGTACATCATGTAGGCTGACAGTCTCAAACTCTCCAGGTGCCATCTGGAGCTGAATTAGTGCAGTAACAGACTGAATAATTTTCCCTTCTTGCACCACAGAAGTTAAGGATTTTAAATAATAATTACTATGTTTTAATTGTAAGTACTTACTTCAGTGAAAGAGAATAGTCGTGCTTGCTTGTTTGACTGTTTCTTACAAGGTAGCTACACTCTTTACATAAACGTAAAAGGTTTTCTGCATCGGTCCGACTGATTGCTCCATGATACCATCTAGAAAAAATCAGAGAGATTAATAAAGTCTCCCAACTTATAGTACTTTACTACTTTATTTCTTTAAGGTACAAAGAGCAGTTAGCATCATATGGATATCTTTAAGACCTAATACAATGCAGATAAAAAAAATACAATGCTTGCTTTATCTAAAATTAACACTGCCACCTGTGAAGGCTTGCAGTTTGGCAGTTTGTTTCAGCTGAAGAAAAAAAGTCAGATCAGGACAGCATGTGATAGAATTGGTGAACTTAACCCCAGTTTTGAGCAATAGTGGAGTAGGTGTAGTCTTCTACATAGGAAAAGAAAGTGAATGGGGAGAAATGAAGTGGATCCTTTACTAAACTGACCACTGCAAACAATCTCCTCAGTACCTGCTGCTCTGTATCAGCAAGTAAAAATTTGCAACCCAGTAGTAAGTGCTTTGATCCTTCCCAAAATATTCTTCAGTGAGATAATGAGCCTGGCCCTCCATAGGGTTGACTGCATCTCTGAGGCAGATCTCCCCCTTCCTGCAAGTACTGGATGCACTCTGAAGCACTACAGTACAACACCTCCCCACCTGCCTGAGCAGGATAATGCATGCATCTGGAATGTTCTTTCCTTGTCATTACCAGGAACAAAGACTGGCCCTGTGCAAAAGTTTCCTTTCTCTTTGTTCTGTATTTATTTCCCTGTTTATCTTACTCTGACAGATGCTCCAACTGAAATATAAATAAACAAATGGGTTCTTCTGTCAGAAACCACACTTTTAGCTATGCTGAGCCAATGTCAGCTCCACCATCAAATCTTATGAATGAATGCTAAATGAAAATTGGTGTTCAAAAGAAAAAAATAATCATGTGTATGGCTACAAACAAACACAGTCTGCAAAGAAAGCTAGAAGTAAGGTTATACTGCAGCGTATACAAGACAGACTAGAAAGGGGTACCCTAGGAGCTCCATCATATCTCTGTTTCAGTGCTGTTTGTGATGCTTCTGTTTTCAGGCACTTCACCTGTTATTTACTGCTGAAGAAAACTTTTCAAGGAGCAGTTTTAAGACTAAATTGTCTTCTGAATGTAAGGAAGAATAGTAATACTGTCAATCAGAAAATGCATTTGAGAGAGCATAAAAAACATTTCAATTATTTAAGAATTGTACTTCTTTCTTTTCTCCTAAAGGACCAAATACAGCCAAAATAAAATGATACCTAGCCCAAATCATGGAGGTACCTGATATTCAGAGGGAAGTATCTGACGCATTCTTTGGGCTGCCTGTTTCCCACTTGGCAGAGAGGTTCATAGAGAACAATCACAGAGTTGATTTCAGGGAAAAAAAAAAACAATAACAAAAACAACCTGATGCTCATAACAGTCAGAAAAAAATACAGCAAAATTTCAAGTCAGCTGCTGATGGGAGAACATCTGATTCAGAAATGATGTCTGGAAGCTGTTCTGGCTACAGCTGAGAGTCAACAGCAGTGCTGAGAAGTGTAATTGCTTGTGAATCATATGCCCGTGTAAATGGGACATTTGGCTTGCTCCTGTTACAGCTAGCTAAAGATAAGCATAGTGCTATAATAAGTTTAAAGTTCCTGCCTAAACTGCAGTTTCAACTATATTGTGGCTGTTTGCCCTGGGCGTGTCTATTTTTTAAGATGTCAACATATGGATATTTGTACAGAAAGTTCAAAGATTCAGCTGTGAATTATGTGAGTACAAAACTGTAAAATAACTTGTAAAACACACCAATGCAAAAGCACAGGACAGCCTGAAGACATATATATCTTCTGAGGTATCCTGGAAAACAGCAGCATACAGTACAAACTTGGAAGCAGAATTCAAACACAATCACACACTTTCTAAGGCAAACAGAAAGCATCCTGACTGTAGTTTATAGATGGTCTTACTGATTTGCTTTATTTCATAAATGACCACCTTACAGACACTATATGACCACAGTTCCACTGCAGAGACAACAGATGCATCAGTCATGCAGTAGGTGTGATCAGTTATTACAGCTCACAAAATGCACGATCCAATTCCGTTTCTGAATTGGTTAGGGCAAAACAGGAAGTCAGACTGTGTGCACAGAAGGGAGGGATTCACTTTCAATAGAATGCATGGAACGCACACTTTCCTCTTTCACTGTTACAATGAGGAAGCTGAACAAATTCATTCAACTCCTCTGCATCTGTAAGTAGCTATTTACGGTTATGGACTCCTTAGTCACAAGAAACTGAAAGTCATTTCTTTATATAATATTACATCTTGGACTTTCTGCCTGTTTAGGAAACTCCCAAATTACATTAAAAGTTCTCTTAATTTGCATGCTTTAATGCCTCCAGATCTTGTGCTTTTCTCTACAAAAAGAAAACAATTCTTAAAGAAAGGATGGAACAGTGCTTTTAAGAAGTCTCACAACAGTAAAAATTGAGCACTTTGAATTATTACGAATAATCTAAAGTCCAATAGATCCAATCTCTTCCATTTTTGGACCAATTATTGTCAACTGGCCATTCATTTCAGTTTTGCTCCTGCAGAACAAAGAATCAAAAACAATCTGGTATGATTAACACTTAAATGATTAAAGGAAATAAAACTAACTCTGCAGATTACAGCTGCTATATAATATAAATTGCAGCTCTATTGTGTATATCTGTGACAATAATCTACTTAGGAGCATAAAGTTAAATGACAGATGTTCAACTTTCCACAATATTTTGAGCATTTTTTTTTTCACTGTGGACTGGAACAATTCAAGTATGAGGACCAAGTTTTACAGCCAAATCTGTAGCCATTAGTACTTTTTCTGTACCATAAGTAAGTGATCTCCCAATAGCAACTGCTATTCCATCTGTTCCAGGTAAGTCTACCCTCTTATCAACAAGCAGGTGCCTCAAAGGCTGAGGCTGACTAGGTGGAAAATGATACCACATGGACTGTAATATTCGCTGTTTCAATCTTCAGGCCCCAAATACTGATGTAAGTAACATATGTAAAAATAGTACATCAAAGAAAAAGGAACTGTTGGAATCACCATCTCTCAGATTCAACTGACAGAGATTATCTCCATTTGAAGAACTGGAAGTATAAAAAGGACTCAGACTTGCATCTTACAAAGATCACTACCATTCAGGAACGAAGTATTCCGACACAGAGCATATTCACACTCATGCTAAGCTATGGCCTCCCTTTCATTTGAAAATAAATTCTGTGTCTAGAATGGGACTCCCTTAAGGGATTATAAACATAAATCTCTGACTTCACTCTCTGAACCTGTGGGAAAACTTATTCATAGGTTCATAAGGTTGGAAAGGACCTACAAGATCATCTAGTCCAACCATCCTCCTAACACTATCCCTACCCAACTACTAAATCAAATCCCTTAGCACCTCATCTAAACGCTTCTTGAACAGCACTAGGGATGGTGCCTCAACCACCTCCCTAGGCAGGCCATTCCAGTGCCTGACCACTCTTTCAGAGAAAAAATGTTTCCTCAGGTCTTCCCCGATGCAACTTGTGGCCATTCCCTCTCGTCCTGTCATTATTTATCAGGGAGAAGAGGCCCAACCCCTCCTCACCACAACTCCCCTTCAGGAAGTGGTAGAATTTGGAGCAATTTATTGCTCACAAATTTCAGTGTAATCTGTATAAATTGCTCCACAGGAAGATTTTTTATTTCTTCATGAATCAGGAGTTTCCGTCCCCTCTCATGGGGCTATACTTTTGGGTCACTCCTCCACACCTGTCAGTCTGTCTGAACAGTCTGAGGAACAGTAATGATGCAGGACAGAGGCCATCTTAGCAAATAATAGATTAAACCCACAGAATTCCCCCCGAACCTGAATTTCGAGCTGACAATACTGCTTCTAAATACCGCCCTCAGATCTGACACAACAGAGCAGAAACAGGCTCTTTTATTTAAGCTTTGTTACTTGTCTCATCAAAATTCTCCCTACAGCAGTATTATGGACAAATGCAAGGCATTTCCTGAGATACTAGAAACATGATATGCAGCAATATAAACTCAGAATTTACAAAGCTTCAAAGCACAATTTGTATGTACATGAAATATACCTGCTTTTCTTAATGCAATAAAATAAGTATGGTTTTAAGTAGAATAACTGCATATAACTTACAAAAGGAAATTGACTGTTCCTGAAATGAGAAGTTCCTATTTAACTTTATATTATTTCCCACAGAAATAAATTTACACTTTGCAGAATTGAAACGAGCAGTTTTCTGAATGCACTAACAGAGGGGATGCAGAAGAAGCAGAGCTGGACACTGAGTCTAGGACATCTGCTGCTCCTGTAAGCAGGAAAGCAAAGAGCTAAAGTGAAATTACTGGTGTTACTTACATCTGCTTTTCCAGTGGAACAGTTGGATCTATTCTTTCTCCTAGAATCCCACAAAATTCTGGACTGCCATGTTTGATTGGTTTAAAGCCTCTTCCAGGTGCTCTTAATTGCCTGCGCTGGTCACTTGAGGAAGGAGATGCTTGTCGTTTCTCACTTCCATTAAATTGGGCTGCAAGATATACAAAAGTTACTTCTCCAGTCAAGTTTAACAAGGAACAGCATGGCTATAGCATTTGGAGAAGTTAAACAATTCAAAAGGAGAATGAGCATGCATCCATTAGAACAGTTTCTCTACAAAGTAATATTCATCATCCAGAAATGTTTCTAACACCACAAAATACAGTCCTAAAAGTCTTGCCTTTCCAGTAACAAAATGCACACACTTCTAAACCCTGATAAAATTACCAGTGCTTATGTTAACACTTGGTGTTGTCTTTCCCAGTAGATTATATTGGAGTACTCCTTGCAGTAATTAGCACAGGCTTTCACTCAACTGCTACAGAATAGGCAAGACAAAACATCACAAACTCAGCTTGGCCAAGGTTATATGGAATCATCCACACAGTGATCCTGGTGCACTTTCAGACAGGTGACACCCATCTACAATCAATTAAAAATGTTTTCTTTTACAACATTGCCACAAGGTTTTAGTATTGAAAGACTAGAGTACGAAGTGATGAAAAGGAAAAATTGCATTTCTTACATTTCTCTCACAAACTGTATTATACAAAGAAAAGCAATATGGTTATTTAATGAAGCACAGGTTCCTATAAAAAACACACTTAAGAGATTCAACGTATCTTTAACTTCAAAGGACTGAGGGATCAAATACTGACAGAAGCAGTGAAAGGAGCTATCTACACTTTGTAGACACTGTCTTCTGAGGTTTGCCTCTTCATTGTAAAGTAACCAGACTTAGATGGATTATTGTTTCCAAAAATCACGTAGTGGGGAACAGGTTGAACAAACCTCACTGTATCAGCAGAGAAATATGACAGTGCACGTACAGCAGCCAGCTTTTTTATGAATTTCAACAGCAGCATTCGAGAAAATGAAAATGTTGAGAAGACAATTACAGAGATTCACTACCGCAGCGTGTTGCAGATCATGTGCATTCAGATCTCAGCTTGTAACACACAGTTAGGCATACGTCTGGTAATAATTACTGCCTTAAAGCAATTGGGCAACAGGAAAAAGCTGTAATTTTCAATAATACAATGCACACAGAATGCAAATGTGTTGGACATGAAAAACCTTTTGGAACATTTTGCTTTGGTTAATTTTATATGCTTCCCACATGTCTTAGAATACTACTAAATTGCCCCTCTTTGAGAAATTAGGCACTAAATATTATCAAAATTGGACAGATGTACTAATTCATATTCTGAGCTATACATGGCAAAATATGGTTACATTTTGAAATGTACATTCAAATGTAACAAAAAATACTGCATGTGTGTACTTGCAAGTGACACACTAACAGCACTGTTGTTTCAGCTTCAAGAAACACCCAGACACTGTAATTCGGGAACTCTGTAAAAGTAGGCGATCTTAATGTTATCAACTACTGATTGACCAGCATCTTCCCAACACCAGAAGTTAGTTCATACAACAAAATAAAACTTTAGCTCTTAAAAGTAGCAGCAAAATCTTTACAAAGTTATGGTGGTTAAAAACGGGATTTGTTTGGCAAAAATAGGACAGAAAAAGTTATATTTCAAATGTTTTTAATGTTTTTGTCTGAAAAGCTCAGACATGTCTCTGGACTCCTGCCCTATTTCTTTTTTTCTGAACTAAACTGGCAGGAAGAAGCTGTCTAAAGAAATATCCAGGCAGACAAAACGGGCAAGTGTGATAACTCAATCAGGCAACAACCCATGTGATGCTCTTATCAGGATGAATTTTTAGGGCACTATAAATCCACTCACCAGCAAAGCTGCAGTATATCTGTGAAGAAGTTAAACTCCACGCAGCTAGGAGTGAAAAGTTTCTTATTACCATAATATTTGTGTTTATGTGGTCATCAGTTATGAAACTGAATGCATCCCCTACCTTTCTTCACTGTCCATGTGGGCTCCCTTCTTCTCTCTGTAGCTGGTAGCTCATCCCTCCAGGGCTGGTGTGCCTGGGTTGCCTTGCTTTATGTTTACCAGGATCCTTGGCACTAGCAATTGCATCCAGCACATGCGGCTAAGATTGGAATCTGAAGATCCTCCCTCAAGGGCTCTGTGATCAGTGCTACGTGGTGAAAACTACTACTGGAAGGCCTGCTGCATATCGGAGGGTTACTTATTTTAGTAAGTGATCCTGAGATGGGCTCTACAGACCTTGAGTGCACTTCCTTTTCCCAGAGGTCTGTTCTCCCCATGTGTCCCCATGGAATGGCCTGTTTTCTCTCACATCCAAGCAGGAATCAGTGTGAGTTTGAAGTTCTCAAACCAACTCTCTGGTTTTGCTATCTCCTTTTTCAGGCAGACTTACATACCAGAAAGCTACTTTGTTCCTGTTAATTTGCCAGGCTCAGCTCTTCTGGGCAAACTAGTTTGCCTAGCTCAACAGGAGGTCCAACAAGACCTGCCCCACATCTCATAAACACCTTTAAAAACACATTTCAGCTCAAGCCATTATTTCTTTCCTACTTTCTTCTCTGTACTGCCTCCAATGAAACAAAACCAAACCTGTTTGTGAAAGAACTCAAGCTGCAGACAGCCAAAATGCTGCACTCCATTCCATACAGCCACTTATTTCAGTACTGCAAGTAACAGCTGCAGCCCTGAGGAAGGCTGAACACTGCTGTCTCCTCAGGCCTCAGCCACACCAGGCCCAGCTGGTGCTGAAGAGCATCACTGCAGGCCTGCTCCTGCTGCTCAGCCATCACAGCCTGTGCACACCTTCAGTTTGGCACATCTCAGACTCCAGGCTGGAGACAGACAGTTTCTCTCCATGCTTCAGCAATAAATCTTGAAGTCATGCCAGACATAGAAACGTCTTCCTAAAAAGGCTTGCACGAGTAGTTGACTTCGTGGTAATTCTAGTGTTTCTTGCCATTTTGGCTTCTTTCCTAGATCCACCTCCTAACAAATTTAAAATGTTTGCTGCATAAAGCTCATTGTGCGCGATCTTCACATCACAAACGCATGCTGTTCCCTGCAGATGAAATTCTCATCACCGCAAGGTTTTAGCAGGAGGTTCCTGCAGGTTCACAACTTCCACAGCTCCAGGTAGTTGTGGGTCTGTGAAGTGGGACTTGCTCCTTGCAAGAATTTCTAATACCACTTAGGTCAACGTTGTGCTATTCAGAGAAATCCACCTGAGCTCAGAATTAAGCAAAACCCATCCAGTCTGTTTAGCCAGCTATATTACAGAATCATGGTATGTAGAAAGTCAGAAAAGCAAATCACACACCTCATCATAGGGTCAGTACTTCTCCAGTGCAACCATTTCATTGTTTCAATCTTAGGTGTTGAATCTCTTCTTATTTTAAATATTTATAAATCCAAGGAATTAGAGTTAAGTAGAGAAAGAACTGGTTATACAGCAGCCTGCAGACAGTCCTAAAACAATGCTTTGTAACAAATAGCCAGGTACCTAAGACATAGTGATGTATAATGAATGACACACCCCATTGCAGAAATCTTATTCATCTAAAAGCATATTTCCCTACCACTGTAAAACAGAACTCTGCATGTTGATGTGAGCCCATAAGGAATCCAACCATATCATAACAGTTCTTAATTAAATTTCTTCTTAATCTGTTAATTTTGTGAAGCAATGTTTTAATTTAGTATGCTCTCATCAAAGTTTACTACCTAATGCCTTAGAAGAATGTTTACTCACAGGCAAATCAGAAAACTTAGTAATATTGGATAGATTGTGCCTTGTTAATTTACATTCACGTATATACAAATTAAGAAGTACATGATGAAGAAAGAATTGACAATGCTAAGTTATATTTTAAAATCAACACTCAAAAGAGACTATTTCAGAATTCACTCTAATATTAAGGATCAAAAAAGGTGGTCATGAAAATGATTAGAGGACTCAATGACTTCACAAACATGAAGTACTGAAAAATAAGAAATGCAATAGAAATGAATACTTTTATTTTCTAGATTTAATTAAAACTCAGCACTTTCTTATGATATGCACCACACACAAAGAGTAAGGCCTGAGATTTCCACACACACACATGACACTGGGTACAATAACTTTTGAAGCCAGCAATCTCCCTTCTGCGCCCACTGTATTACTAATTGAGAAATCTATGAAGTGTGATCTCGCTGCAGACAGATGTGCCCTGGCCCCACAGAGTTGAACAGTAAATGTTTAGGTTCTATCTCAGTGTCACCAAACAATGAAGTTTCTGTCTTAGCTATTGTATATACATTGAAAGAAAAATGACTTCTGGGTACACACAATTACTATCCTAGTGCTGGAAGATCACTGAGTGACATTATTCTTGCTAATTGGAAAATTATCAAAAATACTACATGACCAAAAGCTCAGCTCACAAAGCAAAAACTATACTACACTATGTTGCAAAAAGAAGCTGTAGAGTTAGACAGATGCAAAGAATTCTACATTTAAGGATTTGTGTCACATACACAAGCATTGGTTTCTCTCCAACAACAACAACAACAAAATCAAAGTCCAAGAGCTTTATTCAAATAAAATATTCTTTGCTCAAAAGTACCTCTAGTCCCAAGTGGTAAGAATGACTGATTATGCCTCCAGCCAAACAAATACTAGACAAAATGGCAAAAACTTGGACATCTCTCAGATAACTCATCCAGCCAGAAGTAACTGTTCAGTTTATTTGCAGGAACTCTTCAACAGCAATCTGTTGTCACTGCAGACCAGAAAAAGGGCCCTCTCCTTAGAATATGGTCAACCTGACCAACCTATCCCGACACACCACAGATCAAGAATTGTAGCCAGGATCTCACAGCCAGACAAGTCTCCAAGCACAATTCTTGCAAACATTTTAACTGGCCTAACAAAGGGGATGAGTCAGCTTGGACAAGCCTGAACTGAAGCCTGCTGCCAACACAGCAGGACTCAGGACCAGAACTGTGCATTCTACTCAAAGTCACATAAACAGGTTAAGATTCTGAGTTAGAGTTCATGCTGTGTAAAGAGAGAGAGAGACTGTACTGCATAGCATGCAGCAGAACTGGATGGTGGATTACATCCAGGTTCTGAACAAGTATTAGCATATACTTAATGTAAGTGACTGACTTTGGAATCCACATAAGGTTATTTACATCTGATGTGCCAAAGCGAAACACGCTGCTAGAAAGCAGAAATCAGCTTTCTCTGGCCTCCTTTTTTTTTCTATAGAACTCCAGCAATAGGCTAATTTTTAAGCAGCTGCTTCAGGTTCATCTAGGTCACTTGCTTCTATCTCCTCTTGTCAGGATAGACTGTTCAGGTATCAGCTTGGTTTGGAAAAAATCTAACACCAACTGCAAAATAAAGACATACAAATAAACTAAGGATAGGGGTAGCATCACTCTCACAACGCACCTCCACAGTTTGATTATACTGTGCTACAAAAGAAATGCATTTGTATCCTTCATCTCCACCTACCTAACAGGCAATCAGGTTAGAAACTCCCAGCAAGGGCAGTATCACAACAGGCCGTATACAACAGTAGCCCAGTAGAGCTGTGGAGACAAGTCATTCCCCATTTATGGAGCATGGTAATATTATGGTACGCAGAATTGCAGAATCATGGAATAATTCAAGTATAAAGAGAACTTGGGAGGTGCTTATAGGCTCATAGGTCCATAAGGTTGGAAAGGACCTACAAGATCATCTAGTCCAACCATCAACCATCTTAGCCCAACTTGGTCAAGGCAGGCTCTAGTATGTGATCAGATCAGGTAATTCACAACGTTATTCAGCCATCCGTTCATACTGGATAAAAAATATCTGAAGATGAAGATTGCAAAATCTCCTTAGGCAGTCAGCTCCAATGCTTGGCAGTCCTTAAAGGGGAAAAAATTTCTTCTGCGTATCAAGTCAGACTCTTGCCTTATTTAACTTTTAAGTTGCCTTTTAAGTTTGTTCTGGTTGGATTTTACAAGCTTGCTGTCAGACCATTTCTTCAGCCTGTTCTATTCCCCCAGAACCTCCCTCATTTGATGTAATTCCAAACTTGATAATGTGCATTCCCTCCCCTTGACAAGATTACTGACAAAGACATTGAACAGGAATGATTCCAGAATTGGTCCCCTGTGAAATCACATTTATGCAGAGTCCAAAAAGAGTATAAATCACTAAGCACTACCCTTTGGTAGCCAATAGCCTGGAAGTATCAGATGTTCTGGAACTCATCTTGTTACCTACCTACTTAGGATACAGCATTTCAAACTAGGTAACAAGAATGCCATAGTACAATGTGTTGAAGGCTAAATTCAAGGCAGATGACATCTACTGCTCCCCCTCCTTACTGCAAGCATAGAGATTCTACCAGTGAAAAAGCTTCTGGCCTTCAGAATCACATCAGTGAATGAAGCTGCTTCAGCTATTTCCACAAAGGAACAGAAGAGAAGAAGGAGGACATAACCAACAAGAAGCACAGACATCTGCAGGGAGAGCAAGTCATTTTCTGCAAGACCTGTGACTAAGAAGTTCTGCAATTCAGATCCATAGAAATGCTTGCTATTAGATTGAAAATAACAGCTATCAAAAAACACCTGTGAGGAGAAGCATGTCATTGCTTATTTTACATAGCTTTTTGTCCCAGCCCTTTAAGAACTGGCCCACAATGTAAGGACCTTGCAAAGCTACTCTCTCATCATAGATTAACTCAACAGTAAACACTGTCTGCATGACATTCATTGCAATATGGGTAAGATTGAGTGATGGGAGAAACAAGATGTTTATTAACATTAACTAAGTGTTCACACAGTTGACAATAGGTGAAGCACCAAAAAAAAAAGCAACGTTGCACATTTCTGAAGATTTCAGACTACGCATATTTGTTTTTCAGAGATTTCTCCCCTCCCTCTGACCCCAAAAGAACAAAAATATTCTAACCCTCCCAAAAGGAAGAACAAATGCTGTAAGAGAGAATTTTCTGGTCAGAATCTAAGAATCCTACCTGCCAGAGCTGGGATAGTGACTTTATTCCACTCCCACGGCTGATCATATTCATCTGCAGGCCTGTCATCATCCTGTGGCAATTTGCTTTCTCGTAAACGTTGACTCACCACGCTTTCAGAATCAGATTCCACACCACTGCCTTCTGGTTCATAGGGTGTGTCATAGAGCTGCATGTTTTTCTGATGGGTCTTCATGCCTTCCTGCTTCTGAAACTCTGTTGTCAAGAAATACAATTGCATCAGTGTCACTACCCACAATACCTTATTATCACTGTTAATTTTAGAGCATTCAACTTCCATGTACTTCTTAATTTCTACTTAATTATACAGATTGCAAGCTGCTACAAGACTTCTAAATTCCACTGCTACATTTGGTTAACTGTCTGGAAGCAAAAGCTTGCTCTAGCTAATGACCATAGCATGGACAGTGTTATGCTTCTATACCAACACACCCCAATATAGATAGAGCCAGATTACAGAAAACATACCATACCTGTCAGTCTGTGAAAGGTACATTTACAAGCAATTGAACGTAAATCCTCAAGAACACTAAAACTTGTATATGTGGTAAAGTCTTCAAGACGAGATAATTCAGATACAAAGACCAACCAAAATGAATTTCAAAGTATAGTTAAATATGCTGATAAAAATGTCTAGGGAATGCAAAGTATCAGAAAATATGAACTGGGACTACAGTAAGAATATGAAATGGAGATTAAGAATATGAAATGGAAGCAGTGATAATTAGATCTTAGTTTACATTGTATTTAGGAATAAAATCACAGAAACATGGGGGCTGGAAGGGACCTCTGGAGATCACCGAGTCCAACCCTCTGCTCAGGCTCCCTAGGTCACACAGCAAAGCATCCAGCAGAGTTTTTAATATCTCCAGAGAAGGAGAATCCACAGCCTCTCTGGGCAACTTTTTTCCAGTGCTCTGACACCTTCCCAGTAAAGAAGTTTTTCCTCATGTTCAGGTGCAACTTCATGTTTCATCCAGATCACTGATGAAGATCAGAACCCCTAGGGAAACTGCCAGCTACAGTTCTCAAACAGTATGTATTCCTTTAAGTTAATATAGACTTTGTTAAAAAAATAAGCACGATAAGCTACACAGAAAGGAACAGTGCACTATGATTCTGGCTTATCTGTCTGTGGGAGATTACAAAGCCTTGTCTAGAAAAAGACAGTCACTCTGTCTACTCTTTGGGGGCATTTCTCCAATTAACCCTGTGTAGAAACAACACAGAAGAAGGTTTTCAAGCTTTGGCAACGAGTTTAATTCCATCCTGAAGACAGGTTTTCTTCTGTTTTGCCTAGAAAATGCATGTCTTTAATACAAGTCTTCAGGAACATCATTACATTAAACCATTAAGGTGAATGTTATATGTGCAAGTCAGACCACTTGTGAAGTGTACAAGAGGTGGAAGGAAGATTAGATGACCCAGGAGGAATATGGAGACAGTGTCTGACTGTGCCAAAACAAAGTTAGAAATGCTAGAGGTTACTTGGAATTTACTCCTGTGAGGTCAAGAAAAAAGTAAATCAGCACCAATGGGAAGGCTAGGAAAGACATGGGCCACAGCTAAACATGGCAGGGGCCCTAGAAAAACAAGACGAAGACTTCTCCTCAGTCTTCACTGGTTAAGACGCCAGGCCCAGAAATCTCAGACCCCTGAGAACAGAGGGAAAGGATGGACCAAGGCACCATCCTGGTGGACAACCATCAGAATCAGAATATAAGCATTTAAACTAACTAGATGTGAATAAATCTATGGGAGGTGATATGTTATACTACGAGTGCTGACTGATATCATGGCGAGAACAGTCTCTACTGTCTGCTGAGTGACTGTGGTAAACTTGAGATATTGAAGAAAGAAACTGAAAGAAAGCAAACGGCAACTCCAATCTACAAGAAGGAAGACATGGTAGGCCTATCAGTCCCACCTCAGTTCTAGGAAAGGTGTTATAGTAACAAATCTTGGAAGCCACTTCCAGACAAGTGAAAGGTGACTCCATGTACTCAGCATGGATTTACAAAACGAAAGCTGCTTAAACAGGTTGATAGCCTTTCGTAGTAAGATGAGTAGCTTGGCAGATAAGGATAAGCAGTGGCTATATGTCCTTGGCTGCATTAGGCAAAGTACTATGGTTGGACTAGATGATCTTGTAGGTCCTTTCCAACCTAATGAACCTATGAACCTACTGCCAGTAGGCACGAAGGGGTGGTATCTTCTCTCTACTAAGTGCAAGCAAGGCCATAGCTAGAGAACTATGTCCAGCTCCAGGCCATCTGGTGTAAGAAAGACAGACATACTGCAGAGTGTTCAATATCAGGCAAGAAAGATGATGATGATGGGACTGGAACACATCAACAAGAAAAGGCTGTAAGACATGAGACTGTTCATCCTGAAAAGGTAAGAAAGGATCTATTAGAAAGGATCTTCAGGTATATAAATACTTCAAGGCACAGAGTAAAGACAGAAAAACTCCTTTTGGCAGAGCCATGTGACAAGGCAAGAGGGAGAAAGCATATATCAAAATACATTAAATTTAATCTAAACAAAGTATTTTTTTTATTTCTTTTATTTTTTACTGTCAAACATGAAACAGGTGGTCTGAAGAGGCTGCAGAGATACCTACAATGGAGATACAAGAGTCCTGACTAGACATAATTGTAGGCAACCTGTTCTACTGACTCTTCTCTCAAGAAGAAAAAAATGACTCAGGGAAAAGTAGAGAGAACTTTTTAATGTATAAATGATGCACTTCATCAATTCATCAGTCACTAAGAAGACAGAATAATTGTTCCAGACTATTATAAAAATGCTGTGAAATGTCTATAAGAGGACAACACCCTTTTCACTTGAGAAAAAAAAAGCTTTGTGTATTATAAATGTATTAAAAATCTGATGAAATCTATACCACAGCCAAAGATGTAAATTAAATATAAACAAGACAGATTAGGATAATTTCGAGTTACAAATTAAAACTACATTAACACATTCCAATACAGGGAAAATCTATAAAAGGGTATTCCAAAGGGTACATTATTTGAAAAGAAACGTGCTTTCAACTCAACAGAAGTAAAACACAGTCCTTGTTTCAACTATCTTTCTAAAATGCTGCACTGAAAATAAGAATGCTGCATTAGGAAGAACACATGGTTGATACTCTCCTGAATTCTCCTGGATCAAAGACAAATAAATATCATAGTGCTTCTAAATCACTAATGTTACATGTCTGTCTGTGTTCCAGTACCATGAAGCCATCCACTACCATCCCAGGAAGTTTGCATAATTGCAAAAAGAAACCAGAATTCCACCAAGTCATATAATTTATATTCATTTTAAGTGCCAAAGACACCAACAACTACTAGCATATAAGGTTATGTGAAAACAGAAGCCCATTATCAACATTTGTTGTTTACTCAGAGAATTAGAGCATCAGTCTGCACAGAAAAGATATCTCTTAACAGAAAGCCACAGACTGCTATTTCATTCCTTGTAGACAGAAACTACAATGAAATTTTTTTTTTTTTATCATAAAGCAGAAAATTTTCCTTAGGAAAGACTAATCTCAGGAGGGAAAAGAAATGGAAGAGTATATACAGGTGTATATATAGATACACACTTTCCACTGCTTCTTATAGACTGAAGATCCATCTTTTACATAGTAGACGAGAAGTATATTTATGAAGTAATTCTACTGAAAGTTACATAAAAAAATTAAAAAAACCCCACAGTTGATACCATAACACAGGCAGAAGTAAGACACTGATAGCTCAGTGCAGACTTGACTATTCAAGAATTAACAGTCTCTATCAGTGACAGCTCTAAGTACCAAAATAATCACAGGAGTGGCAGAGACCAAAACAGTTTTAGCACACTGGTTTGGGGCCTTTAAAAAGGTCAAACAGCAAGGGCAACAAAAAAACACATTAAAAAATACAGTGAAGATTTGTACAAGCTGTTCTCAGTTCACATTTTAGTATCTTGAAATTCTGATTTATTAATTATTTGAACTATATGATACAGAAAAGTACATTTTTACAGAATTATGTTCTTTATTAATAAAGTCAGTATAAGAAAAACAACTGTTTTTAAAGAGCTAATTTTGATATCAGACTAGAAGACATCCCAGTAACTGTTACCCTCTTAAACTATCAGTAGTAACACAGTTAGGCCCCAGGAGTCTGGACTCCTTTGTAAACCAGAGAACCTGACCAACAAAATACAGAAATTGAGATGCCTAGGAGCAGAAGATTCTGTGATACATGACTGAATTAGACATTCTTCTTTCCAACTGGTGAGCATTTTCAGCAAAAATGCACATTCAGAGTAGACCTTGAGCTCCACTGGACTTATAGATAGCCTCATGGTAACCTTTCCAGCAGCAACTGTAAATCTAAAATTTTAAATCAAAAGCATTACTCACTGATGTGCAGTATTCCTGAGGTGACCTTGGAAAGAATTGGGATATGCTATCAAGAAAATATCTATGCAGACAACAAAAGTGAATTCTGAAGGCAGTACTACTTGTTTACAAAATATGAGAACCTAAGGTCTCTGTCCAAGGCGGACACAACAGAACCACCAGATTCTCCTACAGTATACAGAAGCCAATGGCTACTTCTTGCATCTCAAACTAAAGTGCCTACTAATAAGAGGAGAAAGAATTTTGCAGCAGTCAGTCTTAAAATAAGAATTTCTGACAATAATAACACAACTATTTTCCTGACCCAAGCGTGCTTGTGTCATTAGGCAGTACTAAACACAAAGCAACCTGATACACCATTTCACCACTTTGTAACATTTATCAGGATGCAACATAAAAGCAAAGCATAGGAGGCCATCTGCAACAGTTGAGTAAGGAGAAAGTTCCATGAAATAAAGCATGTGGGAAAAAATTTTTGTTTTCTTGTGTTGCAAAAGGCAGTGAGCTAAAAACTGTTGGGCAGACTGAAAAGAGATGGCAGAAAAGCATCACATTCCTGCACTGAAGTAGAAACATCTTGACTGCCTACATCCAATATGCAAAAACGAAGGCTCCTGCTCAGTAAGATTAGTAACATCCCTGCAGACCATTAGGGCTATTTAAAAAGAGGACAGAAACGGCATTAGCACACAGAATTCTGGGCTTTGGCCAAAATTCTCATACTGACCTAAACCTAGTTCTAGCCTGAAAGAGGCAAAGCAGTAAACCAGATGAGTCTCCCAATTTTTTCAACCCTACAGTTCCATGTGAGCCACTTTTTTTTTTATATATATGCTAGGACTTCACAGCATCTGAGATAACACAGATGTGAGTTTTCTTATCTTTCTGATAACAGAAAGTAATTCCTTCATGTTTTTTAAGAAAGAGACAGTGTAATTAGATACAGACACACTGACTTGTAGACTGAACAACTGCAGTACAATAAGGCTGTTCTGTCTCACTAGTATGTCAGATTACAGTGCACTGATCCGTAAATATCAGCTGTAAATACAATAGAACAGATCCTTCTCCACTTCAGCTAAAGATTTTAAGACTGATGTAGTATTTAAAATAACAGCCCAAATGGCTCCTTGGTGCTCTACTGAAGTCCTACCCTGGTATGCCAGACCTGACAATGAAGGCAGCATGCTGGAAATGGCATTGACACTCAGGGCCAGCTTCTGAACAGGTACTGACTTTTAAGCAAAGTACCATGGCTGTCATCATCCCCTGTACTTGATAAGCCTGAGAGCAGGACAAAAACATAAAGCTGTTGCAGGGACTCTGCCCAGCACTTATAGTTGCACCCATCTCCATTCAACAGTACTGAGATCCATGCAGATCAGACTGGTGGATAGAGCATTGTCTTATTCCAAAGGTAACAATACTATGCAATACTCTGTACCACAACCAACAGCTGTCAGTTGAATGAAAGCACAATGATTTTTCAAAGTCATTCATGAATGCACGTAACTTTTATCAGATACCAAGCCATGCGAAGTAAACATAGCAGTATATTAAGTTCATTTACTTAATATACATAATTAAATATTTAAACATTGTGCTGGAGCGGTATGGAACTTTCTGTAAACAGCTCTGTTCCATACAAGATATTTAAATATTTATCTCTCCCTGTCACTGAACTCAGGTCTTTTCTGGATAGCTGCTCCACTCTTCCCAAATGTCAGCATTTAAATAGCTTTAATCTCAGTGACCAAGATTTGGCTTCCTGCTCACACACATGAAGAGAGCAACTTGCCACCAACTACACAACATAAATCACAACCAACATAGAGGTAATACTGCTGTGATGCTTAGTAGATTTGCAAGACTTAAATCTTCTAAGTAACTCCAGTGGCAGGGGCCTTAGCATTGTAGCAATTACATCTGGAAATTACAGATCTTTCTGGCTTCCAGTTTTCAAGGCATACAGAAAAAAAAACCAAAAACATTTATTCACCAAAATAGTCTGAAACTTTAATTAAAAGCAAACAACAATAATTAGTTAGAGTCCAATCTTTACATCTTGTTCTTTCAGTGTAGAAACACAATGACCTATAAAGCAAGGGAACGTTAGAGTAGTTGGGGAAAAGGCTAACCTGTCTTCAGCTAGGATAGTCAGAGAGGAGTTAGGAAGAGGACATATTTTAAAATGTGGATTCAAATTTTTTATACTCAAAAGCTCCATAATACCAACTTGTTCGGTGTTTGGAGGATTGGAGGACCTGCTGTACCACACTGGTTTCTATCAACAAGCCTGGAATTAATGAAAGATCATCACACTTAAAATAATAGTACCTGAATACATAACTCAAGCCTGTTTGAATACAATAGCCACTTGTACCACTTGTATTCTCCCCCGCCACTAAAAATTGAAGTTATCAATGGGAGCAGAAAGAAACTTGAGAAGTCTCAAGCTCTCAATGAGGGTACTGATGAATATCTGATGCATTTAATCTGACATTATCTTAAAAGTATGACTGTCTCTGGCAGGTAAAGGTCACATCAGGGCCAGATCTGTGCACAGAGGGACAGATCTGTACATAGAAAGCCATGCCTGATCTGAAGTCCCTCTCTTTTCATCATAAGGGAACAGTTCTTACTGTACTGGGCTAAACTTACGTCCTCTCCACACTTCTTTTGAGTTTCCCAATGGAAAGCTACTCACCTGGCATGCAACCTCACTGGAGGTTACAGAGCTGTATGCATTGGGCATATGTTTACACTAGGCAACACATCAACCAATAACTTGCCATTTTCCCAGAGGCATCAGATCTAATGCAAAGATCATGCTGACATGAGAAGGTTTGCTCTCACTAATGTTTCCTTTCCTTCTCCATGAACAGGCCAGCAGGCCTCTTTTTTTCAAGCCTCACCATAAATATTTCTTTTCACACCTACCTCAGTAAGATCATCTGGAAACACTTCAGAGCTCATGCTGTTGAGTTCTCATCATCTCAGCAGTCTATTCACAACGTAAGCTAAAATTGACCTCTGCTCAAATTTCCTCACCTCAAAACACCAGAATGCAAACTGCTTTCTGCTGTGCTTCCAGGTCCAGCCAGATGTCTCCAGCTATTGGACAGAACAGAACATCAACAACATCCCAATACAGTAAGGGCAGTTCTACTTAAGACTACAGCAACCACCTCCCAACTATCACCATTCCAGAAAACCCTGCAGGAAAAGCTGGATATTGCAACATCTTCCCTCCTTTTCCTGTCTAAAGGCAAGCCAAGTGACTCAGAAGTGAGCCACTTTCCAGGAATGAACAGACCTTTACTGGCCAGTCTTGGTTTGAAAGATTGGCATAATCTACTGATGTGAAAAGTAATGGCTTGAAACAGCCTACACTAGGAAACCCTACTGAACTCCATGTATGACTCATTATCCGACAAAACAAAGCAACTTTTCATTCCAGCAGTTATGATAAAGAGCCTAACTGCCATCAGAGCAAGGAAGGAGGGAAGAAGTCCCTTTATGATTAAGTATCAATAAACAAGCAACAGAACAGATTCCTATCTTTCACAGAAGGTATGCATTGAAATAAAATAGCAAAACATACCCTGCCAAAGATGGCACAAAGGACATGTTTTTCTTCTGAGGGTATCCAAGGCAGTAGAGGGATACTGATTAAAAGACAAAACACCTAAGACAACTAAATCCTGGTGGACTGTAAGAACAGCAGTACTGTTTCCAAAGGACATGAAACTGCTTTTGGAGTCATATTTCTCTTACAGCAGATAAAGTGGCAGAAGTTTAATTTCTTCAGTTCTCTGAAGGCAGGAATTTATTCTCTTAAGTCCTCCTCCCAAACCTAAAATTTTCTTTTAAATGAGAAGTGATTTAATGTTATTTCTGACACTGTAAAACTCAAATTCTGCAGACTTTGTTTGTATAAGAGATACTTTGATGTAGCTTAGGCAGTTACTCATTACATATGCTCTTCTCAGAAAGACCTCATAGAGAAGAAAGGATGTTTTTTTTACATTTTTTGGAAGAGGGAATAAAAAGAAAACTATAAGTTTCTCTTCATTTACTGGTGCTTGGTCAACAGTCAGCTCTGGATGTTGCTACAGCCAGCTGCATCACAGCATTACATTTGTGTTTGTAAGATTTACTGACCTTTTCTGATCAGAACCACTGAACTGCAGGAATTAAGGATCACTGTTCCATAAAGCTAAATGGGACAATTCAAGTGGCAATAAAGCAAAACAGAGACTGCTTAAATCAAAACTCAGATTGCCATTCCATACTCAGAAACTTCAAGCCACACATGAGAGGATGCATCTCCTGTGTCAAGTAGCAATGTAAGCCCTCTTGGGAACAGAGCACTGGTATTCTCATATACACCCACTAGCACAATGATTCTCACTATTTCACGAAAAAAATGACAGTATCCTCCCCCAAAAAACAATCAGCACAAATATAACCAATTCACTGAATGAAATTTTGATACCAGTGCAGTGGCTATTTAAAAAACACTAACACAGCCCAGTATGAGGACAGAGAATGTCTCAGCAAACATGCCTATAATTTCCTGAACTTAGATCAGCTATTATACTCATGGCTGCAACTAATGCTCACGACTCCCCACCCTCTATCCCCACAGAGAGGATTTCCCCCTGTCAGAAATCACCTTGAGAGAAATGTGGAGTGGAAGGAAGATCCATTCATAATATATATGAAAGCAATGAGCTTTATTGAACTAAGATATTTTCTTGAAACTCATCAATAGAGACTTTGATGGGCAGACAGTTTACTCAAAACATAGAATGAGACTGAGCAATACACTTTTTAGTGGTTATAAATGTGGTTATAAATACCTATCTACATTTATACATTCCAGGTGATTTTGCAAGGGATCATGGAATCACAGAATGGCTTGGGTTGTAAGGGATCTTAAAGATCATCCAGTGCCAACTTTCTGCTGGGGGCTAGGGTTGCCACCTACTAGGTTAGTCTGCCCAGGGCCCCCCATCCAACCTGGCCATGAATGCTTCCAGAAATGGGGCATCCACTTCTCTGGGCAACCTATCACTACATGACTTCACAAAGTCCTTCTCTGGCTTTTCAGCTGGCTCCTTTACATACACTCTCAGGGCTCCCCACAGCCTTCCATTTTCCAAGCTGAATAGGTAGCCCAGTTCTTTCATCATTTCTTTGCAGCAGAGATGCTCCAGCCCTCTCATCATATTTGTGGCTGCCTCTGGACCCACTCCAACAGCTCCACGTCTTTCCTGTTCAGGGGGACACAGGCCTGGATGCAGTACTCCAGATGATGCCTCAAAGGGCAGAGCAGAGCAGGACAATCCCCTCCCTCTCTCTGCTGCCATCCTGTTGATGCAGCCCAGGATACTGTTGGCCTTCCAAGCTGCAGACACACACTGCTGGCTCATGTCCAGCTTTCAATCCACCAGAACTCTCAAGTCCTTCTTCACAGGGCTGCTCTCCATTCTGCACTCGGCCTGTATTTGTGCCTGGGATTGCCTGGATCCAGGTACAGAACCCTGCACTTGGATATCCACACATGAAAAAAAAAAATAATTAAATTCATGACAAAATATGTAACTTGTTCCCTGACAGCTTCCCTAGATGTAAATAACTTTAAACTTAGCCTTACTCAGGGAACTCTGTGAAAGACAGAGACCTCCTTGTGAACCTGAATGCCCAGTGATACAGAATGAGGACAAAATTGTTCACAAGAATAAAATACATGGCAGACTAAGGCAGTAACTAAGGCACTTAACTAAAACGGCTGCCATCTCTGGTTTAACAAAAGCCAGACAAGGGTTGCTCCCAGAATGATGAAGTATGTTCTCATTTTATTTTAGCCATCTGCCAACATTAGCTGTAGAGAATACGGTGTAGGGAGAATTCTTTCTGCTTAAGAACACCTGGAGTTGATTACTTCCAAAGACAGGTGGCTACACAGTCAAAAGCTACACTGAAATGTGAACTGCACTTTTTTTTCCCAACAAAATATCCTCCTTATAAACAATTGTGCTAGTTGTGATTAAAAAACAAAACTGAAAGCTCAAATACACAGCCTGAATCTTCTCAGATGACTAACATCCAATTAAAATTATGTCCTCCTTGTTAGTAATTTTTCATTAAAAAAAAAGCATTAAAACAAAAAGAAATCAAAGCTTTGGAAGTTATATCCAAACCAAGAGATCTCTCCTTCTGATGAGGATTCTAGCAATAACAAGCACTATCAGAACTCAAGTCATCCATAACCTCCTAAACTGCTTATTTTTTTCCTATTCACTGCAAGAAAAAGCCACAGTGACTGTTTGCCAGTTATTATTTCCAATCCTGAAAACTGCAAAACACATGGATCAGGCACAGAAACAGTTTTGCCCACTTTGTTTGCTTTTCCAAGGAGAATATCATCCTAGCTGCAAGTCCTTGTCCTGTCATTCAAATTGAGCTACCAGTACAATTCAAGAGTTCTGATCAGTACCCAAGGAGTTGTAATAAAAGATGACGCATCATCTGTTGGAAGTACAAGCCATCAGATACAGCTCAAAATGTTAAGGCTGTAGATTTAGTAAGCTCAATCTCCACCACAGTCGTGCATGTGCGTACAGTAACAGCCATTAATGCACACCATGAAGGAAGGGCTAGATTTGCTGTTCAGTTCTGCAGACAGTTTGACTTAGAATACTACCTCCACATGAGGTAGAATTGTTCCCATATTCCATCACAGATTTTTGTCTATTGCAATTAAAGGCCTTGAATGAAGTGGAAGACAGATGACTTGCTAGCATAGAAAAGTGAAAGGGATGTGAACACTGAAATTACTGAGAAAAAAATTTCACAGACCTCCTTGGTCTATGATTCTTCCACTCATCAAGTCAGCAAGAGATGGATGGGAAGTGCAACCAGTCCCCAGCATTTATAAGCTTCAAGTGCTTTACACAGAACTGTCCAGGCACTCTTGGTTCAATACCTTGCAGCTGTTTGCAACTTTACTGTAGTTGCTAGGCTACTCAGACAAACCATGATTAGATGATGATTTTTAGTTGAAAGCCTTCTTACAAAGAAATCTGTTAGTAATGCAGCATTGCTTTTTTCCCCTTGGGGTGACACTTGCATGCAACAGTACAGAACCTGACATGCTCTGTATGAATGTCTGTAGCTATTGACAAAACACTAAGACATACAGTCTTCCACATTATTATCCAAGAGCATTTGTACTTGCACAAATATCGAACAACAGCAAATAAATCTGGCTAGCATTCAGTAAAGCATCATTAAGAACAGACTCTATTCTTAGGAGAACCAAACTACTGTCATATAAACAACATTAATCAATTTTCGTCCCTCCTTGCAACAGAAGCACCACAAATCATAAAGAGCAACATCTGGTATTTTCCACTGAGGTCAAGTCAGAAAATGCCATATTTTAAAACACATTCCAGCCAGGATCCTGCTGCATATTACTGAGTCAACACTTTCTGATGTTTTCTCCAGTTCACTTGTTTTCCAGTATGCAAAAACTTGTGTTTGTTTCTGGGTGCTATGTTCTGCTTTTAAAGAAAGACACACAAGGATACTTAAAAGAGAGATTAGGATGAGCTGTCTGTTGATCTACTTATTCCACTATAAATCCAAGTTTTCTCAGCGGTACAGCCTAGGGAAAGGAGCAGATAGGATACACAAAAGCAATGGTAGATCTGAAAGATATTTTTCTTCCCTTCTCTTCTTCATCTCTTTTCATTTTAATTGAGACAGCAACACAGACATTTTCTTGCCTACCAGCGGCCTCCAGGACATTGGGAAAACTTAAGAGGGCTCAGCTCTGCCATCACACTTAACTGCCTTGCAGCTAGTTCTAGACAAGTGCAACACTTTGACAAACCACAGGAAGGAGAACTACCGCTATAGAGCTGCAATATCCAGTGCTTTTTCACACATCTTTCAAAGTTACCTACTTCACAGAAAATGAATGCAGAATTCAGAACAAGTCCAGAATTCCGAAAGGCAAGCCTTATTTCCCCGCAGTTTGCCTGGTTTGTTCTTAATTACAAGAGCAAGTGTTTTGCATACCTACATCCTGCTTCAAGATGCCAAGCTGTGTGCAAACTCAACTCCTTTCCAGTAATTCATGACAATGAGCAAGGCAGAACAAAAAAAAACCTCAATGCAAACTTGAATTCTTCCATGTTCTTTTTGAATACATTGATACAGCTCAAGAAATCCAGTCACATAGTAACACATCACGGTCACACACAAAGCATAAGCATACCACACCATTTACTAGCTCTTTGTGGAAGCACAACAGAAACAAATCAGCACATCAGCACAGACCAAAACCAGAAGAGGCTTAGCTGCCCCTACTAGAAAGGGCAGGCTGCTTCTGCAGAGAACAGCCTCAAATCACATCAGCAAGCATAAAGTCAACAAACAGCTGAGTTTGTATAGGAACTTAAGATCCTTCAAAAGACACCTTTCAAGAATGCTTCACAGCCAGAAACCAGAGAAAGTAAGATGCTCTTTGTTGCGCTGTCAATCTACATAAAATGCACAGAGCACAAAAGCTGAGTTTTTGACCAGTTCCTATTGCAGCTTTATTTCATGACACTGTTGTGTCATAGAAAAAGGCCGGCAAATTGATAAGGAAAGATGTTCAGCCTCTAACAAGCAGACAGAACTGTCTGAATTTTCAATCTTGATTTACTTTTAAAGATAAGAAAATCTCCTCTGTTTTGGACTAAAAAAAACCCAAGCCTAAAAAGATGCAGAAGAAACTGCAGCTATCAATTTAACAGCTGATTTCAGCAACAGATTCCATTTACTTAAGATTTCACTCATGTTTTGTGACTTTCCGAGTTCAACTGAAAAGCCAGCAGGCAAAAAAAAAAATTCTATCCAGCAAGCTAGACGAAATACTGCAGTTGAAGAGGCATCTTTCTCCTTTCAGTACTGCTTTTGTTTCACCACCTGCTGTACCACTACTTACTGTATCAACATGTTTTACTTTGAACTAGCTTACCATTTCAGTATAATGTAGTGGAAAAACAGTAATTGGAAAAAGAATATATGAAAATTATTGTGAAGTACTTCAGAGAACAGAAACCTTCACCAGTTAACAATAAATAAACAAATACAAAGGACTTCCAGTGGTACATTTTTCTTCAGCACTGTCAGCTGAGATAAGGATAGAAATTCATTTTTACTTCAAAAGTAAAAAAGTCATCTTGATGAGAATGACAGAACCCCCCACCAAAACATTTACCCAGAACAATTAACATCTCTGAAGTAAAACTTGTGATTCAAATTTTACCATTTAGTCCATTTCCAGGTTACATCTAGTCCTATGAAGATTAAAGTTTTATGAACAGAAGAAGAAAAAAAAATATTTCAGCCTTAGCTTAAACCCATTTCGCATAGAATATTTTTCTACCAAAGATAAGACAACAGAATTCTGTGCATCAGCTTAACATTCTCTGGTCTACATTAGCAGCCAGAAATTACCACAGTAATTGGTAACTTTGCAATTCTGACTCCAGTGCTGAGCTCTTGCCTTTAAAACCAATGAATGGTGTGTCAATAAGCAAGACCTGTCTTTCCAATTCCAAACCAAGACTGGGGGGGGGGGGGGGGGGAAGATTTACTTTTTAGGGAAAGGCCAAAACATGTATTTTACATTTACTCAGCTGCAGAGAATATGAAGGAGACTTCTTATTTTCAATATTTGTAAGCCAGTATGCACTACCCTAAGCAGCAAGCCAACACCATGTTAAACATTAGGGAGAATGCTTTAAATTTAAGAGAAGGAGATAGAGTTAAATATAGAGAAATGCTGCTATTCATTTTATGTACAGCTGGTTTCCACCCCGTTATTCAGCTAATTATAGCAACCACAATGCACTGCATTCCCTTCCAATTTAAGAATTTCTTGCTTTATCTCCTCACAGTCACCAGCGAGTGCAAAGTGTTCATAGTGGCCACTGATCACACATCTGCAGTGATGTAGTTTCACATCACATGTGAGATTTGCTGCTTTGCTCAGAGAGGAAGTAAAGACTTAGATCAAAGCAGCCCCAGCATTATTTCTGTCCTGCCTCAACTCACTCACATCAGGCCTAGTGGAAAAAAAAGAAATCTACTTTTGTATTGCTCTCAACTACAAAATAACAATGGGATAGTTAGGATATTTCTAACAAAGAAAGAAACAGCTTTAAATAGATTCTGAAGCACAGGAGGTATCTAACTTTAGTTCTCTTAATATTTCCAGTGTGGTCCTTTACAGGGCTAACATAAATAAAACCGTCTTGTTACTAGTCAAGTTTTGTTTGTATGCTACTGAACTTCAAACTTCACCTGATACCACTGCAAAAGAAGAGCTGAGAGAACATACACATCAAATTTCAAGAGTGAAGTTATCTTGCACTTTTTCCCACCCTGTACTTGAGGAAACAAATCTTGCTGTGCCAGAACAACCAGCATGCAGTCACTCCATTTGGCAACAGAACAATACACATGCAAGTCCTAGCGAGGAATCCACAATACTATATAAGATGGGTCAGTGATGGATTAAATTCCAATGTGGTGCCAACTTCTAGCTATGAAAAGAACAATGTTAAACCTTCAAGCAGAATCTACAACTGCAGCACAAACAAATGTAGATGCAAGAGAACAAACTCGATTTTTTTTCAAAACTACATAAACAGTAAAGCTTAATGGATAGGCATACTAACTCTTATATGCTGGCTAGAGTTATTTCTAGTATTCAAGCAAATGCAAATATAGCAAATCTTAAACTGCGGGGTCATTACAGTGCTGAAAGATCACGGGTTGGTTTATTCAGTTCAGCCACCTTGAACAGGACAGATTCTGAACATTTCATGCTATACACACTACTATATCCAGGCTAATATTTATCAAAGCAATTATCACTGTTCTTTCTTGCATTAATTGCAGCTGGAAACTTGGCGCCAGCAAACAACATGCCAGAGGCAACCTGGTAAAGGAAGAAGGATTTTACAAGACCTGACTCACCACCAATGCACTGTAGTGACTATTCAGATGAAGCTACATGTCTGAACAAAAAAAACCCAGCCTCTTTAGTTACAAGGGAAACTGACATTCAGGGCCTTCTGAAGTAGATGCAGGTTCATGGGAATGCTGTTTTCTGTACATTCCCAGCATTTCTGTGATAGCCTGAAGGAAGACAGTCCTACTGCTCCCAGCATGCCCATGGGGAGCTCTCAGTTAACACAGATGAACTTGCTCTTCCTAGGTTGTCTGTCATGCATTGGAGGTGCTGCCATGATTCACGCATGGACTTTTACTGCAGTACCTAAAAAAAAAAAAGCAATGAAGTGTACAAAGGCGTTTTCTGTTCTAGAACTGGCTGTATGCTTTCTGCAGCTAGGGAAAGACCCAAAACACAAAAACCCTGTGTGTCAGAAAAGTCAAACTTGCTCACTGTTCTTCTGATGCATAGTCAGAATGCCATGAATAGAAACAGGACAACAAATTTACAGAAAAAAGAGAGGGAGGAGGATGCTAATGCTCTGAGCCTGTGGACAAAGCAGTGAATTTTTACTTGAAATCCTCTTTAGTATTCCTGCTATTCTTGTTTAACATCAAAAGCAGCTAACTGTTGGTGCAATTTGCACATCTCTGGATGGAGACTCTGTCCTTCCCTGTCTAGAGCTGGCCTTAGTTTATGTTCACCTGCGAAGATTTACTGATGGTATAGATGTACCATCACCCAGCTTGAAGAACATGTTAAAAAACACAGGCAAGATTGTAAGATGACAACAGGCAACTGAACCAAATGCTCTACAGCATTCTTGGAAAGCCTTTCCAGATCTTTAGGTCTAGCATACACAACTGTCTCCTGTAGCTGTCAGCTATTCCTAGAGTATATACAGAAGTTGATCTAGTCAACCTGTATTGTAGACATTGCACCTGCATGGGGAAGGACACAGTCCTTTCAGATGACATGCAGAAGTCCTTCTGGAACTTAATTACAACTTCCAGTATTCAAGGGATATTGGCAGCATACTACTGTGCTGATTCAGGACTGACTCAAAAGCATGCACATTGACACTTCCACACATCTGGTGAGTCAGCATATCCTACCTACAAGATCCAACACACCCGGTTCCATGACAACTGTGCAAGTATCCTCTTACAAGAAATACACTACTGAAATTCCTACTCCCCAGTATCAAACCTCTGCTTTTAATTTTCCTGAAATAACCTTGAGTTGCCTCTGAAATTATCCCTATCTGAATCACAGAATGGCTTAGGTTGGACCTAAGCCATTAGGTTATCTTGCCCCAGTCCTCTGCTGTGGGGAGGGTTGATATGCGCTGGATCAAGCTGCCCAGTACCCCATCCAACCTGGCCTGGAATCCCTCCAAAGAAGATAGACCCGTTGTGTATTTTACCAGTTGCACTGTGATGGGCTTCTATAAAGCCTGTTCACAACATAGCATTTTCTCCACTTGGAATACAAGGCAAGTTACATCTCAGAAAAAGGTGACTATTTTCAGAAATGCCACCCATCGTAATCTTTAGCAGTCTGAAATACAAGAGGTGAGTTTTCTTCCCTGTCTACTCCATCTCCCTGGGGCAGATGCATGAGAGAGGCCAGAGCCCTAGGCAGGGACTGAAGCCCCTGGACCAGTACTAAGCAATGTCTGAAAAAGCAAAGTAAAAACAAGGAGCACATTCAAATTGCTAAGGAGAGCACAGACCTGAGGCCCTTTTAAGACCTCTAAGAAATGAGAGCACTGATGCACTTGATGCTTTCCTCAAATTCCAAACCAAGATCCATGCTCAAAGGTTTTGCTTGCTCAAATCTTCCTTCACTTCCTACTCAGGTGCAGACTAAAACCTGCTCCTGATCTGGAAAGGACAGTAGTTTTCAGCTGCCAACACACTTCTCCAAGTGTGCTTTTACACAGCCTTCCATTCTCTGATAATACTTCTTACTCTCTAGCAAAAAGAACCCCACACATTCTGGATAAATTGGTTCCCAATCAGTTTGAGAAGAACTATCCTCAGTTTTAGAGTTGTTAAAATATGCTGGTTTTTTTTATATGACAGCACTTGTCATGTCAGGCACTGAATACTCAAGAATCATACACTGGAGGTAAGAAGCTCCCTTCAAAGCCAAACAGTAAATTAAATAAACTGCATCTGCTGCCCTTTTGTCTCATTCTTGTCAATTGTCATTGTTGCCGTCATTACTTATCATACCTTAAAAGGCTGATCTAAGTACAAACTCCATCTAAGCAATGATCTAAATTACCCATACAGTGTGAGCTTTTTATGTGCTCTGTAGTCCAACAAAAAGATAGCTGTGTTGCCTTGATTTGGCATTTGGTTGGAAGTGTTGCATATGGTCTGAAGAGCTGACTAATTCCCCCGAGAAGTACAGATACCTGGAAGAGCTGAGTCACCACATGTAGTCATCAGGAGATGGAGGAAAGCCACTATCCCTTTCCAGCTCCCTACAGGGAAGCTCACATGGTGATACAAACATACAGAATCTTGATAGGGAAAAAAAGTCACCCAAATTTCTCTTCAGTTAGGTACAAGATTACTATGGAAAATAAACAGAACTCTCTATCATTTGACAACCAGTAAAGACTGATAGGAGAAGATACTCACCTGAGACTTTTAAATCTCCCCATCGCGGCCTGAGAAGAATGGATGACATCCAAAAAAACTAGATGTCTCTGGCATTACTGCACTGGCCCAGCAGGGTCTCAGTCACTCACTCCTGCTGAAATGCAGCAGCTGCAGCCACAGTTCCTCTGGGGAACTCCCTCCTAACCACGAATCATCTCCCAGGTCTGATCCAAACAACAGTACTTGCTATCTAAGCACAGTCCCCTTCACCTCTTCCTACAATGGGACTCATAATTACAGTAGAAGACAGCTCTCAACTGATGCTAAGGGAAAACTAAGCAGTGAAAGCATAGTTTTCTTTTTTTTTTAGAAAGCATAAGAAAATAGTGGAAATGTACAGTGTCTGTGGAGAGACAGTCCAGCCATTGCAAGGGAACAGAAAGGTTTTATACTGCTATTGCAGAGGGAACAGTTATTTAGCTGTCAGCCTGGAAGCAAATAAGCATCTGGGGTAGCAGCTTTACAAGGAATTCCACTCAGTGATGTTATCTTAGATCGTTTCTTCTCTTATCTTCAGGTCTTCATCTACATCTTGCTGGGATGAGGTTATTCAGGTAGTATTAGTAAGGCTAGTATCTTTTTAGCAGGTAACTTCTCTCTCTAGTCCAAACTCTACTCAGAATCCTTAGAAATCAGAACATCTTGGCTATCTGTACTTGTTTCCAGGCATGCACAATAGCAGGCAGAATCCTACTCCATTCAGGGTACAGTATGTCAGATTCTTAGACTGTAGAACCTACTTGATACATTTCTATTTACATTAGAGCAACAAATCCCAAGACAGAACAGGGACATGGCAAATATGCAACCACACTTTAAGCACACAGAAACTAGATTCCCAGGGATTTTCTCCCAGTCTCTGTATGGGTGTGACATACATTTGCAAGTAACAGCTTGGGCCACCAGATATGAATGGCTGCCGTGAGATAACTTACTACAAACATGAATTGGTTCTCAGCATGCTCTGCCTAAGCCTCAGGTCAAGCTTTTCTTCCAAATCTTCACAAACTTTGGCACAGGGCTTGCTTTCCTCCAATCAACAAAATCGCAAATTTGAGAAGACAGTATTGTTGATAACACTGCTGTGGAAGCAGCAAGAAATCATCAGAACCAATTTGTTTTTCTGAGATTGCTCAGCTAGAACAAACAGATGTACAACAAGGACTAAGACTGCCCCATCCCTCTATCAGATACAGAAAACCTTCAAACAATACAGTCCACAAGAAATTTCCTGAGAAATCCTCAACAGAAATCCTATTTAAGAAGGGAAAAATAGGAATATCTGCATGAAAAAAAAGGCTATCTACATCTAACACTCTCATCTTTCCCCATGGGTTAATCTTTCGTGAGGGCTCAAAATAGAAGCTGTCCAACAGAAAAGGAAAGCGTATAATGAACTCATCCATCAGGGCACAGGTGTGACTTTTACCTCACAATGACAGTAGAAAGACCTGCAGTAGAAATACGAGAAACACTCAACCAATCTGTACAAAGGTATGTACTAAGTCAAATCATCTTAAGTTAAAAAAAAAAGTTATGTCTGCCGACCTCAGAAGTTTTCAGACTGCACAGCCAACGAACAGGATGGATGCAGATCATATCAGAGAAACATGCATAAAAAAAACAGGCACGATGAGAGGACAAAGGGATAGCTCCAAATTCCTACAGCACTTTTTCATTTCACTTCACGACAGTACAAACCATCTATATTTGACAGCCAGCTCCAGAGTACTACTTTTAGATATCAAGGCAGGTGCAAGCACATGAAAAGCTTTCACAGCAGTTACTGTTGACTAGCTGACACTTTCAGAAACAAAACAGTTTTGCACGTCACAAGACATTTTGGTTTCACAGCAGTTGTAACATCCCAGTGAACTGCCATGCAGTTAAATCTCACATGCAATTTTCTTTTCTTACCTGTCATTATTCTCTGTGCTTCATATGGTTCCATATAGCCAGTGTTCTCCCCTTTTACCATATTGTTCAATTCACTTTTGGCATCAAATGGATCTGAATAGTCATCAGCTATCAAGACCTAAAGGACAGCAAAGTAAATGTTACTAGAATCCCAAGCCAGACATGCAAACCAGAATGCAGTAACATCTTAACAGCAAAAAATCTTAAGTTTCATACAGTTGCATCATATGCCATCTTCAGAGTCCTCTGAACCTTTGATCAGAGGTCAGAACTGCTGTGGATCATTGACTAAATGGTGGTGAAATACACTTGCTTCTTTTCTTCTCAGAGACCTCATAGAAACAAGATGCGTGTCAAAAGTATTCTAATTAGCAGAAGATACAGAATAATTGGGATGGGCAAACCAGAAGGATCTAACCACTCAGCATATACAATCCAGTGCATTCTTAACAGAGATTTTCGCTAATATTTGGTGCAACAAAAACATAGTTTCACCTGCATGTACTTCACTGCCACTGTTTTTTTAGCTTGATAAGGTACAATTAATAATATTGCTGAACAGCTTTTCTGCTGATAGGAATTATTCCTCTCTGTTACTGAAGGCACTGAGACAGTACTGGTTTCCAGAAGCCGACATAGGAGCAATGAAAGAAACCTTCATATGGGAGTTATAGTAGAGCATGCAGGTGTACATCAGGACAGGAAAAGGAGTCTGAAGCTGAGAAAGCAGCAGCAGGTTTCTGGCACTCAGTGCCAGAACCCCACAGAACCGTGCAAGGGCTTTGTTGAGATGCATCCCACCCTGCCCTGTCTCCCGTTCAGAGCACAGGAAGCCTGAAGAATTCTGTCCTGAATGGAGCTCTCCTTCAGAGGGATTTTTCCACCATGACTCCTCCTGTCCCACCAGTTTTACATCTTTAAGACCAGTAACACTGGGACAGAAAGCAGACTGCTATGCCAACAGTTCCAATTTTTTAAACAAAGAACTAGAGGTTCACTGCCAGCTCCGAGACTGAAGCTGCATCTGTTCTAACTCCTCCTGCCAGAATATCCCACCAGATCGAATAAAAACACCATTTTCACGCATGTCCCAGCGGGAGATTTTTGAAGATGCATTTATTATCACTGACCAGAAAGGCATAAATGTCAGAGCAAGGCTTAGCTGTCCTCCAGTTACAGGCTAACAGCTGGGTTACCAAACAGTCTTGGACTGACATTTCAATTAGAAATCAAGTGTGTTTTCCACCACTCAGAGTTGAAAGGGCTTGGAAATCTGTTTGATGAAAGCACCAAACTGACAAGGTAATAGAGGGAGGAAAAAATTGTTATCTCTCTGGTAGGAACCAAAATGATGGTCTCATTGTTGCAAAACCCCAAGGAGAAAAGCCCCCTCCCCCCATCATCAGCGACATATGCCCAAGCAGCAAATCAGCTGCAAATCAGAGACCTGTCAGCTGCTGCACAGACTTAAGACAAAGGCAACAATGTGCATCATGCAGCACTAATTTCTGCTCCTCAAAAGGCGAGGTTTATCTCTAAAAGCCCTGCAGCTGAAATGCCCATTCATTTACGCTTCTGATGCAATCCTGTCAAGAGCTGATTGTAGTATGGGCTCCCTGCTGCTCTCCTATTACAAATGTCAACATGCAATATCTGCCCATCCTTAGCATAACTATATCAAAATGCGAAGCAAAAGCAGTCTTACAGACATTTAATTGATATTTCTCCCAGTATATTTTTGGCAAATTAGGAAAAAGGAAAATTATACAGACAAAATGCTGTCAAATGAGGTAAAAATCAAGACTGATTTGCTTTAAGCATAATGGTAGCAGTCAAGAGCTCACGATACCTAATGTGAACACAAAGACTTCAGAAAATAACTTGGGATTCAGAAGAGATCTAACAAAACAAAATCTGCTTTCTAACAATTAGAAGATTTGTAAAAAATAAAAAAGACCAAATCCACATTATTTCATTATTATATATATATTTTTACTATTAATACAGTATCCATGAATCTGTCCCAAATCAGGCTTAGGCTAGAAATACATCTGCTACCATATTCCCCAGTGTGAAAATCTCCTCTAGCTTGAACAGCAGCGTAACTCCTCCCATCCTGAGGAATAATATCATCAAAGCACTAAGCAATTGTGTACAGCAAATTAAAACCACATTTTCAACCAGATCACCTATAACAATTATCAGATTGAGCAAACTCCTCTTCAAAAGGCCCCCCAGAAAAACACAAACAAATTTCCACCTTGCTCTAAAGCACAGGAATAGCAGTCTGCTTCCCCATCCTCAAGCTGCGCATCTGTGCTTCTCTTTTTTAAAGGTAACTCTCTACAGACAGGAGCTGTAAGGAAGTTTTCTATGTGACTGTTACAGTTTCCATTTATATTAAAATGTACAAATTCTCAGCCTAGATAAGGCAGCTGACCAATAACAACATTTTTTTTTTCCACACTTGCCAACAGCTACCAATTTTACACTTCTATAAAAAATTAATGTATTTGCTAGCTCCATTATAATGCCAGTCTCTTTTCAGCCCATCATGCAAGTTTTGTTTACCAGCTAGCGTTCACCACGGATACCCCTTACTGTGCAGTGAAGCTCTGCAGACCATGATCTGAATAATCTCTATGCTATGCAGGGAAGATGCTGCCATCCTACGCAGCACAGGTATGTGGGAAGAGGCCCTTCCATACAATAATCAAGTGCCTCCATATTCACTGATATTCATCAGTGTTTCAAATGGAGACAGCCATGGCATGGGTTTCTCTCCCAACCTTTCTACTGCCCATCAAAGTGGTCCCAGTCTATCATTTGTTTTCTGTGGTTCAGGGACCAAAGCCAGCACAGGGCCTGTGACCTACACACACACACACACACACACACATCCACATCTGTGGTAAGTGCACTTCCAAGGCAAGTGGCTAAACTTGTTGGACTGGCTTCCAGATTGATCCTTCATGTTAGTGACTGAGGAACAGTGACAGGAGAGAAAAGAGAACGGATGCCAGCCATCAGCTACCAAGACACTTCTCCCAGAAGTATCAACTGGTCCAGATACTCACAAGTTGATGCTGTACCTTTTCTACCTGCCACAGACACAGGGAAGCGGCAACACACTGGAGTTCTATAAGCAAAAAGATAGGCAGGGCATTCCCACACAGGGTCTGATCTCAGTGGGACACCGATAACTTGCCTCTTCCCTTTGTCAGATGGCATTAGGCAGCCATGAGGATTCCAAATGTCTCAGTTTGTTGCATATACCAAGAATTAACCTAAGCTCCATATTGTTCAATGGTGAAACCATGAACTACAGAAAAATTTTGATGATTCCACTTTAGATACACAATCCACAGTCAAGAAAAACAGGGAGAAGTTAAGATCTCTGCCTATTACAACCAGCAGACTAGTCCACTTTGGTGCACAGATTATCCTAGCACCACACAGCAAAAGTTAGACATCTCATGTCCCCAGTGAAAATGTGCAGTGATGTTGAACAAGAATATACGTAACAAACCATGAGAGCTGCAGCCTTCTGACTCTTCTTGCCAGACTCGCTGAAGATGCAAGTTTTAAGTCACCCTATTGTCAATAGACAGTCATGTCACTGTCAGATTTCCAGCTCTTCTCAAATACAGAAAGCCTTAATTCCCATGTATCTTGCAAAATGTGGTTAAGAACAATTTGCAGGCAACCAACCAAACAAAAAAACAGAAACACACAACTCACCAAGCCAAAGGCCCACCTTAAACACAGATTTCAGTGGCTTATAAAAATGTATCTGAGCTGCCATTCTGAACAGAAATTAAAATAACTTGAATTTATGTTTCCCTATACAGTCAGGTCTGTTGCAGAAATCAAAGCACACCTGTTCCAGCATGTGACACAATGAAGCTGTTGACATACATTTCACTTTGCCTCAAGTGCCCAAGCTATTCTGACTGTTGTCACTACCTGCATCAATAAAGGTATGAATAAAGGTATGACATTGTAAGCCAGAGCTACAAAAACTTCCTTTGAGTCACAAAAATAACAAGACTTCTGAATAGCATCCATTTTGCTACCCCATCACATTTCTGCCCTGAAACACGTTCACACTGACACTACTGCATCATAAGGACGGGTGTCACTTCTCCCAGGGGTTTCAACTGTGGAAACAAGACACAGGATGAGCAAACAAATTCCAAGTACTGTGGGAAAGGGGTGATAAACTACAGCAGCTAGGACCCTGAGTGAACTGGTTTGGGTGACCACTTTCCAAACCCACTACATGTTGGCTCATCCAGCCCCAAGTCACAAAGCCAGCACCATCACCTTTCTTCTACAGAGTTAAAGCAAAAACTTTCTGCTCCATCTTCAAGCTAAAGTTCACAGAAAAAGAAACACACTTAAAAACCTCAATAAAACTATATTCTCACCCAGAATAGAAGGTAGAAGCATTTCAACACACACCTGACAGCAACAGGAGATCCTCAGGCATGCGCCTTATTTTGCAGGTACTCATCTGTCTCAACACTTTCCGGTTTTCCCAAATCAATGCCAGCAGAATCATTAACTGTATCAGTGGCTGAAAGTCTAACCAGGTTTCCCTAGTGAAAAGAATCTGTACATGCTGTGAGCACTGTGAATCCTCACCATTCTGGAGGCTCAGAGCTCTGTGCACAAGGAGGAACTCTGGCAATTATCACAACTACTCAAACCAAAGGGTGGGATCCCATCCGTACAGCATAATTCAGGATCTCTGATGAACTTCAAACTTAACTCAGTACACAATCTTTGTCTTTAAAACGGAAATTATGTTTGCAGTATAACAGCTTGGACCCTGATACACTAGGGACTGGCTCCTCCACCACAAAGGAAGACCATGAATTTTAACAGCACAATGTAGAACTGGGCTGAGTCTGTCACTACCCAAAGCCTGTCACTAAAGGATCTGTGAAGTCTGTATACCAGACACTATGCAGTGAACAAGCTCCAACTCTGAGCCCATTAAACTGCAGATTCTGAAACCTCGATAGAATTTGTCAAAGTACAATCCCATCACTTAACTGAGCAGGCAGACCAAAGAGGTACAGACACCCACAAAACCCATCTTACTGACCTGTCCAAGAAAAAACAAACAAAACAAAGAAAAAAAAGCTTTGTCTTTCAATTTTTCAAATAAACTACTTTTCCACTGAGTGCTCTTGCTAAGTAATCCATTTACACATACATGAACTTACATGATTGCATTAGTATTTCTTTCCAATGAAAGTGCATCAGTGTTGTTTTTGGAGGAATGGTTATAGGAGGAAAAAAAAAGTAAACTGAAAAAGAAAATCCAGAAGCACAGCCAATAATATCTCAGAAAGAAATCCAACTAGAACAAATGAATATAAATCATATGAAGGAAATCCAAGACACATTCAAGAATTCCTCAACAGGAAAAGAAGAACAAGAAATATCATTTCCTACTATGCAGATCCAGTAACACTCAAGGTATGAATAAATACAAGCAAGAGAAACTCTAAAATATAAATAGAACCCAATTATATAAAATTAAGTGAATCTTATATTTGAACTTACTAGATCAAAAACATCAACAAGAAATTAGGGAATGCTCCCAGGAATTCTCCGGGGCAGGTAGTCTTTTAAAAGGCAAAAGAAAATGAGCATGGCTCAGTTGCTAGGTAAGCAAATTCCAAGCAACAGCACCAGTTAAGAAGCCAATTAGCAAATACAAGATGTTTTCAAGAACAAAACTCAAAATTAAAATACAAGTTGAAATTCAGTTTTAATCCTATTGTATATTAACTAAGCTGCAAGCGTCATTGTCTTTCTCACCCACAGTCTTACAACACTATGCAAGTCCTACATATGTCATTAAGTTACACGCAAGTTTAATTGCATTTTTGTATACAGAAAAAGCATGACTTGCATAAGAAATCAGTGGAAGAAAACAAAGAACAGGCCTAATGCACGATTTTGCAGATATCCTTATCTCATTAAAAACACTAAAAACCTCCTGTGGTAGCCAAACCTTCGGAGACTTACTACTAAAGATCCTTTTGGGGGGGAAATTCACCGTTGTTTTGTAATTAAATCCCCCGCCAGAAAAATGACAGACTGCACAGCCTGTCTTTTTCAGCTTTTGTGACTGGCAATTAAGGCTACTAATATCACAGACAAGAACATGCAGCTGGCAGCAGCTACTGAAGGAGCTCTCATTTACAATGAGCCCACTCACGTTGCATCAGAGAACACCACAGTTAACACCCTTAACAGAATGCAATGAAAATTCATCTTCTCTGAGAACTTAGTCACAAAAGACCAGTTATTAGGCACAGTAGAAATCACTCTGTACTACATGCTGCTTTGCTGTTTGTTTGCTTCTTTTAACTATCATGTGATATTTTTGACATAACCAGATTTCTCTTCGTCCTAAAGAGATTTCCAGGTCTCACATCCCAAACATATCCCAAACAGACGTTTCCCTAAAAATAATACTTGCATATAATGCCCAAGGCAATTACACATCAGAAAGGTCTCTGTTGAGACCTAGGACTTCAGCCTGTATACTTAAAATTTTATCCAGATTTGTTCTCCAAACTAACAAAGAACTTACATTTATTTTTTCTTCTAAAAAGCACCAATGTCAAGAATATACTCAAGTAATCCTCCCCATGGCTTCCATACTGCTTATTTATTTATTTATTTTCCATAATAAAGCTCACAGACTTGGAAAATTTATACACACGTTGATTTATCTGGAGTCAAATTCCAAGAAGGGACAGCAGATGGATCTCCTCCATCCTGGACTTTAGATCAGGAACAGTAAAGAAGGATTCTGAATATTGCTCTGAGGAATCAGAAATTCAGGCCATGATTCCAGGAGAATGCTCCACAGATGGTGCTGTGTATGTACAGGGTGATTTCTTCTAATCTTCATCTTACACACTGGAAAGACCTTTCTCAACTCTGCCCCTGAAAGAGGTCAAAGGCCTTATTCATAGCTATGATCTCTCAAGGGAAATGCATTTCTTGATTAAAAATGTAACTGAAGCTCAAATTCAGGAAGGTAGCTCCTAAATTACTGTGACAGTAATCTAGACAGAGAGTAATTTGACAGATACCCTTAGACAGTGGGTAAGGCATTGAAAAAAGTGTTTAATAACACTTACTGGTATCTGTAAGGCTCTGTTCTCACAGGAAACAGCTGTTTGCAATTTCCAAATCTTAAGCAAATGCATTAGCCTCCACCTCATGCTAACAGAACCCAACCACTAACAATCTGAGATATTAACAACAGCTCACCTTCTTGTCTGCTCATATTTTTTCTCTATGCCTTCAGTACACTGCAGTGCCTGCAGTTCCCTCATACAGGATCACAGCATGGCTGGGTTGGAAGGGACTCTAAAGACAGATCACCTAGTTCCAACCCTCTGCCATCCACCTTCCAACTACACCAGGCTGCTCATATGGCATATGTCTCTACTTCATACAGGGCATCACAGGCCCAAAAACTGCTGCTAAAAGCTTAAGAGTTCTATCTGCTTCCCCTTCAGTAGGGAAAGGGTTCCACCTTCAGCCATTCTCTATTTTAAATTTGAAAATACAGCTTCCAGTATCAACCAATAGATCCAGAAGATACTAAGGGTGGACAGACAAAGCTTAACGTGTCTTGCTTCCTTTAGAATATCAGGTAAAAGAAAAATCCTAAAAAAAAAAATCCCACACAGAATAGAAGCAAAATAAACTTATATATCATACACTACTGTTATGAGGATTCTTAAATAAGAATTTTCCACATTTCATGCACAATGTGTGCAGCTGTCATAAAATCACAGCTTACATCCATTTCCACGTTAATGGACTGTTCTGCTGAAACATCTATGGAAAGAGAGACATATCCAGGGAGATGCGGACTGCAGTCCCTCTCCTGTGTCACGAGATCCCATCATGCACCTTTTCAGCTATCAGGTCTTGCATTTCTTCACCACTGTGACAGCAGTGCCTGACACTCAGAGAGGATACAGCTGCACTGACACAATGTAGCAAAGAAGAAAAAAAATAATAAAAATTTCAAACCCTAATCTTTGTTCCATGCAATAGTCACCACAGCTCTGCATCTAGGGGTAGGACAGGCACCGCATTACAGAACAGTCATAGCCATCTGCAAGTTTCCCTAAAGCTGCATGTGCAAGTAACTGTACTGCAGACCTCTTTCCTTATCTAAGCAGCCTAAGAGAAGACCAAAGATAGTATCTGTGCTGCCAGACAACACTAAGGATACTGGACTTATGGTGGCTTAACTGTAGAAACAGAGTTGTGAAATGCTGTTGCCTCAGTGGATGTTAGTGCGGAAATACTGGGACGCTCAACATGTACTTAACTCCTGCACACACCCACCTGGAAGTTCAGAAGACAATCAACAGAAGCAATCACAATTCTTTCCTTCTTGCCCTGCTTTGGTATCCTCACAATACCGTTCTCCCCTAGTGACTCACCTAGCCATGCCCAACTGTACACACTTGATTTGAACAAAGCCCTATTCACTCCTTTTTGTTCTGCACAAGAAAGAGACCAAAGTTGGTGTAGTCTACATCTACCTGCCGCCAAGACTCAGCTGCAGAATGGGGAAAACATTTCACCTTGACAGAGCCTTATCTTAGATCCTACACTACTCTTCTTTCAGGAATATGCTACATTAACATGCTGGCAGTACTCAGAATGCAGGGCAGTTTTTGAACATCTGACTTAGACACAAGAACAAAGACTTGTGTTCTAGGAGAACTTAGAAGACAAATCAATATCCTGCTCAAAACATAGGCTCACTGTACAGGATACTGCCTACAAGTTTTAAAATGTTCTAAGGATGGAAGTTCCATAACCTCTTTCTATGCAGAACGTACATGTATGCACACAAAATAACACACAGTGATTGTAGCTATATAATACACATCACGTTTACATATATGTATCTATGACAGAATCATAGAATCATTTTGGTTGAAAAAGATCTCAAAGATCACCGAGTCCAACTGTTAGCCCATCCCCACAATGCCCACTAACCACCGTCCCTCAGTGCCTCATTCACCTGAGGTCTTCAACACCTCCAGGAACAGTGACTCCACCACCTCACTTGGCAGCCTGTGCCAGTGCCTCATCACTCTCTCTGAGAAGTTTTTCCCAATATCCAACCTGAACCTCTAGTGTAGCTTAAATATACTCCCTGACACTGCTGCCTGTGAGAAAAGGCTGCTTCCCATCTCTCCACAGTGTCCCTTCAGTAAGTTGTAGAGAACAGCAAGTCTCCCTTGAGCCTCTTTTTAAATATCAAAACACTACACATTATTTTAATACTTGTCACATGGAAACCTACATTTCAGACAAAACAAATGAAGAATACAAGAGTAATTGACAGACTGCAGCAACAGTTTTAGATCAGACATAAGATGGATGCAGCAGACGATGTTACTATGTATGTATTTGGATTCCATTCACAGATGTTTTTTTCCTTGAAGATGGAAGGAGCGGAAGCACTACTCTGATGCACTGTTCTAGACATGTGCCCCCAGTTCCTGCTCTGCTCTCATTTTGGAAAGATTTTCTTTCTGGAAGATTTTCTTTCACTATCTACTAGACGCATTTAGTCGTATGCAAACTGCATTACTACAGTTTGAAGTCAAACAGCTAGCCTTCTCCTTGACTGCTACATTTATTAATTTGATCAGCTTCAATAGAGTTACTAATCTCACATTACAAGCACAATGACAGAAGTGTAACCACAGGGACAGCTCTCATCGTTCTTATTAACATTATTCATTCCTCTAAAATTTTTGGTAAGCTAAGGCTTGGAACAGAAGGAAAGTGAACTTCTAGGGAATGTTTCAGGACCCCCTGTCTGCCAAGAGAGATCTACAGAGAGTGGGAGAGCAAGGCACTGCATTTACAGCATGTAGCTTCCTCTTCTGTCTCCATGCATTAGTCAACTTCTAGGATGAAGTCAAAGTCATCACTACTGAATTAGCAAAGATATCCATCAGCAGTAAGTTTCTTCACTCTCTCCCCCAGCTGGCTTTTTCAGCGCACATCATCACGGCAATCACCAGACAGAAAAATTAAGTGGTGGCTTTATGCAGCCAAAGTAAGACGCTAACTGTGGAAATAGAATGTTTTTCCTGCATAAGAGTAAGCACTGTATTTCATGGTCTCTGCTGCAATCTAACATCACAGAAATTAGAAGATTGCAAAATAATTAGCAATATACAGGTATAGCTAGTAACACTTTAAATTTAGCCAGTATGAATATAATGGAATATTTTGTTGCATAACATGCCCAAGGAAGTGAAGGCAAGTTGGAACTTGCCTGACTGAAGACCTGACACACAACCCCCCACACACACTCCCCTTCCTGTGCATCCTTTGGACAGAATGGAAGAGGCCTTGGAGACAATCAGCATGACAATACAATAAGAAGAGTAAGGAGACATCTTAGGAACAGCAAGATGGCAAGCGGCTGGCAACAAGATAGAATAAGAATTAACAAATTGTCACGGCTTTATGATTTTTTTGTTATCGGTATTCCACATCATAACAGCGTGTGAGGATCTGGGAGTCAAAAAGTTAATGCTCCAGTTTTGTGGACTGCCAAATTTCCAGGTACCTGGCTCTCGGAAGAGAACTACATACCCCAGAGGACTTTGCATTCCTGTTTACCACTCAGAGGAAAAGATAAAACTGCATGTGAGTCCCGAGACTGCTTCCTTTTGCTGGTCATCTCAGCAGTGGAGCTTCCTAGCTGTCTTGCCTTCAGCTTTAGCATAAGGCCTTCAGTTTTGGACACTCTCTCTCACTTTATTTGATTTATTAGTTTCAGGTCCAATTATATTGTATTATATTGTGTTATTTTACATTCCAATATCTTATTTAGTAAATCAGTTATTCTCCAGATTGTTGCTGTTTTGTTTTTAGGCTCACCTCTCGACCCTTTCCTGGTGCGTGGCAGCAACCCTCTGAGCTGCAGAAGGACTGCAGGGCTTTTCTTTCTGTAGCAGAGAAGGAGCTGGGCCCTCCCGATGGCTTGCAGAAGTCCAGGCGTAGCTCCAAGCAAACACCTTGCCAAGGAAACACAGCCAGGACCCTGTCACACCATTCTGCCTTGCATGCAGACAGCCACTTCCCAAGCAAAGCCTCTCACCTCACAGCCATCTGCCATCACAGCAGCCTGTGGCCCTCTGCACCTTTCCTCCAGCATAAGGAGCTATGCTCCTCCAACAGACTAGATCACACAACACATCACAAGCCAGCAACAGTGGCCCGCTGCCATAAAGCTCCTCCAAACTTCGTGCCAAACAGTGAACAATAATGCCCCATGTGCTGCCACCCTCTCCTCCAGTTTTCTCAGTAACACAGTGATGGCGGCAAACTCCGGTGCCAACGGAATCTGCTTACACCCTCACATTTGCCTTCTCATTCCTCTTTACAGATCACACTGTTCCGTTTAAACTGGGTGCAGCAACCTGAACCAAGGCAGACTCTCAAAGCAGTACGTTCATTCTCTTGGTAGAAATAGATTACAGAATTAACCAATGAGCAAAAAGGTCTCCCTGTCTGAACAAACAATGAATATTTGGTTAGAGAGATCACTCACTGTGGTCCATCGGTGGCTGGACTGGAAGGGCTACCAGCAAAGGACATGTCCTGACGGACATGCGTGAAGCTGGTATGCCTCACATACAGCCTGATTTGGCTGCTAGTCTCCCAAGGTGAGAGATCTCATCAACCTGAGCTTTAGCAATTGCTTAATGTTTTACTTTTCCTACTTGTTATCTGATTGTGCTCTTCAATTATTACTGGTAAAACTAGTCTTTTATTCCTTCAATAAATAACTGTAAATCCGGTATTGCCTTATGTATCATTTCACTGTTCAGTATCCAAAGAACCCTTTTAGAACAGCACAGTGAAGCAAGTCTAACTCAGCAGCACCTGTGTTTCCTCCAAAGCTCTCCATCACCCTTTGAAAGCCAGCTGGAAACATTTCAACAACACCTGTGTACTTGCACTTCAGCCAACCCAGACTACGAGACTCATCAATTTACCTTTCAATACACTTAGCATCACAATGATGAACAGGCCAGATCAGTCATCCATTCATTTCCAGTGTTGGATTGTGCAGGAGGTGCAGCCTACAGCCAAAGACCTCTCTAACTCTCCCACTAGAATTTTCCATTTGAGCTTCATGACAAGAGTGTGGGTGGAAAAAATTAGAAGTGTTTGTCCAGTGCCCTGGGGACAATGTTTTCTTCCCAAGACATAATGCAGTAAGTACTCGGGGCAGATCTCAACTATTTAACCATGATCCTGGAGCATATGGTAGCTCATAGCTTTCAATCCTTATCCACCTCTAAATTATTTGCCTAATCCTCCCGATACAAAATTTTTCTTCAGGATTTGGCAAATTATCCAGCTTGCCTTCTTCACTGCTGCTGCAGTCTCAGTAACTCTGCATTGCTTCTTCATGTCTGTTAGCCACAGCACAGCTTCTCAAATGAATTTCAAGTTTTACACTGACCACTGGACAATTGTATCAAGCACTGTGGCTAACCAGGTTATTTATTTAACACAGACATCTCAGGATGGCAGGCAAGAGAGAAGCAAGCGGGACAAATGCTTTCTACTTGACTTAAAGGGACACTAAAACATCACTTGAGGAACAATCTACTGTAGTGCAACACTTACCAATCTCTACAATGTCAAAGCATAGAAACTACACTCAAGAGTAGGTAACACATCTCTGGGCCATTCATATCTCATTCAGACAGTGCATGTTGGATCTTTAAAACTATGTCAGGCACACTTACTGTGACTTTCCTTTGAAGAGTCATTCTATTTTTAAAAAAAGTAGAAAAATAACCTCAAAAAAACAAAAATCATGCAAGAATAAAAAATACATCCTGAAACATCTCAGAAGAGCAGAGATCTTAGTAATCTTTCAAAGATGCTCCTCTTTGTAGCCCCTCAGCAGCATTTAGTGCACAGTCCTTGATAACTGCACATAATAATTGGCTGAAGCTCCTCAATGGTCACCATCACTCCCCTCCCATGCATGAAGCCCATGGAATGGTTTAATACCTTTGAGATTACTGTAGTCACTGGCAATCCAATTTCAGGTATTTCTGCAAAATCACATGGGGAAAATGCAAGCATTACTGTTTGACTTCAAAGTCTGGGATTTGGCTACAGAAAACAAAGCAGTTTAGCAGGTATTTTTCACTCATGCCAAACAGACCACAGCTATTTTTTAAAGAGTTAAAGATTAACAAGTTATTCACATTACACGGGCTTCCATCCCTCCAGAGAAAGCATCCTAAGTACTCGCAGGCCACAGCAGCTGTGAGTGGTTCTACTGGCTTTTTTTTTTTTTTTCCAGCTAGAAATAAAACACTACGGTCAAGAAGACAAAATGACTGGCTTGTAACGTAAATGAGGAGAAAAGTGCCTAAACTTCAGTAAGACCTCTGAGACTGCCTTCAGTAAGACTCTCATGAAGAAGCTGATGAAGAAATGGATGAGCTAACATTGGAGTGAATGGTCAAGCCTAGACAATGGTGATCAGTAGTATTACACCCTAGCTATGGGTCACTAAGTATGGCCATAAGGTGGGGGTCAATGTGGGGTTCAGTTCTGTCTAATATTTCCATTAATGATCTGGATGATAGGGCAGTATATCCTCAGCAAGTCTGCAGATTCAACTGGGAGGAGAGGCCAGCATACTAGAGAGTTGTGCTGCCATCCAGAGGGACATCAACAGGCTGGAGAAATGAGCTGAATGGAAGAACATCAAGTTCAAGAAGAAGATGCTCAGAGCCTCACCCTTGGGAAGGAACAGCTCCAGGCACCAAGACCCGCCTAGAGGCACACACGTGAAGAAAGGCTTGGCAGGGAAGAACCTGGGCATCTTGAAGGACATGAAGTTGAATATCAACCAGCAAAGAGTCCTTGACACACAGAAGGCTAATAACACCCTGGGCTGCAAGAAGCAACTACCAAAAGGACAAGGGAAACGAGCTCTCCTTTCCACTCATCCCTGATAAGGCCACTCCTGAAGAACTGTGTCCAGCCAGGCTCTCCAGTAGAGAACAGTCATGGACATACTGAAGAGAGACCAGCAAAGGGCCACTAAGAAGACTAAGTAACTGTTCAGCCTGGAAGAGAGAAGGCTCAGGGAATATCAGTGTATGTATACCTACAAAGGGAGGGTGCAAAGAGGACAGAGCCACAGCAGGAGAACTGTTGGACAGGTTGCTCTTCAGATATTCCTTCCAACCAAATATGTTCTATAATTCTGTTTCCTGCAATAAAGGATGAGGCCCTGGTGCCAACCTCACATATTTTGGTAACCATTTGAAAAATGTGACTTTGAATATAGATGGGGAAACAAAAATTAAAGCACCAGACATTAACTGCTCCAGAACACATACTGACCACCTCTCAGGCCACAGGACACAGTCTGGAGGAACAGAAAAGCACACAGGCTAATTCCTGTTGTCTGGCAAGAGCATAGGCACATAACATCAAGACAGAACTGTCTGTGACTAAAGATGTAATCAAAAAGCTTACACTGGACAATTCTAGGAAAAATAGACACAAGCAGGTTTAGAAAACAATTTTGTCCTGAGTTTTTGCCTAGAACGTAGCCTCAACCTCATAATTAACATTCTGCCTCATCCTCTCAGTCCAAAAGGAATAAGCAGTTTGCCTCTTTTCATGAGTGCAGAAATTAAGCACATGATTCTGTGACAACTCAGAGCCACTATCTCCAGGTAGAACAGACATAATGAACTTGGAATAACATTCCAGCATACACACGAGTCTTGCATGCTCCCTTATGAAGCAAGGGAGAGCACACACAGAAGAGCACTGCAGGCATGTGTTTCTGCTTTCTGGGCATCAGGTAAGCATGGCTCATAAACATTTAATACTGAGGTTGCACAGTAGGGGGGTGAAAACTGGACAAAGGTCCGCTGCTGTAACATTAGCCTTTTTCAGAATGAGGCCACAGGGAACACATACAGGTACAGTCTTCCAGTAAATGATTCAGTAAGGGGTTCAGAAAAAGGGCAAGTCAGCTATTTTGTTTGAATCAAGTTTGCAGTTAACGCTGAAAAGGTATACATAACACACTCTTTCAGAAAATCACCACACCCTTCTCCCACCTCCACGTTTCCAACAGCTTCAAGCTCCCTTCAGCTTAGCCTTTTTCTGCTTCAGCTCTCTTTGTCCAAGAGATGAAAATGTGGATCATTTCCAGAGCTGAGATGGTTCTCAGCTGTGCAATGCAACCGAGAAGCCAGGGCTACTTCTAACCAAACAGGCTACCACAACACTTGGAACAGACTTAACATTTCTAGCACTCTACAGGTTCAGATAACAACTAAGTATCTTACCATAAGACTTTGATAATCCCTTGATCATGATGCTCATGTTTCTGGAAGAATATATCTCTAGCAGAGTCTTACTGCTTACTGCCATAATAGTATCATGAGATGTGTGGAAAACAATACAGTTTGTATGGGCTTGCACAAGCCACTCTTGAAGGTTCGCAAAGACCAGCAGCCACTGCTATCTTCTCTTCCAGACCTGTGGCTTCAAGTCAGAGCCATATGGCAACACATACTGCATTAAAGAGAGAAGGTATGTTTCAGAGCACAGCCAGTTGGAAAGAATGGCAGCCTGACAGCCTGCTGCAATGGATTAAACACTGGAATACAGCAAGGTCTCACCAGTAACTCAGAAGCTCTAGAAAGTATATACGTGGAAACAAATAACCCTAACGCTGCTTAGGTATCTTGAAATACCAGCTGTAAGACACTGTTAAATACAGCTGACTTGTTCCCAATTGCAAGACCAAAGACAGCTTAGACCTTCTGCATACAAAAATAAGACAAACATCTCAACATTTTCTAAGAGGTTTTAATCATGCACATATGTTAATATTGGAAAGCTCAAACAGCATTTCCACAGCCTAATGCAATGTAAGAAAGGCATCTCTTTGACGCAAAATACGGCTTTAGCCCTCACACTTAGCTAGCATTCAATCTCCATACCACACACTTCTGAGGTAAATTCCATGGAAACTAAGTTTTCCCTTCCTACACAAATGCAGGATTCACGTAAGCCTTCAGACTTCTGGAAATCAAGTCAATAGCTACACTGTCTTGAATGGTTTCCTGCCTGACTGCTGCTGCCACACAACATTTACAGGCTCTCTCGCAAGATCAACTCCACAGAGGCAGAGCTATTTTCTAGAGGATCAGTTATACCCACTTCTGCACAAATGGGTCTTGCAATTTGCAAAGTCCCCTACACACACTATCAAGATCTGCTACACAGTTCTGTCTCTGCAGCATTCAGAGAGTTGCTCATTATTATAAAATAATCATATTTTACAAGCCAAGTACATGGCAACTCCAGCTCTTAAGCACTAAGAACTTATTGAAACAGAGTGTAATGCAGCTGCTATCTGAATAGTTCTTGAGTTTCAAAGTCAGATAGGAAAGTATTTAGGTAAGAAAATACACAGAACAACCTTTTATACCCTTATCTATTACTAATTTCATGGATTTACACCAGAAAAGAGTAACTCAGGAGGACTTCAGCTCACTCCTCACTAACAGGTTTGTCCACTGAGCTGATGGCAAGCAGAGTCTCACTTCTGTTCTTGCACAGATGGGCAAACCTAGCAGCTCCTGAATGTGGACACACCATTCCAACTCACCTAAGCACATTTTTCTGCTGCAGAAGAACTAAGTATTCAACTTCTCCCCAGCCTGCAATGAAGATGGAGGCCAGACATTTCTTATCACCCATACTGGAGGAACTGAGATGAATCTGCCACAGATTATAACCTAGTCTGATCTCCCTTGCTTTCAGGTACTCGTTGATGCTAAAGCCCCCAAACCTGCCTGACTGTACTACCTATGTAAAGAAGTCCACAAACCATTTGACTTCAAAGATACCTGCCAACGATGACTGCCTCCCGTCCGCATTTCTTGTGAAGATTGCTCACTATTGCAGGTGCATGGTCTGCTACCAATCTGACTTTGGTCAGCATTCTTACCTATGCTTATCAAAGGCACTTGAACCCCAAATGAGTTACATCTCTGCAGTTACTTTCCCAACCTGTTTGCAATCTTGCCAGATGCAGGCAGGCCTCCCAATACTTTTAGTATGCATCTCCTCTGCTACCCAGATTATCTGGTCTATCATTTTCCTGGGAATTTGTACTATCTAGTCTGCTGTTATTTACACTTTATCATTTGTCCTTTACATGTAACCACACTGAAGAGGTACCTTCCTAGATCCCCATTCCAGTATCTCTCACAAGTTTAACACACAGCAGTTCTAACTAGGTATCAGAAACAAAGCTTGAAAAACCACTCACTGAATATGTGGGAAACTATAGTTCTCTGTAAAAGAAAGCACAGCATTATTGTCATATATTCAAAAAGAATAAAACAAAGATTAGAAGTGCTGGAACAGACCACAAGACTTCAATGAACACTCCTGGATTATTACACTCTAATATCCTTCTGTGATAAAAGACCTATATATCAATTTTATTTTCTTTCATTCGTAACACACATCCTTAAGCTATGCTACTCCCCTTGGTCAAGGAGAATCTGGTCATAGGTCATCTAGGAAAACTCAACACGTACAAATCCATGAACTCCAACAGGATGCATACACAAGTGCTGAGGGAGTTAAGAAGTGACTTAAGCCACTTTCTATTATCTTTGGAAGGTAACAGAGATTTGCCCAAGTACTGGGGGAAGCCATTATCATTCCAGTCTTCAAAAAGAGCAAGAAGGATGACCAGGGAAAATACAGGCCAGTCAGCCTCACCTCCAACCCTGGGAAAGTGATGAACAGCTTGTCCTGGATACCATCTCCAAGCAAGAGGAAGAAAGGGAGGTTGTCAGGAGTAGTCAACACAGATTCGCAAAGGGGAAATCATGCTTGACCAAATAGGTAGCCACAGCTATCTGTGTGGATAATGGGAGAGCACCAGATGTTGTGTATGTTGAATTCAGCAGTGCATTGAACACTGTCTCCCATAACACTCTTGTAAGATAAACTTAGGAAGTATGAGATAGATGAGTGGACAGTGAGGTAGACTGAGAACTGGATAACTGCTAGAGTTCAGAAGGCTGTAATCAGTAGCACACGGTCTGGCTGCAGGCCTGTAAGTAGCAGTGTTTCCCAGGGGTCAGTACTGTGTTCTGTCTTGTTCAATATCTTCAACAATGACCAGGATGAAGGGAAAGAATGCACCCTCAGCAAGTTTGCTGATTAAACAAAGCTGGGAGGAGTGACTGACAGGCAAGAAGACTGTGTTACCATTCAACAAGACCTTGACACACAGGTGAGTTGGGTAGAAAGGAATCTCATGAGCTTTAGCAAGGACAAGTGCAGAGTCTCACAGACTGCAAGAAACAACTCCACGCATCAGTACAGATTAGGAACTCTGTAGAAAAGGACCTGGGCGTCCCTGTGGACAACAGGTTGCCCATCAGCCAGCAGTGTGCCCCTGTGGCCAAGAAGGCCAATGGTGTCCTGAGGTGCATTACAAAGAATACAACCAGCAGGTCAAGGGAAGAGATCCTCCTGCTCTACTCTGCCCTGTGAGCCTGGAGTACTGTGTCCAGTTCTGAGCTCCCTAGTTTGAGACGGGGAACTTCTAGAGAGAGTCCATCCAATGGAAGGCTACTTCTGAGGAAAGGCCAAGAAACCTGGGACTGTTCAGTCTGGAGAAGACTGAGAGGGCATCTATCAATGTTTATCAATATCTAGTGGACAAGAGTCAAGCCAATGGGGGGCAGGCTCTTTTCATTCCAGTGACAGGACAAAGGTCTATGAGCACAAACACCAACACAGGAAGTTCCATTGGAACACGAGAAAAAACTTACAGCAAGGTGAGGATAAGCACACCCTCCTCTTCAGAAAGAGAAGGCTTCCTGCTTGTCATGTATACTTCTCTCTCTCTCAAAACCAGAAGGAATATGGTTGTAGCATGAGTATTCTGTACTTCTGGGGAAATATCCTATATTACAAAAGTGCAGGCTGCTCATTCAAAGTGAATTTTAGAACCAGCAGCACACACTTATAATAACAGAAGCTAGCAAGGAGGGTTACTTGAAACAGATATCATTTCCATTTTGCAAATTGTGTCAGTGGGCTTAAAATATTAACAGTAATAAATCCTGTCCTATGTTAGAAAACAGCAGTTGCACTTGGAATCATTTTGCCCTAAGCAGTTATTTTCCCTACAGCATGAGGCTGTTGAAAGTATTTGCCTGAGAGCACTTGGTCAGAACACAGGTAATTGACAGAGGAGTGAATACACTGAGACTGTAACTTTAATGATGATTCACTTCCGAGAAAGAAGTTGTTTCCCGTCAGGAGCTACGTGTAAAATGACAGACTGTGTATTAAATGCTAGTGTTTTAATCTCTTGTCATTATCATGACAAGCTGATATATTGGGAATTCCACCTGGACAGGATACAATATATCAAGTTGTCATGAAAATGCGTTGCCACTCAGTTCAACCCTGCTTCATACTTGAAACACGCACTCACAGTTCATTTAAACTGATAAGCTCAGCACATGCTTAGAATTCCTGTGATGAGACTATTACTCTGCAGAAAAGCTGATTTCCAACACACACACACAAAAGCAAACTTAAAGTAAAAGCAGCTGTAGTCTCTGCTAAGCCTCCCCCCCTGTGACCCGAGTTCCTGAGCCTGGAACCTTCCCAGCACTGCTTCTACAGTGTTTTTGTAAATATTTGTAGAGAACCACCACTAAAAGACAGGAGATCATTTTCAGCCAAGCCAGTGGCTGCAGAGCTTGCTTTGGCTGTTGGCTGGAGACACAGATGTGTAGGGAAGCACTGTGCTGTTGTAACACAGGACTTTAAACAACGTCACCTTCAGCACTGAGCAAGGAGGTGAAGTGGTTAGAGAATGACAATTTTTCCAGTAAAAGCAAGAAGGACACCGTTGTTTTGATATAAATTCTTCCTGTACGCATATGCTAAATACAGATGTAAGAAGGTTGATGAGTAAATATCGCCCTGCAGAGCATGTCTCCTTCAGCACTTACAGCCAAAGCCTGTAGCAAGCACTGAAGTACGCAGATTTGCAGAGGATTATTAACACAAAGAAAACCCCTTCCAATACACAGTTGCTTCTCAAACAGACCGTAGAACAGCCTGTACCCTGCTCTGACCGACTATCAGTCCCCACACACCGAAGCAAGCACAGTGCTGGTACACAGTCTGTCCTGCACAAAACTGTCAAGGGGCTCCAGAGTGACTGCAGGAGAAGAGAAAGCAAAAACCACCACCACCACACTAGGCACACTCCCTGCTACTCACACTGCAGCACCAGTAGACCAAGCAGCCCTCACATGCCCTTGGCTCAGGCCTGTTGTCACCTTGTCACCCCAGGAGCTGAGCTGATACAGTGCAATTGTAATCATAGCACATACAAGGAACAGGCAACACACTCCACGTTCCTCCACAACACACCTACTCTGAGACAAACCGGAGCACCAGCAGAAGACAGGTTTCAGGCTGGATATTAGTAAGAACCTTAGTGACTCTTGAAGCTCCATGACATGCCCCAGCGCTTTTCAGCGGGGTAGGCATCCGCGGGCACCACCACCGAGGTGCCAGCCCTGCACGCAACGATCTGCACCACGCACAAAGGCCTCCTCCACTGAGACGAACGCCTCCCCGGCCCCATTCCCACAGCCGGCCCCGGAGGGCAGGGCCGGGCCCGGCGCTCACCTTCTCTCTGGCGGGTGCGGAGGCCGCCAGCTGCTCGCCGCCGCGGCCGAACTTGCCGCCGTCGCCGATCTCCACGCGGATCAAGCGGTGCCGGGGGGAGATGTATCGCACCTCGGGCGGCGTGCCGGGCCGCCGCTCGCTCTGGCTGCGGGCGAGCAGCGGGGAACTGGCGGGCGCGGAAGCGGCGGCACCGCACGAGGCAGAGGAGAAGGCGCGGGGAGCGGCCGGGCTCGGTTCGTCGAGCGCGCAGGGCTCGGGCCGGCACAGGGCGCGCAGCTTGCGCAAGGAGGAGCCGGGCCCGCTGTAGGGGTCCTCGAAGTCGCGGTCCTTCTGCGCGCGGTAGGCGCGGAGCAGCTCGCTGGTGTCGTCGCGCAGGTGGCGGTGCGGGAAGCCGGGCGAAGTGTGGTGCTGGTGGCGGTGGAGGTGCGGCGGCCCGTCGGGGCGGGGCGCGCCGCCGGCACCGTTGCGCTTCTCCCTGTAGTCGGGCCGCGGAGGCTGCGGGGGGCTCTTGGTCTTGTTGTTGCCCAGGCTGAAGTACTTATTCAGCCATTTAGCCATCGTCCCCTCCGGGCGCGGCCCCTCAGCGTCTAGAGCTACCCCCGCCGCCTTGCGCGCCGGCCCCGCTCGCCGCCGCCCGCATGGAGCAGCTGGGCGGCGGGGCGGGCCGGTCGCCCCGCTCCGCGCACCGGCGGCTTCCCCGCCACCGAGTCGCCCCGGCTCCCCGCAGGACGCAGCCGCCCTCGCGAGCACCGCCGCCGCACCTACACCGCGGCCCGGCCTGACCTCAGCACGCAGCGCGGCGAGGGACGCGGCTGCGCGGGGCGGGGCAGCGGGGAAGGGGCGGGGCGGGGCGGCCCGACACCGTGGGAGGGGCGCGGTCGCGGCGCTGTGTCGACGCAGCGGCGGGTGGGACAGGCGCAGCTTCCGGCGTTCGCTGTTACTGGAGAATATTCCCGTTTGGAAGGGACTCGTAAGGGTTATAGAGGCATGGAAATATTGAGGAGAACACCTCTAAGAGCACCGAGTCCAGCCGTCAGCCCGTCCCCGCCCTGCCTGCTTACCACGTCCCTCGGTGCCGCATCCACACGGCTCTTGAGCATCTCCTGGGACGGGACCCCGCCTCCTCCCCGGACAGCCTCTGCCGCAGCCTCACCACTCTTCCTGAGGAGAAATGATTCAGCTTACAAAATGGTCAAGTCCCCACTAATTACATCTTTGTGAGGCTTCCATCAGCCAGGATTCAGACCACCAACACAAGCACTAAGAAGTTTGTTCTTTTCCTCCTAGGATCACCATTATCATCTCTTCAACTCAGATCAAATTTATGACAGGGTTTTCAGACCTATACTTTGATGTGGGGAACCACCTCCTTGTTGCTTTACTGAGCCCATGAATGCAGGGTCTGCAGCTCAGGATTTCTTTTCTTTTGACAGAGGACAAAGCTCTGAGGAAGACCTTCCCAGTCTAATGGGGAACCGTGGACAAGTACTTAGCACAGAGGTCTTAACTTGCATTCTGCACAGAAGAGTGGCTTGAAACTAGAGCCCCTTCCAAAGTTGGGAAAGACAGTTTTATGCAGGGAGATGATGTCATGTTCTACACTATTGCTGTTAGTCACTGGCCCTCTTTTTATCTTGTACTTAATATCCATAAAGCAGGAGAAAGAGAAAACTCTATCTGCCTGGGATTACAAGTCATCTGTGTAGTAATTGCATTTTTGCATTATTAAAGTCCAACCTCAGAATCATACCCATAATACATTTGGCATATCCGCATCCAGTCATGATTTCTGAAGGCAGAACAAAGTCAGTTGTGTTCACAACTATATTAGAGATGGATTGGATTTTCACATGAACTTTTTCCTCTGGTTTTGTGGGCCATTTTAACCTTATTCTTGACACATTCACACAGTATGAGAAGTCTCATTCTCTTTTGAATGTCAGAAAATTTATTGGGTTTGATCACCTAGACTGAATGTTGTATAGTGACTTCCTGAGAGCAGAGCTCCTCCATTGTCAACACAGGGTTAAAATGACCGTAGATTTTCGTAGAGCAGCCTTCCTGACTGGAATGAACCCTGAAAGGTGTCCAGCTTCTTACCTAGTTACAGCCAGGGAACTTCAGAGGTCTGCGAGTCTCCCAGAACCGCTATTTCTAGGAATGGCCCTTAGGCAAGTGTGAGTTTCTGTCCAGAAGGGAGATGAGCTTCAATTTCTTTGAAACTCCAAGGACCTCACTGTTTAGAACACTAGCTTCCTAATTACTCCCTAATTCCTGTTCTACCAGTCTTTCCACCAAGAATTTGACTCCAGAAGGGGGGATGGGAAAGGCAGGAAAGCCCTGAGAGTACCCCAAGCTTAGTCCCATAGCCATCTCTTATGGATGTATGAAGAACTGCATTTTAAACTTAACCTTTGCAGACAGATAGGTGAGCAAAATGCTACCAATGCAGGGCAGCTTTCCTAATACTCCAGCGGCACACTTAATTTATCTACCTTTGAATCTCATCAATATGTGAATATAGGAAAGTCAGGGAGCCTGGGTAAGCGCCGAACAACCCCAAACTGGGTGCTAACTGGCATAAATGAAAATAGAAGAATCTGCAAGATAGCATAGCAGAAAAATGAGATTAATTTTCTATCCCTTGTTGAACATACCAGCCTCCAGCTGGCACCATCCTGAGCCTGTAAGGACCACAGCACCCCTGGCTGCTTTCCAGGCCCATGCTCATGCAGTTGCTCCTGCAGCACTACTAATTGCTGCTCTATGTCATGTGGATCTGTGGTGGAACCAGGCTTCATCCCTTCAGAGCTTGGAATGGAGTTATGAATTATGGCTGGTTAGTTTCTGACATTTTTGTTTTTTGCTTTGGTTTTTTTTTTTTTTTTTTTTTTTTTTATGCCAGATGTGGGAAAGAAGTGTCAGTAGTTCTGATCCTGTTTAGCTCTTCATCTCTTGAAGTAGAAGCACTAGGAGAGGTTTGTAATTTGTTCCTACTTAGAGAATGAGTAATACTGAGATTCTTATTGCCAACAAGACCAAAAGAAGAGCTGGCATTTGATACATATATATTATTACATGCAAGCGTATATTATTTTGCATTTGTGCTGAGTGTGCACACTGCTAATTATATTTATTTAGTTAAATTGTGAAGTTAAGGAGCAACATCTTGGGAATTTACAAAACATTCATTTCCCCTCACGTGTCTGGTTTCCATGTGTAATAAGTCTTGCTGTATATTTTAATTGCATTTCAAATTAAGATAAAGAGGAAAAAGAACAAGTGCCATACATAGCAAATAACTTTCTGGATTAATAAACATGCAAACAGTCTTGCCATGTATAATTTCACCATTCTCTAAGAAAACAAGTCCAACATTTTTCTGTATTGATTAGCTCTTCAAACAAATTCTCACAGAAGGGATGGAAAGTAGAAATTATTCCATTTTTTGCAGCTTTGGGCTAGGCAAAATCACAAGCATTCAACACATTAAGAAATGCCATTGTAAAACAGAAAATGTTCTCCTTATTGATATGCTTCTTTCTTGATGGCTAATGTTGCATACTTCAGAAGGGGTGTGTAGTATCCATAATGCTTTCAGATTTCTCTTAATTGTGCATATTACATCACAGGTATGTAATGATTCCAGATTAGTTTGTGACCCACAGCCTATCAAAATTCTAACTATTTTCCTTCCTGTATGTGTCTAAGCGTGAAAATCTGATTTTTCTGCTTTCCAAAGTGACCACCTACAGCAAGTAGTTCACTTCTGCGTAGGTGGGAGTGCTCGTGCTGGAATGGAGTTGCTTTTCCTCTCATATTTTTCCTTTCTGATAACCTCTTTCCTCCCAAAAGGTAGTGCAGTTCATGTCCAATGATCTTTTCTTTTGTCTTATGGATAAGGTCAGATTTTGAAGTTTTTCTGTCACTTACAGGTGCCCTGTAGAGAGAACTACTCATAACACCAGCTAGCAACAGGACATTGTGCATTTGCAAGCATTCTGAGGATTTCTGGCCCTGGGTAACAATGTGGGCTGCATCATAGGTTTGCTCTGGATGTAGGCAGTCTAGATCATAGGAATTGAGCTTTCCAACACCAGCAACTCATCAGAAAATGGTTAGGTCTGACAGAGATGTAGCTGCAGCAGCAGAAAGTTCTTAATGGATTGTAAAATCTGCCTGGGATCTTCATTCAGCCTGTGAGGCTGAGCATTGGCTGGCTCAGCTAGATATGCAGTCATTTTGTTGCAAGGATTTTTTTCCCTGCTTTGTGTTGCAATGTGCTATAATCTCAGAATTTCTGGTTTCTGCTTTGAGGCTCAGTGCTTTTCGTATCTTTATGGCAGTAAAGGGACTTTCTACTAGTGATGAAAAGTTAGGCACTACTGCGGGGGCCCAAAGTGGCACTGTGATCTCCACAGTGTGTAGCTCAGATCTCAGCTGGACAAGGCCCTGAACATGCAGATTTATGCTGGCCTGTCTTTCACTGGGAGTTTGGACCTGAGTTCAGAAGATTCTGTCCAACCAAAATTATTCAGTGCATCCATGAATCTGCTCTCCTTTCTACATACTCTCCAGCTCCCGTGCTCCTGTGCTGCATAAGACAAAACATGTTCTGACCTGAAAGCCTCTGCTGGCACAACAGGAGGATTTTCCTGATGGATATGTTTGATGGCTGCTCTACTGAGATTGTTATTCATTCTGAACTCAAAGCTGTTGTACCACTCCACAGTCTTCCCGTTGTTTGCTGCTTTGCAGTTGTCTATATGTGTTTTGTCAGTGCTTCTTACTAAACTCTTAGAAGAGTTTTCTTAGAACCTCTTGACAGATTCTCCAAGTCTTCACTATCTGTAAGAAACCTACATATATTTAAGTCATATGTATTTTTTACCAGCTCAGAATTCAGACTCCATTCCCAGTTATTATTAGCAAACATCAGCAATCTTAACATGGGTCCCACAGTCATTCTCTTGCTAATGTTCTTCAGAAGCAGTCATTGGCCGTTTGTTCCTTCATTTCCAATCTCTTAACCAGTTTTTAATCTCTCACAGGATTTTGCTATTAGTCTTTCATTTCTTCAATTCTCTGATAAGACTCTTGCGAGAAACAGTATCAGGAGCCTTTTGAAATCCTAACTATATCCTAAAGTCAGGTCATGCTCTATCTATCAGTTTCACATTTTCATTGAATTCTAACAGTAGTGAGGCATGGCTTCACTTCCCTAATCTTCTTCTTAAATTTATCCAAGGGCTCTGTGTATGTTCATATTGAAGTGATACATTTCAAGTTTTGAAGATACTTTGCTGTTCCTAATCATATTGTTTTCAAACCAGAACTCTCAGCAGTCCGGTGAACTACAAAAGCCAGTACATCATCTCTACTGGAGCACTTTTGTGCTTACAATGCAAATGGGACCTTGTTTTGCCTTGGTATACTGGCTTTCCCATGCAGCATTCATCTGAAAAAGGCTTCTGCTCATACCACAGTAGGAATGACAAGGTTCAGACTTTGCTGTATCTGAAGGGTACAGTGTACCCTTCCGATGACAGAAAGAAACAAGAACTAAATAGTAGCTCAAAATTGCTAACTACTGTTTTTCCAGGCTTTAGTTCTAGGATAAAACAGCTATGATGTATTTTGATTATTTCCTCTGTATGCCTTACATAATACATATCAGTCTAGGCTAAGGCAAGAAAAGAATAGTCTCCATTCTTCCACGCTGCTCTGCCTTGAGCTTCGCCCTCTCCCTTACAACTCTTCGGGGGAAAAAAAAAAAAAAAGAAAAAAGAAATGAAAGAGAAAAAAGGAGGCAAAGGAAACAAGATTTGTTGACATCTCCCATTCTAAACAAGGGTGTATGGTTTCTGCACAGATTGAACACTAACACTCCATGACATCAGCTGAGACTCTAAACCACTACAGATGTGTTTACTACTAAATTCTGACAACATTAGTTCTGACAACATCTAGTAGAGTATTGCAGAGGCAGAGTGATCACTAACACCAAAATACAGATTTTCGTTGTGGCATATGAATTGTTTGAACTGAAATGTTTTAATGATAGATATTCTTGTCTGTACTTCGTATTCATCATTTTTTTAGTTAACTCTCATTTTTGTTAGAAAATGTATATAGTAATATTAAGTAGGTTAATTTTCTCATTCATATGCATGGTTTATGAATTGTATGTTATGGAATGAATTGTAGTCATCAGCCTCCAGTGTTTTTGGAGGGAAGGATAGTAATAATAAGAGCTATTCCCTCACAACATAAAAGGGGCAGTGGAGCCATGGTAATCTGATGCAATGATACAAATGAGAAGCCATGGGGAGAACAAAGGAAGAGAAAGAATTCAGAGGTCAAAATGTGCTGCTAAGATTAAAGAAAAGAATATAAATTTAGACTATTAAGTGATCAAAACAGTTTGCAGTACCACCATAGGAGGAAGGAAAACGTGACAGTAAACCTGAAGAAACAGGACAAAACATGTTACAGCAATAAATTCACTAGGTTAATCAGTGTTCTTCCAACAAAAGGCCACTGCACAAGGCCAGACTGCCCAGTTGGTGGAACAGAATTCTTCCAACGACCATGTGAAGAAGCAAGGTCTGATCCAGGGAAGTCAGCAACTTGCTCATGTGCAGCCTGTACTGAACAAATAGGGAAAATAATTCTGATCCAGGGCTCACTGACAGGGCTTTAAAACAGATTTGAAGGGGGAAGGTGATGGCAAGACTGCCCATGACAAGGTGTGGGGTAGTGTAGCTATGTTAGAGGAACAAGGTGATAGCACGGCCCTCAACATGCTGCATCTTATGACGATGAAGGCAACAGGGAGACTAAAGGTAAACACTTCAAAGGAGTCAAGAATTTACCCTCTGTGAAGGTGATGAAATCATCTGTCCAGCTAAAATGCTTCTATACCAATGCATGCAGCTTGAGAAACAAACAGGAGGTGTTGGAAGGACTATGCTATTGGAAAACCGTGATGTTTCTGAGACTAGTGGGATGATTCTCATTAATGCAATGTAGCAATTAATGGCTACAAGCTGTTCAGAAGGGACAGGCAAGGAACAAGGACAGGAGGCATTGCCCTCAACATCAAGGGAGGAATTAATAGCAAAGAGCTATCTCTGGAGAATGGCCGTGAGCATATCAAAACCCCATGAGTGAGAGAGACAGAGACAACAAGGGGAGCCTTGTGGTTGGGATCTACTACAGGCCACCTGATCAAGAGGAGCCTGTTGATGAAGCCTTTTTCCTCCAGCTACAGGAGGCATGACATCTGCAGGCTCTGTTCCTACTGGTGGACTTCAACTACCTTGCATCTGCTGGAAAAGCATTATAGTGACCTGTAGGTGATCCAGGAGGCTTATGGAATGTGTCAAGGACAACTTCCTGAACCAGGTAATACACAGGCTCTCCAGGGGATATATAGTACTGGACCTGTTTCTCATCAGCACAAGTGAATGATGAAAAGAATGATGTCTGCCTTACCTCTGTGCTGGGGAAGATCTTAGCTATGCTAAGGCACATGGAAGAGAGGGACATGACATGGGATAATCAGCATGACTTCACCAAGGGCAGGTCCTGACTTTCCAAACTTGTTGCTTTTTGTGATGGTGTACATGCATCAGTGCACAAGGGAAGAGCCACTGATACATCTATCTGGACTTCAGTAATGCCTTTGACATGGTCCCCCATAAGATCTTCTCTCCAAACTGGAAAGACTTGGATTGGACAGGATGGATGGGGAGCTGATTATGAGGTATTACCCAGATGATGATGGTCAGCACTGGGACCAGCACTATTTAGCTCTTCATAATTGACACTGACAGAGGGACAGAATGCACCCTCAGCAAGTTTACAGATGATGTCAGGCTATGTGGTATAGCTGACACACCCAGGAGATGGGATGCAATCCAGAGAGACTTAGAGAGGCTCAAGAAGAGAGTTGAGTTGAACCTCCTGAGGTTCAAGAAATCAAAGTACAAGGTCTACATCTGTATCACAGAAACTCCCACCATCAGTGTAAGATGGTGTTTATGAGAATAGAGCACAGCCCTACTAAAAAGGACCTGATGGTACTGGTGGATGGAAGCTGGACATAAGCCAGCGATGTGCCCTTGCAACCCAGAATTCCAGCCATACCCTGGACTGCATCAAAAGAAGTGTGGCCAGGAGGACAAGGGAAGTGATCCTGCCCCTCTCCTCTGCATTGGTGAGAACTCACTTGGAGAACATCTTCCAGATATGGAGTCCTCAATACAGAAGACATGCGAACCTCTTGGAGCACATCCAGAGGAAGGCCACAAAAATGATCCCAGAGATGGAATACCTCCACTGTGAGGACAGGCTGAGAAACCTGGGGCTGTTGAAGCTGGAGAAGAGAAAGCTCCAAGGAGACCTGATAGCAGCCTGTCAGTATCTAAAGGAAAGCTATCAAAAGGAAGGGGACAGACTCTATAGCAGGGTCTGTTGTGATAGAACAAGGGGATATGCTTTCAAACAAAAGAAGGGAAAATTTAAAGTGGAGATAAGGAAGACATTTCTTACAATAGGTGTGATGAGGCACTGGGACAGGTTGTCCAGAGAGGTGGTGGATACCCCATCCCTGGACATATTCAGGCTGGATGGGCTCTGAGAAACCTGAGCTAGCTGTAGATTTCACTGTTCATTGCAGGGAAGGTGAATTAGGTAACCTGTGAAGGTGCTTCCCAGCTCAAACAATTCTATGATTCTAAAACCATATTATATGGACAGGTTTTTACATGCTTTAGGAAATAAAGACTATTAAACCAGCATCAGACCATTCAGCTTATAGAAGCACCAATCTTAATGAAATCAAATTTGAGATGCAATCAACTCAGTGAGATTTTCTTGTGGTCTAAAACAACACCAACTGGTTATTAACCACAGCATTTACCTCAAAAGACCAGTTATGGAATACAAGAACATGGGATTCTAGCATTCACTGCCAGGAATTTCTGGTTCTTCAGGAAGAGCACTGAGTAAAACCCAGAGTCTTTTGTTTACAGTTAACAGTGCCTGCCCTAGTCAAGCAGCAAGGGAACTAGAGAAAGCAAAAGTGTATAGGTACTATTGCTCCTTATGTTACAGAGCGTTGTGTTGCTCACCTTTGCAGGGAGAGAACATATCTTCCCCAGTCACTGGTGTGCAAGTTTTGCTATCAAATGGTTAATAAGGTTAAATAAGGCAAGTCCATTTACTTCCAGCCAAATGTGAAGTAGACCCACTGAAGGATCTCTATAGTTGAAAAGAGAACCTTAAGATAGCAGGAGTGGGAAGTAATAGATTGTCACCACTTATGAGTAGCTGAGAGTCATTTCAGACCTTTAACTGCACTAAAACTCAAAGAACAGCTGTTGCTGTCTTTTCACAATGAATTGACAGATACAGTTCAAGAGTTACAGAGTATAGAAATATATATTTATATAAAATCCATCCTAGAAAGGACAGTTCAGTCTGAATTGCTAACATTACTTTGCATGGAGATACACACTGATTTTGATAGATATTACTGAGTATTTTGAAGCATCAGACATGAAATTCCACCCTTCTCACTTTCACTGTGCTTTTCTTCAGCAAAATGTAAATATAAGACTTGCTGACTTAACAGCCTACATTTCTGCAGTGTTCTTGGAAGACTGATATACAGAGCCCCGTTCTCACTTAGTGCTACACTGGACTAGCAAGGGATCTGAATTTTGACTTTTCTGACATTGTCTGAAGACAGTGGGATTGAGTGCTAATATGAGGCTTAGAATTAATCACATTATATGAACTTACATGTATTGTGACAACAATGGCCGAAAGAGGTTTTATTTTTGCCACATGTAGAGCAAGTACAAAACAAAATGTAACACACATTCTTTGTGCTATATCCTCACCAAAGTTTTCCTTCAGCAGAACAGTGGCTAGCACAGGAGCAGAAATACAATATGAGCTAGATGCTTTACACTGAGAAAGTGGGGCAGCAGGCACAGTGCATGGTTCTTTCTGTACATTAATAATGAAGGGTAAACAAAAAAAAATGGAGTAATAAAACAGCAGTTTTAATAAGATGGCATAAAAAGAGAACAATAAATAGTGAGTCAATCTTAAGTCCTTTCAGATGCTGGGAGCCTTGCTTTCATGTGGCATTGGACAGATCCCAAATGGATTTTCCCAAGGCATGCTGTGCAAGTTCTGTCCTGGAGATGTTCCTTCCCCTTCCCATACCATTGTATCTTTTATCTTCTGTAAAAATACAAAACCACAGATCTTGAGTGTTATCTCTTTTATAACGTTAACCAGCACAGGTTCTCTTATGATGACTACCTTGTTACTCACTCTTAAGTTTAAGGGCCATTAGAGCAATCATGACGTGATCAAGATCATTAACTCTTAGAATACAATGTTTTCTGAAAGGCTCTCTGTACCTTGCCAAAGGGTGGTATCACGTGGAAATGTGCATTAACAGAATAGAGCAAAAAGACAGAGAAATCAAAGATCAACAGATCATGTTTGACTTGTTTATGACTTTGTAACCATCCTGAAAGATTGAATATTACGCATGAAGATAACTAGCACAGTGGAAAATGCATACTTTCTGGAAAGGTGTATTAGATAACACACTGACACAAGATCCTATCAAGAGTTCAAAGCCCTGTGGAAGAGGTGGCTCTTTTCAGCAGAAATAAAGCACTCTTAATAACGCACTGGGAAAATGCAAAAGGCCAGATGCTCTATGGCTGACAGCATTAGGAAAGCTGCTGTCATATAGAAAACAATGCTAGAGAAATAATTCCTCTGTACCTCAGGAATAGTAAGAATTAAGTGGCAGAAAACTCACTCCACATCCATTGCAAAGTGGGAAAATACAGAGCTTTCGTTTGTTGATTGACCACAGAAATTGAACAGCAATTTGGAAGAATCTTACTCTGTTGGTACTGGCAGAAGGTTTTAAATTTCAGTGAAGTGTGTAGACTGTGTTTGTTTATACCTTTCAGATGTTCTGCTTCTGCACAGCACTCAGATTCTGTCAAGTACCTGTAGTATCTGTGAATTAAGTAAATATTTGAGCATACTGGTGGCTGTTTGGGCCCAATGGGGAGACTGTGGGTAGATGAGAAAGAAGAGAGGGGATCACTGAGGCAAATAAAATGTGATTCTAATAGTTTGTGAGCAAATCAGTAAAGAGTGTAAAACCAGACTCAGATTCACACATAAGATGACTTAGTTTGAAGATGGTTCAACAAAATGTGAAATTCTCTCAGTGATGCTTATTCCTCTTGAAAATCACAAATCTTGAGCCTGTCCTGCCTGTACTGATAGAAGATAAGGTTCAAGTCACAGGTTATCTAAGTCAATAATTTGATATGAACTGGGAAAGGGGATTCTCAGATTTTATTGTCAGTTATGACTGGAAAGATCTGTAGAATCACAAGAAAGACCTGAGTGGACACGGATCTGAAACTGTGGAAAAACAGGCATCCATGCAAGATTTTGGTAGGGAAAAGAGAAAAGCAGCAAATTAATTCCATCCAAGCACGTTTCAGATCATCAGGAACCACTGACTTCCCCGGATAGGATGACACGGTTTCATTAACAACACAACTTCATTCAGCAACAAGCTAAATTTCGTAACTTGGATTTAGGCAGTTCACTGAAGGTTAGTCAGATGCTCAGTATTAAAAAACTCTTTCTGATTATTTTTAAAGTGGCATGCAGTGTAGGCAGAGAAGTCCTGTTTCACTGTCTCTGTGATGGATAAACATCTGTTATCTACCAAAGCTGGCAATCCTGCCTATGCTGGCCATACCATGTCTGCCTTGGCTATATCTAGCCTTAGGGTATGACAAACCATGGTCAATCAGGGAAGAAACTATCACATTTCACAGAGGACTAGAATGGAAAAAACAGACTTGGAAGAAAATGGCTATTTTTGAATATTCATGAAGTATCTAGATGGAAAATTTGCATTTAGATTTAGCAACAAGGTGGAGTTTTCTAATTTGACTTGGGATCATGTGTGCTAAAAAATTCATTTCACTGTGAAGAGAAAGGAACAATTTTAACATAAAAGTAGCTTTTCTTTCACCTGCAAAACATCCTGTTCTGTGGTTGTCCTTTGTGCATCCTATTGGCAGTGGTACTGATGCACTGCTTTAGGTTCATTGTTCAGAAGGTGTAATTTTAAAAACATTGAAGTGGATTTTCAAAGAATTCTGACAACAAAAAAAAGGAATTAGTGAAATATTCCCCTACTTCTCCCTGTTTCTATTTTATGGTATAAACTGCTTTGTTAATGGGGAAACACATCTTGTTTAAATGGTTCCACACATTGTTTTTAGAATGTGTAGAAGTGACAATTTGAATCAATGTGAAAAATTAAATTAAAAAAAAAATTCTCCATTGCTTTTGACCCTTTTACACATTAGGCTTAGAATACCTAATTACTTTTTCAATATAATGATGAAGAAAAAAAAACACTTTATAGGAGTCTCTACATTCTCCAATAAGAATGTCAGGAAAATTCTCTTCATAAATTATTAATAACCCATTTTTACTGGGTTTTTTTTTCAGTATAAGCTTATCAGCAGGGAGTTAGAACAGAAACATAAAAAGTTCTGAACAAGAAGAGTTTAACATGTCTTGACCAATTGCTTTAGCAGGGATGTTGGACTGGGTGACCTCCAGAGGTCCTTTCCAACTCTTATGGTTCTGCGATTCTATGTATTGCTTTAATAATGCTCCAAGGAGCTAAAGAGGCAGAGTTTAAATCCAGAGACTCCAGGAAATGAACACATCCACCCATAAACATTTACAATCCTCTAAAAAGTTGAAGTAGATAGTGTAGCATGCTGAATTCAGTCTCAGCAATTGCACAAGTAATTATGTATAGATGCTTCTGAAATACACAAGCAGCAACTACTTGGACAAAAAGGAATAATGTAAAGACATTCTATAATCTTGTCTTTGGAGCTGGACTGTACAGCAGGTACAAGATGAAGCCTTGTTCCATGCTGGGAACAAGAAAGGATGTAAATAGTGAGCATGGGCTCCCAACATGCACTCCATCCAGCTGGTGCAGTAATTGAGTCTGAGTTCTATGGAAACACAATAAAATTCTGCAATTAAAGGCTGAATTATAACACCTATAAGAAAGTAGTTAAATTAAGTTTCTGCACGAAACTTTAATTCTAGCATTACTCAACATTACAATGCAAGTGGCATATTCAGTTATTGCTCCTTATTTTAGCACTACCTCTCTTCAAGTAGAAGGATGGATTAATGACTTCAAGAGGTCTTGTGCCATCACACTTGCATGTAATTTCAGTAACCACAGAAAGACAATTACAGATTCTCCAGTTTAATTTTTATGTTGGTTACGCATTTGCCTGTAGACCTGGCAGGAGACAGGCATGCAGACTTTGTTGTTGATTTCTTCCTCATTGTGGATCTAAGGAGGAAGGGTATCATTTCTACTGATATTGACCTAGTACTTCCTTTGTACTGACAGGGATTTGCAATGCATTTGTGTGGCCAGGTGATCTTCTGAGGGGTGAACAAGTTCTGACTGGCAGTGGCCTGTGATACTGTAGATACTGTCTGTGTTTTTAGTCACTGGGAGAAACATCCACTGATGTCAAAGTGCTGTTCTTCAAGCCTTTCTTCAGTTCATGATTCACAACTTCTCTGTCATCTTTCCCAGACTTGCAGGAACAGAAATCTGCACTAAGTTGGTGTTACTTCTCAGTGTCAACATTTTCCTATGCTTATATTTAGCAAAGTATCTTTCTACTTCAGCTTGTACAAAAGAGGAGAATGGTCTGTAACCAGACTGTACCAAGACATTCTGCAATATTTAAATTCCTTCAAAGAAAACATAAACACATCCATTGCAAACACCTGAAATTCATATTCCAGGGAAGGAAATTGTTCAGTGACTTGTATGTATGCTGCAGTACAAGAAGAAAAACTCTGTTCCTTTAATAATTTACTCCTATACCTCGAGTCAGAACATTTTTATATTGGTCTCAATGCAGGGTATTTAACCCAGATTTGCCACATGTTGTTACTGTTTATTTTAAACACAATACCACTAAACATATATTTTAAATGCCATGGCTAATTTACAAATTATTTCATTTTAGTTTACCTGTTCCCTCTAACCAAAAAAGGCATCCTGGTTTCTCTCCATTCACCCTCCCCAAACAAAGATGAACATGGATGATGGACGTTGCAGAAGGCCACGCTGCATCAGATGAGGGAGCAGGGACAAGGGAGCAGGAGGCAGACCTGGAATCCCAAAATCATAGCCCTACTGTGTGTCTCTGAAAAGTCCCTCTGGCCACAGTATTCAGACTGATTTTTGTGGTTTTTTTTGTTTGTCTTTTTCTACGGCAAAAGTCTTGTGCTCTCAGGCCACTACAAAGCTGACTGACTGCATACCCAAAAGGTCTAATTGCACAGCAGTAGTAGCTGACCTTGTCTCTACTTAGTATCAGGAACAAAGGGAGTTTTTAGAGGTTTACAGAATGGGGGTGGATTCTGGTTTCCCACAGAGGTTTCCAGCACAGGCCTCCCTACTCTGACTCATAGAAAAAGTGTCATGTTCTGGGTGAGTCTCCAGTAACTGAATCCTGCTTTGAGGGACAACTCTTGCCGCCAAAATGAACAGGAAGTAATACAGGTGTATTTGTCTTCCAAGACAGTAACTTGGGAGAACCTTAAACACGATAACCAATTTGTTAATTACCTTTTTAGAATTCTTTTCATTATGAAATACCACTTTGCCTTTTACTCTGACTCAGATCATTAGTTATAGTGTCAGAGGTTAATGTTCTTTGAATTCACAATTCTGAGTCCAGATGGTTATTATTTAAGAGATCCAAGGATCTGTGTTCCATGAACCTGCTTATGTCAAAGTATGGAACAGGCATTATGATTCTTAATTGCCATGAATTCTCTACTGATTATAACATAGACCGACTGCTTATGCTTCCATTGAATACAAGTACCAAAGAGATCTCTCTCATTGTAATCTTGTGTATTCAGCCAGTTGCTTTCCTACACTGACCTATGGTGTCAGGAAGAGAGTATCATTCAATTTCACACCATCTCTAAATATCTAGAGTATGGCAAAAGGGCTACAGAGACCCTGCTCACGAGTCCTGGAAATCGAGGACTGATCGCCATGTGGTACATGCTATCCCATCATGAGTTCTTGACACTAGATCTAATAATCACTTACAGTCATTAGTCCAAGCACTTCTTCATTTTCTTCTTCCTTATCCCTTAATATAATCAGCATCATTGCCTTTAATTGCACTGTATCTCACTTATACTTTCTTATACCAGTTTGCTACAAGACAAAATCAAGTGAACATATACATATATATGATCTCCAAAGTTAATAATCCCAACTAAGAACACTTCAGTGCTATCTTAAGAGTTTTTTCTTAACAGTCCTTCTATTTCTGGTCTCTTCAACAAAAAAACAAAACCCTTTTTTTAAAGATATTTAATACAGCGTTTGAAGTTTACCTCAGATTTTATGTGTGTCCATTTCTATTCTCTGATCATGATCTCCATATTTGCAGCAAGTGCTATGAACTAATACACATACACCTTGAGGTAATCTAACTTTGTTTTTCAGGGTTTCTTCAGGTTCTTGTTTCATTGCCTAAATAAGCCTGAAACAGTGTTAACCCATCTCTAGCTCTGATACTATTAAGAGCGGAGAAAATGCTCGAGCAAACTAGTGGAAGCCTGTTTATCAAGCAAGAGGTAGATTTTGCACAGAGCATTTTGTGTTTCATTTATTACATTGAGTAAGTTGTGCAAATCATTACAAAAGAATTTTGAATGCACTGAGGTGCCAGGGAAAAGAATATCTTAATGTATTAAGTGTCAAATCAACAGGTTTATGAGCCATATATCCTCATAATCCTTCATTCTTGAGATACGATCATATAAAAATTCTGACAGGTGAGTTTATGATCAGTAACAATAAAAACACAATGCATAACCCTAGAGCAAACAAAGCTACGGTTTCCATAAACAATCACATCAACAGATTATGGTGATATCAATAGGGTCATCGAAGTCTGTTTGCAGAGTTGTAGGTTGTATTGTTGTCGAGGTTTGATCAAAGGAAGTTCATACAGATCATTCATCTCTGCTGTCACAGGTGACACACACTGTGTTGTGTCTTTAGGTGATGTGATCCTTTAACTCCAGGAAGCACAGAGCCAGCAGAACACACCCTCACACTTTACTGAAGTATTAGTAATTACAAACACCTAATAACATCCCTTGCAATGCAGCCAAAGTTTGTTTTCACAGGTATACCTTCAAGCAGATCTGTCTCCAGTCTTAGAGTAATACACTTCAGTGATGTGTTCTGAAAAAGCTCCTTGCAGATGTATGGAGTGTCTTTGTGTATTTAATTAAAACTCGTATTTTACAAGACTTATCTGTCTGGTTTTGGCTTGAAAACCAAATGTCAAAGATTTTGAGAAGCATGCCTGAAGTGTCCAGGTACGTAGTGTTTCCCATTCATGAAATATACAAGAAGCAGCTTGAATAGAGATTCTTTAAAAGGCATAAGTTAAGCACCTTTAACTTCCATGCAGTCAAAGATAAGTTTTTCATCTTTGCAGTCCCACTGGAGGGAAAGTGATAGGCATAATGACATTTTATTTTTAAGAGCTGCATGAATTTTTCTGGAAATTGTGTTAGGGAAATGCTATATAGTGTTGTTACAGGAATATTACACAGATGAATTAGTTATATCAGTAGCTTGTTTTTTTTCTGTTGTTGGTTTTTTGTTTTTTTTTCAACAGTCACTCCTGACTATCTACAAAAACAGGCATCTAACCATCCTGAGAACGTAAGATGACACACTCAGAATGACAATGTTTAGACATCTGATTGAGGTCAATTTGCAAGTGGCCACCATGGTTTAGGTGAAAGTGACAAGCTTTCAGAGCCCAATCCTTCCAGTTTTGGAGCCCTTACAAAACTGCAGCAATCCCATTTCGGAGTCCAAACTACTGGGAAATTTTTATTGTACTCCTTAAAGATTTAGATACATTTTTGCTTTAGTATAATGACATTTATTGAGCAATGCATTGAATCTGCAAAGATATGCCATGAGCTGATCCCTTATATGTGCTTTCCCCAGCATCAGTCATGAACATGGACACAGACACAACATCCGTCCAGACCAGCTCTGCTGCCCAAAAGTGGCTTTGAGTGCATGACCTCCATAGGACAGAGATGTGTCATTTTTCATCTTAGCAGCAAGGGAAACTTCACTCCTTGCTTGGAGCTGTTCTGTCCCAGCATTGCTACTCCCCATCAGTTTAACTCACCCTGCAGCCAGGCCTTCTTGTTCTCTGTGCCTGATCATCTGCTGGTCACAAGTTAATGCTGCTGAACAATTACAGTTTGAATTTCATCTTCACCAAGTGACAGATTTGCCATGTAGCCTGCCTGTTTCATTATGAAACATCCTTCAGAAGGATGAAATTACTCCTGAAATTTTAACCTTTTAAACTTTTAACTCACTTTTAAACTTAATCTGAAGCAAGACTAGGAACAACTCAACAACTATCTATTAGAACTTGATTTGCATGCAGGGACAAGTCACAGTCATCTGGAGTAGGCAGAATACAGGCTTTCTGACTTGAGTGACAGGGTCCTTCAAGTTGCATTCCTGCCTCTCAGAAGCATAACACAGAGTAGAAGACTACTGGATTTTGGAAGAAGACAGATAGAGCTTATGTCCTTTGTCCAAGCTGTTGTGATGCTTGTGATGTCACCCAGTCCTGAAGCAACTGCGAGGATGCAGAATGAGGACTATGGTTCTTTATCCCAACTGCAGAGACATCTCCTCAGCCTTCATTTCCCATAGCTGTTCCCTCTGGTCCATAGTCACAGTGAAGTGTTTCCAGGTATATGGTTAATACAGGTATGACTTTGATGGAACACATAAAAAGGTATTTCCTTAAGGCAGAGTTGTCAAAATATCCAGGGTCACTACAGATCATTGCCATTATGCATAAAAGCAGGATGATTCACTTCCCTCAATGGAAGCTGAAAATGTTCAGTGTCAGATAAGAGATTGCCTTAACACCCTGTCTGATCTTTGTAATTCTTGCATGCTAGGAGAGTCTTAACAGGAATTTGAATGTCAAAGCAATAGAGAACTTGCTACCTGGAACATATCTATGTAGAGGGCGAAGTATTTGTACATTTGCAATGTATTCCTTCTGTCTGAGATACGTGTGTCTTCAGATGGTTTTGTCACTTGTCCTTTGGTAGACATCAAAGCCAAATGCCATACCTTGATCCCACAGTGGTCCAGAGTTCCCAGCGCGAACCCTTTTACATGCACTGTGTAATTTGTATCCTTCCTCAGGGACTGTGGCAGCTGACCTCTAGATTTCTTTAGACACAAACATCTGCTTTACCCTGTAGGTCTGCAGAGTGGCAGGAGAATTCAAAGTAGTTGAAACAGATCACATTTTGTTGTTTTTTTTTTGTTTGTTTGTTTTGTTCTTAGGTTGTTGGGGGGTTTTTTTGTTTGTTGGTTTGTTTTTTTTTTTCCAGCCATACTGAGGCCTGGAAGAGACATGTGTGTTGTAAAGACTGGGGTGGGAGGGACAAATGAAATAGGTAAAACAACATCATTCCTCTCCTTTTTGAACTTGTGAAAATAGTCAACACTACTTAACTAGAGCATTTTCATATCCTGTAGAATATTGAGGCCACAGAAAGCAATGAATTGGACTCACTCTGTTGAGATTCTCCCTTGCACATTGTTATTCATGGAGAGGGAAATTACATTTTCAGACTAAAAGAGTGACCTCAGAGGGAAACAGATTCAAATGGAAGTTTCTGAGTGTTTGTCTCCTGATTTATCTGTACTGGAGCAATGTTACACTTGATTTTTCCCCTCTCTAATCCAAAATCCGGTACTTCCTATTTATTCTTGATCTGTCAATTAGCAAAACTGAATTTCAAGTATGTGCATCTGAAAGTTGTCTGAATGTGCTTGCACTTCAGTACAACAAAGGTATCTCCACTTTGTCTACACAGATAAGGGCATAAATAGACTCAGAATGAGCAGGTACACCTATTTAAGGATTTCCTGCATTTGGTCTTCAAAAAGAATTTAAATAATTTTACTGGCCAAAAATATGACTTGTAGCTGAATCTCTTTTCCATCCTTTTTGCTTCTAGAGAGTAAAAATTAATAAAAATTACATTTCTTGAACAATGTTGAATGCACCTTATTACTCCCGATGAAGCTGAGGCGGGGTGGTCTTGTCTATCCAGATGAATTGACTCACAATGGCAGGGACTTCAGCACCAGAAACTAATGAGTTAGAGACTGTTGGGCTGGTGGTTTGTTTCTTGCAAAGTGGATCTTTAAGAGATCTCAAGATTGCAACACACTGGGCATTTGAACCTGGGTAGGGGCAGTACCCAGTATCAGTATAGGCTGGGTGATAAACTCATTGAGGGAAGTATTGGTATGGAAGTAATTGAGGGCACATGGATGAAATATAGTATATGAGCCAGCAATGTGCACTTGCAGGCTAGAATAACATCAGAAAGGGGAGTGTCAAGCAAGCTGAGGGAGCTGATGCTCTCCCTTCATTCTGCCCTCTTGAAGCACCACGTGGAGTATGGTGGCAAGGCCTGGGACTTGGAACTGTTGGAGTGGGTCCAGAGGCAGTCCACAAAGATGATCAGATGGCTGGAGCACCTCTTCTGTGAGGATGAGGGATCTGGGCTTGTTTAGCTTGAAGAAGGCTGTGGGGGCCTTGTTGCAGCTTTTTAATACATCAGGGGAGCTTGTAACAAAGATAGTGAGGCAGTTTTACGAGAATCTATAAACACAGGATGAGGACTAATGATTTAAAATGAAAAGAGGGTAGATTTACTTTAGATAAATATTTATTTTACATTGACAGTACTGAGGCAGTAAAAAGGTCAGCAAGAAAAACCATGGATACACTCTTACTAGAGGTGTTCAGGGACAGATTGGATGGGGCTTTGAATAACTTAATTTCATGAAAGATGTCCCTGCCCATGGCAGGAGGGTTGGACTGGATGATCTCCAGAGGTCACTTTCAACCCAAACTGTTCTGTGATTCAACGGATCTAGGGATCAATTTGGCTACAAAGAGTAAAGAAAATATCTAATATAGATATGCAGAAGTTCCACTGCAACTTTTGATATGAATTATGCTTTCCAGCATAATTGTGCAGAAGAAAGGATTTTTGTGAGCAAAGTTTAAATCATTAGGTTGTTTAATTATTACAAATGTATATGTTAGGATCCACATTTAGAAAGGAAATTAGCAAAATCTATCTATCTATCTGTAAGGCAGAGAAAAGGTTCTTTTCATCTTTATTTAGAAGCCCTTTGGCTCCTGTGGCTACTTGGTAGAACAGTGAATTCCCATTGGTTCTGGTTGGAGAGCTTTGTTGTTATGAATCACCCTGTTACATGTCTGGGAGTCAACCAATTTTTTATATTACTCTTTGTGCTTTTCCTTGATAACCACAATGGTGGATGGGACAGAAAAGTTTGGGAGCATCCCAGGATTTGGAAGAGTCTAGCAGAGCCCTTTTTAATCTCCTTTTTCCTAAATCTGGGGAATTTTCTGCATGATAAACCAAAGATTTTGGTCACTTCCGTAAGTATTCTTTCCTGAGCAGATATTTCCTGTAGCTACAGACACCATTCTCTCAGCTGTTGGCTTCCCTCTTCCATGTCTCACTTTCATTAGAGGTACACCATTTGCTTCTGTTCAGAACTCATCAGGGAGCAGATAACTATTCTCTGTTGATCTCCTTCCCATGTGCACATGTAGCTATGACTCTGATTTATACGTTGTGAACAATCTGAAACCAAAGGAACTGTGCAGTGTGTGTAAATGAAATTGTGTCATGTCCTGAGCTGTGCATCTTTGTTCCCTCCTTCTACAACTATTTTGTGCTTTGAAGGTCTGTTTAAGATGAGAGAATGTGCACTGTCTAGTGTTATTGCTGCTCAGCCATCTTGATTATTCATTCTGATGTGCAAAAGAAATATACAGTGATTTTTGCAGAGATGGCATGTGATTTAATACAGGAACTGTTTGGTACTAGGAAATGATGCGGTCAGAAAGAAAGAGATGTAAACATCTTGTCAACATCAATGGATCATAAGGAGCCTCCAGGGAACTACAGGCCTGTCAGCCTAACCTCAGCGCTAGGTAAGTTTATGGAGCAGATCATCTTGAGGGAGATAACACAGCATGTGCAGGACAACCAGGGGTCAGGCCCAGCTAGCATGGGTTCATGAAAGGCAGTATCTGCTTGACCATCCAGATCTTGTATAATCAAGTGACTTGCCTGGTGAATGACATATTCTGTTGACATAGTCTACCTAGACTTCAGCAAAGCATTTGAAACTGTCTCCCGCGGTATTCTCCTGGAAAAGCTGGCAGCCTGTGGCTTGGGCAAGTACAACTTTTGCTGGATAAAGAGCTGTCTGGATGGCCAGGCCCAGAGGGTGGTGGTGAATGGAGCTGGTGACTGGTCAAGAGTGGTGTCTCCCTCGGGTCAATACTGAGGCCTGTCCTGTTCAGTATCTTTATTGATGACCTGGATGAAGGTGCTGAGTGCACCCTCAGTATGTCTGCTGATTACACAAGTTGGCAGGAAGTGTCAGTCTGCCTGGGAGTAGGAAGGCCCTACAGAACAATATGGACAGGCTGGATAGCTGGACTGAGGCCAATGGATGAAGTTCAACGAGACACAAGACCAAATGCTGGATTCTATGCTTTCATCACAACAACCCACAGAAACTCTATGGGCCTGGAGCAGAGTGGCTAGAAGACAGTATAGAAGAAATGGACCTCAGGGTGTTGGCCAACACTTGGCTTCACATGAGCTGTCAGCATGCCCAAGCAGCCAAGAAGGCCAATGGCATCCTGGCTTGTATCAGAAATAGTAATCATTCCTCTGTAATCAGCCCTGGTGAGGCCGCAACTTGAATACTCTGTTCAGTTTTGGGCCCCTCACTATAAGAAAGACATTGAGGCCCTGGAGCATGTTCAGAGAAGGGCAACGAAGCTGGCGAGGGGTTTGGAGCACATCTTAAGAAGAGAGACTGAGGGAACTGTTATTACTTAATCTGGAGGAGAGGAGGCTCAGGGATGACTACTCTACAACCACCTGAAAGGAGGTTGTGCTGAGGTGGGGGTCAATCACTTCTCCCATGTAACTAGCAATAGGATGAGAAAGAATGGCCTCAGGTTGCTCCGGGGGAGATTCAGGTTGGGCATTAGGAGAAACTTCTTGTCTGAGAGTGTGGTCAGGCTCTGAATGGGCTGCCCAGGGATGTGATAGACTCACCATCCCTGGAGGTGTTCAAGAAACATTTATGTGTTGTACTGAGGGACGTGATTTAGAGAGAACTATTGGTGATAGATTGATGATTGGACTGGTTGACCTTGGAGGTCTTTTCCAACCTTGGTGATTCTATGACTTTATTATTTTTATCCATTTGTTGTATTTCTCCAAGGCATGTGAGATATCCACATGTACTTTTGAGAAAACCCAAAGACATTACAACCCTGTGGCTGCACAAAAACTTCTAAATTCTCCTTTCTTTACTCCTTCTAACTCCTTCTATTATTTATTTCCTGTACCACATGCATTAATGTACAGAAACTTCAGAGAGGCACACACTGATGTTGATTTCCCAGAAAAGGCAGGAGTTTTTTCCCAAAATGGCGCTTGGCAACCACTTCCTTATTTATGCGTATATTGCCTCAAGTGCGTCCCATTCAACTTTGTTTTACTGACTTTAAAGTTCTACCTGTTTACATCACCCCACATTCTTTGCTCCTTTGCTTGGCTATCAGGTCCACCACTTCATCTCTTTACTGCTGGTCATACTCTCCCTCCCATGTCTTCCTAATTAAAAGCTAGCTTTAGGGTATTCTGGCTTTTGCTTGTTTGTTTGTTTGTTTTCTTATGATACTAGGACTAGAGAATCATCCTATAGAGTTCTGCTTGTGCTTGCTGCATTCTTTGGGATGGATTTCAGGACCTTAGGAAGAGCAAGTAGAAAATATGCTTTCACAACATTTAGTTGTTCCCACACCCTTGGCCATCTCTGAAAAACAAACTGCACATAAACCAAAGGTACCATCCCAACTGAAATAGCAGAGTTAATACTTATCTCTCAGATTGCATCCCAAGTATTATGTGGGGAAAGGAAATTGTTGCTAAAATTGTTAATGACATAGCCTACACAGAATGTAACAGAGCCTAACTGAATGACATGGTTTCTTAAGAGACCATGATGCTTCTCATCCTGAACTTTTTGATAATGCTGTTTCTCTTGTCTTCAACACAAATGCAGAAAATGATATCCATGACATTCAGTTCTGATAAACAACAGAAGAATTCTGTAAAAGTTTTACTTATTTGTATGCCAAAGACAGGGCATGAACTTTGACTGCTACTGTTTGGAGAAGTACATGTACTACTAATTCACCTCTTAAATGCATTTCAGAATAGGAAAGGCCAGCATCCTTTGTGAAAGCTTACAGGGTCTTCTCTTAAAAAATGCTCAGTTTGTATTTAATTGGTCACAGCTGATTATGATAGAATGTAGTGAGATGCCTTTTTAAAAAGTAGGTCCATTTTTTACCTTATTCTGAGAAGAGTTATCAGGCAAATAATATATGAAGTCTGTCTGCAGTCTGTGTATTTTCATGCTTGTTTTACGAAATATATAATTTGATTTTAATGTACTTATAAACAGATTACCTGTGGGAAAAGAGGCCTTTTGACATCCTGTCTCATTATCCATTTCCAAGCAACCCACAAACTTTTGTTATCCTACTTAGCAATGTGAAATCAAAGAGCAAACATGTCCCCTTTGGGATGACAGCTGCCTTGTCTTTCACAAACCAGGGATGACCTTCCAAACAGAGGCCATAGTGCCCTCAGCTGTTTAGCTGCTTCAAGATATGGTCCTGGCCATTCTCATTACGAAAACCCCAGACCAGCAAAAAGCGATGTGAAAAGAAATCCCCCAGACACTTTTGCCACACAGTCTGACTCCTCTCTTGAAGGTGGATCCTTGCTGATGGGTATTAATCAGAAATATCTGGACTACTCCAGACGAAAGAACTATGAAATAGATATCTACATCTATAGCTTCATCTATTTTTGGGCAGATTGTATTTCTCGGTGCACAAAGGATTTTTATTTCTGTCCCACCAGAGTCCATCAATAGCATTCATTATCATTGTCATGCATTGCAAAGATCTGCATCTGAAGCATGAATCAGCAACAGCTCCAAGGACTCATACCATCAATATGGAATAAGAAGTTGCTGTCCTGGAGAAAGTGCATCTGCCAGCCTCACTGTGGACTAGGAATTCTGAAGTTGTTCTGTCGTACATCACGTGTGGAAGCATGGAGAAGAGCAGCACTGCTCCTTCCTGACTGAAAATCTCCTTACATGGATTAATCTATCACATTTTTTTGACTGCATGGGCGTGTGGAGCTGCGAGGTCTGGGTGTTCTCATTCCTCGGTCTTTGCTCATCTCATGAGTCATGTTGTACCAAATATTCTAGTAAATGAAAACAGATCCAGGTAGAAGGAGAGAGCAAATATCTTGCTACTGCCAGTGTATCTTCACAGAAGTGGACTGTAGTGAGCAAGTCCATGAGTATCATCTCAGCTGACAGAAGTTCTCTTCCTTCTCCTATACTTTCCTCTGCCCCAGACTGGCACTTTCTTTAGCAAAGACTTATCATAGGTAAAAGTTACCTCTCCACTGCTTCTGCAACACAAAGCCGCGGGAATGGGAATTTCTGGTTTAGGTCCATCATGACAGAGGATGTCATGATGGACCTAAACCAGTTATGTCCCAGTTTTATTAAATATGTAAGCCAGTGAGAAGATTACTGCGAGGCTGAATCAGGAGTCTCCAGAGCTCACCAGCTAGGCCACTTCTGAGTGCTGCAACTTTCTCCATTTGCTTATGCAGTGGTGGTATTTGAGATGGCAAAGACATCTGTCCTGGCATAAGACACTCACCTCATGTGGCTGCTCAGGGTGAGAGATAATATTAACTGTACACGAGATGTACAGTATGAGAGAACCTTCCTATATCTTGCAAAAGCTTGTTGAATTTCTCTCCTTCTCTCAACCAGGTTCATTCTGGACTGGCCACTTTATCCCTCTAGTATTTTCTTTATTATCTTGTTTAAAGATGACAGCTCTACTTACAGCTTAGCCTGAGACCTGCACAGCAACTTCAGGCTTCTTCAGCACTGAATGTGACAGGTTGCACTGCAGAACCAAAGCATCCTTTCCAAACCTTCTGCCAGCTTCCTCAGGGAATTTAACTTCATGGTAAGCATGGCTTAATGGATGGTTGCACTGTCTTGCCAAAAGAGACATTCCAAGGCTGACAGCCTCCTCTGTTGAACATCTGGACAGCAGGTTTCAGAGCATGCAGTGAAAATAGATTCTAAGCTTGGATGGGATTGGACTCCATCTTTTAGCAAGCCCAGGCATAATGATGGCAACATAGCTATCAGAAAATGCAAATGAAGATCTTGTCATCGCTTATTTCAGAGTAACATGGCGTGTCCCAAGCATGGGACATGAGGTTAGTCATGCAGGATTCATTTTAAAGCCCATTTGTAAGAAATGCTTTCCCTAGAAAGCAGTTCTACTGTGGGTTGGCTTGCCTATAGAGCTGGTAGAGGCTGTGAAGACACGACCACGTTCAAGTCCAGACTCTGTTCCTCTCTGAAGTCTGCTTTATCTTTTTCTAAATCTAGGCAGAGTGGAAGACAGGCTAGCAATAGCAGGAAGGACTGTGTGTCTCATTTATAAGTAACAACCTGAGCTAAGATAGTATGGGGAATCTGATGTCTGTGGAATACGCCATCTCTTCCCACTTCTGCCTAAATGCTCCCTGTGCAGCTCTCAGCACTTATCTCCTTTTTTTCGTAGTTTTCCCTCCATAGAATTATTAATCTGCAGTAGCTGAAATGCAGCAAAGTCACACATGATGATGCCTGAAGATACTTGCTTTCTGTAGCGACCAGAGATGCATACATTTAAGGAGAAAGATGTTCTGCTGTCAGAAATGTTCAGTGTTTGTTTGGGAGCTTCACTGATATACTCTATTAGATCAGTGAAAATAAATACGTTACAAAATGTTTACTGATAATTTTCAAAGAGTGCATAGCAGTGTTCAAGAGAAGTAATTCTGTTCACTTGTAAGTCACAGTTAACAAACATCATCGCTAATGTTTCTATGTATCATGTTATATGAAACTGTGTGTTTGCTCTGGCACTTCCCTTCTGCTTTTCGAGGTAAATGAAGTATGTCAAAGATTATAATACTTGTCATAGTGCAGACACAAGATTACAGCAGAAGAATTTAATACATAACGCAGTCCCCTTATACCTCTAGCACAGCAAACCTTGTCAAAGTAGTTGGATTTAAGAACAAAAATATGAAAGAATCTGAATAAATATTGCTACAGATAAATTAATATGTTTAAAGCACCTTTGAATTGTGTTTTCCTCTGTTACAAAGAAACAGACTGATTTTTATTTTTCTACATATTCATCTTAATTTTTCTAGCACACTGATTCACACTGGCGACCTGAATGACCCATGCTTAAAGGACAATCATATTAAAAGACAAAACTATACTTTATAAAGACTATTACTGTAGGTACAATCAAAAATTAAAGTCCCAGATCTACATTCCCCTCACCTCAGTTACAAATGAATCCACAGAAAAAAATCAGTTTAAACAATTTGTCAGATGATCTCACCCAGACAGCAGACAGCACAGGGTACATGACTGACAAAAACTGGTCTGCCAAAAGCATGTGGTTTCTCTGCTCATGCTAGGCAGGTACAAAGCAAAAAAGACCAGTTGGTATACTAGATAGAGAACTGCCACAAAGTTAAACTTTCTGAGGTTGTCTTCTTAGCTGCTTCTTTCCCATCATATGTGCCAGGGAAAAGAGTGATTTGAAAGTAGATATATATTTTTTAACTATATAGATAATTTAGTAAATTTCTGGTTCTGTTATGTCAGTGAACTTTCCACTGAGAAAGAAAAGCATTGAGATAGAAAGAATACTAAAAGAAAATACCTCATCTTGATATTTGTGAAGCTTAATATATCACACAATTACAAGGCAAAGACAGCAGCAGCAACAGTAATCACATTTCAGTAGAATATGTAACAGTTTCTTATGGACTAAAGCCATTTAAACTAAAACTATGGTTTTTTGTAGGCCTTATCACAGTGTGATCATAATTTCAACAATACAAGTTTGTTTATTTGCTTTTTTGTTTGTTTGTTTGTTTGTTTTCTCATTTAAACTATCTTGGAAAATATATTTTGTATGCTAACTTGTGAAGTTCTGTCAGATCACAGCGAAATAAATAGATAATTAATAAGCCCAGAGAACTTAACTGGTCTTAGCTATAGGGCTCAGTTTGTCACTTATGTTGTTCTGCATGACCTGAGCAGAACTTGGAAGTGGATGTGAGACAGAGCAACATTCAACTTATTCGGATTGCTTTTTATTTATGTGGAAAATGGGTCTTTTTTGGAGAGCCAGAAATCACTTTCTCTGCCACCAAGATAGCTGGACTTTGTCTTTATCCTAAAGACCAAATCAAAAGGAGAACATATGGAAGCTGAAATAGTGGAAATTAGAAGACAATTATCAATTAGAAGTTGAAGACAAGCCATCTTAACTGTGAGAACGTGTAACTAATTGAAACTACTCCATTACATCTCTCCTGACACCTTCCTGCTTGCAAGTTGGCGAAGCCTGGTTTCTTTTTGCTTGCTTTCTTTTTAGACATTGTTTCAAATGGAAATGAATTCATGAGGAAGCTCTGCGTGTAATACGAGGGTGCTTAGATCAGCAGCTCACAGTTTTGACTCCCTGGCGTAGCAAACTTGTACTGGAACAGGCTGCCCAGAGACATGGTGCTTGCCCCAACCCTGGAGACGTTCAAGGTAAGGTTGGAGAAGGCGCTGAGCAACACAATTGGGCTGTACACATCCCTGTTCATTGCAGGGGAGCTGAAACAGATGGCCTTTAATGGTCCCTTCCAACTCAAACAATCCTATGATTCTATCTTTTGCTGATGGCCATAAGAGTATTTAGATAAGCTAAAATTCTTACTGTGTTATGACAGTACTTTGGATACAGCAGTTCACTCTGAAAATGACAGGTCAGGAGGAAAATGTCCTATAGCATGGATCCTTCAGAACTGAATCAGGCATAGCATAGGATCTCTGTGTGCTGTGCTGCATCGGGAGAAAACAGTATTAAGGAGCTCTGTTGGTATGCTCGTTCACCACCCATCCCTCTTGCTGCTGCAAGTGGGAAGAAACTGTAAGAGATGGCAACAGCTTGCAGGCCTTACTGCGAGACATCAGGACCTACTGAGGCGCAGCATGGAGCCTGGAAGCCCCTCAGTTAATGAGGTCTAAGAGAGGAAGTAAGTGTGGGGGATTTCAACTCCTGCTAACTAGAAATGTTGCCATGGATATCCACAAAGCACTGTTACTAAATCCTGAAATATTGAAACTTAAAACAGCACAGGGTACTGCAGTTATGTTAAACAAATGAACTCTAAATTACAGTAACTGAAATGTTAATTATCAACAGTAATTATGAGCAAAGCTACACTACTTTCCAATTTACCCTCTTTTCTTTAAAAATACATTCTCTGCTATCTAGAGAAAGCAAGAAAGCATAAATAAAGTGGCATAAACTGTGTTCAGTCTTAGGCTATAAGAAACTATAAGAAAGACTTTGAGGTCCTGGAGCATGTTCAGAGAAGGGCAACAAAGCTGTGAGGGTTCTGGAGCACAAGTCTTATGAGGAACAGCTGAGGGGGATGGGATTGTTTAGTCTGGAGAAGAGGAGGCTCAAGGGAGATTTTACTGCTCTCTACAGCTGCTTAAAGCAAGGCTGTGCTGAGGTGGGAGGTTGGCCTGAAGTTGTGCCGAGGCAATGTTTAGGTGCCATATTAGGAAGAATTTCTTCTCAGAAAGAGCACTTAGGTACAGAAGCTGCCCAGGGCAGTGGTAGAGTCACTGTCCCTGGGAATTTTTGACAAAAAGGTAGATACAGTACTTGGGGACACGGTTTAGTGGGCAATATTGGTGGTAGGTGAATGGTTGAACTGGATGATCATAGCTGTCATTTCCAACCGTAATGATTCTGTGACTCTTAATTCCAAATTCTAGTGTTTGAGAAGCTAACACTAGAGGGGAGTCCTCAACTGCAGTCACTACTCCTGTGACTGTTTCTGTTTTTCATATCCAACTATTCACAGGACAAGATGTCATACAGCTGAGGTCGAGAATGGATGCTCAACTACCGCATTTCCTCTAGAGGCCTATATGTGCTACTTATTCTGAGAATTTATCTGAAGCTGGCTGACCATGGTGCATTAAGTTATCAATTTCTGACACTGAGGTGTTCCCCCTCTTCTGACGTTTTGTAACCACTGAAGAACTATTGTTCTTTGACAACCTGCAACCACCTTTTCAGGGGAGAAGTGGAGAGTAAGAGAAACAGAGTACCTCTCTTTCAATTGCTGTGGATAATATTGGAAGTCTCTTGCAGTGAAATGTGGCTCCTACATTGTGTTGGTACTGTTCATACAAGAGAAGTGATTCTGTGTTATGGAAGAGATGAAGAACCAGCAGACAGACAGTGATGATTAGCAAGCTATTTACTTTGGCCACAGAATAAGACAGGATATGAATTAAGAGCCTGATGTTACAAATGCACCTGCAGTGCCAAACCTTTGCGAATGCCTGATTTTGTGTTAAAACTATTCTTTATCCCTAGTATGTGAGAAAAAGCCTTAAACACATTAGCTTATCAAAGGAGCTGGATTTGCCAAGTTGAGACTGTGAACTCATTCTGTCTTATTGCTTTAGTGAAAGGAAAAGACCCATCTACTGCAGCCTGAACCCCAGCACTGGAACCTATGCAAATTTCAGTCACACTCAGAGTAAAAAAACATGCTGCAGGCTTCAGTCTCCCTGTCTGTATGAACCCACGTTGTTTAACTCACAATTACAGACCTGCCACAAACTATAACCACACACCAGCATTGAGGGGATCTAAGACAAGAACGAGTGCCTGTGTTGGCTAGCGCAGGGATGGAGCAGAAAGCTCCAGGTTACTTGCAGAATGTTCTTCCCACTGGATCCCCTTAACTGATTGAAATGTGTCACACTCCCATGTACTTTTGATACGATATCACCTCAAAAGAAGAGTTTCCTCCAGAGCCACTTGATGGTTCATAAACCTGATTGTGTACTACTGCAGTTATTCTGGTATGCTTTTACCTACATGATAATATTTTACATCTCTGTTTCAGTCCAGTGGCCATGCAGGAATGGTGTCTGCTCCATACAATGTTCCTGGGGAATTAAAAACTGCTAGCTATGTCATTATGTTTTTTTTTTCCTCAAGGATTTATATTTCTTCTCAAGTTCAGAAAATATTTTTCACAGTTTTGTTAAACTTGAAAACCACCTTCAGGCCCTTTTTTCCCTCAGTTTGACCAGCAGTCCTTGCTCAGCCATCCTGGTTTCCTGTCTCCTCTGCTTGATTTCTTCTGCTGGAGGATGGAGGGCTCCTGTGCACTCAGAAAGGTATCTTAAAGAGCTCACAGCTCTGCTCTGCTCCTTTGTCCTTACGGTCAGTTTCCCAGGAGAACTCATTCAGCAATTCCTTAAAGAGCTGGAATTTTGCTCTCCTGGAATTTTGTGCCTTTGCCAGGCCCATATTCCTCAAGATCACAAGCTCAACAAAGGCATAGTTGCCACAGCCCGAGGTCCCTCCAGTCTTAAACTCATTAATGTTATGATTAACGTGAGCACCAGGCCCAGAAACACTTTTCTTCTGGTCAGTTTGTCTAATACTTGGACCAGGAAGTTATCCTCCACATATCCATGAGTCTCCTGGGTTGCTTGCAGCTTGCCATGTTGTTTTCTCGGTGGCTGAAATTCCCCATCAGGACAAGAATGTGTGAGTGTGAGGCCTCTTGCAGCCGAAGCAGACAGCTTGTTTCCCAGAGCTTCCTTGCCCCTTCTGGTTAGTTGCATCCTCCTCCTCCCAACCATGTCCCAATCTCCAACTTGGAGAAACAAGATGGTTTTTAGGCTTTTTAAGGAAAAAGCTGGGAAATTTTCCTGTTTATTAACAGCTAGAAAGTGATATAGCCTTCAACTTGTCATCACTGAGCTGGAACTGTTAAATACGGTTAAAGTGAAAGCTCAAAATATCATCTAAAGACATCTGTTGTATCCGTTATTTCTAAGCTACTTGCAAAGGTTTTGTAACAATGGGACTTCATCATGTCACATGCAATTTTTTTTTTTAATTTTTATTTTTTTGTTATGCTCTTGGAAAAACTCAATGGGAATTGGTAGGCTTTTCAAGAAGTACTGTGATCGTCAGATGGCCTGTTGCTAAGTCTGCAAGACGTGGGGCCACAAGGAGGCACCATCTCATCACGCTCTCCACAAACTGATAAATAATTCCAGAATGTCTTACGTTATACTTGAGCCTTATCATTGAACTAATACATGTATGAGTGTGGCTGTTAAGAACAACCCTGTCCACAGGAAAAATTCCCCTCCAGATTTATTACTGCGCATGACGCTATATGATATAGAGTATCTCTTTGGATGGTTTAATTCTGCCAAGTGTTCCCTCCTTGCTCATCCCCAGATACTTTGCTGCAGTGAGCAGGCTGAGAAACAGAGAAGGCTGCGACACTGTGCAAGCACAGTTTGACAACAGACAGAACATTGGTGTATTGTGAGTGCAGTTTTGGTCAGGAATCTAAAGCAGTACCACACAGACTTCAATGAAGGAATTTAACTCCATCCCTACAGTCTGTCCAGGAGGCTGGGACTACCCTAGCCCCTTCAGAAGCTAACTGCTGCCGTCATCTCATCTGCAGACACATGCACACACAATAGAATCATCTGTGTTGGAAAAGACCTCCAGTATCACCAAGTCCAACCTTCCACACCGTACTTACACATGCGATTCCTCATGCTGATGGACACCTATCTTGAGCTGCTAGAGAGGGAAGCAGGTTAAAGCTGTTGCTGCTCTTCATTTTTGCAGCTAATGAAAAGGCAAACAGAAAAGAAGAAAGCAGAGCAGGTCGTATAGAAAGCAACAGAGAGATTCGCTCAGAAATGGTTAATGGAAATACGCAGCAGAAAGCACCTGAAGAACAAAGAGCCCTGCGCGGTGGCGTCATTTCCTCTCCTGATTACAGACAGAATGATTACATTTGGCTGGTGCTACAGTTATGCAGATGCATGTGCCATTGCTTGCTTCCACCTGCTGGTCGACAACGGAACAAATCGTGTCTCAGTACCAAGAAGGCGCTGGTTTACGGGCCTGTCATTTGAGCTTACACAAAACTTGTCTGCTGTTATGGCCTTGGTGTTTCCTGGAACTACCTGCACCATCAAGAAACACTCCTCTGTCTCAGGGTCACGGGAAGAAGAACAAAAACGTTCCACAAATGCAAAAAGCCTCCGGATAAATCCGGCACAAATCAAACCCATCTCAGAACTCACTGTAATTCAACATGCATTTGCAGCCAGTTTCCCATTTCAGCACTGACTGAGCTGAAAATAAAACTGTAACTTTAGTTCAGGAGATCTATAATCCCTATTTGCTGGAAACCAAGTCTGACAATTAAAACATCCCTCTGTATGCGCTCAGCTTCTTTTGCAGGTTCCTTAATGCCTGTGTATTGTCACATCTGCAAAGTATATGCTGTAATTGTTCTTTCAAGTGGGAACAAGTCAGGTGTATTTAACAGAATCTTGCAGCTGGTATTTCAGGATGCACTGAGAAACACTTGCAAAATACCTAAGCAGTGTTAGCATTATTTATTTCCAGATATTTACCTTCCAGAGATTCTAAGTTGCAGATGAGACTGCTGTATTCCTGCGTTCAACCCACTGCAGCAGGGTGTTGGGCTGCCACTCTTTCTGCAGGCTGTACTCCAGTATAAATGCAATCAAAGGCAGAGTGGATCCAGGACAGCTTCCTGCACTACAGGAACTTTGCCCGGGCACACTAGGATCCTAGGGCCTTTTCATGAAGGGCTTACAGCCTTCTCTACAAGGGGAGACTGAAGTCACATTCTAGTTGAGGAGATGCTGTTGTGGAACGAGACTAAAGAACTGCACGCTTCACTTCTAAGAGGAAGACAGGACACCTGTTGTTGGTCTGTAGCATACCGTCCAATCTCATTAATATATGGGGACAGAGCTTTTTTATCGCTTACAACCTTGGGATTACTGGGAGAAGTGAATGTAGGCAGGGCGTTTTCTGTATTCCACAGTGCTTATTTTAAAATTAAATGATAGTCCCACGTCATGGTGAGCCCAGAGGCAAACTACAAAAACAGGTCGTACCAAAGTAGAACTGTACCAAGAGACCAATGTTTCCGTGGCATGACTTTTATTTATTTTTTAATTTGAGCCTATTTGCAGGCACTTGAGTTGCCTTCTGATGGGCAGACCCACTGACTATCTGGCTCCCTACCTTTGTTTCTCTTCCTGCACTTCCTCGAGCTTGGAGTGTTAGTACTGTCCCAACTCCATTCATTTTTTAAGTCTGTTTCAGCTCCATATGTGGTAACAGTTGGTAATAGAACCTTTGATTCTATTTTGCAGCTGGCTGATTATCCTTAGCATGGGCTTTTACCTACCCCATCCTATAAGGTATTTTCCTGGCTACAACTACTGAAAATTGCCAGTCCTTCTTCCTCCAAACTGGGGATCCATTCCCAGTTCAGGACTTCCCACTCATTGAGCCACTGTGTGGCACCAGCCCACACAGTGTAAGAATCTACACACAATTTTTGCTCCATGTTGTGCTTTTCTAGGATAACTGGCTTGTGCGCCACCTTCACCTTCCTCTATTACTTGTTTGCCAGCAGTACTATCCAATGCAACATCAACATATTGCCATTTGTGATTTTCTCTTTTGGATGAGGTATGGAATGGCAGAATATAGAGTCACCAAGGTTGGAAAAGACCAACCAACCATCCACCTATTACCCACATTTCCCACCAAACTATGTCCCTCAGTACAACATCCAAATGTTCCTTGAACACCTCCAGGGACAGTGACTCCCACACCTCCCTGGGTGGCCCTTTCCAGTGCCTGACCACTCCCTCTCTGGAAGTATTTGCTAACACCCAACCTGAATCTTGCCTGGTGCAACTTGAGGCCATTCCCTCTAGATCTGTCACAAGTTATGTGGGAGAAGAGGCCGACTCCCACCTCATCACCACATCTCTCCCTGGGAGATTCTGGCTACCTGTAAAGTCGAGGACACAAGAGTTGAGGACTTTAAACTGAGGGTGGAGTTCTGAGACACTGTGGTTTCTTTTCCACCAGGAACAACAGAAACTACAGTCAGCAGGCAGGTCATGCTATAGACATCTGGTCTCTCTCCAGTGCTAGGTGGACAGCAGGGTCTATGGGTGGAAGACTGGGATGTGGTGAACTTTTCCCCATGGGGAATCTCCATTTCCAGGACAAAGGGATGATCCCTAAGTATACCTGCTCTAGAGACCTGGAATGGGGCCTTGAACAGCAAGATCACATGCTGCAGTGGGGAAGCTTCCGTTCTTTCCAGCTCGCCTATGCACACAGCTGTCCCTGTGATTGCCAGCTGAGCCCCGGGGACTCTCAGGAGGAAAGGATAGGACTGGGGTCACAGGACAAGGCAATGTGAGAGCAGGGGAACAAGGGGCTCAGGGCACAGACCGCCTGTGCAGGGCTCCTTCCCTGCTGCAGTGTCCTTCACCACTGTGGGTCCAGCCAGGAATGGGTAAGGCTGGATTCTCAACAGCCCTTCTCTGAATGGACGTAAATTGTCCTTATCTCTTGCTCAGCAGAGACAGATCTGCTCAGTTCTGGCAAGAAGCAAAGATGATACTGAATTAACAAGGTAGACAATATTCCACATGAATCATTATTCAATTCATCTTAGTAACTCTGTGACACACTCCTTTGCACAAACTCAGCTATTGAGCACACAATGAATAACTCCGACATGTTGGATCTTTGTGAAAGCCAACAACAGACATTCTTCTTTACCCTGAGTTCTTCGTAAAAATAAATAAATAAAAGCATCTTGCACTGTTATCACCAGACTTTCAGCATGACAACATGAACACTTAGGAATTAGAAGGAGGCTGTAAATAAGTTTGCTAAGTCTGTCCACCAGCAAATCATCCTGCTGCAGGGAAATAAAGCTGACGTAAGACTATGAGAAATAAGTATACTACCAGTATACATTACATGGCCTCAAGTGCTCCCACATGTAAGTAAAAAGACTGCTTAAAAGCCTAAAGTATTTTAGTATCTTGCCGGAAAAAAATGGAATTTCAGCTGCTCTTAACAATTTGGTCTGCTCCTGTTTCAAGCTTTTGATCGGATACTTCATTTCCTCACATTTGCTATGATCCTAATACTTATAATTAGACTATTAATTTTAATGTATCTGCTCTATAAATTTTTAGTATTAGCAAATCATTCCCCTTGAACTTTTCACACTTTCATCTTTTCACACAAGTCAGAAACTTCATTTAATACAAGAACATGCTTCTCACAGAAGCACACTTTAAATTGTTTGCTAGATTTGTGTTAAGTGATGAAAATTCCTTAAACCTATACTTTATTCCCCAGCCTTGTTTCCTTCACTTTAATTACTGTGTGAAATCCAAAAGGGTTGAAGAGTCTCTGGAAGTCTTATCCACTTGGTTGACTTAAGAGTCCTAAAGTGAGGATTAAGGTTGTAAAAATGCTTTTTAATTCTGGTACACAGATTCTTTCTGACACTTATCTCAGTACCCTACCACATACTTGGACAGTCTCAGTTTTAAGGCTTTTATTATACTAAGGAGTTCCACATATGTTGATACTTTATAATTCAAATGTAAACAAGCCCATCTATTTCTCATTTTAGCCTGAACATGTAAATCTATTTATGTGTATATACTGACAGCAAGGGAGACAGTGCTGAGCTCTGCTTTCTGGAGACAGCAACAGGACGCAAAGGAACGGTGTGGAGATGCATCAAGGGTCAGGGGCTGTTACAGGAAGGTTCCTGAGGACAGTGGGCATGTAACTGTCCAACCAGGGCAGAGGGCAGGGTCCCAAGCATCAAGAGTTCTGGAAGTATTTGGATAGTGCTCTCTGATGAAGTAATTACCAACCTTTCCAGAATTTAAGTCCTATTCTAAACAGTAATTATTAAGTAATGAAAGATTATACAGTCAACCATGCTTGCAGCTGAGAAAAACAGCTATGATATCCTACCTCCCCATTTGGCTAATGTTTAAATAAATTTCTCATGTAATTTCTCATGTAAACTATTCATCACAATAGGGAACCCACAACAAAGGATGTGAAGTGGGAAATACAAACAAAAAAAACCCGGTACCATCACTGTGGGCTGGGACTGCAATGCCTTAAAGCAGCTTTGACAAGTCCCAGGATTATGGTAACATATATAGACCAAAATCTTTACAGACAAACAACTCTCTCTAAATAATAGCACAGGAATAAATACAGATCAGTAGTAAAATTATCTGTGTGCTAAAGACAGGGAAGTGCAGTGATGCACTAAGAATGGGCATGTTTTAATAGCTGTGCACATGAAGACTTGCATGACCGTGGCTATCAGGCAGGCGGAAAGCAAGAAATGGCCTCTTCTCTGGACAAATGACTTCCAAACAAATGTCAAACTCCCTGTCCAGACTGCCATTTTTACTGTCATGCCAAAAGTGGCAATACTGTGGTTTGCTGACCAGTCACATCCCTGCTGCCTGTCCAGTTCTAATCCTGGTGTGCACAGGGCTCCAAAACACTATACAAGGGAATACAAGTCCACCTTGTTTAGCACGCTGCAGCACGGTAATACCGTAGAACGTGGCATGAGCCTCATCATGTATGTGTCTCCAGAAAAACCCTGTCAGACAATACTAGCTTTACAAGGATCCAGTTAGATTTCTGAAGTCAAAACTAATTGGGTGTGCACAGCAGACTACACAGCAAGCAAGAATGAATGGAGTATTCTGAACTCTGCATGAACACTCAGTAAATATCAAGAACGTAAGAGCAGGCTCAGAGGCAGAAAAGTCTCTGGGTTTATTCAACTACAAACACTGTGCTGACAGCAAACAGACTGAATTTACAACAATCTTAGAAAACAAGTTAACCTGTACAGAGAAGATCAGTAAAACAAAGAAAGCTATACTGGCAAACTTTGGTTTGTTTTTTTGTTTTCAAATGAACCAAAATTATCTTCTAAGAATGCCCACGTTATTGCCCTATTAGAAATACACTTACTACCAAGCAATTGAGAACACTAAACTATGCTCATCTTTAAAAGGCATAGAACAAGAAACTAAGAGCAGACACTGAACAAGTCCTCTCTCAAAGCAGTGTCACGCTCCCTTTATTTAATTTAAATGAACTTCTACTTTATCCAACTACTCAATTGTTTGTCTGAATACATACTGGTTTGTAACATTGAATTTCAACTGATACTTAATGGAATCTTGTATTCATTTCAGTAAGTGAAATTCGTTTCATTTCAGCAACCTGCCAAGACTAATTAATATTACATTGGTTTATTTACCACATGTTGAAAAAGCTTTGAATGTAACTGTGTACTTAAACAGTTTAAACTGTACTTACTGAGCTACTTAAAATCCAGTCCATGGTGTACAGTTCCAAATTTAGTTTTGAAACCACATTCCCAAAAATTAACTGCACATTGAATATCTTACTTTAGAAAAAAAATCACTTGAAACCAGGCTGGTGAACAGTGTTATGGTAACATCAACTTCCTTTTACTCTTCCACTGCTAGCTGCGCAGCATCACTAACACTTTCGGAGCTTGCTGCATCATCTCCTTCCTCATCTTCATATTGTAGGCACATTGCTGGTTCTAAGCAATATTTTGACAACCAGGGCTTGGAAGAAAAAAGCAAGAAAATAACGTTTACTAACTACTTATTTCTTAACAAGCTGCACAGACAAATGCTGCACAGATATACTGCATATACACAGCTTTTCCTCTATCACAAAAAGCAAGAAATATATTAAACACCTTCTCTTACTTTATTACTTTACACTGTCAGTGAAGGTTTTTCCTGCAGAATGAATATGACACCAGAGCTGTAGCAACTGCTCTCCAACTTGCGGTTCTAGCTCCTAGAAATAAGCAGAGAATTAGAGAAATTTGTACTGTATTGAACACAAAGAAACTACCCGTAACAAGGCAAATAAAGGTAAGTTCTTTCAGTTCTTCTGAAAGAGCTCATTCTTTTTGCTATTGAGAGATATATGAGAACTTTCTGCACAGGTTTTTTGTTTGTTTTAAATAGGACTGAAAGGTCAGCTCAGTCTGTCTGAGCTTTTTTCCATCCACAGTGAGATGTCAGTTTCATTCTAACTGAACAAACCACCACTATACACAAGAATGTATGAATCAGATACCTTGTGCCTCTCTTAGCTTTAGAAAGATTATTTCTCTCTAGATTTTAAGCTTAATTCAGTAAAATGTGATGGCAAACGAGTGGCTCTTCATAGAATCATGGACAGAAACAGATGTCAGTTGTGTAAAGATCCTGAAGACTCATCAGGTCTGAATTACTATTTTCTACTGAAGTACAGGTAAAATCCAACACTGTCAAGTGCTTCCGGTATGTTACTTTCCTTAGTCTTAATAATTGGAGACATTGTAGGAAGCATTAAGACGACAAAATAAGTTAATGCTCAGAACAGAATTTTGCTACCTTTGTAGAGAGGACTGGGTGGACACAAACTACCAGAGCGTGTAGTTCTGTCCCTGTGTCTGTTCTCTTCCAGCTTTTTGTAGCTGCTTTTGGCTTTAACAGGTTGGAGAACCATACTAAACTTCATTCTGTCTCAAGATTTACTTTAGTCTTCAATAGAAACTCAAAGTTATGGTTCTGAATCCTTACTTGGAGACTATCTTGGAAAAAAAGTTTGAAGAGTTCCAGAGGCAAAATTACAAACTACTGAAAGCTTTTATTTCTGGAAGCATCCAGCTCTGCACTTTTTTGAATGCATACTGGAAACTGCTTTGATTTCACAAGGGCATTTGAACCTACTCAGAAAATGAAGCAATTTCAGAAAAAGTGTTCTAGCTCAAATCCAAAGGTTATGTCACTTTCAAAGAATGGATGAATATACAAAGACTCTCTACACTAACAACAGCTCAATTCTCTGAAGTGTTAACAGTTATTACAGACAAATTTTAAGATCTAAATTCTAACAGTAAATACGATATAGGAAGGAATAAGGTAATTTTGCAAAGACTTTCTGTGTAGAGTACACAGTACTGTTAAAAGCATAAATACCATTCGCACTGAAGCAATAATGACTCAGCTTCTAAGACATAACTTAGTCTTACTGCTCTGAAGTTGCAGTGCAGACCTCTTCGAAGTAAGAGTTCCTTTTCCTTTTTTTACACCAAAATATCTACTAATTCAACATACGCAACGCATTAGCATAATGTGCAGCATGCACTGATGAACTGAAATTCAGATTAACAGACACATGAGGACAGCTGAAAGACATGAATTCTAAAGAAGGTAGAATAAAAACAGTTCTATCAAGTGAAGAATACTCTATAATACTCCATATGACAGTAACGTTACCTGGCCATCTCTGCTTATCTGTACTTTCTTATTGTCATTCCAAGGGTTCAGCAAATGGCGTGTGAAATAGAAAGGAATGCTCTCTTTTCGGATCCATTCCACCTTAAATACACCTTCTAAACCAGTAGATCCCAAGCACTGATTTTGCTCATATTTTATCTCTGAAGACATTCTACCAAATCCCTGGAACAGAAATCGAAACACGAAGGAAAAACACAGTCAAAGAACAGTGACTCACCTTAGAATTAAATCATGATTGGACCTGAAACTAAACATTCGAATTAGTTTTAGGGTGATTCTCACACTCTCCCTCAAGAAGCTGGATGTTTAAAATGTTTACATCTAGAAAATTATCTTCCATTTTTCTTGATCTAAGATGCTTTCTAAAATCTGAGAAAAGTCTCGTATCAGTCATGATTGCCACCGAAGGACTCAGCTTTGTAAGAAGTTGTAAATATGCTGTAAAAGCACTTCTGTGTATCTGATCAAGACTAACACTGTTACCTAACAGTCCATTAGCTATTCTGCTCACTGTAGATGTTTTTGCATTTTCATTCCCACCTTCTCTGCTGAATTTTCACATAGAAGATACCCGTTTGTCAAAGACAGAAGTCCGAGCTGCTTTAGTTTTCTTCTCCTCCAAAGAAGTGGGAGTAAATTCCAAAAATAAAACAATCATTCAGATAGGATAAGAAAGAAAACATAAATAGAAGATTTCTTCCAAGCTATTTAAGCAGGACACCCCTAATTATCTCACCCCTGCAAAAACAAACAGAAGTCAAAACAACAACAAGAACAACAACAAAAAAAACACATCCAAGCTCATCTATTCTGGCATTTTTTCTGCAAGTCATGATGCTCTGCTCTTCTTGGACCACTGAGTTACCAGCATACACTACTGCTTTAAGACACTGAATTGTATTTACCTGGAAGGATTCTGGCAGCAGGGAACACGGAAGCTTCTGCGAGCAGAGCCCAGCAGTGCCCCATGTCAGAGCAGAACCAGCTCCAGCTGCTCCAAAAGAGATATGCTGCTGCCAGGGCTGAGCCATGGGAGACACTGGCTGTGCTCTGAGAAGATCAGATTTAAGAGGGGGAACACTACAGCACAACAGCAGCTGGGAGAGGAGAGTGATAAATGGGAAAAAAAAAATGGCCCTGCTGGTACTGAGATCTGCGCAAAAGAAGGGGAGGGCACTCCAGGCATGGCACAGCAGCTCCCTGAAACCCAAGAAAGGGCCATGAATCAGATTCATAGAGGTTGGAAAGGACCTCCGAAAATCATTTAGTCCAACTCTCCTACTAAAGCAGGTTCCCTAGAGTAGATTACACAGGAAAGCATCCAGGAGAATTCTGAACATCCCTAGAGAAGAGTGCACAACCTCTCTGGACAGCTCATTCTAGTGTTCTGTCACCCTTCGAGCAGAGAAGCTTTTTCTCATGTTCAGAAAGGACTTCCTGTGTTCCACCTTGTGCCCATCACCCCTTGCCCTGTTACTGGGCACCAACAAAAAGGGCCTGGCCCCCATCTACTTAACACCCACACTTTAGATACTTTTAAGCACTAAGATCCCTCCTCAATCCTCTCTGGGCTGGTATCTCAGGTCTCTGTCTTTCCTCATGTGAGAGATGCTCCAGGCACATCATTTTTGTGTCCATCTGTTGGATGCTCTCTAGAAGTCAGCTGCCTTTCTTGAACCAAGGAGCCCAGAAGTGGACACAGAACTCCAGATGTAATCAAAATGCAGGACTCGGCACTTATCTAATTACAAGGTTATTCAGCTGGCCTCAGCCCTCTGACTCAGCCCATCCAGATCCCCCCTGTAGGGCTTTTCCTACACTCAGGCAGATCAACATTTCCTCCCAACTTGATATAATTTGCAAACTTACTAAGGGATTACTCAATCCTCTCACCCAGTGCATCAACAAAGACATTAAACACAGCCAGCCCCAACAGTAACCCCCGCAGAATACAACTGACTAGTAACCAGGAGGATTCAACTCCATTCACCTCCACCCTCTGTACCCAGCCATCCAGACAGGTTTTTAGCCAGCCAAGACAGTACATCTGTTCAAGCCATGGGTTGCTGACTTCTCCAGGAGAATATTTTGACAAATAGATCAAAGGCTTTACAAAAGTCTGAGCAGACTATGTTCACAGCCCTCAAGACAAGGCTGGTCAAGTGGGATCTGCCATTCATGAACCCATGCTGACTAGGCCTGACCCCTCCTTGTTGTGCATTTGCTGTGCAACTGCACTCAAGATTATCTGCTCCATGACCTTCCCCAGTACAGAGGTCAAGCTGTAGTTTCCCAGCTCTTTCTCCTTGTCCCTTTTTGAAGATGGACTAACACTGTTTTTCTTCCATTCCACATACACCTCTCCCATTCTCCAAGACCTTTCAAAGATCATAGAGTGGCTGAGCAGTCACTGCTGCCAGCTCCCTTAGAACTCATGGGAGCATCCCAATTGGACATGTGCATTTGTGTGCACGGAGTCCCCCTCAATGATCTCTGTCCAGAACCTCCCTGACAAGGGGGAATTCCTCCTTTCTCTAAGCTCCCTCTCAGCTCCAGGATCTGGGAATGACGAGGACAAAAGGCAGGTGCAAAGAAGGCATTCATTGACTGCCTTCTCAGTGTTCTCTGTTACCAGGGCACTCACATCATTCACATTTTCAAATCTTGTCATCCCTCTGATATTTACATACTTAAGGAAGCCCTTCTTGTTTTCCTTGACCTCCCTCACTAAATTTAACTCCAAGTGGGCCTTAGCCTTTCTCGCTGCATCCATGGATACCCTGATGATATTCTTACATTCCTCCCAAGTGGCCAGATTCATTTTCACACATTCTGCAGGTTTCTTCTTCCACACTGCTGCCTGTGAGGCCTGATGATAGAGCACTGCTCTCCCAAGGATGGGCCCCATGGCAGGGAACCATGTCAGCACAGTGCCTGGAAAGCTGCAGCCTGTGGGAAACTCACTCAGGACCAGCTTAGGAAGGACATAATCCTGTGAGAGGAACCCCACGTACAGCAGGGGAAGAGAATGAACCTGCAGTGCTCAGGGGGAAGAGTCAGATGACAGCAGGTAAGGTGGAGATTTTAGTTTGCTTTTAGTCCTCCCTGTACTACTCTGTCAGTAACAAACAATAAGTTACGTTTGTCTCCCTATGTTCCCTGAGGAGGGAGAGTGAGAGAGCTGTACATTGGAGCTTATCTACCAGCGTTAGGTCAGCAGGCACACAACTGAGACACATTTAGCTCAAGGCAGACTTAAATGAAAATCAGTACATGGAATGGAAATTAAAAAAAAAAAAAAGGTGGAAATTAAAGAGAGCCCTGATGCAAGGAAACATTAATAGCAAATGTCTCACATTCTCAATGTTCAGCATATTGTGAAAACTGGAGGCAAGGCAACATCATCAACCACCTACACTCCAGATTTCAGTATATCTTTTTTTCCATTTCCTTTTTGGAGAGCACCAAGACAACAGATCGCTTTCAGTGCCAAACAATGTGCCAAAATTTCTTCCCAGTGGTACGCCTGCATTTGCCAAATCCTCACATGGCATCACCAAGACAGCTGCATTTATTTAGACTTGTTCATTAGACTAACTTTTATAAATAGTTTTATGTAAAAAAAGATAAACTAAGCTTTTGCAACCTGGGACAGTTGAGTTTAGCCCTTTTTACAGTGCAGCTAACACACAGCTTTACTTAGTGAGGTCAGGTCTTTAACTTCCAATCAGGCACTACGTTAAGAAGTATCTTTCTAAACTAGAATTTACATTACAGCATATTCTTTACAGGTCACAAGGGCCACGTTCTCTGACCTAAAGATTTGTGAAGTCAAGACAAAGCTGTTCAAGAACTGTAATACAACTTCGTAGTCTCCCACATTTTAGAAATTACTGCTAAGGCAGATTTTATTCAAGTCTGTCATGAAGACATTTGTGAGTCTCCCAGATCTGCCACTGTCATTAACAAAATTAATTCATTAAAAATAATCTGACAGAAGATGTCTGAACGCAATTCAGTCTTCATTATTTGAGTGACAAAGTGAGTTGCCTGAGAAGGCACATTACGTAGAAAAACAAAGAACTCTTTCCTTAGCCATCATATTAATTTGCTTTTACACTTCACTAACTAGAAAGTCAAACATCCTAAGCAAAAATCTTCACACTATAGTCATCAGCTGCACTCTCCTAAGAACTGGTATTAAGTAGGGACTCACCTGAAAACATCCAGATCTTTGAACAGAAAATATTAAGTAAACCAAGCTGCTCTCACAAAAAGCTCTATTTAGTTTTTGTTCATTACTTGGTGTAGTAGACCATACACCTTTCTGCTGAGAAGCATGAAGGTTCTGCCAAGTCCTGCACTTCATTATAAAGTACCGAACTGGCATATTCAGTCTTGGTGGAGGAGTTTCACAATCCTGGAAAAATTAAGTAATGAACAAGATTTAATTTTCAGCTTTTACTACATGAAGACAAATCTTTTGATTGTATTGCTGTTCTCCACCCCCAGACTGTACTACAAACTTACAACTGAGTTAGTTCTATATGGATTGGTTTTTAAATGCATTTCAGAACTATTTAACATTTTTGAACCACTTCCTGACCCAATTATTCATGAGAAACAGCAAATAAGCAAGGCACAACGTGACAATATAGTCTAGTGATTAACTATAATTCTTTGCAGTTTGACACACCTTGAGCGTGTCCTTCTAGAAATGAATCCTCTTGACTGCTGCCTGAAGTACTTCAGGGAACACAGTCTCTCTCTGATTAAAATTCTATAGACTTAAAGATTATTAAACCCTCCAATGCCATTGTGTCAACGTCTAGAGGAATAGGTTTTCTTCTTAGCAATTGGTTTATTATTATACTTTGGCTTACTATTTAAGCATACTGGGAGAATTACTGCAGCAGCCTCAATAAAAAACACGTACTTTCTTAAAGAGATTGTCATTAAAAGAAAAAAAAAACAGTAAAAGGAAAGCAGGTAAAAAAACCAGTAAAAATAAAGCAGGTAACAACAACAAAAACAAACAAGAAAAGATCAGTATCTTGATGTATGCTATAACAGAAACAGAAGGAGGCAGAAATCAAAGCAAGAACAAAAAATGCAGATTTATATTATAAAATTCTCTGATCTCTATTATGTACTAGTTCAGAGAATGATCTAGAACACATTCTCAGCTTATTATATATAGTTTAAAAAAGCTATCCTACTTTGGATAGCTTTACCACAGCTTTCCTATTTTGCAGACTTGACTTCAGCAGTATACAAATAACACTTTAACTGTATTTAACTAGAATAATGAGGATACTTAGCCTAGGTTTTAAGCCCCCAAAATAAGTAAGTTATGCAGCTGTTAGAAATCAAAACACAAGGATCTTAATTTATCTATGCAATGCAAAGCAGTTGTTGAAATGTATCAGTGAATTTACTTCTGAAATTCTGTTTATATTAGTGTAGGTAAAACTTAACAAAACTACCTTTCCAGACACCAGAGAAGGACTAGCACATGGGTTAGGACAGCAACTGCTGTCCACAGGTTTCACTGATGATTGACCTGACTTGTTATCTGATGTCCTTTTGGAGGGCAAAGTATTTTTTTCTTTGGATTTCCATGGCTGATGAAATGCTGGAGGTGCAGACTTCCTTAGAACTCTAGAAGTAGACACAGGTACTAAGTGGTGTTAACATACAAGAATTTGACAAGTAGTGGCAGAAATATTTTCGTATGTACATCAGTGTATCACATAACTATACACATTACAGAAATTACAAACTATATCAAGCACTTTAAATCTAAGAAACACACACTCATCGTGCAACAGTTTAGAACGCAAAGGTCAAACCTCTTATACTACTTCCTGTCTGTGATCACAGTTCATGAACATTCTTGACTGCTCCGTCATACAGTGGGAATACACATGCAATACTTATCAGTTAAATCATAGCTACAAAGCAATACAGAAACGCACCAGTTCTCTCATCTGTCTATATATACTTTTTTTCCCTTTTTAATCACTAGGGAAAATTCAATTGGAGCTTTTATAGCTAAAAGAACCCTATGTTTTCTGTAAGTTTTCAGAAGCTTACTTTTCAGCATTAGAGGACCCATCAAATAATTCAGCTTCTGCTGAGCTGTTGGCTGATCTCCAGGTAGGTGCTGAAGGAAGTGCATTATAAGAAACAGGCCTTGGCTTCTGACCAACTCCTGTAGGCTGCAGCAAACCTGCAAGCTGTTCTTCAGTACTCAGAACTGATACAACTGTACTTAAAGTTACTTCATCAGCTCGAGACCATGGCTTAGAAGGAGCTCGCATACGGTGCAAAAGTAAGCTATGCCATTTCAGTCTGAGTTGCATCAGCATACCAGCAACCTGTAATGGATTATTAAACAATAATGTAAATTATTAAACAATAATGGAAGTTAAATCACACAGGTATGGTGCCTTATCAGGCAGCATCTGGTATTCTAGAATGAACAGAGAGCAAGCCAAAGGGCAATATTAATCCACCAGCTAAGCAGGAAAAAAAGACTTAATGAAAGCTGCTAAGTTATTATAAATGGAAGAAAAAAGGTGCTTTGAAGTCATCATTAGCACTTTTTTATTTGAACAGCACTGTAAGAAATTCAGAATTACACAGTAAACTCCGAAATTATTTTTCACTTTTTTTTTTACGTCATATATGTATTAAGTGTATTGAAACAGACAGAAGAGAGGAAAGAAAGCATTACATGATTTTTAAGGAAGAGTTTAATTTCTGAGGGGTATCAACTTCTTATGCAGACCAATTCAAAAAACATATTTTAGAAGACCATAATTTAATTTCCATATTGTCTCTAAACAGTTTTGGACACTTTTGTAAGAGACAGCATTACTGCTGAATCTGAATGTTCTGAGTGCTTCATAATCCATAAATAACTCCAACTTCTAAAAATAGTCTGAGCCTCTCTACGCACTACTTACATCAGGGTCCAGTTTGAAATGGAGCCATTCATCTAGCTTCAGTAGTGCCTTATTATATATGTTGTCCTCTATCTCACTATCACTGTCATCATCATTGGATTCCTTATTTCCTGAATTAAACATATAAAAAAAAAACATTAACGTTTCTGTACAATCATCACTTAGATGTAAACTAGTCAAGAACACATTCATGAAATAACACAATTTTCCTTCAAAATCAAACACTGTTACTTTTCAAAGAGACATTTTAAAATGACATTCACTTGCTGTTTGCTTATACATCTCAAGTGTCGAGTCCACCCATCTGTGTTTCTGCTTCAGTAGAACCCCAGTACCCAGAATTCCTACGGGTCCTGCTGCTATGTAAGCACCTGCATTCATGACTCAAGCCACATAACAGTTCAATACTGACGAAGGCTACCACACAAACTTTTGGCCTGAAGCTCTTTGCAAAACCACGCACTACTCTATCCTTTACTTCCTGGTACAACAGCAGATCTAAGTAAGTATAAATAGATATCACTGTGTTTATATATGCACTATTAAGTTAGATTCTTATTTCTAGAAGTGACTCCTAGTTTCTATTAAAGAACTATTTTCTAAGGGTAATGGGCAAGGAGCAAGACAAGAAAGCTTAAAATAGACTCTTATTCTGATTCAAATTAGAAATTCTAAGGAACAGGCAGGAAAACAGATTAACTTCTTTTCCTATAGCATTGAACTGAAATGAAAACAAACAATTTTTTTTGTACTTTCAGTTACTTCTTGCTAATTGCCATTAAAAGTCGAATATATCTTCTAATATTTGAAATGTATATTCCTGCTAGAAGCAATCAAACAATTTTGTCATACTGTTTTCTAAACTGTTATTTAGTTCAAATAAACTGACTCAAACTGTCAAATAAAGTGGTCTGTAGAGGAAAAAAGTATACATACTACACTTTTTAGTGCCAATATTGACATTAGACATTTCGTAATATTTGCATTTCTTACTCCATTGCTAATTATACTTGATCATAATTTGTGAGAGTCAGGACTATGCAAATACAATTTTAGGATATCAATCTGTTTGTATATATGAATTTAAATAATGTAACAATACTGTCCTGCCTTTCTAACAGAAAAATCAATATTGATTATTACAGAAAGATTACTTAAAAAAGCTGTAACTAATTCTCAGAATTTTACACCATTCATCCAACAAAGAACTACTATATCAAAGTGTCCTCTGTGCACAGTACTGCAATTCCCAGCATCTCAGTCAAGTTCTTTTGAGTCCAAATAAAACGCTTACTGTCACCCTGAAGTGGTTCGCCCATGTTGGTCCTGCCTTCAACAGTTAGCAAGACTGATTTTTGCTCCTGGATTTACCACGTAAGTTTTAAGTACTGTTGAGGGGCAGGAGGAGGGGAGCAAGAAAAAGAGAGCAGAAACAGAGAAACATCTTCTACAATCTAGGGACAACTACCACAGACATAGTTCAGAAAAGCTTCCAATCATTTCTAAAGCTTGTTATTTATCTGGGGAAAGAGTAGGATATACTAGATGCGTACCTCTGGTTATGTCCACCATCTTAGGGTTTGTAAAGAAGCTAATTTTGTATCATATCACGTCCAGATCCACCTTGTTAATCCTGTCTATCAAAGCCTACCCAATTAGAGTCTTCTTTCTAGAAAGCAGTAGTCATACCCAGCCACCCATAGCATTTCTCGTAAACTAACTCAGGGGATTAAAACAGTGTCAGATTTTCAAGTTAGGAAAATCATGTTTTTTTTATGCAGCATACGAAGGGGTCAAAGCTGCTTTGGAAGTGCAACCACTTCAAGCACAGCACCCCTCTGGCATCCTGACTGTCTGTGTTAGATTGGATGTTCAATAGTGTCTCTTCATGCAACTGATGCTACATGGAGTTAAGTGGGCTGCATGAAACACAAGCTCAAATCAGGAATTCCAGTCATCTAGGAATCTTAGAAGTGATTAAGGACTAGCTGGAAGGCAAAGATTTCAGACTATTGTCAGAAAAGGAGGTGATGTGCCAAGAGGCTCCACCATACAATAAAATGCCACGAAGTAAGAAGAAATATGCTTTGTTCACTGATGAGTCCAGTCACATTGTGGGAAAGCATCAGAAGTGGAAAGCTGCTGTATGGAATCCTGCAAAACGAGCTGCAGAACTTAAAAGGTGAATGAAGCCAAATAGCAGAAATGAGGGGGGCATCCAACTGGCTTCAGACACTGCTGAACGACAGGACAGAGCTCTGCCTCCACACTGACTCCTGGGTGGTGGCAACTGTCCTATGAGGGTGGTTACACCAAAGGAAGCAGAACTAGCAGCAAGAAGCAAACTCACCTGGGCCACTACAGAATCTATATTTCTTGCTAGTTTGTTTTTAATTAACTAGAAATAAACTAACAAAGTAATGGAGAATTAATTATTATCAAAGTATAAAGTAGCTGTCTAATCTTATTTATTTAATCTTATTTAGTTCAGGTAACAATGAGTAGTTATCATAGAATGGCTTAGGTTGGAAGGGACATTAATGCTCATCTAGTTCCAAATCCCCTACAGTGGTCCAAGGCTGCCAACCACCATCAGGCTGCCCCATCCAACCTGACCCTAATGCCTCCTGCAATGAAGCATCCACAGCTTCTCTGGGCAACCCGTCCCCGGAGCCACAACACTATCTGAGTGAAAAATACTTCCTCCCAACATCTAACCTAGATCTCTCTTCCAGTTTAAAGACATTGTTTCTTGTTTTATCACCACTGGACAGCACAAAAAGTTGGTCCCCTCCTGCTTATAAGCACCCCTCAAGCTCTGGAAGGGCACAACGAGGTGTCCCTAGAGCCTTCTCTTCTCCAGGCTAAACAAGCCTAACTTCCTAAACTTTTCTTTACAGAATAGCTGCTTCAGTCCTTTGATCATTTCTGTTGCCCTCCTCTGGACCCACACCAACAGCTCTGCATCCTTCCTGTACTGAGGCCCCAAGCTCAGACACAGTTCTCCAGATAAGACCTCACAGGAGCAGAGTAGAGGGGTACAATCACCTACCTCACACCCTGCTGGCTACCCCTCTTTTGATGCAGCCCAGGATACTGTTGGCCTTAAGGGCTGCAAGAGCAGACTGCTGGATCACATCCAGCTTTTGGTCCATCAAAACACCAAAGGTCTTCTCTGCAGGTCTGTTCCCCATGAGTTCTTCTCCCTGTCTGTACTCATATCTAGGACTGCAACATCTTGCACCTGGCCTTGTTAAACATCATGAGGTTCTTTTATGCCCAGTTTCCAAGCCTGTCCAGGTCCCTCTGGACGGCATTCCTTCCTTCTGCTGTGTCAGCTCCACCACTCAGCTTGATGTCATTACTAAATCTGACCCAATCCCAGAGTCAGTGCACCAGCTCCAAGATAGACCCCTGGAGGACACCATTCATCAACAGCCTCCACCTGGACACAGAGCCACTGACAGTAATCCTCTGGTTACAACCATCTAACTAATTCTTTATTCACCTAATAGTTCAGACATCATATCCATATCTCTTCAATTTACAAATGAGGATGTGGTATGCAATCTTGCCAGAGGCCTTGCACAAGTCCAGGTAGACTACATTAGCTGCCCTTCCATTGTCCACCAATGCGGTCAGTCCACTACAGAAGGCCACCAGACTGGTTACGTACAATCTGCCCTTGGGGAAGCTGCGCTGGCTGTGTCAGATCATCTCCCTATGTGCCTTAACATCTCCTTTCAGAAAAATCTGCCCTTTAGCAGGCCCACGTTCCTCAAGATCACAGACTTGACCAGGACACAGTCACTGTGGTCCAGGCTTTCACACCTCTGGTGGGCCTACCCAATACCTGGACCCAGAAAGCTATCAACAATCTAGTATCTCCTGGATCATGTGCAGCTTGCTGTGTTACTTCCCCAACAGATATCTGGGTGGTTGAAATCTCTCCCAAACAGGATGAGAGCCTGTGAGCACAATGCCTCTTGAGGCTGAAGTAAGAAACCCTTGTGAACAGGCTCCCCTGATCAGAGATGGCCTGCAGCAGACCCCAGCCACCGATGGTGTTTTACTTGTCCAGTCCCTAATTTTAACACACAAGCTCTCAATCTCTTTATGACTGTATCTCAAAGGCAGCTCTTCACAATCTATCTACTTTTTAACATAGAAGGAAACTCCCCCACCTCTCCTACCTTGTCATTCATTTCTAAAAAGCTTAGAGCCCCCAGTCATAGCATTCCAGTTATGTGAGTCATCTCACCATGTTTCTGTGGTAGCAGGAAGATCACAGTTTTCCAATTGCACCACCATTTCCAATTCCTCCTGCTTATACAATGCTGTATACATTGGTACAGAGGAACTTCAGCTGGGCTTTTGGCCACATTACCTTCTTGGAGGAGGCCTCCCAAAAACCTATGAGACAAATCTGAGGCTTTCTCCCCATTGCTCCCTAGAGTGGCATCGTTCCTCCACTGCTTCCCCATTTACATCATAAGCCTTCAAATCTTAGAGAAAAATATTCTGTAAGCCTACTTCTCTACCTTTCATAACACAACATGGCACTGAACTGCTCTCAGACTAGCGTAACTTAGAAGTAATTACTCAAATATTATCTAAAACTTAACAGTGCCTGTGTTCAAAATCTTTTCTGGTTAACTGATCACAGACAAATGAAAGCAAACCTGCTTCTGTCCAGTGAAGTGGTTCATATGGTATGTTTTCTTAAATGATAGAGCAGTGAGAAGATCTTTGTTATTCTTCAACAGCATTGTATCAGGGAGGCCTGAGACTTCAGCTTAATGTGTGGACAGTACCCATGTAATCAGTTACAAGTCAAGTTACAAACATGGGGTAGATGAAACAATACTTGAAAAAAAAAAAAGTAATTCTTCAGAAAGGGTGACAACTGATGGAAATAATGCATAATAGGGGAACTGGAGTTTCTGAGGTGTGATCAATTAACATCAGCAAAGAAATCAACTCTTTCTTTTCTTAATGAGCACAGCTCTGTAGGCTAACAACAAAGAACCCAATCCTTGTTTCATAATCTTTACCTACAGCAGAATATAAGGTCAGGATGGTGGTCATTTCTGACAGTACACTGAAGAATTAAGTTCCTAAAAAGTTACATTCCAATTAATCAAGATGTAGCACTTACCGTTCTTTTAAAATCTTACAGATTCAGAAAATTTACAGAGACACCACTTACAGAGCCAGAAAACTATTCTTCATTAATTACAGGCACTGTAAAGCTCTGTAGCTTTAAGAACTCACTAACACATGTATTACATATTCTTGTTCATAGGTTCATAAGGTTGGAAAGGACCTACAAGATCATCTAGTCCAACCTTGTGAAATGCTTAAGCCTTTTATGTCACATATTACTACGTATCGAACTGAAACATTCCAAATCCAAAACCTCAAATACCTTGCAAAGCATTAGGTGGTAACCTAGCTGGTCCACAAAAGAGTGCCACAGTGACAGGTGTTACAACTGAACAACATCTGATATTTGCTATCCTGTGAGCTCTTGTCATTTCGTCATATACAAGCCAGTCAGTAGGGAGTGCCTGAAGAGCTGCAGCTTGCCCATTTGATGGCGGAATCTGCACAAGAGCAATTGAGAGACTAGGCTGTTTTAACTTCTATTAGTAACTAAAATAAATATAAAGATATTTATCATTTTATACATTTAAATATGCAAACAGATACACAGCAAAACTCAATCATACTTCAGAAGAACATTCTATTATCTTTGAAGCTAAATGTTTTTTCCCCATGCATCTAAAAAGCATTACAGCAGAACTTCTTGCTGCTATGATCAGAGATTACTGCATCTCTAAAACTAGCTCCTAAGTAGGGTGGTTTTTTAATGCCGTATTATCTTGCTCCACCTGGAAGGTTAAGTGTATTAACTTCTGGTGAAAAAATATCCTGTAATTAAACCAGGACTTTATTTTATCACCTGGCAGGAAGAATATTTTCTAAAAAACACAGTGTCTAAAAACAGACACATGAAAGTTTCTTGAAAGTACTGACAAATTTAGATAGACATTTCTAAAACTTTCCTAAGTTTGACAGAATATCTCTGAATCTGCAGTTCACAAAAAATAGTAACAGATTTTACCATTTCATACTGAGCCTGACTAAGAACAGATGTAGGATGAAACTGCACTTTCTCTTTCGGTCCTGTCAAAATCAGCTTTTTCCTGTCCACATGCACTAGATTGGGATACATTCCAGCCACTATAGCAGCTTTAACGACAGCCCAGTTTTCAGAGTTAGCATTAACATCTCGAATATGAGCACCTCCTCCTCTGGCTACAATAAACCCTGTAGAGGACAAAAAGAAAAAAATACATTACACTGTATATTCATATTTTTGTTCATGAAAAGGAATTTAAAGAAAAATGTGAATTAAACTATGTATTTGCTGCATTTTTCACATTGCCAACCTTAATAGCACAAAAAAAAAAAAACCTGACTGAAATATTTATTGATGTTTTATACTAACACAAAATGCATTTCATTCTTACAACGAAGGCATCTCAAACAGAAATACAGCCGTAGGACAAAAATCCAAGGCAACATTTCACATATGAAAGTCATCACATTTATTATGAAAGCCAGTGGAATGTGGACCTATAAGGGTATTTCCGCTATTTTCACTTAGATTAGCATCTGATTCTGTTACCAGCCACAATTCCTCACTCTAGCATCTTCACCATGCTTAGAATGTATGCGTCCATTTCAGAATAGGAAAGAAAAACATTAATGAATATTAGTGTTGTAGCAATCTATATACACTCTATCTATATACACTAGGCTGAATTCAGGTTATGGTAAAAAAATCTGAGCTACTTACCTAAAGCTCTAAGCTGACCAAGTAGCTGTGCTCTCATTCCTAGGATGATTTCCATTGCAGCTTGAGAGAGAAAGCTCCTTTCACAAAAGTCCCTCTCCCAGCCATCTCTCTGTGCCTTCTGCCATGCCTACAAAGCATTTTTCAGTTAAACAAATCTACAGGCAAATCTGAAGACAAGAAATTGCACTTAAGAACAGTGATATTTGTGCTGATAAAATGAGGCCAAAAACAATTCACAAACTGAAATGTATCAAACCATTTCTCTAGTCAAGTACTAAATTTTGTTTACCCAGTTCTCTAAATTAACGTAGTGTATCTTCAAATTGTTTTCTATCCTACTAAAATGATAACAGAGTTTAGGTTAGAAAATATAAAGTGAAAAGCTGAAAACCATGTTTCCTTATGTTACTAACGAGATCAATATACAGGAAAGCTACTACACAAGAAGAACCTTTATTCTCTAAGGGCTTGTTCTACTCAATCATTTTATATCCAATGTTACAAGTATATCATTTACTTCAGTACATAAGCTATTATTATTTAACAGCAATTAGTACCCTTCTGAAGACAAAGTAATACCTGGAAAGCCCTGAGAAGCACCATATGGTCACTAAATGTTCCTTCAGCTAATTCTTTCCTGTACACCACAGCTGCACACTTTTGAGAGGCCAGAGCAGGTAGTACAAAAGGGTCTCGATATGCAAGAGCGCTAGCAATAGTGAGAACAGGATCCAGGCACTTCAAAACAATGGCACACAGCACCATTTTACCAAGGTGTGGCTCCACATCTAATTTAGCAAGATGATAACCAAGTTCAGTGAGGTCTTCCCAAACATCCATGGCATCTATTTTCTGATAATAAATGGGGGAGAGGAGAGTATAAATAAAAATAATTTACAGCAAAAATAGAAAGGATGTGAAAACAAGACATGAAATAGCCTTGTTCTGACTACTAAGAATGTAAGTCAAACTCCGTATGAAGTTTGAGACCACATTTTTAAGCATTCTTTTCCTTTAACATGAGAGCATTACAAAAATGAATACAGCCAAAAACACAAAGCATCCTTAAGTAACTAAATGGTCTCAAGAAACATGAAACTCAATAATACATTACCACACCAAATACATAGAAACAAATACATTTCCATCTAAACTGTACATATGCTGACCTTGAGCATTTGTAATGCATTCGTCACAATAAAAGCCGGTGGAGGATTGGGAGCTTTCTTGAGAAAGTCAGCAACTGGGCACTCAACTGGAGCCAGCAGTTTTGTGTGTAAACAAAGCTCCTACAAATTAAGAATTAAAAAACATTAAGATTGAACAAGAAAACACTGTAATTGCTAACATGGTTCGATGTTAATATATTAAAGCTGTAATTTATAAGACAACACATGCCTGAAGTGGCATTCTTCCAAGTTCTGGAGTCTGAAATTCCAACATATTCTGAAATTGGATCCTGCTGAAGAGATGGAAACAGACTCCAGGCTGACAGCGCCCAGCTCTTGAATATAAAATACAGGAAGGTGTTAATTACAACATCTTTGTTTAAAATAAAGAAAAAATGCGCATTCACACAAAAAAGTAACAACTCCCCCACAAAACATACATACACATGCAAAAACATCCCACATATATATACACAAATATAGAACAGAAGCATATGCAAGAAAAAGACTGTCATTTAGCCTAAATCCCACATATGAAGCAAGAGGCTTCTAGAACATGAACTACTTTTGACATGACAGGAATTTATTATAATTTTACCCTAACACTGAACGATTTGGAGAAACAAAAATATAAGTAAGGTAAGTGCTCCCTAAACCTCTTAAGTGTTTTTTGTTTGTCTGTTTTGCTAACCCAAGGTCAATCCAGATCACATTGTTTTTGCTACAAGGAAAATATTCATTTTTTCATCTCAGAAATGAATATAGGAGAGACCCCTACAATACGCCCCAAGTAAATGGGAGTCAATTCAGGAGAAAAATTAGAATCAGGACTGAACAACTGAGTGAAGGGACAAACAGCAAACACTCACAAGCACACTGAGATTCCTGCAGACTAATACCAGTAGTGTAGCAGCAAACACTGTTATTAGTTGCACTTAGCTCTCACCCAGCACTGGGAAGAGCAAAAGTCAGGAATTCTTTGGAGAAAGTGATACAGGAGTTACTGCTCAATGTCTCTAATAGAGTGATGAAGCAGCACAAAAAACTGGCAACAGGCAGCCCTTTTCCCACAGAAAGGTAAGCTGTATAAAATCTATAGGGTCTAGTGGGTGCTGGCGTTACATGGGTGAAAGGCTAACAAATATTTTCAAAGAGAGAAAACAAACCTACCATAAGGCTTTGGGAAATTCCCAGATCACATTTCTGTTGGGAAGTTAGTCTAAGGAAGTATATGCCAATCTTTGCTTTTTCCGCAAAGAATCAGTACTGGACATTGTCAAACACTATACCAGAGTAGAGTAATTACAATATCCAGCACTTCTCCTCTTACGTTTTGTACTTTATCTCATGTACAGGCTGCTGGATGTTTGCAAGTATGAAGTATTTACCTCCCCCTTCTCTGCATAGCACTGGCTTTTGAAATCCACACAGTTTTTAACACTGTAACACAACTCAGTGCATCAAAAGACTTCTAGAAAAGAAAAGCGAGGAAATAAAAACAAGATTTAGTAGGGTACATGGAAGAAGAAATACTAATGACTTAGATCATCAACAGATGCTCTCTTAAAAATAATACTAAACAACAATACCTCCTAGCAAAAACTTATGTTCAGGTACTTTGTTGTAGGTGAATTTATGCTACCTCTTCAGCAATATCTTTGTGCTACACAGTTTTCTAAATCAGAAACTTTCTAGGTTAAGTCAATAAATGATGAGTTGCAATTAGCACTATCAAAGAAAGCAAAAAATACGTTATTACACACAATTAAGCTTTGCTTATTTCCTCACTTGGAAATCATGTCCTTGCCTTCCTACATCAGTCCAGATACATAAAACAACATAGGGAACTCCCAGTATTTTCTAACTCTCCAGAAGTTGAGGGCCTAAAGTAATGGACTTTTTTAAAAATACAAACAGAAATGCAGAGTTAATTTCATATTCTGCAATGGCTTTTCCAATGTTTCTATACAGCTGGCTGTCATAAAACATTTTTTTTCATCTTTATGATTTGTCATAAAGGGCTATTGAAACTTTTTAGCAAGTTTTGTTACTTTACATATACCAGGTTTTCAGATTGCTAATAAAAAATGACTACTACTCAAAAATTTCAGCTTTGTGTTAGTATTATAAAATAATCTTAGAAGTTTACTTCCCGAAGAAAGTTTAGCCCAGTCATACCTCTTTCATCTTTCCCGAATCAATAACAAATACAACATCACTGATTGTTATACTGGTTTCTGCAACATTAGTGGAAAGAATCTGCAAGTAAAAAAAAAAACAACACAAACACAAACCAACACTATAGTAACTGCAAAAGGAAAGACTACACTGATTAATATCTGAAGAAGTCATCCGATACTTACTATTTTGCGGATGCCAGGTGGAGTTTTAAGCACACTCTCCTGATCCAGAGTCTGCATATTTGAATGAAGCGCGAACACTTGGTATCTAATATAAAGCAAAGAGTAATTTTTAAATGTATTTAAAGGAAAAAAAATAAAAACCTTAAGACAATCACTGAAACTAGAAGTTTTACCTGTGGGCATTACCAACAAATCTCTCGTTATCAAAAGTAATACAGTTCCTCAACCTAATAATTTCATCATATCCAGGAAGAAATATTAAAATTGCTCCTAAAAAAGAAAATTAATTTACAACATTAAACCAGACACTCACTTCAAATATACAAAAGTACAACTTAGTACCACGCATACTACTACCCAGAAAGTCTTCCTTTTTTGGTAAAACTGAAAAAAACAATCAGAAGTTGAATCTTCAGCAATATGGGGGACTGCGTACATATACCTACCCTCATCAGAACTATTGCATATATCATAAAGTAAGTGCATAATCAAGTCCAGATCCACCTCTTCATCATCCAAACTGTACTGATAAGCTTTCAACAATTCTTGGTCCTTTGCTCCAAGGTCATTATCACTTGTTAGGACCAGGGAACTCCCAGTCAGATTTCCAAATTCCACTGAAGCACTACAACATACAAGTCCATCCAGAGTTAAGGTTGTTTCCTTCAGGTTTATATTCAGCTATCATTTCAAGTTTAGATCAAAACTATGAAAATTACGTGAAACCAAATTTTAAGTCCGAACTGCAGTAGAATATCAAATTCACAATATTATTCATTTGAGCTGTTAACTTCCCTGCACTCCATCAAAACATGACCACAAGCAAAACTGAGAAAAACATGAAATATACATTAAGAGTACTTCCCAAACACTTCCCTACCATCAGTTCTTGAATGCCCTGGCTGTATGTTACTTCTACAGAGTTACTTTAATGTAGGTATATACTGAATCAAGAACACAAAAGAAAACACTATAGATTTGCACTACTTTCATTTCAGATGACTATTTTGAAAACACAGAACAGAATCAGTATCTCCTGCATATACAAGGGCTGCTCCAAAAGAAAAGCCTCCAATTTTATTATGTTGGCCAGTGTCATCAGAGGCATATGTCGGTAGTACAGCAGCAGAGGTTGAACATCACCATCAATATTCCATTATATTCTGCTGCTGCATAGCAGATGGCAGAAGAAAGAAAGTCTTGATGGCAGAAGTCAGACGGCAGAAGAAAGAAAGACAAAATGGCACCTGATCCAAGGTTGTGATACTGAATTATTTGGTGAAGAAAAACTGGCACCCACTGGCTTGCTGAACATTGATGAAAATCAAACAGTGGGTGTTTACAGTAAAGTGAGGCAGTCGGTGGTGCATTTCAGCAGTGGCTATAGTGATGTAAAAAGTAAATAAATAAAAAAAGAGCCAGGTTCTGGATAACCATTCATAGCCACCACACCTCAAAAAGAGGAGTATCTTGATCAGCCCATTCACATGAACCAGCTAATAATGGTTATTATGCAGAAAGAATAGTGCTTTTGTAGCTAAGAACTTGCTCTATCAGACAGTGTTTTTGAGCTCTTCCTATCTCTATTCCATATTCCCATTTCTATTCCACAGAAATAAGTAGGAGGCATTTCTTTCAGTGTGACCTATATAAGTTACCATGGCCACATCCTGACTAGATTCAGAAATCTCTGACATAGGGCAACAAATGCTAATGATAGAAAAAGGTTCGTACACCACATTTATCATAGGAGCTGTATAGAAAAAAAAATCACTATAATGTTGAACATATATATATTTTTAAAATACACTTCCAAATTGTTCTAACTAAAAATCATTCTGACTAAAAGGTGGCAAGACACAGATGTCCACATAGCATGCTAAACAACTGTTTTAGAAAAGCAGTCACAGCTTACCCATAAGATTCCAACAGGTCAACAACCTCTGTCTGTCCAAAGTGCTTAGCCCAGTCTAAAGCCATCCTGAAAGAATTGCATAATAGTCTTTACTATTTATCTCTTCAAAAGATATGGAAGGTCAGCACCTCATGCAAGATGACAGATGACACACTGCACTGTTCTATCATTACCATTTAAGTAGTGCCATTACTGCTAGATCTCAATCTTCCCAAATGCAAAAAAAAAAAAGTAATAAATAGCTACATGATTTTTAAATGGCTGCAAATCTTTACCAAGTATGAACACTACCTCTTCACAGCAGTACATGCAAACACACCAAGAGGAAGAAGAATGCATCATTCCTTCAAAAAACAATGCACACACCTAAGCCGTGCCTTTTTTAGGTTCATTTATTAACTCCTTTAAATCATCTTGAGAATTCATGCTCCAGATGTTTTTCTCCAAAACATGTGAAGATGCTGAGCTTTTTAATACTTTACAAGAACCACTCTCTTCACAAAGCAAAGCATTCTGCTTTCCTTTCAAACTGCATTACCTCTCTGGTTCTCCAAATAACAGACACCTGGAATCCTAACTCTTATCCTTCCACACTACACATTATGATTTACAGTAGCTCCCTGTTTTCCCAAGATAAACTCATGGTCAAAAAAATCTGAACTTTTAGATATTAACAGGGATTTTCATACATGCTATGACATACCTGCAGCCATACATTGCAAAGACCTTCACCCCACAGTATATCATTTAAAAGTCTGCACAGTTCACTGTCATATAGATTTGAATAATCAAGCATTTATAGTCTAAGTCTTTCAAGAAAGATCCTCATCTTTTCCTAATCATACATTACATCAGCATCCTTGAAAGTAGAAGCATACAACCAATTTTTAAGACTGCTTGAGAATTAATGTAGAATTCATGGAAAATAATCTGATGAAATAAATTCTAAATTACTTGGACTATTAAAACTTGCTACCTCCTACAGCATTCTGATAAATCAGGAAATTAATTCTGTTACATCTCCCAAGTTCTCATTTTTATACTTGGAAATAAGTTTCTCAAAATCTGTTTTTATTTTACCAGCCATTGGGTGATTTGCAGTGGATGTTTGCTCCCATACGGATCAGTTGCTCTACTTGACTTGTAAAGCCTCTCCCTGAAGCAATCATTAGTGCAGTTGCACTGGTTTCACTATGCCTATAATCAACTGAGAAGCAAAACACATCAGCAAAAACTAAATACACATTTTTTTAATCTAAACAAAACACAAATATGCCTTCAAAATCTTGACCAACAAAATTTTGTTTCTTCACCTAACAGTCAATTCACATGAACGTATAATGTCTGTAAAATAGCATTAACCTCTCTGTCAATACTTCCCAACAAGAACAGTAACAAGTACTCAATTCATTAACTATTCAACATACTGACTGTTCAAAAAGGCAAACATAAGAAATAGAAATTAACACTTAAAAAAAAAGATAGAAAGTCATAGAAAAATCACTTTGTGATTTCTTTTTTCCTTATGTAACAAGATGAACAAAAGCAACTTACCACTGACGTTTTTGGTTAAAATTAAATGGAACACCTGAGCAAAGGAATCAGTATCTTTATGCAACCAGATGTTAGAGAGACACAAATCCATTTCTTCTATTAGCCATGGTTCAGGACAACCTGAATCTTTTTCAACCTGAAGAGAAAAAAAGAACAAGATTAAAACGATGAATCTCTTCAAGAAGTTCTTTTGCCTTCATTCTCACAGATGAGGTACTAAGAAATCTAGTTTTTAAACAACTAGAAATACAGAATTAAGTTATCAGTTAATGCATTTATGGTACCTTCACTCGAGCATGTCGACTGCATCACTCAGCTTTGTGCCACCCACCCACAAACTTGCTGAAATGCGCTTAACATTAACATACATGGTTACAAATAATACCAGCCCCAATACAGGCCCCTGAGGGTCAGTACTCATCACTGGTCTGCACCTGAAGGTCAAGTCACTGACTGTAACTATCTGAATTCAATAATCCAGACAATCCCTATTCTGAGCATCCAATTAATCCACTTCACATACCCATGATTCACCCTCATGCCCTTAGAGAATACATGCTGACTGACGCTAGTAATCTGTTTTTCATATGCTATAGCAGTTTACAGAAGGATATGTTCTATGATCTTATCAGGCACAGGAGTGGCCTGTGGTTCCACACACCTTTCTTCTTTATCTTTTTAATAATGGGAGTTATGTTTCCTCTTGTCCAGTCACAGAATCACCAAGTTTGGAAAAGACCTGTAAGATCATCCAAGTCCAACCACTCATCCATCACCAATAGTTCTCACTAAACCATGTCTCTCAACACAGTGTCCAAATGTACCCTGAACACCTCCAGGGTCGGTGCTTCCACCATCTCCTCCCTGGACAGGTCAGTCAGTGCCTGACCACTCTTTCAGAGTAGCAGTATTTCCTAACATCCAGCCTGAATCTCCCCAGGCACAGCTTGAAGCCATTCCCTCTAGTCCTATCACTACCCACATGAGAGAAAAGGCTGAGTCACTGAGAACTTCACAAGACTGTCATGGCATGTCAAAGATGATGCTCAGCAATTTCCAGTTTCCTCAGTACCTTCACATGCACCTTACCAGATACCACAGACCTGTGCACACGCAGAATTCTTAGATGGTCTCAAACCATCTTTTCCCAATATCTTTAGAAAACAGTTTTTAAAAGGTTAACTACATAAATCTGTAACATTTCTTCCAACAAAGGAAAAGCTTACCAGATTATCAAATACTGTTTCACCGCTGCTACCCAGCACATTATTTTCTTCAGATACACTTGCAACAGACTTTTTTCTCCTTGACTGTGGGCTGCTGCTGTTTTCCCCAGCAGAGCACCACTCAGTAAGAGCACTTCGCTGTTCTTCTTCTAGAAGGTGTAAAATATTTTCAGAACAGTCTTATGATCACTTTAATCATCTACTGCTTTCAGTTACAAAAATAGTTACTTCAAATCACAAGTTTACCTATAGCATTTTATTTTACTGAATCAAGAAGTTGGTACCAGTCCAATATAAATTCTGTAAGGGCACACGAAGTGCATGACTGCAAATGTCTGCTCTAAGAGCACAGTAAGAAGCACCATCCAGGTGCTACTAACAGGAACTGTTTCTGTGCAAGATGTACAAAATCCTGCACTGTTTAATGGCTGCAATTTAATCTGTATCTCTATGTCAACACATCGTATCATCTTGTTCTGTATTTTTTCCATGGAGGCAACACACAGAATAACATCCAAATCTATGCCATGATATTAACAAAATGTTTATCAACTGAAAACAAAAAGCATGCCTTTTTTTTTTTTTTTTTTTTTAAATCGATCGACTTCAATAACGTGAACGTTACAAGTTTAAAGGTACTTGTCATTATCATGTCTCACTTATCATTCCAGATTTTAAATACAGAATCATCCTATTTAGTTGTTCAAATACTCAGTGAGCCTCATTGCCCACTCTCACAACCAAGAAGTATACCAACCTCGCTGTTTCTCCTTCATGTATTTTACCATCTTTTTGTTTATATATCCAGTGCTTCGTAAAATGTCCTCCAAAAACATCTCTTTAACTTCAAATGGTCTTCCTTTTACTGCAAGCACAGACAACTCTCGACGTGTTAAGATATCCCCTAGTTCCACTGACAATTCTTAATTAAGAAATGACTTTTGTAAATATAAAAAAAAATAAATTAAAAAGTTAAAAGAAAATAGTTCAAGGAATTACCTTCCTTAAAAAAATCTTGTAAGAATATCTGAGAGTATGCCTTCTCAAGACTGCTGAGCCACAAAACAAAAACATGATTTAAAAGGGAAATGTCAGTTATGCACATTGTTTATCATAAACCTCTTCAATGTTACCTACGCATTATGGGAAGAACTCCAATGTTTGACAGTCTATACATTAAAGTCTTATCAAAATGAGAAAGTAGTATTTTTGTTTAAAGAATCCACTGTGTAAGACTGCCACCTGGATTACAAACATAACATAATACTGTTAATGCAATACTCCACAAGAAGTTTGCCATTTTGTATAAAAATGCTCTGCTCAAGACGAGTACATGAGATGAACTGAGTTTCTTCACTTACTTCAGGCCTACTCTGCCAAATAAGGACTGACAAGCCAGAAACTGCAAATGGTCTTTATCTCCTAAGAATCTATTCAAATTTCTTTTTCAATATCACTGTTTTCTAAATCATTCTAACAGATGTGACAGAATCTTTTTTCACAGGAATAAAAATTATCTAGATTTCTGGTCCCTAAAGTAGACATTTGTTATAGATGAGTTTAAACTACCCCGAGCCTCCCTCTTCTTTAGGAAAAATTACTTATATATACTGACGTGTAATACTTAAGACATCATTGCTGAAAAGTCAAAAGAAGCAGGTCACTCATGTAGGAGACCTGCAAGCCAGAAATGTGGGGAAAAAAAAAAAAGAAAACAACCACAAAAAAAATCTACACCTTATGTTTGTTAAAGATCAGTCAAATCAATTATTAAAATAAAGGTAACTTCTAATACTTGAATGAAATCTAACTATAAATTATTAAGCCTGAACATAAAATATCACATCTTTTCTCAAATTTTACCTGGATTAACAGTTGACAATTTCCTTTGAAAAATAATCACATAATTAAAATATGAAAAAAGCAAACTGCCTGAGTCTGTATTTCTGAAACGACTAAGTACAATCACCAGTGTTTTATCCAGTAACAAACAGCAACCTCTGAGGCCTGAAAAACTAACACTTACTAGAATTAGTTAATGTTTATCACTCTCTTGCAGACCCGAAGGTCTTAAGGTACTGATTTTCTCATATTGGAATTCAGTACATTAATAACTTCTTTTCTTGAGCTCAATATCAGGAGACAAGGCACTTAAAAAGTTTCTAGCAACAGAACACATCATTCTCAAATAGTTACAAACATGTCAAAAAAAAAGAAAAAAAAGAAAAAACCCTACAACTGTAAAATTAAAATAAGCAACAAGAACAAGCATTTTTCTAATTTCCACGCAGTGTTCACATCACCCTGATCAGATTAAGTGGTATTTACAGTGGTATACAGGTATACTCTAATTTAAGAGTTCACAAATACTTACTGTGTATCACTGGGCAACTTCCAAAATACTGAATAAAGAGATCTGTATCGAGAGCAGCACTAGAAATGATCAGCTTTAAATCAGTGTAGTTTTGCAATATATCTCTCAGTTTTATTAACAAGAAATCACTCAGTCTATCCCTCTCATGTACTTCATCCTAAAACAAGAGGAAAAAAGAAACCAACAGATAAACATTCACAAATATGAACTTTTTCAAAACTAAAAACTTATTTTTTCATAGATACACTGAAGATGCATTAAAACACAGAATTCCAACTTACCTTAACTAAGCACTTTGAAAAAAAAGAAAAAAGTATTCACATAAAAAACTTCTGAAGTTTCAGAAAGATACTAGAGCAGTCTGTGCTGTTAACAGATAAGGAATGAGATAACTTGACTTCAGAGGCTGACTGATCCTAGATGATCTTCAAGGTCTCTCCCAACCAAAACCATCCTATGATTCTAAGAAGTACATTTCTGAAATTTCTAATTCTTTGAACAATTATAATCTCCAAGATATTGACAGGAACCACAGTTTCCACAAATCTTATTTTAATAAACTCTTCAGAGTTGAAGCACTTAAAGGAATATATAATATCACATGATAAAATAAATTTAGTTCCTTAGGTCCATTAAGTCATGTACAAAGCTTAACATCAGTTAAAGCATATGAAAGATTGAAGCAATTATTTATTTGGTGTTTTGTTTCCTTTCACATTATGAATTTATCAAGCAGGAAGCCAAACACTTTTTAAGGTTGTCATGGTTTTGCAATTTCTATTCTATTATTGATATTCAACATCGTGGCATTGTGTGGTGTGTTGGGAGTTGAGGAGTTGGTACTCCAGCTCCGTGGATCATCTATGGTTATGGATATGCCTGTCTCAGAAGAGAAGAACTCCATTCCCCAGAGGACTTTGCGATGCTTTGCGTTCTTACGTGTTTCCGCTCAGAGGGAAAGATAAAAACTGTCTGCGGTCATGGGACACTCTCTTTCCTTTGGGATGGACTCAGCAGTGGGTGCTCGCTGCCGTCCGCCTTCAGCATTAGCGTAAGGCCTTCGGTTTATCGGACACTCTCTCTTGCTCATTTTATTTGATTTATTAGCTCTAATTCCAATTATATTCTATTATATTGTGTTATTCTGCTTTCCGATGTCTTATTTAGTAAATTAGCTTTCCTCCTCAGATTGTTGCCACTGTTTTGTTTCTAGGCCCATCTCCCTTTTCCCTTTCTCCCTTCCTCTTTCCTGGGGCGTGAGTCCTCCGCACCAATTGCTGCAGAACCAGGCCGAAACTGCCCACAAACCGCTGACAAAGGCGAAAGCAAGAACATGGAATATTCTTACACTTCTCAGCAAACGGGCGAGCTCTTAGAATTATTTTGATTTTTATGTTTTCAGCAGTGGAAAAATTTTTCAAGGTGATTATATACTCTAGTTCCACCGTGTTCTTAGTCTCCATGACAGGAATTAGACTACTTATTTTGAAAGCCTTTGTGCTAACAAGTGGACTGTTACGCTGGTCCTACAAAAGTAAGTACATGATATAAGAAATTCTGACAGACTCACAATGAATCATATACACATATGCCTAAAGCTTCCCTGCTTTTGGACAAAAAAAGAAACACCTGAGGAAATGTCTACACCTCTGTCCTTCACAACTGCTTCGTCATCCCAGAATGTAATGCTATCACAAGCATAAATATAATTTTACCAGAGTACACATTCAAAGAGTAAAAACTCAGTAAGTAAGGAAAAAATGTTTTTCCAGATGCAGCCCAAACAAAAATACTTCATATGCTTAGTTAGTTAAGAAAACAAACTTCACAAGAAATACAGCAGAATTCTTACCACAATAACATGTGTTACTGTTGATAGAGCACTCTCTCCTGCCATCAGCATGTGAAGTAGTATGTCATTAGTGCAAAACGTTAACAGTGTCCTTGGAGAAGTCCTATTGAACAGTTCGTAAAGGTACGTCAGACTTGCACTATTCAGATGCATTTTACCTTCTCATTGCTTAAGAAAAACTAAAGGATTGAAGAGCTACCCACCAGAACTAGAATCAGATTATAGTTATCTCACCAAGTAATTCAACCATACTGTATGTCTTTATACTACCTTTACTGGCAGAGAACACCTACAGAATTCCAGTGCTTATATTCCAACACTTCAGAAACTGAATTCATGTTTAAATAAATATATCAGCAATTAAAAATCTTTGAGAGCCTCAGTATGGAAGACTCTCAGAGATTACTTTACAGAAATAGTTTTCAGTTTCTCAGCATGTACTTGGGACAGTATTATTTGCACGTGCCTAAAATCAGTTGATCCTTTCCAAATGCATCAATTTTTCCTTGAAGAGTTTCACAATATGTTAAAAGCTACTGTTTTAGAAACCGTGGGAATTAGATGTGCAAGTAGAATCAGTTATTGCCACTACCTTCTCCAGTACTGACAGTTCTCAAAACTTCTTTATTATCATATTCCACAGTTCTTTTCCTGAAAGCACACGTATCACACACTTTCCAAGTTTAGAATTCATCCCTCCTTTCAAAAATTCTCTTACTTCCTACTGAATTTTTAAGGCACATATCCAAGATGGATTACTCTTCAGTAGCCTCTTCTGGAAATCAGGACTGCTATCTAACACTCAGTAAGATCAAAACAATGTGACACTTGTATTATTGGGGTTTTTTTAATTATTATTTTATTTTATTCTTTTAAACCAGTGTCGTAAACACTGATCTCTCTCTCAAGAACCTTATTTACTCCTTCTTTAGGAAGACTTTCCACACTGCCTCCAATAGCTCTATCTTGATCCGGCCCATAGTTCGTTCTTATTCAGCTACCGTGATACTCCCTACTCTAGCTCTTTAGAGCTCTTATTAGGCTTCAAAGCTTTCATAGACATACTCAAATTCTTCTTTATTTTCATTACCTGTGTGTTATCTTCATTCATATATGCAACAGAGCCAGACATACCCTTTGTGTTAACAGCTGCTACAAACTGTCACCATAAAGTTCCTGTTAAAGCACTCTAGTTCCCTTAAATATTGTAAAAGCTTATGGAACTTTTCAATCTATGAGTGGGGAGAAAAAAGGAGAGGAAAACGTATAGTTGATCTGAAAACAATACAAGAGATTTCTCTCTCCCCACAAGTAGAAATCAAATGAATATGCCTCTGACTCATTTACAGAAGAAAGCATACTATTTTATACTGCAACTTGTGGAAGAAAATCTGTCACCTGCAAATATTCAATTGCCTGAAGCAACATATCCTACCTATAATTTATCCCGTTTTCTATGTTGTAAACCCCAAAATCCTGTAGCTTTAACATACATACGAACACAAGATCAGCTGCCTTAACAATATGTTGTTAGTACCTGCTTTCTAATCGGATCTGATAACCAACAATCTGGCCAACCTGTTCTCTTCTTTCTGCTGCCACTCTTTCAGCCATGGCAATAACTGCCAAATGTCTTGGCTGGGCGCAAAATATACGACAGGGAATTCCATTTTTGTAACAGTCATCAAGAATGAACTGAGGAATCTGTGAGAAAAAAAAAAGTTTCTGAGTACTTGGTAGTCTGATGAAGTTATAGGTGTTTGTTAATTTTAAAACAGCAAAGCAACTTAATTCTATCTCAATATTATACAGATTGCAAAACTTTCATTTCACAATATTCTACTCCTGACAATAAAACAAAAACTAGCTTTAGAAGAAAAAAAAACCAACAAACACAATAATAGCTCCACTATATTAAATACTTCAAATTATTTTAATTAAAAGCTAGTATTAATCAGAAGATTATGCAGAATCTTTTACATTTTTTAATAAGTATCTGCTGGCTTTGTGTATTAATTGCTTCTTCACATTTGAAATACATCACCTTACTATATAGGGAATCAAAAGTCTAAAAATTAGCATCATGAAAACCCTTGTTACATAAACATTTTCTAAGATCACATTAATTTCATATAAACACTAACATCTTTTACTTTTCTTATTAAAAAACATACTTGAGTAGTTTTTCCTGATCCAGTCTCTCCTATAATGAGAGCAACTTTATTTTCCTTTATTATTTTGATAATTTCCTCCTCCTTTTCAAAAACAGGCAATGATTGCCTAAAAGAGTCATACTCTGACTTCCCCCTTTCCAGTGGGACTTGAGGAATACCATAGCCAAGCTGTCCAAAACTCTCCACTGCTTCTTTGTTTTCTGTAGAGAACACATGACAATTTACCTATAGGTACAAAGGAATTGCTACAAAATTAAGTAATTAAAGCATCATTTAACTATCACACACAAAAATGAACATTCCTGACTTGGTATTTACCCCCTACAGATAAACAGGTGAACCCATCATATATTCAAAAGAAACATTCATAGTAGTGCTCTGTTATGCTGTTTGAAATAAGTATTGTTCAAAGGAATTACTACTTCCCAACATATTATGAACAAAACCAGACTTCCCCATTGCACTACTCTGAGTTAAAAAAAAAAAAAAAGCCCTAAAAGAGAAACAAAAGGAGAAACAGAAAGTAAAAAAAAGCCAAACAACAACAAAAGAAAAAAACACTGGTTTATTTTCTTGTCTTTTGACCACATTTACACATCCACAGTTTGCCTAGAAATATTCACTGTAGAGTTTTAAACAGAACTCAAGATATCTCAAACTGGAAAATGAGAGTTTTCTCAGTACAGCTATGGGGGATCCTGGATCTTGTTCAATGCCTTTTATTAATGTTCTGGATAAAGTGATAAAACACACTCTTAGCAAGTCTGATGATGCAAAGCTTCATACGGCTTACACGCCAGAAGGCTGTGCTGACCTGGACATGCTGGAAAGTTGGGCAGAAAGGAACCTTAAGCTCAACATAGGCAAGTGTGGAGTCCTGTACCTGGGGAAGCACGACTGTATGCACCAGTACAAGTCAGGAGCATAAATGCTGGAAAGAAGATCTGCAGAGGACAGGGATGTGTCCTGGTGGACAAGTCAACCATAAGCCAGTAGATTGTCCCTGTGGCCAACAAGGCCAATGGTGTCACAGGGTGGATTAAAAAGTGGGGTGCTTTACAAGCAGTGTTAGACTACATGACCTCCAGAGCTCCCTTTCAACTCCTTAAAATTCTGTTAAGAGTTAAGGAAAAAAAAAAGCCAAAACTTTACTGTGATTCATATCTGCTCTTTCACACTGTCCTTCATCTTCTATTACCTCATCTCAGAAGGTCTTATTTTACATGATGTTCTAGTCTGTAAGACTGACGTAGACCCCTAGGTCTATACAGCACAATACCACATACTAGAAAGCAAGGGTTAAGTATTCAGAGAAGCTGCAAGCCTTCGGAACTATTTCAAAGTCAGGCACACAAATGCTATTCTAAAATCCCTTTCTTTTTTTAAGAATGAAAAGTTTGTTGCAAATTCAATGACATATACATAACGCGATTAACAGGTGTATATATTTAATTTCAAGAAGTACTGCCTTACCAAGAGAGACATAGCCTAATAGTTTAAAAGACCTAAAAACCTGAAGAAGTAATCTACTGGAGAATTGAAACCATATGAAGAGAACTAGAAAAGGAAGCACTCAGAGTGTGAACCGTCATGAACCTGAAATACTCAGTGAAAACAAGAACACTGGTAGAAATGTTTCCTGTGCAATGCACCAATCTTTCTGCATGGAAACACAAGGAAACCTTTATACCAAACAGTTAAGGCAACATCTTATTCAAAGCATTACATTTAAGCAAATAGTGCATCACAAGTATGTCTTCAAATGAACTCTTTCATGCTCTGGAAATCAAGAAGTCTGGACAGTAAGCTCTGAGGGATCATGCCTACTGCTAAAAGATGAAAGAAACAGAAACCTCGTATTTTATCAAGAACATGTATTTCTATAAGCAGAACAAACAGCCTTATATTCTCACAGTGTTCTTACAGTGACCTTGACAAGCATCTTTCTCTTCAGCACCACCTTACAGGATATGTTGAATCTCCCCCATATGAAAAATGTCCTTTCAAGTAGATTTATGTTGAACTAGCTATATTCAGATGTAACCTGGCATAGGCAAGACAAAAATACGAGCGGTATGAATGCCTAAGTTACACTTCCTTGTGAAACCAGTTTGAAAACATGCTATAATAAGAATTAAAGATGAAAAAAAATTAGCAGCTTCATCTGGGCTGGAAGCTCACCAGCTGGTAGTCAAAGTGAGGTGGAAATCAGTACGGTTGGGTTGGTGTTTGTTATCTTCTGTGGTTTTCTTTCCTAAGCAGTATTGATACTCAAACACAGCACATACCAGTTTCAATAATACACGCATTTCTTCGCTGAGTCCTTGGCAGAAGTTCTATTTGTTCTCTCTTTGTGAGAGGTAACCTATAAATTAAATTGCAAATAGCCTGTTTCGTTCTGGAAGTCAAACAACAAGTCATCTCTGAATGAATTACTTCCGATCCATCCTTTTTCCTGACAGTTAGGTATCGTTTTGATCCTTTTCTGAAAGAGAAAAAAATATGTAAGTAATTTATTCACCTCTATGTAAAGATCTTCGACTACAAGTGTTTCAAAACAGCTGTCAGATTAGTACCAAGTAAAACATGATGAACAGAAATTTCCAAACAGTATCTTCTGCATTACGACACATCTAAGAGAAGGGTTCCCAGTATGCAACATCAGAACTACTCACTACTACCATAAGTCAGTGCACCATACTGCAATTGGGATACCTATGCGCAGCACAACCTCACAGCCTCCATAACATAGCACTGTTCTCACTTTCTCTTAAATGCTGAACACTATATTCACTTTCTATAGGATAGCAAGCCCCATCAATCACTGTATCGATCAATACTGAGAGGTATCACACAGAACTGATTTACAGAAGCATGTAAGAGACTTAGAGGTTAAAAATAAAATCACTGAGCAGAGAGCAACAAGCAGCCTTAAACACATTCAGAAAAACATTTTTTTTAAGTAACTTAACATCCAGTAAATATAAAAGGCATCTGCAGTGGTTTCACACTGATGGCAAGTTAAAGCTCACCACTCTCTTCCTCTCTCAATCTAAATTGCTCTCACTCTCCATACTCAAAAGAACAAGAGGGATATTTAATTAGAAGAAAAGCCAAGAGAGAAAACACACATCCTCTACTTTACATCAGCAAGCCATGTCTGGCCACATCTTGGACAGCAGGGCCTTAATATGCACTGCAAGCCCTCCCCAAAAACCCCTCCATGTCCTGTTGACCTCTTTGCACCCCCTGCTACCCCCCCTCAGCCTGCAGGCTTTGGGCACACTGGAGAGAGACTGTGAGCTGCCAGAACAGCCCAGCAGCAGCACAGGCCAATCCTGTGCCAGCCACAACATGAGGAGCAGAGCACAACATGGCTGTGGCAAACAGTAACTCCATCCTCACCAGTGTAACCTCCATACGTAACCCCATGCCATTCCTCTCATGTTCAGGAATATGTATGTCTAGTCTTCTAGCTTGCCTGGGCTGCACTGAGAGAAGAGGATTGTTCTGTGCCTTTTTTATTACACACACTATTTTCATTAAAACAAAAAAGAGTAACAGAAACATGAAACTAGTTTTGAAATTATTTCTAATTTGAAACAGGTATTAAGCTTAAGCTTTTGAAATATACAGTTTTCTTCCTTGTATTTCACTTGTGTTTTAGATGTACATTCACATAAAGTATCTGCTACATAAACAATTCAGCAAATTTACTAATTCTGAGAAGTGAATAAACGCAGGTATGTGTGCCCACTGTTAATCCACCCTCAGTACGACTGGATTAGCAAACTGACACACGCTTGTTTAGGTGATTATTACTGCCCCCACGTGGTCAGGGACAGCAGAAAGAGACATCAAATACATATCACAAAACTAAATAAAAACGTATTACAAATTATTTCACACTTTTTGTGAGCCTCTTGAAAATTACAGAAGCTGTCAGCACTGCACAAGTACTCCAGATACTTCTGCAGTGAACATCTTAACTTATTTCATGAAATAACACAAGTTTAATTTGAATAATTAAATAAGAAAATTTACATATCTGCTTAATAAGAAAATGTGCATCTTCACAGCCATGCAGAAACACAGGTAGGCAGGCTGAAATCTGAAATCACTGAGTTTCATTCGCTAACTGGCACAATCACATACAGCACACAACACACAGAGATTTCAATTCAGCTGAGTGTTTGTGGCAGTACAAGCAGTCAGCACTGCACTGCGCCCTCACCTCACAGCATTCCACTGTCTCCTGCAGTCTGCAGCTGAGCTATGTGCAACCAACTCACAGAACCATAGAATCACCAAGGTTGGGAAAGACCTCCAAAATCATTCAGTCCAACCACCTACCTATCACCAGTATTTCCCACTAAGTCATGTCCTTCAATACAACACTTAAATGTCTCTTGACCACCTCCAAAACCAGTGACTCCACCACCTCCATGGGCAGCACAATCCAGCACCTGACCACTTTTTCAGGGAAGTTGTTTTCCTAACATCCAAACTGAAACTACCTGGCACAATTTGAGGCTACTCCCTCTACTCCTATCACTGGTTACGTGAGAGAAGAGGCCAAACTCCACCTCACCACAATCTCCCTTCAGGCAGTTGTAGGGAATGACAACATCTCCCTTGAGCCTCCCCTTCTCCGGACTGCACAATTCCAGCTCTCTCAGACTTTCCTCTTAAGACTTATACTCCAGATCCCTCACCAGCCTCAATGCCCTTCTCTGAAGATGTTCCAGTGCCTCCTTGTCTTTCTTGTAGCAAGGGGCTCAAAACTGAACACAAGGCGTAGCCTCACCAGTGCTGGTTACAGGGGGACAATCACTTCCCTGCTCCCGCTGACATCCTGCTGACATCCTGATACAAGCCAGGACGCCATTGGTTTTCTTCATCACCTGGACATACTGCTGGCTCATGTTCAGCCAAGCATCAACCAGTACCCCCAGATCTGTTACCTCCTCAGAGCCTTCCAGCCACTCTGCCCCAACCCTGTAGCGCTGCCTGCAGGACCCAGCACTTGATCTACATCCCACAAACTTCAGCCCAGCTCTCCAGCCTATCCAGATCCCTCTGTAGGGCCTTCCTACTCCCAGGCAGATCAACACTCACACCCTATCTGGTGTTACCTGCAAACATACTGAGGGTGCATTCAATGCCCTCATCCACGTCAACAACAAAGACACCAAATAGGACACATCCCAGTACCAACCCCTAGGGAACACCACTCATGACCGGTTGTCAGCTGGATTTAACTCCGTTTACCACGCTCTGAGCCCGGCCATCCAGACAGTTCTTTACCCAGTAGAGTGTACCTGCCCATGTTCTCCACAAGAATACTGAGGGAAGAAGAATACCATATAAAACACTTCGCTGAAGCCTAGGCAAACTACATCAACAGCTTTTCTCTCACTCACCAAGTGGGTCACTCAATCATAAAAGGAGATCAGATCAGACAAAGATATGCCTTTCATGAACCCAAGATGGATAGGCCTGATCTCTCAGCTGTCCCACACATGGCATACAATCTGCTCCATCTCCTTTCCTGGCACTGAGTCACACTAAATGGTCTGATCCTCCTTGCAGCACTTCTTGTACATGAGAGTCACGCTGGCAAGCTTCCAGTCCTCTGGGACCAATTTGGTTGACCAGGAACACTGACAGATGATGGAAAGCAGCTTGGCAATCACCTCTGTCAGCTCCCTCAGGTGGATCCCATCCAGCCTCATGGACTTTCAATAGTCCAGGTAGAATAGCTGGTCTCTAACTAGCCACCTGAATTGTGGAGAATTTATTCTGTTCCTCAACAGAGACTTTCAGGTCAGAGAGTGCAGTACCATGTGGATAACTGTTCTGACTTATACAAAGATAAAAAGAAGAGATTAAGAACCTCAATCCTTTCCTTACCCTCACATTCCCTTCTGCATCCAGTAAAGGACAGATATTTCTCCTTAGCCCTCCTCAATGTATCTGTAAAGAAGTTGTTTTGTTCTCTTTCACCCCAATGGCAAATATGAGTTCAAGCTGGGATTTCACCTTTCTAGTTTTCTCCCTGCACATCCTAACAACTTCTTTGTACTCTCCCAGAGTTGCCCTTCCCTTCTTCCACAGGAGGCAGACTCTTTTTTTCTCCTGGAGCCTCAGGAAAAGTCTTCCTCCCCGCTGGCTCATCTTGCAGCCTGTTCCTGCTCACTTATGACTTCCTTCTCCAGGATCAACCAGCCTGCCCGGAACTCCTTTGTCCTTTGGGACTGAATCCCAAGGATCCTCCCTACCAGTGACCTGAACAGTCCAAAGCCCATCCTCTGGAAGTCCAAGAATGAGCCTACATGCTTGAGGAGCTGCAGCCTAGGAAAGGCTACACAGGATCAGCTTAGTAAGGATGGCAACCCAATGGGAGGGACCCCGTATGAAGCAGCAGTGAGCAACCATGAAGTAGTAGCAGAGGCAAAGCAGCCTTTATTCTCTATTCATGATTTGCTTGTGGTGAAAAGGAAGAATTGAGACCAACACTGAAGTTGAGTCTGGGAAGACTGAGGTAAGGGAAAACAACTTCTAGTTTTAGTTCTCACTGCCTCACTGTCTTACTAATTAGCAATAAATTAATCTTCCAAAAGTTAAGTCTGTTCAACCTGACATAACTCCAAGAATCAGCATTTTGTACTCCTTGAAGAAGGATCATGCAACACCACAAAAGCAAGTAACGGCCAACAATACCATGGTTTCACAACAGTTTGCACACATGGACGTCAGATATGCTATTCTACCTACACAGGTTCTTCCTGTATCTTTCCCTTTTCTATTGCTTTTCTGCCTTAACTTCTCTAGCAATTAGATTTTCAGCTTTTACATATAAACTCATGGAGTCAACAAATATCAATTCGTTTCAAAGGATCACAGAGGACAAAAGGAGAGGGAACAAAAAAAAAAAACACACTCTAACGTCTTCCTATGAGCCTCTTCTTCTATTTTGGAGGACTGTTCTATGCTGCATTTTATCTAAAACGTAGTCTGGCTCTATTCAAAACTCTGAAGACACAGAGCAGCCCCTGGGTGAAGGCATTATGGACTCGTGAAATCTGCAATACAGTAACAGGACAAGGCACCCCAAAGAAAGCACGCCATGAGTTTCGTTAACTTTGTACTCTGTCTAAGATATTTACTGCATACTTCCTTCCAGACTTACTACTTCCTATATAATGGAGGATACACCAGATTACAGGTAGCATCGTATAGCTAAGTTTCCACACATTTGCTGCAAGCAAAAGCAGATGCCAACTCACCCTTTACTTTCTGATATCAAACCAAATGACTGACACAGTCGGTGAGCGAAGGCTCTGTGGTTAGAAGTGAAACACGAAGGGAATGACACCTCTGCAAAGATAAGGAGGAAAACAAACACGTGCTACTCAAAGTCACAAGCTCCCGGAGCCCCTCGTGTTTTCGTCCCCCAGCGGAGAGCCCGCTCTCTACCTCCCCCCGCCTCCAACCACCCACCCCCACTTCCCACCGCAGCACCGCGGCAGATGGGCACGACGTAAAGGATCCCCACAGCCCTGTGTCCTGGGCCCGCGCCCCGCGGCCACCCCCTGCCCTGCAGCTGCCCCACCTTGGTCATCGCTACACAAAAATCGCTCCAGGGCCAGATTCAACGCGATCTCGAAGTGCTCTTCGACACAGACGCCCTTCGGCGGCTTGCGGCGGCAGCGGCCCGTGGTAGAGTAGGGAACGACGGACGGGAAAGCAGGCGTGGAAAAGGAAGCGGCGGAGGGGAAAGCGGAGGCGGAGGAGCGGGCGTCAGGCTGCTGCGCGAATTCGCTGCTGTTAAAGAACATGGCCTGCGGAGACGAGCCTGGGAGACGCTAGGAGCCGACGCGAGCACGACGACGGTGGAAAAATGGCACGCAGCGCCGCCGGCCGCCGATACGCCGCCAGCGCGGGTGGAGCCGTTACGTTGGTGCGCGAGGCGGGAAGCGCCCGAGCAGCTGTTCCGCCCCCCAGCTTGAGCGCGGGAGCTGCGCGTCCTGTCAGTGCTGTGTCTCTTTTCTGTCCCTGAGGACCCTCCCTCAGACCGTGCAAAGGCCGCTGGTGGCTTTTGGCTGGGCCCCTGGAGGCGCCCAACGTGCACTAGCACTGCGAGCTTGTTGACGGGGAGAGCAGAATGTCTGAGGTGCTCCTTCAGGAGTAAAGGTGCACTGGTATGTGGTGCGGGGGATGTGTTACCAAGGGCTGTCAGCACCGATACTTCTCTGAAACTGAGCAACGCAATCTATCTTGTTAAAATGGGAAAGAAGTGTTTCCCCTCATCCTATCACTAATGCTCTTCTAAAAAAAGTCCCTCCCCAGCATTCCTGTAGACCCCCTTGTCATGGCTTTTTTACCCCTTCAGTTCAGGGTATCAGTGGCTTTCACTGGAAAGCCACTGCAAGGTGCCCCCAGTGCCTCTACTCAGAAGAACCTGTACACTCCAGCCCCTCCATCACTTCAGTGCCAGCCCTGCACCTCTCCTGCCCGCTTCTTCCGAATCAGTCATCAGACTCATCCCACCAGATTTCACCTCAATGCTGTCATGGCTCTGGGTCTGAGCCAAGGCTTTTAGCTCTTCTTGCTTGTTCCTCTTGCTGTGTGCATCGGTGTTGGAGCATTTCAGATGTGCTTCGCTGTACCCAGCACCTTGTGGAGCAGGCTGAAGGAACTCACTAGCAGATATTCCCTCTGATTATGATGAGTCATCCCATAGTTTGTAACTACGGGGCCAGGTTTTATCTCTTTCCCTCTTCAAATCTAGTTTAAAGCCCTCTTGATCAGTCCTGCTAACTCCAGTACAAAAATCCTTTTCCCTTTCTGAGAAAGGTGCATTCCAGCAGACCTGGTGTCATGTAGACCTTCCCATGATCAGGAAACTGTGAGTTGTCCCATCAAATTCATCTCTCTCCAACTAAGGGCTAAGGATGTGTCTTGGGACCTTGTCAAAGGCCTTGCAGAAGCCCAAGTAAATTACAACAGTTGTTCTTCCCTTCTCTGCTCCATTGTAGAAGGGTACAAGATTGGTCAGCTATGATCTGGCCTTGGTGAAGCTATGCTGCTTGTCACAGAATAACTCCTCATCTTGGCAGAGCATCCAGGAGCACCAGTTCCATGATCTTCCCAGGCACAGAGGTGATGCTTACCAGCCTGTTGCTTCTTGGGTCTTCTTATCTACCCTTTCTAAAAATGTTTCTCTTTTTCCACTCAGCAGGGTCTTCACCTGACAGCCATGACTTCTCTAAAGGTCTTGGAAATAATTACCATTATTGGTCTTTCCTTCCACTGGTAAGCAATGGGGAAAAAGGCAGGGGGAGATGGAAGCAATCACCTAAAGTTATTACCTAAAATGCTATCAAAGAAACATGGTGCAATGAATCACAGAACTGGAATACTATGACTGCAAGCTACAAGCTTTTTAGAATGGATAGACAGGGCAAGAGGGGTGAGGAAGTTTCCGTCTATCTTAAGAAGTGGACGGACTACAAAGAGCTGCCTCTGAGAAACACCCACAAACAGGCTAACAGCTTGTGGGTAAAAACTAGGGAAATAAATCTGCATTTTAAGGAGTGCAGCTTGAATTCAGAGCTATTGTAGTTATGTTGGTGGCATTACGCTAGAGTTTAATTTGTCTCCATGTGTTTAAGACCTGAATTCATAAAAAGTTAGTGAAATAAAGGAAACCTTAACTCAGTGAACTAATAGTGTCCCAACACATTGTGAAGATGAGTGGAGTGCTGGTGCACTGAGCATGATTTAGACTATCTCCTTGTTTTCATTATAAATATGCCTAAAAAAATGCAGGCAGTTATTCTCCCCAGAATTCTGATACAAACTGGAGTCAGGATTTAGGTTACAAAATCTACTGAACACAGTAGACTACAGCAAAGCAGGATAAAGACTTTACTGATAGCTGATTATATTTAGGTGGTTGATACCTGAGTACATGAAAATAGATTGAAAACATAACTGTGCCTTAAGCTCAAATCCTGTGCATACTGGACTCTTCCTCAAAAACAGCAAATGCGCTTCTGAAACCACTAAAAATGTTTGTGGACTACCCTGAGGCTGCCCTCCAGCTCTGGCCTGCATGCAAGCAGCAACTCTGGACAGGGTGAGCAGGGCATACTCACTGGAGCTGGGGGTACTCAAACATGTCTGTATCAGTGTGTCACAGGGTGTGCCTGGCAACCTACCTAGGGACAGAAGGTACAAGCATGTGGTGAAATGCATCGTGCTTACTGGTACTTAGGAGGCTGATTTTTCACAGCAGCAGAGGTGCAGCATACAGCATGCATTCTCAGAAGCACAATCTTCCCTTCATTAATGAACATGTGCATCTGCAGGGTGAGAATAATTATTATATGAGATTTAACAGTCTTGAATTTTGGTTGGTTTTTTAGTGAGAATTTAACATATTTTTTATTATGATTATCTTCAATAAATCATTGTGAATTTTGAAGGCACAAAATCAAATGTGTTGTAAATGGTTTCCATTCAAGAGGTAGCTAGAACAGAGAAGTCAAATTAAGTATCAAAGCAGATGATAAAGGGATTCTTGAGGGGTGGGGAGAAAAATAAATAAATAAATAAATTTGTTATGACTTGTGTGTGAATACGTGTATGTTATTTATTTATGCATACATTAAGTGTGTAATGCTTCATCTGTTTTACCATATAAGAAAAGGAGCCCAGTGCCACATAGATATCACCACTGTTTTCACCTCTGTAGTTTATCTCTGTATAGGCTAGGAGACACAGTAACTGCAAAGTGTAGTTTTGACAGTCTCCCTTCACTTTAGAAGTAATCTGTCATTTTATCATACTTGCTTCTCCATGAATATTACTCACTGAGCAATGTGATCCAAGACACAGGGCCACCTTTCCATTATGTTTTCTCCTCTCAGGCTTGTAAGAAAGGATCTTTACAGAAAGGTCTGTGCCTATGAGAGAAGGAAATGCTCATCTGGATTCAGGTAGCTTTTCACCCAGGCTGGCATCCTAGCTTGACCTTACACCAATACTAAATGTAGACACAACACTTTTTAAAATGTTATTCTGTCTAGGTTCTTAAACATGGAAGTTTATATATTTTCCTTATTATACTTAAAAATAAACAAACAACAACAACAACAAATATTAGCTGTGGATTCTCTTAAAATTAAAATTATGAACTTTTAAGACTTTTTTTTTTTAAATCTCCTTCCACAGTTAGCCTCAGAAATAAGTTCTGGATAGTGCTTAGAAAAAGCAAATATTCCTCAAATAAGAATTATTTCCTTCTAAACCATATGTCTGAATGCCTGTTAATTTATTTTGTGTTGTTTGTTTTTAATGGGACTCACTGAGGAAGCAGATCTTTATGCTAAAACCCATCTGCATGCTCAAACAAAATTATGCCTTCTCATTTTGCCCTCCTCAGAAGCACTTCTATTATGTAGCAGTATCTGCTGTCTTGTTTTCACTAGTCTGAACATCCTCTCTCTATTCAACTGCAAAATAAAGTTATTGCTTACGCGCTATATGTATGTTTTGTGTCACAATAGTTACAGTCTTTCTCTGTTATATATATATTTAAATATTAGTGGTTAGTATTGTTAAGACATCTCTCTTGAAAGAAATGATGCCAGGATTGCTGGTGATCTAATATCAGCCTATAAGCTCAAGCTAGTGAAAGAGAAAAGGATTTAAATCCTTTATTAGAAAAAATGGCTGTCAACGGTTTATGGGCAGGTTCGGCCCGGTTCCGTGACAATTGGTGCAGGGGACCCACGGACCCATGCCCCAGGAAAGAGGAAGGGGGAAAGGGAAAAGGGAAAAGGGAGATGGGCCTAGAAACAAAAGAGTGGCAACGATCTGAGGAGGAAAGCTAATTTACTAAATAAGACATCGGAAAGCAGAATAACACAATATAATACAATATAATAGGAATTAAAGCTAATAAATCAAATAAAATGAGCAAGAGAGAGTGTCCGATAAACCGAAGGCCTTACGCTAATGCTGAAGGCGGACGGCAGCGAGCACCCACTGCTGAGTCCATCCCAAAGGAAAGAGAGCGTCCCGTGACCGCAGACAGTTTTTATCTTTCCCTCTGAGCAGAAACACGTAAGAACACAAAGCATCGCAAAGTCCTCTGGGGAGTGTAGTTCTTCTTCTCTTCTGAGACAGGTATACCTGGAACTATCGATGATCCACGGAGCTGGAGCATTAACTCTTTAACTCTAAATGCACTACATGATGTTATGATGTGGAATACCAGTACCAAAAACCATAGAACCATGACATTCCACCCCTTATTCCACATCACTACATCATGTTTGATATATATAGAAGAACAATGATTAACATGAATTAAATACACACACACACAACATATATGTATATATGTATATACATGGAATTACCAACTGCACTCCCCCAACATCAAATTCCATTGTGATACACACTGAACATCCCCATTCTTCTGCATCACCCACCATGTGGAACCAGGTCCCTGAGCAAAGACAGTTCTACAGAGAGTTTTTCCCTCTCCAGAAGCTGGAAGGACCCAAACTGCTTTTCCCAACATGTTCTTCACATGTACTACAGGGACCTTATCTCCCTCTATAGTAGGTAGAGAGCTGGATAGGGCAGGACCATCATGATTGATGGATCCTCGAGTGTTGACCGACCAGGTTTTGTTGATCAACCTGCCACGCTTCCCCATATTTATACTTTTGCCATCTCCCTTCCCCCCAAAGAGGTTTCATCCTCTTGGCTTGTTTAATTGCGGCACATGTATCACAGTCATGGATAACCTGTGCAATGGCATCCATAGTTAAGTCCACCCCTCAGTCTCTAGTCCACTTATATGTTGCATCTCTTCCTTGATGGCCCGAGGTCTCATGGGCCCATCGAGCTAAAAATAATTCACTCTTACGTTGCCAGTCCAAGTCTACTTGAGCCACCTTAACTTTGGCAGCTCGATCTACCTGATGGTTATTTTGTTGTTCTTCAGTTGCCTGGCTCTTAGGAACATGAGCATCTACATGGCGCACCTTTACAACCATATTCTTTATTCGGGCAGCAATGTTTTTCCACAGTTCAGCAGCCCAAATAGGCTGCCAGTCATTTTGTTCCCATTGCTGTAACCACCCCCATAAAGCATTTGCCATCGTCCATGAGTCATAAAGCACTGGCCACCTCTCTCGTTCAGCAATATCTAAGGCCAGCTGGACAGCCTTTACCTCTGCAAATTGACTTGATTCTCCTTTTCCTTCAGTGGCCTCAGCAACTCGTCGTGTGGGGCTCCACACAGCAGATTTCCATCTGCGGTGCTTACCCACGATGCAACAGGATCCATCTGTGAACAGGGCATATCTCTTTTCATTGTCTGGTAGTTCATTATATGGTGGGGCCTCTTTGGCACATGATACCTCCTCTGCTGGTGTTGTTCCAAACTTTTTACCTTCAGGCCAGTCCATGATCACTTCTAGGATTCCTGGATGACTGAGGTTCCCCATCCGAGCTCACTGTGTAATCAGCGCAATCCACTTACTCCAAGTGGCATCAGTAACATGATGGGTGGAGGGAACCTTTCCTTTGAACATCCAGCTCAGCACTGGCAGTCAAGGTGCCAGGAGGAGCTGCGTTTCAGTACCGATTACTTCGGAAGCAGCTCGAACCCCCTCGTACGCGGCTAAGATCTCCTTCTCAGTTGGAGTGTAGTGCTCCTCAGACCCCTGTACGCCCGACTCCAGAATCCAAGGGGTCGGCCTTGGGTGTCTCCAGGAGCTCTTTGCCACAAACTCCAAGTGGGACCTTCCTTCTCAGCAGCAGTGAAGAGGATGTTATTTACATCCTGTCCCGTCCGCACTGGCCCCAGGGCCACGGCACGGGCTATCTCCTGCTTAATTTGCTCAAAAGCCTGCTGCTGCTCAGGGCCCCACACAAAATCATTCTTCTGCGTCACCCGATAGAGAGGGCTCACAATGAGACTGTAGTTTGGAACATGCATTCTCCAAAAGCCCACTACACCCAAAAAAGCTTGGGGCTCTGTCTTACTGGTGGGTGGAGACATGGCAGTGATTTTGTTAATCACATCTGTAGGGATGTGACGACGTCCATCTTGCCACTTTATACCTGGGAACTGAATTTCCTGTGCAGGCCCTTTCACTTTGCTTGATAGCAAAGCCAGCTTGCAGAAGGATCTGGATTATTCTCTCTCCTTTCTCAAAAACTTCCCCTGCTGTATTGCCCCACACAATGATATCATCAATGTATTGTAAGTGCTCAGGAGCACCGCCCTGTTCCAATGCAGTTTGGACCAACCCATGGCAAATGGTTGGGCTGTGCTTCCACCTCTGGGACAAACAGTTCCAGGTGTACTGAATGCCCCTCCAGGTGAAGGCAAACTGCGGCCTGCATTCTGTGGCCAGAGGAATTGAAAAGAAGGCATTAGCAATGTCAGTGGTGGCATACCACTTGGCTGCTTTTGACTCCAGTTCATATTGCAGCTCCAACATACCTGGCACAGCAGCACTCAGTGGGGGTGTGACTTCATTCAGGCCACGGTAATCTACCGTCAGCCTCCACTCTCCACTGGCTTTACGCACCAGCCATATGGGGCTGTTAAAAGGTGAGTGAGTTTTGCTGATCACTCCCTGGCTCTCTAGCTGACAAATGAAGTTATGAATGGGGAGCAAGGAATCCCTGTTGGTGCGGTACTGCCATCTGTGCACTGTTTTTGTAGCAATTGGTACCTGTTGCTCCTCCACTTGTAGCAACCCCACAACAGACGGATCTTCTGACAGGCCAGGTAAAACAGATAGCTGCTTAATGTTGTCTGTGTCCACAGCAGCTATTCCAAAAGTCCATTGATACCCCTTGGGATCCTTAAAGTGCCCCCTTGTGAGATAGTCTATACCGAGTATGCATGGAGCCCCCTGTCCAGTCACTATAGGATGCTTCTGCCAGTCATTACCAGTGAGGCTTATTTCTGCCTCCAACACAGACAATTCCTGAGAGCCCCCAGTCACTCCAGAGATATGGATCAGTTCTGTCCTTTTATAACTCAAAGGCATTAGAGTGCACTGTGCACCAGTGTCCACCAGTGCCTTATATTTTTGTGCTTCTGATGTGTCAGGCCATCGAATCCACACAGTCCAATACACTTTATTATCCCTTTTCCCCACCTGGCTGGGGGGCAGGGGCTATTGTGGTTGATAGGTACCTCAGTGATACATTTCTATTTTAATAGTGATACATTTCTATTTTAAGCATAGAAAATGTGTAACCAGATGGATATTGGCTGTTGCCATAATTAATTGTCCCATTAAAATGAGTCATGTTGTTATAGATATTTAGGACAGTATGCCTAATTGAAATTATTATCAGAAATGTTTGTTTAAGAAATGATTTGCTGAAATTTGACCTCTGATGCTTTACTGCACAAAATGGTATACACTAATAATCCTCTGTAATTTCTATTGCTGTTTTGAGAGCTTTGCCTTCTTCCCATCTATTCTATAGTATGAGGTTTACATGGCAAGCGTGTCAGAGCAGAGCCAGTTCCAGCTACTCCAGAAGGGACCCACTGCTGCCAGAACCAAACCATGGATAATACTGGATGTGCTCCAGGAGAGCAGATTTAAGAGTTGGAAAATTTCTGCACAACAGCAGCTGGGGGAGACGGGTGAGAAGAGGCCCTACGGGCACCGAGGTCAGTGCAGGAGGAGGGCAGGAGGAGCTCCAGGGGCACAGCTGCAGTGCCCTGCAGCACAGGAGAGGCCCGTGGAGGAGCAGGCTGTCTGCCTGCAGCACGTGGGCACCGTATGGGGCAGATCTCCCTGTGCAGCCACAGAGGAGCCCACAGTACATCAGGGGATGAAGCCTGGAGGATGCCATTGGTGGGGACCCATGTGGAGCAAGAGCCTGGAGAGGGGACCCGTGGTACAGAGCTCTTTTGGAGCAGTGCTGGGAGAGCTGCAGCTTCAGAATCAGTTCGGGAGACAGAGATTGCGCAGGAGGGACCAACACGGAGCAGGGATGGAGAGTGACCATGGAGGAGCGGCAGAAACGAAGTGCTATGGACTGACTGCAGCCACTGTTCCTACTCCCTGCACTATTCAGTCCAAGAAAAGGTAGAACTGAGACTGAAATTGAAGCTAAGCCTGGGAAGAATAGGGTGTGCGGATGAGATCTTTGGTTTGACTTCAGTCCTCACTGACTTACTCTCATTAATTGGCAACTAACTAAACTCAACATCCCCATTGCCCATGATGGTAATTAGTGAGTGTTCTGTTTGTTCTTACCACGAGTTTTTACTCCATATTTTCTACCTGTTGTTTGAGGAGTCCAAGTGGGAAAGTGGCATGGTGGGCACCTGGTGGACTTCCAAGGTAAATCTGTCACTATTACTCCTTGTACAATGTACTGTGCATTTCTTGTTCATCTGTCTTTTCCATTGCCCTTATCCCCTGTTTTAATCAGTTAATTAATTAAGGGAGAAAGTGTGTCCATCAGTTAAACCAGTGTCCTGTCAATCTGTGTGTAGATAAATATTTGTTTCTACCTGTCTGCTTCTAGTCTTTCCTCAAACAATGTTTGAAACTCTTTGTGAGTTTACATGAAAACTGAGTGAGGGGGTGTCACGGTGTTGTCTGTGACAAGGGACAAAACGAAAAAAAAAAGAAGGCAGAGAGGGAGGAAAAAACTGCACCATTGGTGGCCATGCGGCTGCCCAATGGTCTGGAACTCCAACCCTCTGCCTCTCCCCAACACAGCCTTAACTCCTTAACTGCTTGCATCATGTTCTGATGTGGAATACCACCACCAAAACCACAAAACCACAAGAGGGGGTAGAAGTCTGAGATGCCAAATTCCACAGAGTTTAATGAAAACAGGCATCAGAGTAGGACGTAGAAATCTTATTAGAATTCAACTGAATAGAAAGGCTGCATCTTGAACTTACTCCTTATTAGATAAAGGAGAGCCATAAAAAGCATAGATCAAGGAGAAATTTAAATCAAAATGTGTATCAGTGGACTCTAAAAAATGCAACTCATCATGGATTTCTCTAAGAAATTCATGGAAACAATGTTTTGATTCATTGCCACTCTTCTACAAGTTACTATTGTTATTTTTTTTTTTTATTATTCTGCTGTCATTCACTGCCAAAACAAGTTGTCAAAAGTGGTTTCAGGACAAGGATTGCAGGAGACTTCAGAGATAGGGTGATATCATCTGCTCACATTCAAGTTAATTGGCTATAATGTAAATAAGGTGACAAGCCTTTGCAATCTATGTTGTTGAAGATGCTCGCTCAACCACTTACATCTGAGTTTGTAATAGCACTGAATGATTTAGTTCACCTTATACATGCACAGAAATTGTATCTGCCTGCCAAAACTAAATTGCTGCTCCAATTTAAGACCTGGAAACCAAAGGAGTTTCAGGACAATCCTATAATGTCCCCTACAATGTCCCCCTATCATGTCTCCCACAAGATTGGAGGCTTGCCGATGTGACTCCCATCTACAAGAACGGCCGTAAGGAAGACCCGGGGAACTACAGGCCTGTCAGCCTGACCTCGGTATCAGGGAAAGTTATGGAGCAGATTATCTTGAGGGAAATCACACGACACGTGCATGGCAATAAAGGGATCAGACCCAGCCAGCACGGGTTCACCGGGGACAGGTCATGCTTGTCCAACCTCATCTCCTTCTATGACTGGGTGACCAGACAGGTAGATGAGGGAAAGGCTGTTGATCTAGTCTACCTGGACTTCAGCAAGGCCTTCGACACGGTCTCCCACAGTATACTCCTGAGGAAACTGGCAGCCCGTGGTGTGGACAGGTTCACTCTTCTCTGGGTGGAGAACTGGCTGGAGGGCCGTGCCCAGAGGGTAGTGGTTCATGGAGTTAAGTCCAGCTGGCGTCCTGTTACGAGTGGTGTCCCCCAAGGGTCAGTATTGGGGCCCATGTTGTTTAATATCTTTATTGATGACCTAGACGAGGGGATTGAGTGTACCCTCAGTAAGTTTGCAGATGACACCAAGTTGGGAGGATGTGTCAAACTGCCTGAGGGTAGGGAGGCCCTTCAGAGGGATTTGGATAGGCTGAACAGCTGGGCTGAGCTCAATGGGATGAGGTTCAATAAGACCAAGTGCTGGGTCCTGCACTTTGGCCACAATAACCCCATGCAATGCTATAGGCTTGGGGCAGAATGGCTTGGAGAATGTAGAGAGGAAAAGGACCTGGGGGTGTTGGTTGATGCTCGGCTCAACATGAGCCGGTAGTGTGCCCAGGTGGCCAAGAAGGCCAACAGCATCCTGGCCTGTATTAGAAATAGTGTAGCCAGCAGGAGCAGGGAGGTGATCATCCCCCTGTACTCAGCTCTGGTACGGCTGCACCTCGAGTACTGTGTTCAGTTTTGGGCCCCTCACTACAAGAAGGACATTGAGGCCCTGGAGCGTGTTCAGAGAAGGGCAACAAAACTGGTGAGGGGTCTGGAGCACAAGTCTTATGAGGAGCGGCTGAGGGAGCTGGGATTGTTTAGTCTGGAGAAGAGGAGGCTCAGAGGAGACCTTATTGCACTCTACCACTTCCTGAAGGGGGGTTGTGGTGAGGAGGGGGTGGGCCTCTTCTCCCTGATAAATAACGACAGGACGAGAGGGAATGGCCACAAGTTGCGCCAGGGAAGATTTAGATTAGATCTGAGGAAACATTTTTTCTCTGAAAGAGTGGTCAGGCACTGGAATGGCCTGCCTAGGGAGGTGGTTGAGGCACCATCCCTAGCGCTGTTCAAGAAGCGTTTAGATGAGGTGCTAAGGGATTTGATTTAGTAGTTGGGTAGGGATAGTGACAGGAGGATGGTTGGACTAGGTGATCTTGTAGGTCCTTTCCAACCTTATGAACCTATGAACCCCTGTTCACCTCCTCTTTCTGAGTCATTTGGCTTTATTTAAGTTGCATTTCATTTAGGATCCACAGCATTATTTTATTTATTTTATTTTATTTTATTTTATTTTATTTTATTTTATTTTATTTTATTTTATTTTATTTTATTTTATTTTATTTTATTTTATTTTATTTTATTTTATTTTATTTTTTCTTTATAAAATACTCAGAATAACAATATGAATGTAGAAGGTGAAGTTCCACTTTTCTATTGAGCGTACTGAGGAATTAGTATTGACCTCAGCTGGTATATCTGCACTGACTGAAAGCATAAAAAAGAAGTATTATCATAGAAAGCAGTGCAGTTGCATGACCACGATGCCACACTTGACCCAACTCAGGATATGAGGAGATGCAATGCTACAGTGACACAGCTGTTGTATCCAGAGCTAAAAACACTCAGTTCCTAACGAACAGTTTTACAATCTGAAGGTATTTATGGTAAAATACATGCTCAAAAAGCCAGCCAGACAACAAACAAGCAAATAAACATTCATAGTTTCTTTACACAGAAAGTTATAATGATTACATATTTTTTTTTGTCCTAAGTAAATCACTCTGAACTATAGATTACTTCTATGAACATATCATGGAGTAATATGTTGAGTGCTTTATCAGTGTCTCCTGTTTCAATTTTTGAAGAAAATTCAGTGTTCAACCACATTCTGTTAGTTGTACCGTCACTGAAATCTGGGAATAAAATGCACCAACCTGAATGATAGGTTAGAAAGCTGACATGGCTTATGGCAGCACTGGGTGCACAGGGGGTCACTCCTAGTATGCACATGCAGAATTGAAAGCACACAGATTATACACATTCATCGTGTGAATATTTGTACAACGTCTGCAAAGCGCTCACCTATTCTGATAATTGATATACGTATTAAAAATGAATATTAAGCATGTGCTGTGTTAATATTGGGTTTTGTAAGAGATCTCTGATGGTCATGATGTTCCATGGAGTGGTGCTCCCTAGCCCAACGATCATATGCTACCTGTAGTTCAGGTCCCATATTTGGTCAATACATTTGTATTGAAGTTGATAGATAAACAGTTTATATTATTGCTCTCTAATTAAAAAAAAAAAAAAAAAAGAGGTTTACCTGGGAAAAATGTTTGCTTAGCTGTTATACAGGTTTACCTGGGAAAAATGTTTGCTTAGCTGTTACATAGGTTATTGGCAGGGACATATTTTGCTAAGGTGCCCAGACGTCATCGTCATCTTAGTAATGTGGTATGTATATGTGCAAAGCCATATGATATGGAACTGACTGCTGACTGTAAAAGCTAATATACATTTTTCAGACAGACCTAAATACCTGCAAAGCACATGAACAACCCCCATACATTATTTTATTGTGTCCTCTTGGTGAGATAATGTCAGGGCCTGAGGACTCAAACAGCTCTGCCTGACCCACTTGGGTATCCTGGACCTGATCAGGCCCCACCTCCATACCAGGACCATCAGCTCCTGCTCTAGTGAGGCTGCAACTAGGCTGGGCTCCAGCTCCCCACAGTCCTGCCTGGCTATGGGGCCTGCCCACTGAGCTCACCCAATGGACCATGTCCCAACTGGGCTTTTGTGGCTGCTCTGATGCCCCTGGATGCCCTGGTGCTAGCTACGGTGATGGAACAGACCCTGGCCCTCCCCTTGTCCCCTAGAGAGCACCTATTGCTCCCAACTCTTCTTTCCACAGGCCTTCCAGCTGTACCTCAGCTTGTCTGCAAAGGTGTGCTGGTCTTCAAAAGCACCCAGACTCAACTCCAGAATAATCAGCTTGAGGTGTAGACCAAGGGATGATGAACTATTCAGCTTGCCATTGTGAGCATTCACTGCTGGAATGTATTTGTTTTTGTTTTTTTTCTGCACAGTAAACATTTATGAAAAAGCTGGTATTTCTTGTGTGGTATTATGTATTTTATATCACTATGTGTATATAGGAGAGCACAGTGAGAAAGCATTGTTGGTCAGCAGCAGAGTGTGCTGAGCGGTTGTGACACAGCAGTTGTGTATTCTGGGATGTTCTGCATATATATACAGACAACATATACATCCTATATAGGATAACAGGAAAAAAATTGAAATTGTGAAATATTAGCCAAACCACATGCCTACAAAATAGGCACATGGAAGCTCAACAGAGTAGCAGTTTCAACAAACATGTTGTTTGGACCATTGCATGGTTATCTTTTATTCACTGTTTTAAAATGGAATTGTTCTCTTAATATTTATAATACATTCCTAGCATGTTACATTTACTGTCATCTCATAATTTGGTGTCTTTTCTTCATTTGGCAGAGGTAATGGTACATCAAACACAAAGAAATCAGAAATTGTAAAGGTTTTGGGATATCTGATCCAAGTGTGCCAAACCTGGCATTCCTGCACAGCATTTTTCTGTCGTCATTTTATGCCTAAGTAATAAATCGGTAATTCTTAAAAAGAACTGAGTTTATAAATGTGGCCTGAAGTGCTGCCACAGATTAAAAAAAAAAATTAAAAATTAAAAAAAAATCCAAACACATTAATCATAAAGCTGCTTGTCTTCCTTGCTCCATTGTCATTTATTGGTTGAGGCTTAGGCAGAATCTTGCTGTCCAGGGCCCAACTACCAAGTACATCCTACCAGCTGAAAGAAAGAGGATACTTGCAATATTTCCTTCTTTCATTCCCCTGGAGGAGTATAGAAATGTATTGGACAGAAGCTTGGCTGAATATCCAGGTGTTCTGGTCATCCAGTGAGGCCCACGCGAGCAACAGAAACTGGAAAATCTCAGATAATGAGAATGTGACAGTGAGTGCATTCATGTTTGTGCTTAGAAAGTAGTTGTAGCTACACCACTCTCCCTTGCAATGACTTCCTTAAGGTACAACATAATAGCAGTGGAACTACTGCCCTAAGTCATTATACTTGAAAGGAACCGTGTGAGGAGTTTGACAGCTTTGCTGACTTTCCTTATTCACAAGCCACTGTCAGTGAAGAAAGGAATGTTTTTAAAGACCGCAAAATGGCATTTCAAAGTGTGAAAGAAAAGCATGCCCTTAATGACAAGAATTGTTTTTCACTCACATAAAAATAGAAGACTTAGCTGACCTTATTAATCACAAGAATCACAACTGGGAGATGTAATGCTACTGGGAAATAAGCAAATGCTGTTCCAGACTGCTTCAAAATACCTATTTCCAGGGATAAAAGATAACATTGCCCTTGTATGTAATGTTGATGCAGCAGTTCTTTTTACATGAGTAAGAAAAAAAAGGACCAATTAAAACTTACTTAGGCATCAAAAGGAGTGCTAAAAATATTCAAGAAGATGAAGAAGCTATTCTGTATATGTGAGATGAAAAGGATTTTTAATATGGTGACAATAATTCTGTAAAGAAATTTTTTTTTTTAAGTGCAAAGGATGCAAAAACATTAGGAGTGGTCTATGCAAAGAATAAGTTTGAAAAATTGGAGGTTTTTTTTCTAAGGATCAGGGCACTGAGGCCTGTCCGATTGATTGTTGGAGCAGAAAAACAAACCACCTCCTTTACACGTAAAATGAGATGAGTGGAAAGGATTTGCATGTGTCAGACAGAGCCAGAATGCTCCCACCTGTTGTTCAACACCCCACCAAACCAAATGCGTGAACACAGCGGTGCTGAAAACACCATGTTTTACTGTAGTACATCTAGCCTCAGTGTTTACAGGCTGGCCAAAGTCAAACAAAGCTGTGTCACTAACGAAGTACGGAGCTGGGCCTGTCTTGTGACAGCAAATAGCAAGGGCAGAACAGAAATTTTACGTCCAGTAATTGACTTGGACGCAGGACTTGAAGGCACACTAAGTAGGTTTGTGGATAACACTAACTTGGGATGAGCTACTGACTCTCTTATGACATCTTGATGACAAAGAGATCTTGTCAAACTGGAGGGCTGGGCAATTGGCAACAGCATTCACAGAATCACCAAGGCTGGAAACAACCTACAAGATCATGCAGTCCAACAGTCCACCTATCACCAGTAGTTCTCACTAAACCATGTCCCTCAACACAAGGGCTAAATGCTCCTTTACACCTCCAGGGTTGTTGTCTCCACCACCTCCCCGGGCAGCACATTCTGGTGCCTGACAACTTTTTTGAGTAGTACTATTTCCTAACATCCAGCCTGAACGTCCCTTGGTGCAGCTTGAAGCCATTCCCTCTAGTCCTATCACTAGTTACATGAGAGAAAAAGCCAAAACACAGCTCACTGCAAACCTCCCTTCAGTTAGTTACACAGAGCAATAAGGCCAAACCTGAGCCTCCTCCAGACTGAACAATCCCAGCTCCCTCAGCCACTCTTCCTAAGTGCTGTGCTCCAGACCCCTTATCAGCTTTGCTGCCTACTCCAGGGCCTTGATGTCTTCACTGCTGTGCAGCACAAGAACTGGGTGCAGGTTTGGGAGTAACGGTCTAAGAAAGACATAAAGCTATTAAGAGTGTCCAAAGAAGGGACATGGAGCTGGGGAAGTGTGTCTGAAGGACAATGTGTGAGGAGCATCTGAGGTCTCTGGGTTTGCTCAGCGCACAGCAAAGGAGCTGAGGGCAGGCTCTCACTGAGAGCAGAAGGGCATGGACAGGACCCAAGGGAACAGCATGGAGCTGCATCAGGTTGGGGGAACTGGGGGAAGGCTCTTCACCATCACTGCCCAAGGGCAGCGGGCACGGCCTTGAGTTCTGCAGTTCTGGAAGTATCTGAGCAGTGCTTCCAGACATGGAGACTGAATACAGGACGGTGCTGCGTGGAGCCAGTGGTCGAACTCCAGTGATCCTCGGGGTCGCTTCCATCTTGAAATATTCCGTGATCCTATAAAATTACACTACCCACCCCAGGACCAGTTTTTTCACAGCACTTGTTGGTCCCCAGGGCAGCGCATAATCCTAACGAACAGGGCAGACATTCACTTCTCAAGGCCGCCCACTCGGCTCACAGACCACCGCGACTTTCGGCAGTGGGGCAGAACCCGGTGGAAGGAGGCAGGAGAAGGGAAGCCCCCTCCAGCCGGGCACCTTCCCCGCCGCTCCCGCTGTGTGCCGGCCGGGCCGGGGGCGGTGCTTCGGCGGGGCCGCGTTGCCCCTGCCCCCCGCGGGCACGCGCCCGTGTTCCGTGGGAGCGCGGAAGGAGCGCGCAGGGTCGGGAGCGCGCGGCGGTCGGCGTGCAGCGGGGCCGCGCCCCGGGGCTCCCTGCCCCCCCCCCCCCCTCGTTTCCCACCTCCCCCCCTCCCTCTCCCGCGTCGGCTTTGTGCCGCCGCCCTCGCTTTGCAGGCGCGGCGGAATCGGGAACGTCGGGAGCTCGAGGCGGCCGTGCCTCCTCCTCCGGAGCCGTGAGCATGATGGCGGCAGCTGCCGCAGCAGAGGTGAGCGGCGCCGGGAGCAGCAGCAGCGATACCTCCAGCACTGGCGAGGAGGAGAGGATGAGGCGCCTTTTCCAGACGTGCGACGGCGACGGGGACGGCTTCATCAGCAGGTAGCGGCGGACAGCCGCCTCGCAAAGTGCCACCTCAACTTCTCGCAACTTTGCGGAGCGGTGGGAGGCGGCGGGGCGAGCGTCCTCGGCGCCAGGCCGGACCCAGACCGCCCCCTGCTCCCCGCCGGCAGCTCGCTGCCTCCCGAGGGCGGTGGGCGAGCTCCTCCGCCGTCCCCGCGTGGCCGTGGGCTCGGCCGCGCCTGGGAGCTGCCCTGCTCGGGGCTGCGGGAGCGACACAGCGGCGGCTGCTGAGGTTGGGGCTGCGAAACTCGTGCGCCTCAGCCGTCAGCGAGCAGGTGGTTTTGTGAGCACAGATAGAGCTGCGAGCGGTCGTGACGTTTCTGTTGAGCGCTCGGTATATGTCCTTCGCGGGTGCCTTTCCAGGCTACCTCGTTTCCCTGTTTTTACCAATAGTCTCGCTTTGCGGCTTCATGTAAGTTCCCGCACTGGTCTTGTGTTAGTTTCAAAGCTCTTACCCGAGCTGATACATTTCTTTGGGTAGTGCTGAGTTCATACAGTTTCAGTAGGTGGCTGGGTGTAAGCTGTAGTGAAATGTTCAAAAGTCTGGGATTATTGGCAGCATGTGTTGATCATTGTTGGGCACTTTGTAAGGATACTTCTGGAACTAGTCCTCTGCTATCCCATAGAGTCATAGAATGGCTTGTATTTGAAGGAGCCCAAATTCCGACTACTGCCACCCACCAAATCAGGCTGCCCATGGCCTCATCCAGCCTGGCCTTGGGCACCTCCAGGGATGGGGCATCTACAGTTTCTTTGGTCAGCCTGTGCTTCACTTCACCACCCTCCGAGTAAACAACTTCCTCCTAACAGCTAAGTCTTCACTCTTTCAGTTTAAAGCCGTTCCCCTCTCCCCTTCCCACTTCCCCCTTCCCCCCCCCCCCAAACCCCGCTCTGTCAGTGCACGACTGTAAAAAAGCTCTCCCCTACCTGTTTATTAGCTTCCTTCTAGTACTAGAAGGCCCCACTGAGGTCCCTTGCTCAGTGATTTAAAAAACATTGGGGTTTCCAACTGTAAGAGCTATTAAAAGGTGATGGTAACTTGCATTTTCACACTGAAACCTGTGCTAGATGCAGTGACTGAGCCTCTACAGAGAGCTGAGTCAGAGTGAGGGAATTTTTGAGTTTGTCATCTAACCTGAAACCTGAGAGTGTGACCCCTACAGAAAGGCTAAGTAAACTTCAGTCCCCTCTGTTGTCTCTTTGGAACCAGAAAGTTGCTGAGAATCTCTAACAGCTGGCAGTCACTTTAGAAATAAAACCTAGGGGTCATGATATCTTTTATCTAAACAGCTCCCCAAACACTCTTTTTTTTCCCCCCTGAACTAGTAATTATTTTGACAGTTGTGGCTCTGAAATGTAAACAAAGAAAATGTATGCCTTCCAACCACTATATTAAGATCACTTGTCTTTACATTTGTTTACTGTCCTCATGGAAATTATTCTGATGTCAGAAAACTTATGTTCACTTCAAGCACGAGCTGCCTCCTCTCATCATGTTCTCTCATCTGCAATTTGATGCTTTTCTTTAATGTAAACTCTATTGAGTTTTGTGTATGTGTCTTTTATAGCACTTACTGTGAGAGCTTTGTCATTGTGCTTCATATGGACAGTTGAGAGATGCTTCTGTGATACAAACCACTCAGCTTTCTGTTGAACTTTTCTTAACATTTTCTAACTTTCATTTACATAACCTTAGTATTATGTGTATTTCACAGTAAGTGTATCTGAGTGTTGGTTGAGCTACACTGTTGAGAGCATTGAGAATTCTGGGGCACATCTGAGGAGGAACACTAATTTCAGCAGCAAACAGAAATACAGCCCAGAAGATAGTAGTAGGAAGCCCTTTTGGATGTAGTAGGTCTGTTGTTGAGACTTCCTAGCATCTTGCTTCAGAAGGGATTAGTTCCTTCAATGCAAAATTGCCATCACTTTGACCAGGACACAGTGTCATACGTTACTGTCTCCCCTTAAATTTCCATATTTCAGAGAAAGTAGTGAGTGAATATTTAACAAGTCATTTTTCTTACGCAAGTAAAAGTCACCTGCTCTTCTGGACTTGTTTAGCCAGAATAAACGTGACGTGCTCCTTGCTTTAGTCTGTCTGTTTCTCTTGTGATCTATGACAATGGGTACGCGCAAGCAGACTTGCTCAATGATTTTGAGGGTATGTTTATACTATGTGCCACCACAGTCTTGCAGAAGGTTCCTTCTGGTTCATTAGCACAGCGTGTCTCTGTGAACACAGAGCATAGTTTTTATCATTGTTTGCAGTCAGTGTTTGGTAATTGCAATTTCTTTAAATTTACTGACTTTAAGTGAATTAAACTTATTTTGCATTAAACTTAATGCCATTCTTCTGTGGACTATCTTTTACTGGTGGAAATCGTAGTGTTTTCAGTCTGAGGGCAGCAGAATCTTTGTTGCTTTCCTTGAAGCCCCCATTCAAATAGTAGGTTGACTTCTGCATACAAGACGTGCCCTTTACAGCCAGTTAAACACTACAATAAATGCCTGGGCATCTGTTGAAGTCGATGAAAAACACTGTAAAATTGTCTTCTTTGTCAAAGAGTGCAGCTGATTTATAGCCTCTTACTTGTTTGAGCCTCTTCAGAACTTTATTTTCAGTACAGGAGGGTTTAAATTTGTAGGTTTTTAGCTGTTGTTTGTTGTAAGTTGTTGTATCTTTTAAATCTAGTATCCCTTCAGATTTTCTTACAGGGCTGAAGCTTTTGAAGTCATCCACGTGTAGTAGTTTGTTTACAAGATATTTTTCTTTCCTATTTCTAAATGGTAAGGGAAGAGATTTTTCTTCTTGAACCAAAGGCAGACATTTTGTACCTGTGTTTACTTAGTTCGTATTGCATGAGGAAAAGAGCTGTTTGCATTTCTTAATGAAGTTATATGGTGTCTCAGCTGTGTAAATGCTTTATTGTGCATCAGAGGAGGATGACTCTAATTTTCCAGCTCTCACCTAACGTACTGGTTATTTTTCTTCCAAATGGCTAGGGTGATATGAGTGTGTACTTCTTTAAGTGTATTCTGTTGATAGTTATAACAAAGAAAAATCTGAATGATTGCGCATGAAGTGCCTCTGTCAGTCTCCACGCACTGTGTTTGATGCAGTGCAGACTGAAGTTTTGCAACATCCTGTACAAAAAAGTATTAGGAAAACACAGGAGTTCTAACTTACTAGTTTGTAGTTATTTTTGTCTTTATGGGACAAGTAGGAACTGTTATTTTTTTAACATCATTCAAGTGCTTGGCAACTTTTTGATACTTCAACAAGACAAATACTTCTACAAATAAAAATACATGCAAAGGAGTTCATGATTAAGATGGGATTTTGAACACTCAGCATTAGTTGGATCAGCCTCAATGGGAGCAGAAAGCAGCCTTAAAGTGTTCAGAGCAAAACTTTGTGTGCAGCCATAGCTGGATTGTGGTGGTGTTGACAAAAAGCTGTTAAATGGAATGGATAAATAAATAAATAAATAACACTAATTGTATTGATTTGTTAAGCTTTTATTTTGTTTGAGAAGCTTCAGAATCTGATACTGTGATTAAAACTGTATTCAGCTTCAGAGGTTTGATGCACTGGGGAAGATACAGAGTAGAATATGTGCTGCCTTTAAATAATAATAATAATTTTTGCTTTGTCTTTAAGATTAATACTGTAGCTTTTATGGTTGTCAGTAATGAAAGTGAAACCAAATGAAAATGCAGGTTTTTACAGGAATTGAACTAGGTAACATCTTCTTCAGAAACTTAAATGCCTTTAATACATGTGAGTGGTCCTCCATGAGCCTTCTCAAAGCTAAGCAAAGGCAGTTCCCTCAACCTGCTCTGGGATGCCATGTGTCCTGGGCCTTCCCTAACCCTGAGTCCTTGGGATGGGCCCAGGGACTGACCCGTGAAATGTAAAAATGGTGAACGTTGCTGCTTACTTCAGTTTTGTCAATCAAAGTTAGGAATAAGAAATTTTAGGTGTATTTCTGTGCCCACATACAAACTGCTACTCCATTTTTGAGCTTGTGCTGAGCTACTGGTCATATGTTCTTTTACAAACAGATAATTCTTCAACATATTCTATGCAGTTCCTGGTATTGTCTTCCCCAAAATATTAGAGTATAATCTCAAGAAAAATTTTATCTTGCTCTGTAATTTAGTGCAACCACAGAATAATTTCAGAGTCTCTTTTAGGTAGATATATTACTTACAGTGTCCTTTTTCCAGCACAAGGATGTAGGTTGTGTGGCAGATGTTAGAAGTCTTTTCTGAATAGCTCAACAGTCAACATAAGTAATATGAGGGATGCTCCTAAAGTAAGGCTGAGGAATTGCATACTAAAGGATTTTCTTCACCACATCTTGCAGATAGGCCTGATACTTAATACCTTGTAAGGTGTCATCTGCAGCCATCTGCCAGACTCACAGAAAAAGTTACCAAAGTGTATTATAGTTGACAAAACTTATTGGAACAGAAATAATTTTAACATGCTGACAAGATATTATCTGTCTGTGGTGCCCTGCTCTGGACAGTGCGTGTCCTTTCTGCATTTCTCAGGTTGCCCACAGAGGTGGTGTATGCCTCTTCTCTGCAGACATCCAAGGTCTGGCTGGATGGGACTCTGAGCACCTGGCTGAGATGTAGGTGACCCTGTTCACTACAGGGGAGTTGGACTAGGTGACCTTCAGTGGGCCCTGCAACTCATTCTGTAATGGGGAAATAAAAAAGAGAGTACTTGGATTTATGTTTCAATTAGTTTTACCTGAAAAAATGTGATGCAAGGTTCTTAAATACGGTCTCAGAATTATTTTGTGTGTTGATATTTTCTTTGCTGAGATCTTCCAATAGGTAAAAGTAACAGAAACTAGGGAAAGACAAAATATAGTTTTTTCTTTAAAATTATGTTGAGATAGGGATCGGTCTGAATATAGGCTGTAAGTGGCTGAGTATAGATCTGTTTAGAACCCATTTGAGCTTTATAAAAATCTAGTAGGAACAGTTAATAGTGAAAGGATGCTAGAGTATCCTTCAGTAGAAGGCATTCAACAGCAGATGCATTCTATCTTTTGGTGTTTTATGACTCCCAACGGATCCAGAGTCATCAGATGCCAATAGTGTGTTTTACACACAGAAGATTGTATCAAATTGGAATTGGAAGGATGGCCTAGGGCATATCAGTACTGTTAACAATTAATGATCCAGATGATAAGATAATGAGTAAGCTTAATTAAATCTGAATTAGTGATATGATCCTGTTAAAACAAATGACTTTTGCTTTAAACTTTTCTGCTCATTTTCGTATGAGTGGGTTGTTTGTTGTTTTCTTCAGTATGTGCTTTTGGTGTGTGTCTAGTTTTACATGTCATCATTCATCAAGTTGTTGATCAATTAGAGACCAAAAAGTTCATTGCATTGACTGGACATGCAGAAACTACAGTTGTTTATTCAACAGAAGACAGGACATCAGGTGATGGTTTTAAAGGAAACAAACTGTTAGCTTCCTTTCTGAAGTAATGTACTCAATTGCTGCTGGGAAGTTTTAGGTTAAAAAATCTTGCAGGGGAGGACTGTGATGTGCAAGGTTGTGGAGGCTCTCACAGCAGCTTAGATTCCCATCTGTTATGAATGATACAGGTATACTTGTTCCAAAGTTTTCTTTGCCGTCCTTCCAAGGTGTCATTATCTGTTGTATTGCTGTAGGGTGACGTTTTAATAGCATAAAGCTCATTCAGTTGACCAGCACTTCATGCTTTCCTTTGCCTTTTCATCCCATTTCCTTCAGCAGGACTTAGTTCTTCCCGCCAAACTGCCATATCTCCTTTTTCTCCTTCTGAAGTTTCTCTTTCCACTTGATTTTCTATCACCAACTGCATGCTCTGGTACCCTGCCCTCTGCCCAGCCTAGGAGAATAAACCATGTTTGAAAATACAGGAATAGTTAGTTGTTCTTTAAAATAGTTTAAAGTGTTACTGTGCTTCTCGTGCACAGATTAGTAAGTTCTCTCCTTAAAAAATGCTGGCATGATGTGCTCAGTGCTGTGCTCCTTCGTTCTCTCTCATTTCTGAGTTTGTGACACTAAGATAGGAGTTTTTCTCATTTGAGCAACTGGAGAGCTGTGCAGTTGTTTAGAAAGGTTAGCAAATACCATGGCAAATCTGCTTAAGAAGTTTTGCTCCTTTTAAAGGCTGTGTAAGCTGAAAGGCACCTGATCTGTCTGCTACTCACTGTTTAGGTTTTGTATGCTGTTCTGTGTTCTTGTAGACCTGAGAGGCTTGGAGCATTCTCTTTGTGGTCTGTATGTGTTGGAAGGCTTTGTAGTTGTAATGACCTACTTCTTTAGGCACAGATTAAGAAATGAGTATTTCATACAACCTGCTTCAAGTGATGCTATCTAGCCAGTTCTTTTTCCATCTAAAATTCTGATAGAGGTTACTCTGATACCTCTCTGAACTTCAGTTGACCCTCCGTGAACCTTCTGGAGGATCTTACTGAAGACTTACTTTGTTTTACAATTGTTGGTGGCTCTTGTCTCTTACTTTACACCCAAAATGCTGCAGTCTCTGTGTGATACTATAATTCTATCAGTTGGATATTTGTAGTTGTAAGAATGAGGTTGAGATTTTTATCTGTTTTTGTTTGTTTACTTGTTTGTTTTCTGTCAATATAACAAGTGAACTGGAAGGCAGCTGTTGTAATTACAGAATGGTTAAGAGGGCCTTGAAGATCCTGTAGTTCCAACTCTTCTGCCACAGGCAAGGTTGCCAACCACTGTCCTATCTTGGAAAGGTCTAAAAAATGGATTTGTGTTAGGTTCGTGTGTTGGTCAATTTGACGGAATTGCTGTGTCAGCTGAGGATCTTCAGACGTAAAGGAGCTGCTCCAGGTTCTGCAGGTGAAGATGCATTTGACTCCTCTGGTTGGACACCGAATTGTAGGTTAAGGAAATGAGGCAACTGTCTGATGATACTGGTAATCAAGGGACTACTTCACCTCTGAAGGGAGTGGTGCTGGCTTTCTTTCTTCTAGTAAACTGCTACGTGGAACTAAGTAAAAAAAAATACTCTTGCTACCATGATCAGTTCTATGCTGTTTTAGCTGCCTGATGAGACAGCCTTAGTAGAAGAGCACGGAAGAAGCTCTGGGTAGACATCTGGTGGAGTGGGATTACCTCTTTTGACAAAGACAGCTTCTACAACTCTTGCTTCTTGGTGTGGGAAAGCAGAAACAGAGCAAAGGAAGCTGGAGACAGGCTACTTTGGGTACTGAGTGATGGACAGTAAAGATGACTAGAAAAACTGAATTTCAGAGTAGAGAGCTATGTCTCACCTGGTAGGAAGCTGATTTTCAGGGCAGAAAACATCTGTGAATGGCAAGAAACCTTTTGTTTGCAGGAATAAGTGAGGTATATTGCATAAGTATTTGTTTGACCTACGTCTAAAGATTGATGAAGAAAATAAGGCAAAAAGTACATTTTTATTTTGCATGAAGCCTACTTTTAAGTGTGATCTCAAATAGCATCAACCTTTGAATTCTGTGTGCAGTGCATTTTGGGAATTTAGTATTACTGTTGCCTTTGCTAACCAAATCCCACAAGATGAAATTCTTGGATTAGAGTGTTCCTAAACTATGTGAAGAGGCTGATCCTTCTTCATTGTTTTCCTCCTGCATGAGGGCAGTGACATCTGAAATCTGCAGAGGCTGAACTCCTAACATTGTATGCTCAGTTGAACTGAGGGACTTCTGTTCATATTCTTAGTAACATGGCAGCAGCTGTTTAAATGAGGGTTTTCTTTGTTGCTAGAGCCCGTAGTTCCTTAACTGAAAAGCAAGATCAGGTATTTTAGGTAAGTAGTCTCTGGTAGCAGGTGAATAGCAGACATGAATCTTAAGGGGGAAAAAAATTCTTGGAGTGTTTCCAGGGTCGCTTGTGCACAGTTGCTCACAGAAAAGACAGTGCTTGTGAACTGGTGTAATTCCATGGGAGGGAGTCAGGGCTGTTGGGGCACTGTGTGAGGCCTAGAAACACAGCAGTCTGGTAGATGTCCAGCAGAGGAGGCTTTGAAAATTCATGGCTACACCAGAAAAATAATCAAATATATCATTACCAGAGGAAAAAGTCATCTAACTCCAGTATATTTTTTATACTGAAAGCTTCTTATTGCTTCACTTCCCAAAGATGTTACGAATACTCTATTGGAGAGACATTTCCAAATCAGTCTTTTCAAAATTAATAATTAAGATAGATCTGTCTGTCTACAGAACGTGTGAACATGTTCAGAAGCAGATCATAACGCAAACGCATGGAACAGATTTTCTTCTGTTTTTTTTTTTTTTAAGCTTTGTCTGCCTCTAAGAAGATAATCTTTGCTTTTGACTTCTAATCTTCAAACTCACTTGTGCAACTGCAGGTTGCATAAGCAAAGATAAATTGTTTCCTTGCATAATTACCGTAAAAGCATTTTAGGAGCTGATACTATAGAGTCAGAATAATTTCAAGTTGGAATGTACCCATAAGGACCATCGAATCCAGCTCTTGACCTCAAAATTCAAGCTGTACTTCTGAGAGCATTGTCCAAACCGTCCCCGAACTCTGTCCATGAGGGGCACAACCCCTTATTTGGTCTAAGAGAACATATAGTCTGAAGTGCATGAAAAGTTCCTTTATAAATGTCTATTAATATATTTGTTACTATAATTGAAGAGGTGGCTAAAACAGTTGTGTCAATGCCACCACATCACCACTGATGTTAAAGTTGGAGGTTAACTTCAGGTTCAGCTGTTGGCATCTGAATTCAGGCTAGCTCTGGTTTAAATTTTTAATACAGACATAGCTTAGTTGTATCCCCTGTGAAAATGCTTGGTCATCTTTCTTTGCAACATCCTTGTGAGATTGGTTTGTATTGTTATCCTAATGTTTAAAATAAAGGAAAAGAGCCATGGTAGTTGTTATTTATTTACTTATTTATTCATTGTCCAGGTTAAATGCTAAGAACAAAACTGACCAAAATTTTAACTAAAAATCCAAGTCACTTAGGGTTGGTGCACGTAATTTAATTGTCTTATAATAATTTATTGTTCTACGTGGCAATATATGCTAAAATACATGCTCATAGCGTTTGTTGTTGTGTTGTTTTTACGGTTCGCTTTCACTGTAAAAATCTCTGCCAAAAAATCTTTTGGGGATGCTCTTGCCATGTTCCACCCAGCAAATGGCTTTGGTCTGTAGAATAGACAGGCGCTGACATATTACAGGCAATTGCATTAAATGTCTTTAATGAAGCAGTTCGTGCAGGAACTTTTCACAATCTAAAACAAAAAGTATTTAAGAAAATGATGAAAGGAAAGAAATAGCAAAAGGTGAAACTGCCAAAGTAGTAATTTTTTTTAACCTTTGAAAATGGAGAGAATGAGGCACCAAGTTTTTGATAGTGAAGGGCAGCTAATTGAGATCTGGATTGTCACTCACATTTCATGTAGAATGCAATTGTTATTTGACATATATATGTCTTCCTTCAGTTGCTGGAGAAGTTGTAGCAGGGAATGCTCAGGAAAGTGATTCAAGCTTGCTGAGTAAGTTGTGTTTGCACAAGAATGGTAGTGGCTTTTTTTGTGGTTTACATTTTAAGAAAGGATAATATGTCCATCTCTTCAAAAAGAGCCTCCATTTTCTGAAGGCCATTGTTAGAGAATGTCAGATGTTTGTCTGATAAGTCCACTTATTTGTCTTCATTTAGTCATCAACTTTGAATTCATACTGTGGTTTCTACCAACTGCTTCTATGGAAAATTCTTCCAGCAAACATATTCTTAATGCAATTTTATAATGAGGAACAAATAGAACATGTTCTGCTGAGGGTGTTTAACTTCAAGTTAAGCCTACAGTGTGTTCTTGAGATTCTTTCATTCTTCACACAAAATAGAAAATAATATTGACCATAGTGTTGCTGGCGGTTTGTTCCTTGTTTGTATGTATTTATTTTTATTTATCCTAACAGCACATTTGTAAGTATATTGTATGCTTTCAGTATCTACCCCATTGACTTGTTTGCAGTTGTCTTTTAGCTGCTCACACTTAGTGTCAGAGTGTTTTGTGTAGTGCTGCCCTCCTCTCTGATTTGAGTTTCCTTTAACAGTTAGACGAAGCAAACATCTTGAGAGCATTTTGCAGTCATAATATTTGGAGGCAGTCTTAAAAATAGTTATTCCAAATACTCTTTTCTTTGTCCCTTAATATCTTTCTCCTCTTTAACTTAGCTGCTGTTTAGCAGCTGAAAAGATTTCCTTGGCTTATCCTGAATAAAATGGAAATCAGAGCTGCCACTGATCCAGCTGAAATATGATGATTTAATTTCTTACTATGTCACCTTAGTCTCAAGATCAGCAACATGATTCAGCTCCCATTTGTGTCTCTGGGTAGTGGAGGTGTTGAAAGTAAAGATTAATCCTCAAGGAGAAATCTTTCTGCTTTTCCATGGTCTCACTGACGGTTTTTTTCTTAAGATTTCTTTGCAACTTCAGGTCATAGATTGATAGAAAACAGTAGTTGTCTTATTGGGTTTAAATGTCTGTATATTTATGTATTTCAAAATTAGACACAGTATTCCTTCTGAACTAAATTGTTCTTGTTTTTTCTTCTCCGTTCCCATTTTTCCAATCTTTCTTGCACTTTTCTCCCTCCCTTACCCTCATTTTCTCTCTAAAAATATCCTTAGGAATGACTTGCTGATGATGTGCCGCCAGCTGAATATGGAGGAGTCTGTCGCTGAGATCATGCACCAGCTGGGAGCAGATGAAAATGGAAAAATTTCCTTCCAGGATTTTAGTCAGTGTCGCATGCAACTGGTGCAAGAAATCAGGAAGGAGGAAGTAGAGCTTTCTGTGAAATCTGATGACTCTTGTAAAAAGAAAAAGTTAAGAGATAGGATAGCTTCCTGGCCAACTAGCAGCAATAACAGTTTAGGTAGGTATGTCTTCTAAATGTCCTGCTGATGTTTAACGCGCAATAAACTCTGAGGTTGTTGCTACCAGTTCTTTTTGGCATCAGAATTTTCTCCGTAGAGTTTTCAGAACATGCTTTGGCATAAATTTGTCATATGTTAAAGTGTTGTCATAACTGTTGCATCCGTGTCATTTGAGGTGTTTACAAATGTGTGAAGAATATCCTCTTCTAAAAGCCAGTTACTCAAGATGACAACCTTTCCTGAAAAGACAAGAGTTGTGGTTATATTTCTATCTTGCAGTCCTGTGGGCCACGTGCACCCCAGCAGAGCTGTACGGCAGCTCCCCCCACCTCATGCCATCACAGTGGTGGCTCAGCCCTGCCAAGCAGCCTGTCCCTACGCACTCACCCATTGCTCACAACTACCTAACAGCTTTGTGCTATCAGTACATTCTGGGCTGGAAATGGGTAAGCAAGGCTGCAGGGGAGTGCTGAGTTTTCCTCTCACATCTGTCACACACATTCACTCTCATCAAACCCCACATGTATTTTGTGTAGCATGTGCTTGTGCCTCTTGTTAGAAAAAAAGAAGCAAGTCAGCTTTCAAAGATAACAATCTGAAATGACATTACATGCAGAAACATACTAACAAATTCAGTGTATATCAGTGAATGCTTTGTAAAGACAAAAAAGTTGATCTCAACAAAATCTTTTAAAATTGAAACTCAACGGACTCTATTTTAAAACGTAGTTACATGGTAGAAAATCTGACTGCAAAACAATCAAAACCGTTGACTGATGCTGAATTTATTAAGCAGTGTTTGGAAAGTGTGGCAGATACAATTTCTCCTGATATCTGGTAGTTGCTACTGATGGCGCCCTGGAAGTGACTGGTAAAAAAGTGGGACTTACAAAATTAATAGAAGATGATGCAATTGCCCCTGGCATTGCAGCGTATGCGGAAATGTCACTGCATGGATAATGTCATGCAAACAGTCAGCAAAGCTGTGAATTTCATATAGCCCAAGGAACTGAATTATTGCCAATCCAGGACTTCCTTAAAAGTATGGATGCTGATTAAGGGGACTTCATTTATGTTTCCGAAGGAAGGTGACTAGGTTGCTAAAAAAGTTAAACAATTTGCAAAAGGAATTCAAACCTATTGTGGGTTCAAAGAGAAAATTTGTGCCAGAATGTGAAGATGCATTTTTCATCACAGATTTTGCATTTTAATGGATTTGGCTTCTCGCTTAAATGAGTTAAACATGTGTCTTAAAGGTAAAAATCAAACTTATCTGTGCGATGTTTCAAACCACAACAGTGTTTGAAAGGAAACTTAAATTATGGCAAGCTCAAGTTGTAGCAACTAATTGTATTCATTTTGATGTTTTGGCTAAACACAGTCCTGTGAACAGCAAAAAAAAAAACATAGCCTTGCTTTCTGTTGATTTCAGTTGTCTTTTTTTTTTGTATGTGTCCTAAATTAAGTTAGAAATGCGTTTTGTTCTTTTTTTATCCTCAGATACTTCACATATATTTCTGAACAGTTTGTTTCTCATTATTCTGGGTCTTCATGTTACTGACCTTTAATTCATTTGCAGTAGTCAGCTTCCAAGAACAGGAAGCTGTGTGTGTTGGTTCTTAGGATCACCTTCCTTAACCTGCTGACTACCCTCCTTTTAATGCACTGCAGGATGCCCTTGGCCTTCTTGGCCTCCAGGGCATGCTGCTGGCTTGTGGCCATCAGGATACCCAGATCCTTCCCAGCACAGCCTCCTGTCCATTAGGTCATCCCCCAATCCGAATTGATACATTCCCTCCCAGATTCAAGGCTCTACACTTGCTTTTATTAAATCTCATCATATTTCTTTCTTAAATCGCCTCCAGCAGCTTTATCAGACACCACCTCAAAATCAAGATGACCCCAAATATCTTTTTTATTTGATTAGGATGGTGTGTATTCCTTAGCTCATATGTTAAATTATCTTTACCTCCTTGCTTATACTGGTTGTTTTTTAGTGCTGTTGCTGCTCCATTTTCTGTGTTTGCTGTCCACTATTTGTCTGCTAGACATTTACTGTCAACTTGGGTTTTAAATCCTTGTTTCTTGAACAGATTCGCTCAATTACGATTTACAGTAATTAAAAGATTAGGCCTAAATTTTACCAAGGTTTGTATTATTACAGTCTCATAACGTATGCCAAAAAGAAATCTTAGTAATGGCTGTCCCAAACTCGTATGACAAGCATTCAAATCTGGTAATGCACCCAGTTCAGTCTCTGCTCCTTTTTTCCTATTTTCTAGCGTCTTCTGGTGGTATGAAAATAATTTAATACGTTTTAAAGTTGTTGAATGAATGAATATTTTTCTTCATATGTATTCTTTAAAAGTATGTCTTGAATTATTTCAAATTTCCTGCCTTGTTCTTTTCTGCTTTGTGCTGATGAAGCCTCTGGAGACTTTATGGTTTCTGTACTCATCCTGCATTGACTCTTGCAGAGTCTTTTAAGAATCTGCAGTAACTGGACAGCATATGGATACATTCTCTTACATCGTTATTACAGTACTCACACTATTAAAGTCAGTGGGTGCTTTAATTTGCAAGTGATAACCTAGATGAAACTGAATGTGAACTTCGTTAGTTTAATGTTCTTTGAACATTGCTTAAAAATCGTTAAATATGAATAACTTCTGAAAATGCTGCTGGAGACTTGCAATGATTGTATTCTAACATGACTTTTTAATATAACACTTCCGTAGGAAATTCAGGAAGAACGTCAGCTACTGACCAGATTTGTGGGAACTGTTCCAGTTAAAGAGACTGAAAAGCCACAGTTATATTAAGTCTGTGTGAATAGTGTGTCCAGAGATGAAAATGAATTGCTTGTCAAAGGAGCCCCTGTAGTATAGCTGACCTATGCCTCTCATGATCTAGAGCAGGAAATGACTTGAACAGCTGTGGCTTCTGTCAGGTTGTTAGATGTTAATAGTTTTACATGTTTTAAGTAAAAGCTGGAATTAGATTTTGCACACATTTGCTACCTCTTTCCAGGTAATCTGCAATTTCCTGTTTTTTTCTTTTTTTTTCATGATAAAGATGACCTATTTCTAGTACTTGTTGTTTTGTGAGGGTGAATAAGAAATATTTGTTCATATTTATTGTATTTATTTATTAATGTTTATTAGTAAACTTGTTCTTTAGACAAGTGTAGAATTTCCTGTCCCACTGTGAGCTGCGTATACTTACTGATATAATTTCATATTCTCGATAATAGTTATAAATACTAGAGTCCACAATCCTTAGCTGTTGGTTAGTCATCAGTAATTAATTCATAGTCATATGAATTAATAGCCTAATGAACATAGCCTCTGTTCTCTTTACTGAAAATCTGATATGGTAATTATGGATCAAACCTAAAAATAAATCAAAGGTGAAACAGAATTTCTGCCTCAAATTAACCTTATAGGTAAGAGTGGCTCATTTCTACTTTGCGTTAATTCTGTGTTTCATGTTATTGCCAACAGAGTGGTTTTATGAAACTGGTGCAGTGACTACACTTAGTTATGCTACATTTAGTTAAAAGCTACAGAGCTAACATCTTGAAGGTGTGCTGCAGATTCTTCTTGAGATTTAATAAATGGAATTTTACCATTGGTCTTTTTATCTGAAACAGCCATGACTACCTGTTAGGCCAAAGTATAAGTACATATGTATATATTATAATGTAAGTACATACATAAAAACACATATGTACTTATTCTTTGATATCAGTTTGGCCTAACAGGTCACATAGAGTTGATTTTATATACTTATATTAACTACCTTTGTGCAAAGCAACAGAGTATATGTAACTTTTTCTTATAAAAAAGAAATCATTAACCAAATAATCTACCATTAATAAAAAACTGGTTGTTTCTGATCATTGAGCAGCCACAGAAGGCATTTCCATTTGCATGTGTTCTGCATGGACATTAAAAGGGGAAAATTAATGTTGCCATTCTTAAAACTGTCAGTCAGTTCTTCAACTGTGAGTTAACCCGATTTGAACTGAATCTGATGAATATAGAATGAAGCAAAGAAAACAGCTGCTCTGAAACTTTGGAATACATTACTCCACAAATGGGCTTAATATTTCTGTTATCTTTCAAATTCTCCTAGTAGGCATTCAGTTTCATTATTGACATCTTGGATAGTTTTTATACTTGGTAAAGATCTGCTTAGAAAAACATGTAATACAGTAGGAAAAAAATAAAAACCTGAAGGCTGAAGAAAGAGATGCTAGCATTACTTGAGGAGCTGAGAGTGAAAGTTAAGTCGTGAGCAATTTTATTTCTTAAAACGTACTATTAATTATTTCCCATGTTTACCCTGTTGTTATATCTTACAGTGATTATAGAAGGACAGAATTCTGAGTTTTTTTAATGTTGAGGATACTGCTGTGACCCTGAAATGAGATTTTGTGCTGATCTGAAAAAATGCAGTGGTAGAAAGTGAAAATGTTACAGGACCTGAACTAGTTCTAGAGCTCAGGAACAAAAGGAAAGTTTATGGTCTTTGGAAGAGAGGGGCAAGCAACTTAAAGAGAATTACAAATATGTAGTGAAGCTGCGCATGGAGAAAGTTAGAAAGGCCAAAGCCCGGCTGGAACTGAACTTGGCCACTAAGGTGGAAGATAACAATAAATATTTCTATAAATACATCAACTGTAAGAGGAAGGGTAAGGAGAATCTCCATACCTTATAGGATGCAGAGGGGAACACAGAGGCCAAGGATGAGGACGAGGTGGAGGTACTTAATGCTTTCTTTTTCTCAGTCTTTAATGCTGCCTGGGCGCACAGCCCCCTGCACAGGAAGATAGGGATGGGGAACAGAATAAGTCCTGCTTAATCCATGATGAGATGGTTTCGGACCTGCTCTGAAGGCTGCATGGTCACAAGTCCATGGGGCCACATGGATTGCATCCTAGACTGCTGAGACAGTTGGTGGATGTGGTTGCCAAATCGCTCTGCATCATCCTTCCTCAGCCCTGGCTAACAGGGGATGTCCCAGTGGACTGGATACTGGCAACATCTTTATTGATGATCTTGATGAGGGAACTGAATGCACCCTCAGTAAGTTTACAGATGACACCACATTGGGAGGGAGTGCTGGAAGGTAGACAATACTTTTTGAATAGAGAAAGATTTGGTAAGTTGGTCAGAATTTTGAATATGAAATGGAAGTGGAAGACTGTTAGTAAAGATGTTAAATAGAAGCAGCCCCAGTACTGAGCCCTGGGGCACACCACTGGTGTCTGGAAACATTGGCACCTATCTTCATGTTTATCATTTGCAAACTAGACATGTTGGAGAAGCTGTTTCAGAATAATCTCACAACATGTCACATTTCCTGATATACTGGATCCTTCAGGTTCGTAATATCTTGATACTTTACTCTGTGAGCGGAAGAGCTGTAGGTCCACCACCATCGTCTGATAAAGTCATTCTTCACCAAACCAAAAAAGCATTGCTGTAGTCTTAGTAGACTCCTGGTTCTCCATTGACATGTATGAGACTAGTTCTATACATAAAATACTAATTTTTAGGAGAAAGAATGCCATTTGCTTTGAGATCGGCACACTGAATTGATGCCAGTGCCAGAACACAGCTGTGTGTGACATTACTGAGAGCTTTGCAGTTGGTGAGGCATCAAACCTACTGAATCCTGAGTAAGATAGAATACAGTTTTTGGAGTTGATCTTTTGAGTCAGGAGTACAGGTTTAAGCTGTTAAGAAAAATGGGTTAAAATTACAGTAATGATACTGTAAATATATACATACATATATATACAAAATATATGTATATATATATTTGTTGTTCCTATGAGCCTTATCCATCAGGGTATTCAGTTGCAGGCAGTGTGATACATGAATGCCATTGGGATCTTCGACAGTGCTAATAATGTTAATTCACTGAATATGAGAGCTCTTCATCAGGTCATTGTCCTTTAACTAACAGAAATTTACAGTGCACATACTCTGTTATTGCCATATTTACCTCAGTAAAAACAAGTGTGATACAACATGCTGTCAATTTGATGTCTGTCTCCTGTATTCGTACCTTGGAGATAACAGAACTGATTCCCTGACTCACTCAGGCTCTTGAGGCATCTGTTCTGTTAGTTGCAGACTTTTCTGCTATACTGTGTACAATAGCCACAAGAGGGCAGAGAAGTGTAGCACTGTACTTGTAATGAGCTATTGGTAACGGTGTCTCAGTTCAGCTGTGTTGGACATCTTGCCAAATGTAGCTAAATAATTTAGAGTATTTGCATACTTTCAATGTAACAGTAATTGAATTTATTTGTTATTGTTACCTGCACCTGTGATAATGAATCATGTTAATTATATTAGCATAAAGTCTAATTCTTTCTTTGTTTCATGTTGTTTTACATCAGCCTTCTAGTGCCTGAAGGGAGCCTACAGGGAAGCCAGGGAGGGACTTTTTAGAAGGGCAGGTAGTGACGGTACAATGGGAATTGGTTTTAAACTGGAAGGGGGTAGATTTAGACTGGATTTTAGGAAGAAATTCTTTACTGTGAGGATGGTGAGACACTGGAACAGGTTGACCAGAGAGGTTGTGGATGCTCCCTCCCTCATTGCACTTAGGTCCAGGCTGGATGGGGCTGTAAGCAGTCTAGTCTAGTGGGAGGTGTCCTTGGCTATAGCGGGGTGGCTGAAACTAGATGGTCTTAAAGGTCACTTGCAACCCAAGCCATTTTAAGATTCTCTTAAGCATTCATTGTTTGTCACTAGATACATGATCATTGTCTCGCACTGATTATTAATGAAATGTCTTGTGACATGAAATGTAACAGGTAAGCCTGGAATAATAAGAAGGTAGTGCTAACATAACAAGGTCATTGACTGTGCAAATAGAGTATTTATATTTTGTGTTGTTATTCTATTAAAAATTAAGAATTATATTTTTTCTCTTTTGTTCTCTAATGCTGTTTTTAAACATGACAGAGTTGCTGACACTTCTTCATTCTATGGTCCATAGCTATTGTAAATTCCACTATTTACCTTTTTTTTTTTTTTTTTTACCCTTTACTGAATATTGCTTGCCAGATGCTTTCATTTTTTTCTTCTGGATCGTGTGATACAGCGTATATTCTGTGCTCTCTAGTACTGTCAGCATATGTAAGATGAGGTGGAAGAGCTGTTTGCTTGTTTTCTTTCTGGGAAGGCAAGCTGGCTGATTCTTCTCTATACATAGTCCATACTAGAACAGTTTTTAACTTCTTCATTTTTAGGTGCCTTCTCAGGAGCCAGAGAAAGCTGGGAGTATGGTTCAGGAGCAAGGGACCTTCAGAGTCCAGACCTCCAGAGTAATTTTACACTACAGAAGATACTGGAGAATGGTGGAAGCAGTGTGAATAAACAAGCTTCTCTGCAGAAGCTTCTAGCTCAGGCCTCAAATTATATCAGCTCTGTTGGAGGAAGTTACTTGGAACTTGCCAACACTGTAAGTACATTTTTCCTCTCAAGTTCTGTAGATTATTTTTTCTTGTTATTCTGTAAGAAAGTGTATTAATTCAGCCTTTGAACTGTCATGGAAACAATGTCAGGCTTCTGGTGCATTTCATTTTCAAGAAAGTTGATGTGATTTTAGCAAGTGGTGGTGAATAATATTTCCAGATCTCATACAATTGATTTAAAAAGGATAATAGTCAGTGAGGAGCCAAGTTCAACTTCTTAATTGATGCAGTTTAACAAAAGAAGAGGCACGTGTGAAAACTTCCTACCCATTCCTGCCAGTGACAGCATTAAACTGAGAGGAGCTATTGTAGATGTTCAGATATCGACAATATTTTGTAGACATTCAGATATACCTAAAAGACAAAAAAAAAATTCAGGGATGTTGACAGTTAATGGAATCATGTCCTATGCTTCCTAGAGCATAAAAGCATAGGATCAGTTGTAGTTAATTGTAAACTGGTTAATGAAAACTGGACAGAAACATATGAAATCTGTAGAAAGCAGAAAAAGCAGACACATGATTCATAAAAGGAATAAGATAGAAAATCTGGCCCAGCTGGTAGTACTGTTTATACATCCTGATATGTTTCTGGAGATGTGCACAATTCTGACTAAGAGAGGCAATCTGGATTCATTTGAGAACAATAATATCCAGTCAATTTTATACCTGCTTTAACAGAGCAGTAGATTTTGGAGGAATAGTACATGTCATACATCTCTAGTAATGCATTTGACCCTGACTTGAATAGCATTGTAATAATCAAATATAGAAGTGTGGTCTAAACTACTGAAATGGATTTCTGAATGGTTTCTAAATTATGAGGCACTTTTTTTTTTAATGTCTTTCTCAGCTCTATTTTTCCCTATTCTCTGGTTTGCATGATAATACCTCTAAATTAAAATGAAACTATACTTCCTGGTAAAATTAGTACTTCACCTCACTGAAAGATGTACTTGAGACTGTTCATTAAAAAGATGCAAGTGTCGGTCTAAGGAATATAATTAATCAGTGCTCAGTTATACATATTTCCATAGCTTCATAGGCCCAGGGAAGACCTTATCACTCTATACAACCACCTGAAAGGAGGTTGTGGTATGGTGGATGTTGGCCTCTTCTTTTGCATAACTAGAGATAGGACTAGAGAGAATGATCTTACATTGTGCCACGGGAGGTTCAGGTTGGATGTTAGGAAAAATTTCTTCTCCAGAAGAGTGGTCAGGCATTGGAATGGGCTGCCTAGGGAAGTTGGTGGTGTCATAGTCCCTGGAGGAGCACAAGAGCCATGTGGATATGGCATTGAAGGACATCATTAGTGAGCATAGTGGAGATGAGTTGGGGATTGGATCAGATGATCTTAGGGGTCTTTTCCAACCTTAATAATCCTATGATTCTGCAGTACTGCATTTCTCTGACAGACGGATACTTTAACTATAAAAATGTGAAGGCTCAGAAGAAATGAAGTTCTCCAAATTCAATAGCTTGCTCTTTATTGCCATCTCTTAATTCCTTCTATGCTATGGTTTTGAGAGGCACCTATTCTTTGTTTTCAGGAAGGATCTGTCACACTTATGTTTTTTAATATTCTTTCTGTGGTCTTTGAAACTACAGTACAATCAGACACCTCTCATTTATATGTAGCTGAATACAGTGTTCACAGCATCTCCTTTTGACTCCTGCTGGTGTCACGAGTCACATGCAAATTTTTGCTTTGGGTTTATTACAATGAAGAGGGATGATTGAAAATTGAGAGAATATTTACTCTTTTTCACTATATCAATTTATTTAATTTACACTATGAATAATGACAGGCTTGTTTCCTGCAGTCTGAATTTATACTTGTAATGAGGGGCGCATTGCCTTAGAGATGTTATTTGTTATGGTTAGTTCCTTTTTCTCAAATTGTTTTACCTACTTTATGTAACACAGTGACAAACTTCACAGCTCTCTTATATTCATTTTCAGAATTCACATATTTCAACTTTCACATTTTTGTGGGTTTAATCTAGGGAACCTTTTTATTTGTTCTGGAGCTGCACAAACTGCTTTGTACTCTAACTAGGGTTACTTAAAATATCTCTAATGGGTCTTTAGTAACTGCTTTTCTGCTGCTTGGCAGTTGATGGTATTTCTGTTTGTAAAAGTGTGTTATAGAAGAGCAACAATTTTAGAACAGATGATGTATAGGTACTACTGTCAGGTGTTTTAAATGCTCCTAAAGTTAGTCAGAGATTTTTAATCTTCAGAATGATTATGAAGAAGCAGAGCAGAGCCTTTATGTGTCATCCTGCTCTTATGAACACTACTAGATAGTTCAACTTCTCCCCAGTGCATCTACACAGGCCATATGGACACTCTCTTGAAGGGAATTTTTTTTACATTTATTTGTAGCTGTTTAGAGTTGGAGCTCTGAAAAAAATTATGTCTCTGAATGTGGATGCTTTCTGGTTAGAGATTGTAGGCTTTTTTTCTCTCAACAACTTAAGTGTTTCCCCTGCTGAAGCACTTCTTCTTGTTACTTAAATCCTTTCAATTTAAAACTACTCAGTAGGGCTAAATAAATTCTTTGTGCACTCATAAAGCATAGACGATACTCTTCATTAAATACAAAGGGCATATTAAAGTTTTCCATTTACAAAAGCTAAGTGAACAATAGTCCGCTGTCACTTTGCTTAGTTTTTACAAGGTGAATTTTTAAATGCGTTTTTTAAAGACCGAATACAGCTCTGCTGAGCTTTGTAAAAGTATAACTGCTCAGCAGCATTAACCCTTTTCCTCCAAAAGAGAGATTGAAATAAAAAAATAGAATTTCAAAGCTTATCTTAATTGTATTTGTTTATATCTTTTCATTTCTTTTCATTTTGCAGTGTTTTGGATTATTAGCACATATTCCCATTCAGCTTACCTGAATAATTTATTCTGTTGTTTTTATAGGATGTCTAACTTTCAGGTTTTTTCAGATTCATCTTTGTTACACCTGAATAGTAAGAACACATTTCTCTTTATGTTTTTTACCTGGTGACCAATTTTTATGACTAACAGGTTTACCTTTCACATGACCCATCACCAATTACTAATGATGTACCTGTGTATGCCATTAGGTTAAATACTACTGCAGTTACTTTTCACAAGAATCCTCATATGTCTTCCAGTCATCTATGAGCTCCTTTTTAATTGCGCTCAGATACAAACTTAAGTATATTTCATGGATTGCAAAGAAATCAAGCATTTCAAATTATTTCTGTCAAAAGAGTGTGTGTTTACCAATTCGTTTCTTGTTTGTATTTGAATCTGCAAAGTTGAATGAGAATCACTGGCGTGGATAGTTCTGTAACTAGAGAAATAACTGATCTGGTGGTATCATGTCTGATCAATTGCTCGAAGCCATGCAGTCCTGATTTGTTTCCTGTGCTGCTATCAGGAGGAGCAGCACTTCGTTGCAGGAGATCTTAGAATCATAGGATCACCAAGGTTGGAAAAGACCTCTAAGAGTCCAGATGTCTAATGTCAAAGGGATAAAGTGTTGTTCCCAGGAAATTTCATAGGGGGCAACATTTCAATATGATACACGTTTGATATTTAGAGTTCCAGTGGATTTTAATAAGCTGAAGGAATACGGTTTGGAGATGTTCATTTCTCTTTCTGTGTTGTCCCCTGTGCACGATGAAAACAGATAAATTTGGTACATTTTTTCTTTGTGTTGAATGTATACGTACAAGTGCTCATGCATTTCTGTGTGCTTAGTGTTTTGTTTCTGTCGCAGAAGATCAGTGTTGGTAAGATGAATGTATTTGTTATCCCAAATAGCTGCATTTACATAAGTGAAACCAACTGGGATGGTTTGATTTGCCATGATGGTATAATTTCACACCTTTGGGCATACTGTGAATATTCATAGCAAAGCTATACGTAATTGTATTGACATTACTGTCTCAGCATGATCACTAGCAGATGAGAACCTAATGTCTCTGTCTTCAGAAGGTACTGTGTTCTGCAAATGGATTTTATTCTTTGTCAGACTCAGTAGTTGTTCACATTGCTAATTCTACATCAGGATCATTGAGCTGTAAGTTATGACAGCTAGAGCAATTGCTTTGAGAAAGTTGTTCTTTTTACTTTACATAGCTTATGCTGAGTGATAACATTGCTTAAATTGGTATTAATTTTTTCAGGGACAGGTGGCTTTTCCTTTCCTACCTGCAAGATCTGTGTCATAGTTAGGCAAACCTGAAATAATTACAATCATTTGTCTGTAGAACATCATCATATTTAAGATTGTCATTGCGTGTTATATTCCTTTCAGACTGTAGTGCAGTTCTGGATATCTACTTGATTATTTATTTCATTCTTCATTATTTTTTTCATTCTATATCACAAATAGCCATTTGTATGCTTGTGAAATGCATGTAAAATGTAAATTAAGTGATCTGCATGTAAATTCAATACTGCTGTCATGTTATTGAGCATTAAATGATTCCTTGCAATGCCTTTATGACATGATGTCTTATATTATGCATCGAGCAGAAGATGTGCCTATGTAACTAAATGATTTTCCTTACTGTTATGCTATGACTATCGACTGGTAACAGGAATCTGCTTCTCTTTATCAGTTTTTTATTTGGCACAGCTTAAGAGAGTGATAGCATTGAGTAAAAATGTTACTACTTAAAAGACCATGGAGTTCTCCCCTGCACCATCCCCTAGCTGTAAACCTTTGTATGTGCACTGTACTTTTGTTAAGCTTCATTATTGTCACTTTTGAACTAATCTTGTGGACATATCTTTACAAATTAACGCTTTAAAGTACAGGAAAGTTGCCAAAGAATGCAGAATTACTTCTGTAGGTGAGGGAGAAAAGAGGACTTTGCAGCAGAGATGTGTGACTTGAGAGCCTTTTTTATTTAGTCAGGATCTACTTTTACAGCAATCCTAATGGTGAAACATTTTCTCACTTGTTTTATGTGTAGCCATCAGCTTAAATTAAATGCTTTATTGCATTTATTCAGGTATTTCTTTTGGGAATTTTCTTTTTTCAAGGAGAAGTGTCAAGGAACTTTGAAGACATACCTGTACCACGAGAAGTAATTTCACATCCGGTTTATAAATTACTTTAGTTTCACATCCCAGTTAATGAGACCATACTGTTAAGTGTACCGTTTCATTTCTAAAGCTTTTACAGATTGGTAACTCATTTATACATCCTTTCCTGGTGAAGTCTTCTCCTTTTTGTTCTTTTCCAAGTTATCCTTGTTTTTAAATTAAGCATACATGTTCCTCAGTTTGGAAAGCTCATTTCCTTCAGCTTCCCTACCCCTTCACTTGCGTCCAGGGAATTTCAGACATCAATATGTCAGGTATCCTTTTTTCTCAAAGAACATCTATCTGAATGGAAGAATAATGCCCTTCTAGTGCCTTTTCATGAGACTAAATTGGATGAGAAACACCTACATTCCTTGTGTTTCAGAGAATTTGTTCACTGCTGTATGTGCTTTGCTGGATAAAACAGTTAAATTAGTTGCGTCCAGATTGACTTTTCTCAGGTTATTTTGTCAGGGAATGTATTCTCTATTTGGGTACTGATGCATAGTACTAAGTAACGGGATGGATCTCTGCCCTGCCTCTCTTTAAAAATATTCATGTTTTGCATCCTATATGCAACTGTTATTACAATTTTGTTTTATTCTGATAAAATGTGTTAGCATAAAAATAAAGGGTAATTATGAATTCATCTGGAATCTAGGGAAGCTTGAAGTTGAACAGTATTTTGGTCATGGAGACAATGGAGCCTGCTTTTCATAAAAGCTCTGTGCCTAAGATAACCACGCCTTTTGTGCCTTTGCTTCCAAGGTGGATGTTGTTTCTGTTCCACCAAGCTAAACATAACATCTGAGAATGCCATTAAAATAAAAAGTGATTATGGGAATGTAGATTTAGGCTTGTCAGAAGGCCAGGCAGCTTTGTTTGATGGACATTTTTAATGTTTGGGAATGTAGAAGCTGTTTATCTTTGATCTCGAGCATGCATTGTAATAGAGTTTGTTTGTTTGAAGCAGGCGTAAGTGAAATAGGATTATGCAACATGTTCATAGAATCCTGGCTTCTGTATCCTTCTAGTAGTGCTCAGTTTAACCTTTTTCAAGTTAAAAATTGAGCTTATAGGTTAGATCTGTCAGGAATCATCTATTTTAATATGTAGTTACTGGATCTTAATATACAGCTGAGCAAAAACAAATGATATACTTTCTTGAAAATTCCTCTCCGTAGCATATTAACACCATTACCTTCTGCATGTTAGATGATAAATGTTATATCCCCCTTCTAACAACTCTATCCTGAGGTTTCTTTTTGTTTTGTTTTGTTGTTATTTTGTTCTGTTTGAATCTTTATACAACTTCTATCAGCCCAGAGTGATGAGTTTCAGCACAAGGTATGTGTGTTCAAGCAGCTTTTTAGTAGGTATTTTTGGTGATGCTTTTAACTGGATCTTTTATGAAACAGTTGAACAATATTCTTTACAAGTATAGAAGAAGATGAAGTGCACAGAATGATGGGTTTTAACATAGTTCTGCAATTGTGATTGTATAATGGGAACAAGTACATACCAACCAGGTGCTATAAGAAAGAGGTATCTTAGAGTGTTTAAGTAGATGTTTCGATGGCATAGGTGCTGAAAATCAAACCTTGGAATATAACTTAGTTGCAGGTACATTGTATACTGTTCTCCTCAACTTTTCTACTTCTAAGAAGCTGTTTATGCATCTCTTTTTGTTTGATGTAGTTAAGAGATCTCTGGTCCTGATGCAAGAGCCATTGTCTTTTCACTTTTCCCAACATTTTTGTTTTTATTCTGTTGTCTGAGATGGAAAGCAGCTTATCTTGTACACTGGGCTGTCGTCACTGCACGTATCTGTACAGAATATAGAGTTAATATTACCTGCTTGCCAACATTAAGATGAACATGAGACCTAGGATTAGTCTGCTAAAGCAACATTAATGCATTCCACTGTGGCAAAAAGATTAACCTGCAGCTCTAGTCACAGCCAGTTTTGTCTTACCAGCTTTTCTACTTGTTCTCTGTTGACCTGTAGATATGGTTAATAATGGTGAGCTTCTATGAACCCTCATTTACAATAAAGATGAGAGAACTTCTTACTTCTCCCCTTTTATACAAATACAAAACCCATGTTTTGCTTACATGATATATAGGAATTTGGAAAATACAGTGAAAATCTTATATCTGTGCACAATTGAAAATGGACTCTAAGTGCTTTTCCAGTTTAGTGCTTGTTCGATAATAATGGAGTAATCAACTATTATTCTGTCAGCTGCGTGAGACAAGGCAGGGTTTCCATAGAGATCTATCAGTGCCATGATTACATTCATCAAGATGCTTCTGCTCTCTGAAGCCATTTCTCTGTCACTGTTGGATTTGTTGGATTGAGCTGAGGCAGTGTAAAACACTGGCATCATTCAAATTCCCTGCTTCTATTTATGTCCTCTTTTTTTCTAATGAATGTATGGCTGTCAGCATAGCTGTTTGGGGAAACTGTATTAGTGCCAGTGCAAAGGAAACAGAATATTTCTTCATACATACTTTCTGTCACTTTCAGCTTTCTGTGAAGATATTTTTCAGCATGACTGCTTCATTTGGTGTACAAAATCATATTGCTATTTCTCAGCTGGGAGACAGATTATGATGGCAGCTAAGTTGCACTGTGTTGGTAAGCTCTACTTTTCATCATGGGAGAAAGCAATCAAAATAAACTGCTCGAATTTCAGGAAGGACAGTATCTATTCTGTGAAGAGCTGATAATGAAATAAGAACACCACTGATGTACCCAAGCAAGATTTGTGCCCTTAAACTAAATAGCCATGTCTGATTTCCTGCTCAGAATTTCCTATTGCTTTACCTACCTGAAATTATAATTTTGAGAAGGCTTTGAATTTTTCTACTTTATGTATATTTAAAGAGATGATAAATGCCTAATACTGGTTGAATCTGATTTTTATATGGATATTGATTGTCTGATATGCATATCAGAAAAGGAGGAAAAAATCTTTGTTTCTGCCCACCCCATAATGGCAACAGGAGTTTCTTTATAATGATGAAATACCTTTGCCAGAATTCATCTTGGCAGAACAAACAAGACTATTTTGTATGATTAGGTGATTTAGTATCTTTGATTTAGTTGATTGAAAGTTCTTTGTCTGAGCAAGTAAAGGCTAGAAATACGTAGCACTTCTAAGCTTACTAAAATAAGAGACTACTCAGGGCCTGAAAGTAAAGACAATTTTGGCTTTGTAACTGTGTACAGATGTGACGGCTAAGTATTAAAGCAAGACCCTCCTAAAGAAAGCCCCTCCTCTGTCCCTCCTAAAATAAAGTGAAATGGTCAGGTATGAAGAGTGAAGTAGGAATGAATAAGGCAGAAGTAAGGCATTCATGCATATTGCAATGAGAAACTTATATGTGGGAAGATGTGTAGGAAAAAATACACTGGAGAAATTCAAAAGTTAAAAGGCAAAGTAGTTAGAAGGGCTGAAAATTTTGCTTTGTAGACTAGACGAGCAGTTAGAATAGAGAGCTTGGGCTTTGTGTTCAGCTGATGGAGGAAGAGGAAAAAGAATACACATTTATGAATATTTCTTTATTTTTCCTGTTTTCTAGATACTCTGTAGGGAGGCTTCCTAACCTTTGTGAGCAACCAGTAAACTGTAACCAAGGAAGATAGCCATTAAAATAAACATAAGATGAGAGCTGTAGGAATTCAGTCGGAATAGTCTTAAATTCATTGATAGTGAAATGGATCTGGTAGAAAACTAGGGGTTTTGATTCAGAGGAAGTTTTATATGTATTGCTTCTGCTCAAATTGTTGTTGAGGTAATTTTTCTTAAAATTTCTGCCAGAATGAGAGCTCTCGAAATGCCAGCTCAGTGAAGCTGATTCAAAGATGTCTTGCAGAGCTTCAAGAAGATTCCTGTCAGGTGCTTGCCTTGCATTTATGGAATTCATCTGATTGAAAGTGTTTCAAATAAAACATTTCAGTCTCAGGAAGTCCAAACGCTGCAATATTGATATGTATATATACATTACATCACACATTACATATACATAAATGTGTGTGTATATATTATATATATTGTGTGGGTTATGTATACACACACACACACACACACACACATATATACACATTGTCAGAAAGTACTCATCAGTTAATCGTTTAAGCATTCTGGAGAGATAGTGATCCTGTATGTTGAAATGGGATGCCTGGGTAGGTTGGGAGCTGATGTAAGTCAGGGGCTGGGGATCCCTCCGTCTTCTTCATGTCATTGTGAGTGCTTAGTCACAGATCCAGCTCAGGGAGTTACTTGTTTGGTATGCTAGTGGTATTAGAAGTTTGTAGAGAAAAGACTTATGATTATAAAACATAAATTCAGACTGACTGCACATAGATATCTTGGAGTTAAAGAGAAGTGAGCATCGGATGAATTGGGATACCTGCATGTTTACAGAGATGGGGGCACAGGTGAGGACTGGGGACCAGAACTGTAAATAAGAGTGAATGAGGGAAAAGATAGGAAAATAAGAGAATATCTGATTTCTTGTCTTCCCAGTTGGGGATTGGGAAAAACAGGAGAGATTAGGAGGGGAGTACTGGCAATTTATTATTATGTAAGTGAGAATTTTTGAAAGAAATTTATACATCTGATTAACATATGGAAATGCAGGTATCTTTAAAGGTAGGATTAAGCTGCGGACATACTATTAAGAATGATCTCAGTAGAATAAGTGCACAGAACTACAGGCTGATTCTGGGAGGGTTAAATCAGAATATCTGCCAGGATCATAGAGGCTAGAAATGAACTGAGTGGAGTTACCCTGTACTTAGTCACAGAATCACATAATGGCTGATGTTGGAATTGAGCTCTGGGTCCATCTACCATGGATGCAGCAGGGACACTCAGAGCAGTGTCCCCAGGACCATATCCAGACATCTTTCAAAGATTTCCAAGGAGACTGCACATCCTCTCTGTGCCAGTGCTTCATCACCTGCACAGCATAGAAGTGCTTCCTGATGATCAGGGGTAACCTCCTGTGTTGCGTTTTGTGCTCATTGTCTGGCACCTGGGCAGGAGGAATACACGACAGATTGAAAGGAGTACTGGGTGATGAGTGGAAATGAAGCAGAAATATGATGACATGAACAGTACTTCAAAGAATGCCCTTGTTTTAAGCAAGGAGCAGATGAACTGTGAGGATAATTACATGGCTGCAAGATAAAAGCAGTGTAGAAATTGCTGCCATCTTTCCCTCTTGTCCTCTCAGACACATCTCAAACATGAATAACAGGCACACATTGACTCCTTGGTCATTTTTCTGTCCTGACCTTATGTTTAAGGCTTAGTGGGGTCAGGAGGAATTAAAATGAATGTGATGGCTTTGGATGAAATGACAGAAAATGAGAGTGGCTGGCTGACAGGTTGGTGAGTGGCTGCATGGCATGAAATACTGGAGAATTGAAAAGGGATCAAATGTAGAGTCCCTTGGAGACCAATCAGGTCAAGGACATGGCTTTTTAAGTGGATTAAGTATTTGGAGAAGGGTGAAGGGGTGAGAGCAGCTGATTGAAGTGCTATTTGGTAATTGCATTATTCCAGATGTTTTAGACTAATCAAGGTGGTGTGATTGAATGAAAGAAAGTAAGTTTGCTTGTGTTTTTCAGAGACAGTTTCATTCCTTGGTGTAAGGTTACTTGGTGCTGTTTCAGATGAGTTGGATTTTTTTCTCTAACCCTAGATGCGTGCCCTTCACTGGCATTAAATGGGAACAGTTTGCATCAAGAAGAACATGCGCTACTTTCAGCCTCTCCCTTTTAAATCATAGTGCTTTAATGCTGTGGAATAAAGAGTTGTCTGGAAACATTATCTAAGTATTGTATTGAATTTCCCATTTATCTATTGAAATTTAAATATTGCATCTTGTCCCAAAAGAATGCTATTACAGATAGTATCAGTGTTACTCAGTGATTATTCAGACCAAAGAGTAGACTCCTCAGTAAACCTCTGGCACATTTAGATGACTGTTAATACAGGTTTAAAAGAGTAGCAGAGTAGAGTGGACGTAGAACTGTTAGATCCACCATCAGCAAACTGGCTACACTAATGGTTTTTCCTGGATAATTCTGAAATTTTCTTGGGAAAAATCTGTCAGTGCAAATGCACTTACCTACAGAGGAACAGAAAGCAATAATTGATCAGAATGCCCTGACTGGGAGCCTAGGTACGTATCTCTTAAGAGAACAATTTCCGTGAATGCCCCTTTCTGTCAGCCTTAGTGACAGATGAGTTCATGCAGCTTTTTGTTACCCCCTTCTTGTTTTTAGCCTGGGAGCATGCACTGAAGCATCCAGAAAATCTCCTTTCAGGCCAATAAATGTACATCTGTGCATCAGGACAATCCTGTACCCCTTGTGTTCACCTTTACAAGTACATATGCATGTCCCAATGAGAGTAGATTCTAAAAACAAAGGCAAGCACTAGATTAAGGGCAAGGGAGCATTGTTATCCTAGTTGAGGAACTAAGTTAGGGGAGGGAGAATGAACAGCCAGGAATAGGTAGAGATTGGGCTCAGTAGGCACCTCTCATGTTCAGTCACGTGGTGCTGTGTTCTCTTTCTGGCAGTGTAAAATCTTCATTCTTGAGGCCAAACAGAAAGTGTACATTGGCTTCTGTGAAGTTCTTATATCTTGTGATGTAATCATCTTGGAGGGATGATGCATCTTAGTAGTCTTGATGGTCTTAGCTAACACTGCAGTGACGAAAAACATAAAAAGTTTTTAAGGACTTCAGTACACATTGAAATAGCACTGGCAGTACCCATTAGTTGAAGAACAGTTTCCAACTCTGTAGTGTATAAACCTGTACCACTCAGTGCCACATATAACAACTGCAGGGGGTGTCTTCTAGAATTGAAGTAAAATAATTTATCATCACTTTGGTTTAATTACTTCATTAGTTTGCCCATGAGCTAAAACTAATTTTTAATTTTAAAATGAATCATAGAATGGTAGAATATCCCAGGTTGGATGACATGATCCATAAAGATTGTCAAGTCCAACTCTTTTGTGTATTTGGGGCTGGTGGTGTTGAAAACAGAGCTGCCCTAGACAGGCTCACACCTCCTCTAAGAGGTGTCAGCCCAGCATGCCCTCACCCTTCCTGTGGGTGGTTTACCCCAGGGACCAATAACGTGACCCTAGAAATGAAGCATTGCCATTCCTCCCTGCTGCCACGCTGGGGATCCCCCTACAGTACCTTTACAGTGTTGATCAGCCAGAGGATGTAGTTCCAGACATGCTTCTTACCCTGTATTTGCACCACCGAGTTATTTACAGCCAGCAGCTTCTCAGTGTTGCTGTTCCTCCAGCCGCTTCAAGTTGGAGGGCTTGCCCATCCTTTGAGTCCTTATTCTTAGGTATTTCTGGGGTCATCCCTTTGTTGTTGAACCTTTGACACAAGTGCCAGAATTGTACAGAGATAAGCTCAGAGGGAATTCCAAGCAGTTGTGAGGGAGTATAGGAGTTAGCAGGGATACTGATAAAAAGCATATGTCACCGTCCTTTTGGGAAGACATGACATAGAAAAGATAATGAATAGAAAAGATAATACATGACATAGATAAGATATTTTAACATCTCCTCTGTCAGCTGCAGGAGCTTTTTAACTGAAGCGTTTTTTCTCTTGTATGAGCAGTGAGGTAAGACATTATACACAACCACTATAAAGAACCACATTTTCAATGCATCGGAAATCTGTACACAAAACTACCTGGGTTGTACTGTTCCACGTTGCCGTCTGGAGTACTCAGCTTGTTCCTGGCCTCTTTGGTGCTGTCTGGCTGGTGTGGCACTGGTCTGTCTCTGGCGGCTGAGATGGAAGCGATCTGCCAGCAGAGAGCAGTGTAGCCTCTTGTCATTACTTGAGGAAAGGTAAATTGAACATATGTGGCGCACAAAGCAGATGAATAAGGAATACGGAGAAGCACTAAATGTACAGTTGGAACAGAACGTGAAGGTAAAGCAGGAAAGATGTTTTCAGTGAATAAAATAATGGAAGCACTGTTTGGTCAGCATGAAAAAAAGAAACAAAGCCACAAATTACAGATTACTGGAAAGCAAACCAGAGAATACAGAAAAAAATGAATGAGTAGTGTGAAAATAGACCTGGGGAATAAAAGTAAAAAGCTTGTAAAGAAATTGTGTCATTGTCCTTACCCCCCCAATCTTGGGCACTGGGGAAGGAGAGGTACTTATTATCTCTGGTATTGTGGATCAATATGTATGTGTTAGCCTTGGTCCTTCTTAATGCACTTTCTGCATTGTCATTTGGATGAATTATTGTTATGTCTTCATATTGATACTCATCTATGATTAATAGAGTAGAAAATAAAATCTGAATCTTTGGATGATTTTAAAAAAATTAACTTTTGGATTACCTATTTTTGCAAGGGTGCAAGGATTGTGCCATGGTTTCTGTAGTATTTATTCCTGTTTCTCATGAATTTTTTGAACTCTTCTCAGGATTTGACACTCTTGTAATAGAATGTATTAAGGTAATCAGGAAAGCTTCAGCTGCAGTGTATGGCATTGCCTACTGCTAACACAGAACTGAATCATAGACCAGCATTAGGAAGAGCACAGGGGTGCCACCAGATTCTAGGGGATAGAGGGAGTGGGAAAATAATTTTCGTTTTGTTCTTGCAGTGGGCACAACATGACCTCATATCTATCTTGTGGATTTTTCTATATTTTTTACTGGATGTTGAAAGCAAATGCTCCTTTTTTTCTCCCCTCCTTCATGTAGCATCTCACCAAAGTCTTTGTAAAATGCTAGTGTGTTACATAAAATCTGCAGCTTTCTAATGGTGCTTTTGGGTTTACTGTGACTTTTTGAAATCTTTACAGCTCCCACCCCCACAACCACCCAGTTTTCCTTACTGAATTGTATGTGGGAATAGGGAAGTAGGAATTCAACTTCACTGTTGTCCAGGTTGCATTTCCTTTACTTGCTTAGCTTTATAGTTTTGGTACAGTACTTAGTATACGGAAAGCTGGAAAGATGGCTGTAATTCCAAAATGAACTCTCTATAGCTCTCTCCCTCCCACTCTCATTTTAGTACCGCCCCTTCCATGCACCCTTTAGGCAGCAGCAAGACAGCTGTGTTTGATCATAAACCACTTAAACTCCAGGCTCGCTGGATAGGGAAACTTCAGCGTGAAGTGCAGCGTTGGCTTGTCTCAGAGACAGCTTTCTTTTTCTTTCCTCTTGTCCCTCCTGAACACTGAAGACCACAGCAACTCTCCTTTTATTTTCTCTGTGAACTTGAGCGAAGCTCACCAAATTATTCTGATTACATTAAGCAACTTTATGAGATGCCCTTAAACGGAGCTGTGGAAAAGAGCGGCGTAAAACGTACAGCAGAGGTGAAGCACAACTTGCAGATGGACTGAGACAGCCCTGGGATCTAGGCAAAGCAGCTTCATCCTGGCATTTTCTGAGCCCTCCACGGTATTAGCAAATCGCTAGCAGCAATGGATTATATGAAGTGAAAACTAGGTTGGCTCTTTTAGGAGGTTTTAGATCATTGACGTTAACGGTTACTGTGGAGTAAAAATGGCTGTCTAGAGCAAAATATGCAAGACAGAAAAGAATTGGAGAAGAAAGTATTGAATGGGTTAAACAAATCTTAGAAGCATTCAAATCTGCAGAAATCATCAAGCCCTGAGAAGTCTCATCATGAATTCTGGAGTTGCTTTGAAATATGGAAATGACTCTCCTGCAGAGCTGAGTGAGGTAAGCAGTTTCAGTGCCCTTCTTTATGCTTTAAAAAGAAACACTCCCCTTTTGGGCTTTCACTCTGCAAGCAATGCAATTAAAAATTAATGGAATGTGTAACTTGCTATAACTTGCTGTGCCAGTGAGGAAATGACCTGAGCTTTCTTGCTGCTTTAGACTAAATAAGTGGTGAAAAGCAAACAATTGTAGTCGTGTCGAGGTGCTTTTTCCTGTTACCGTGTAGCAGAGATTGCCTTACCTCCCAAGAGCTGTGTTTATGCCCAAGCTTCATCTTTACAGTGGGTGAAATATGGAGATCTCAACTGAGATTAAGCAGGTGGTGACTAATTTAGGACGGAGTTGGGCGAGTGGAAGATGACAAATATTTATTGGTATGACAACAGCATTGGCAAAGTTGTGTTTGTCTGTATTTATCCAAGGTGGTGATGTTCCTTTAGTTTAGGTGAAGGTTACCTTCCTTGCTTAAAGGAAAGCAAACTTTCTACTTTTCCCTTTGGAACTGTGGTCAGCTATTGTTTCTTATAGGTATGGGTATGTCTGTTTTTTGTGTAACATATTTGTGAATATTTTTAATAAATCAGAAATTCAAGCCATATCAAATGTTATGTAAATATTTAATACTTAGTTAGAAGTAGCATATCTTGGCAGTTAATTAAAAGTCTTGGATGTATCATCTTTATGAGTTCACTTGTCCTGCAAACTGCTAATTTGAATAATGCTGTGAAATCCTAAGTGCTTTATTGAAGTCAACTTGTGGAAAATTGCATCTTTGGTTGCAGTTTAAATGAAGTTCTCCTTCTTCTTAGCTCCCTTTTTTTTTTATATACCTCACATTGTAATGCATCATTTGTTTATGTTTTGTTTTATTAGAAATAAGATGGCATACTTGGCAGAAGGAGAGAGTTCACAATTTGTGGATTTAATTGTCCAGAGACAGGAGACACTTGAGGTCTAGAATGGAAATAAAATCCGTGGTCTAGTTGAAGGGGACAGAGAATAAATGTTTGAGACCTTAGCCAGTGCGATACCCTGTCATGCAAGACGAGCTGCAAGTTTGTGACTGCAAAGTACAAGTAAAACAAATTGTATGTACACTCCTCCTCTAACTACTAAATAGTTCAATTTACTTTACATTATCTTTTTCAAATTATTGTTAAGAGAATATATATTGGCAGCGCAGCATAAATTGAGCTCATAAAGTCAGTATAAAAGCCTAAGTTGTTTTTTGTAGGAATTATTTTTTGGAAAAGTTTGCAGTGTGCTTCCTGACTATGCTTCTGTTGTTGTCCTGTTGATCCATTTTCTGTCCCTTCAGCATTTGATTTTCAAAGCTACAGGGTCCCACAAAATGTGAAATGCTACAAGGACTTGATATTTGGTTAGTTATTTGGAGCAGGCAGTATTTACTGATAGCATTTCTACCTTGAAACATTTTCTGTTAAAGTTTATTTTACTTATTCACAAAACAAGATTTTTGTTGTAAGAAGAATTATTTTTTCTCTGCTTTTCAACATAAGAAATGTCAAAAAGAAGTCAGTGTCCATGCATCATAAAACATTCTTCTTGTTTGTTTTTGCGATTTTTTTCCAACAAGCTTACTTTAATACTTGATTTACATCTATAGTCTAGTGCCATAGATAAGTGAGAAGGGGTTCCCTTTCTGAGTGCAAACATATTAGTGAAGATCTTGTATTCCTGACTTTCCCCATCTGCTAATCGTAATTTCTTCATGATTTGAGCGGCTTGTGAAAGCATTTTTTGGACTGCTTTACTCAAAGGGCCAGGTCAGCCAGTCTTGACAGTGGTCTCTGATAGGATGCCGTTTTCAATGAAACATGGAGAATTTACAGAAACAGAGCATTCAGAAACATCATATAAGTTGCACTAGTACTCTTGAGATGCAATTAATTACATTTAATTTCTCAACTTTCTTTCTTCTCTGTGTAACTTGCGTGTTTGTGTTAGACCTTTTCCTACTATTGATTTCTATAATGCTTTGGTTGCTCCTACTGAAGGCAAGAAGCCTAAAGGCTGTGCATATACTTTATATACCTATGTTTCTCACCAGTTTGTCGTATTTTTCCCCTTCGTTTCTGATTATATTTTCTGTTTGTCCTGTTCATTTTTGCCCAGTGGAAGACAGTGGCATTGTGTTCAATGGAAAAAAAATGGAACTGGTTGTGTTAGGAAATGATGAAATTAGTGCAATCTTAGTATGTTTTAACCCACGCTTTTATCTCTACTGTTAGCTCTTATTTGCACATTGTAGGGGGCTTTTCCCTATGTTTGTGTGGCAAAAGAATAACAGACTAGGAGAGTCCATGATGTAGATTTTGTTGTAGGTGCCTTGATGTCTTTATCTCAGCATGTGAAGCTCTAGGCATGAAACTACTGTTATTAAAACAAACAGGAAAACTACAAAGCCCTGGAGGTGTAGTAAATGTCTTGCTGAATGGATGCATTAGACAAAACAGAAAGTGAAGTTATTGCAACTCATTGCATTTGTATCAAAACTTCCTCTGCTTGAGATTGAGCACTCTCTTGGGAAATGGACAAAAATTAAACTGCATCTTTTTTTTTTTCCAGACTTGGCTGTAATTGTAGAAATTAGTGCATGGTTAATGTTTACTATTTGTAAAGTTTTGTCTTTATTTGCTTCTCCCTGTCCCATTCCAAAGGTCATGCAAAAATAAATAAAAGAGAAAAACTCAGATTTGTGTCACAGGTCAGTGAGATGCTTTGTGGTTCACTACTTTTGGAGTACAAGCTGTTGTTTATTGATCTGTAAATTGGCACCCTATTTTTTCTGATTTTCTTTCCATTCAAACTTCTCAAAGAGTAAAATATAGATCAGCCAGTGTGCTGTTTGCATGGCAGAATCATCTTGTAACTGCATAGAGAGGTAGAAGAAGCTTCGTTCTTGTGTAGCAAGGCTACTTGTGATGGTAGTAGTTGTGTAGCTGTTTTTTTGTTTTGTTTTGTTTTTAAAGTAAAGTATGATACATTTGGAGAGGCAAAAAAACCCCTTAAATTTTGCAGATAGCTCTCACTGTGCTCTCTGAGAGTGCAGGACAGACTTTTGTAAACAATAATGTCCAACCAACCTGTTTTACTTAAGTAGGCTTTCACCTGTCAACATTATACGTATTACTTGCAGTTTGTTTTTTAAGGTTTGATTATGGGTGGAATTTGGATGCAATACATAACTCCAATGCACTTTGGATACCTTTGTTGTTATTTTTAGTTTTAGTTTTAGTTGTACAGTACTGTAAACCTTAGGTGTAGTCACAGAGCATACTCTTGAAACCAACATTATGAATGTCACCACAGACATGTCCAGGTAAGTAATTCTGTGCACAGAGGCTTAGTGTTTTTTTGTTTTATTTGCTTTGTATGCATTCATTCCTCCAGTAATTTTTCGGAAAGATGTGTTTGCATAGAAGGAGCTGTGTGGTCTAATCTGTATTTTCTTCTTTCAAATTCAAAGACATCACCTTTTAGTTACGAAGTCCTTGAATTTTGGTTAGTTATAAAATCAAAGCAAGGCTTGTGGATAGGTTATGCTGCATGCTAGTCTTCTTAAGCCCCTTCACAAGCCATTCTGTTCTAAAACAGGGAATTCTGTTGTCTGATCTAGTACAGCTACTGTGCTGAGTGCTGTCAGCAGCGATGCACATCTGATCAAGGACAGTTCAAAAGATTAGCATAGGAACATTAAGGGAATGCAATTAGTAAGTACTGTAATGTCTTTCTCAGTTGCTTACTTACAGGCTAAATTATATCCTTGGATTAAGAGTCAAATTATATTCTTGGATTTAGTTTTCACTAAAGTGAACCTTGTGAACTTGCTGACGGCAAGACTGTGCCAAAGGGGTTTTGTTGTAGGCTAAGGGCTGGTATTATAGTACTGCAATGTATTCAGCACTTTAGACACAAATGATGTGTTTATGTTACTGCATTATTTTATCATTCATTATTTAAGTGGATGGTGCGTATTTTTTAAAATGAAACAATTAAAAGTTACTGAGGTGATTTAGGTGTATACTTCATACTTTATGCTTCTTTGTGCTTGAAAGTCAATTGTTTGGGAGTGACCATATGTGGCTTGCAAACTTACGTTGCTCTATGTGTTCATTAACCTATACGTAACCATTAACCTATATGTTGCCTACAGTGAATGTATTGTCTAGTAATGGAGTACTTTGTCTGCTTAACAATGGGATATTTAAAAGTTTTAAGAGGGGGAGAGAAAACAGGATTCAAAGTATGTGTGGGAAGCAGAATAACAAGATCATAAGATGGATTTCATCAAAGTCTTTTGAGTTATATAAGATTTGAGAACTATAGAGAGACAAATTTGAAAGGCTTAAATTCTGAGCCTTTTATGATTTGACTGTATGGCTAAGCACTACTTCTTTTTTAAGATTTTCATTCCACTGCTGCTATACTTAGAAATGACACTTTTAAGGAAAAAATCATGTAGAAGGAGAACTGCAGAACAAGAAGGAGCTGCATGGCTTGAAGTTATGTACATGAGGTCAGGTGGGGTCAAGTGCACATCACTAGGCTGAGACCTGCTGGCAGGGGAAACATTCAGCAACAACAGTCCCCACACTGAGGGACTTTCCCATGTATTTTTCTGCTTTTTCAGGCAAGCATCAGCCTGTGCTCCTAACGTAGGAGTGCTTGAGGAAATAGCAAAGGTGGAGTAGGGAACATGTTTCGTTTACATTTAAGACTGGGATTAGATCTCTAATGTTTGTCTTGTCTTCCTCGGTTTGGCAGTCATTACTAAGACAGACAGTAAGCAAATGTCACCCTAATACTGCATCTGCTTCCTGAATGGTCTTTGGCTGTCTAAAGACATGCCAGTACATTCTTGGTACTTCTTGTGAACACATGAATACCATCTCTCATTGGAAGCTTCCCTCTGCTGCTGGACATGGCTATGACCCCCATGTGAAAGTATGGAACTCATTATGAAAGAGAACATACAATGTCTTCCCATCCAGAGGATGTGTGTTTTCCTCAAGCATATAGATGATGATGTTTTGGGAGCTGTGATGAATTGTTAGTGTCAATCCTTTGAAATATTACAATATTGTAACTGATAGAAGATGATTTTCAATGACTAAATATGGTATATTTAAATTACTTGAACCTTGAAAAAGCTCCGCTTTTCTTTTGTTTGCTTGTAACAGGAATTAAACTGAAAGTGTGAACGGTGTTTGTGTACAGGTGACCAACAGTTAGCACTATGTTGACACTATGTCTTAGAAGAGAGAACACTGCAACCTAGTATGCGTAGATCTCAGTAACTCAGTAATGCTGATGCAGCTTTTTTATTTAAAGAAAATACTTTAATGGGAAACTTCATTGATTGTGCTCCGGGATAGTGACGGTGAAGTCTGAATGAAACTCTTGGATTGGATACACTTCTGTTCTCTTTCACTAATCTACTATGGATTATTCATCTCTCTTTGAGAAATCTGATTTATTTCTACAGTTTATTTGAAGATGGTGATAAATTACATAGGTAAAAATATCCTGTAAAAGGGGAAAGATAGCTTTTCCAGCACCGTTTGGACATCCACAGTTCATTAATAGAGAAATCTGCTGATACGTTATCGTTGAGCTGATTACAATGGGTTAGAACATGAAATTGGTTCCATAGTCTTAACAGAGGGGGCTGTTTTTCTGGCATGACCAACATATGTCATTTGTGTGACAGATGCATCATGTTTCCAGAGAAAAAACATGGAGGCTTCAAAGCGTGTTTATTTTCAAGATTTGTGTGAGTTGCTTATCACACAAACTTAAGTGTTATCCAGGCTTGGATTTATTAAATTGAAGGACTATAAAAAGATTACTCAAAATGCCCAGATACTGTCAGCACAAATAGTGCTCTTCTGCAGCATCCTAATGAAAAAAACAACAGCAACAACTAAACAAAAACAAAAAGCAGAGATTATGTAACTAATCTGCCTGATATTTTAATATGCCTTGATCCTAGAAAAGGATGTTTGAAAAATTCCTTGCAGGCTAAGAAATTAATAAAGACAAATGCTCACTCTGAAAGTAACATTAATAATACATTGAGTCTTTTAAATGCTTTTAGAGTCTTAGCGTTTTTCTTCTGATATCAAAAGAACAAGAGTTCATTCCTGGGAGATTTTTGGGGATAAAAAGTCAAGTCACCCTTCCCCGTCTCTCCTTCCAGCCCGTGTTGGAAAAGAAGAATGTGTTTCCATCTGTGATCACTCTTGGGCTTGGGCATGTGTGCTGTATGCTGGTAGAGTTTCAGAAGTTTTTGGGGCATTACTTTACATTGTAATCTGTGGGTCAGTGTTCTGTAATGAAATGCATAAATGAAACTACTTGAAAAATAATCCATAGATTGCAGAATTGTTTCCAAAAGCAAAAGTGTCTCTGCTATATATATGTGTGAAGAGAGAGCACAGGGAGAGGCTTTGTAATGAAAATGGACAGCTGTGGTAGTGTATAATAAAATATTTTGTTCTGGAGCCCTGAATAGATTGATAGCAGATCGAAAAAAAAGAGTGCTGTTGTCACTCTTTTTTTCCCCACATCTTTAAGTTTTCTAGTCTTTCTGACTTTGTATACTGTTTAAAGTTGCAGATTTTACTTCTGCGTCCTAGATTATGTGGAAAGGCCTGATGGAGCTCTTTGGTTACACGTAGTAAAAATCTGTCAGTCAGTGTGCTTTACAGGGAAATGTGATGATATCTGAATTTGAGAATTTTTAGTGATGGAACAACAGAGGCTTGGTGTGGGGAGTAGGATCTTGTGCTGGTAGAGTTCTTTGACACTGGTGGCAGTCTGCATTAGTCTCACAGCAAGTCTGACCTTGTAAATGATATATAAAGCCTGTATAATTTATATTTTCAAAAGATTAGATTTTTAGCAAGTCTAATGAACAGAGACATTCGTTAAGACTGTAGAAATTGTCTTGTGTACTCTTAGTTGTTGCAATCATACATGTAAATTTTTAACTGAAATTAAAATTTTAATTGACATAATTTGGCAGAACTGAGTAGATTTTAAAAATAAAGTATAATTAATAATGATTTGAGTTACTTAAAGATCTCAAGATACTTGTAATAAAAAGAGAGGTGTTAACAAAGAGTTGTCAGAATTCTGAATCTGCTTTAGAGATGACATTTGTGAGCTGAAAACAACCAGGGTAACATGTAAAGCATTAAGTCATCCAAGTTTAATTCTGTATTTCATGTTATGAAATCTTGTTTGGAGTGCTGCATTGCTTCTGATTGCTGTTTTGACATGCACATCGAAGAGAAAGCTGATACTACACAGAGTATTTGAAAACAATATGTATGTAAATACTTAGATTAGGCAGTGAACCTAAAATTAAAGCAGAAGCGCATGTGGTATTTAAATTTCTATTTATTTTTAAGCATGACTTTGTTGGGATGTTTCTGCAGTATACAAATTTCTGTGTTAGAATTAGTATTTTTAAATCCAGATACAAATATGATTAGTAAAAATCACTGAAGAACTACTGACATTAAGAACTTATAAAACTTTGATTGTATTATTGCTTGTTTGTGCTTTTGTTGCTTATTTACTCTCAGATAAACGCAAAGGTCTTGTCAAGAGCATTGAGATATTAGTGGCCAATACTGTAACAATAAACACTCCTTTTGTTATTAACATGTGGAACACTGAACATAACAAGGTCAGAATAAAACACCTCTGTTAAAATGCTAAGTTTTACTTCATGTGTTAAATATTAATAGTTAATAGAAAAAATCCAGTATTTTCATCCGTACCCTTTTCAGGCCGCTTCTCTCTCCATCATATCAGGTCCCCATTTTAACCTTCTGGCAAAGATGTCTTGCAGCATATCCAAGGGAGTACTCCTAGTGACCTGCACTCCCCAGTCCTTCTTTGCCATCTCCTTACTCCAACACCCAGTTTCTCCTTCCAGCCTCCCACAAGTCAGAGTTTACTCATCCCTTGGCCGTTTCTTGATTACCAAGTCCAACTCTTGTGTCCTTTACAGCTTCTAAGCAGAAAACATGATTCTCAGAGACTAGAAAGTCAGGATGGACAAGGTGAGGAATTGTCGTAACAGTTATGTAGTTACAGTCATAACAGCACCTCAACTTCTGGTGCCAGCACAAGTTCATGAGACTTGTTCAGAAGACTAAGTTATTTATGTGCAGTGTTGGAATTACAGTAGTTGTCAACATTGACCCGTAATACACAGTTGGGATGATACAAGTTCATTACTGTACACTGTGACAAAGCCAAAAATTTCATTGTCAGCTTAATGGCCTTCTGAACCATGATTCCAGATGTTTGGATGAAGCCAGTGTTCGCACAAAACTGAATGTGGGTGACAATCTCAGTCAATCATTTGCAGGCTGCAAACTCTGGGATATCATTTGTTTGCTGATCTTTGTCTACTCTGTGTTCTCACTTGAGGTATCCTTCAGAGGGCTGAATGTATCTAGCTTTTTTTTTTTTGCACTTTGCAGCCTGTCTGAATTGCTTACTCTTAGCAAAAGTATTAAGTAACTGAATCTAGCTTTTTTTCACTGTAGCTAGTACCAGTACTAGTGTCCATCAAGTGGCACATCAGTTCTGTCATCTGTCCTTGAACTGCCTATGTGCTTGAGATCTGTTTTTCAGTCAAGTGACCAGGTAACCAGTTATGAATGGTATGCTGTGGACTGTCCTTTGCTTCTAAGTCTGAATGAAATTATTTCATCTTTCTGCCCCTTTATCTCTTTTCCATATTTGCTTGCGTAACATACTGAAGGACTTATTTTGTTGGTCATGGATGTTGTTGTTTGATTTACAGATTTACTTTGTTCTTTTTACTTAAATTCATGATGATCTACTTGTCAGCTGGCTCTTTCTCTTTACATACGGCAGTCTGATGACTGTAGGATCATCTCTTGGGATGTATGGTATACCAGTAGCAAGTGTACTGTCTGGTATACCCAACACAATTTAAGGACTGGCCAGTGCTGAATAAGTATACTGTTGTTTTCTATATGATCAGTAATGAAATTAAATCTTTAAAGGCAAATTTATCTCTGCTGGTAGGATGGTATGTCATTTAAATGCTGTGAATGATACCAGTATGACAGCAATATTGAGGTAACTCCTATATGTAAAGGAATAAATTTGTTACACTTTTTCTTTACTTTTGAAAGGAGTGAATTTTCTTCTGTCTTATGAGAGGCTAGTATGAAGAATTGATTGGATCACTTTTTCTCCTCCATTGATAAGTATGTTCCCTGCGGTACAAAATAGAAAAAAGCATGTTGACTTGTAACAGCCATTGTTTGGCATAGAGATCTGTATACATGTACTTCCTCTACAATACACCTCTGCAAAACACAACTCTTTTTTCATACTTTTAAAAAATGTACAGATTCTCTCTCATTGCTGCAGGGCTGAATATCTGTGATTACACATAATTATTCCTTCATCAAATTCAGTGCAGATCATTTCAATACTTACCTTCTGAAACCAAAACAAATATACTAATTGCTTTCCATGAATGAGGTTTACTTCTTTCATATGAAAATGTATTTAACTGACGACATCAAGTTGGGAGGGAGCGCTGGAGAGTAAAAAGACACTAAAAATGGGCATGGATAGACTGGATCAATGGGCCAAGGTTCACTATATGAGTTTCAATAGGGCCAAGTGTTGGTCCTGCATTTTGGTCACAACAACCCCAGGTAACCCTACAGGCTTGGGGAGGAGTGGCTGGAAAGCTGCCCTGCAGAAAGGAACCTTGGTGTGCTGATGGATAGTTAGCTGAATATGAGCCAGCAGTGTGCCCAGGTGGACAAGAAGGCCAATGGCATCGTGGTCTGTGTCAGGAATGGTGTAGTGAGCAGGACTAGGGAAGTAATCCTGCCCCTGTACTCAGCACTGGTGATACCTCACCTCGAGTACTGTGTTCAGTTTTGGGCACCTCAGTACAGAAAGGACGTTGAATTGCTGGAGCGGGTGCAAAGAAGGGCAACAAGGCTTGTGGAGAGCTTGGAGAATGTGCCCTATGAGGAGATAGTGAAGGAACTGGGGCTGTTCAGTCTGTGGAAGAGGGATCTGAGGGGAGACATAATTGCTCTCTTCAGATACCTGGAAGGTGATAGCAGTGACAGGAGGGTTGGTCCCTTCTCACTGGTGACAGGTGATAGGATGAGGGGAAATGGCTTCAAGTTATGCCAGGGAAGGTTTAGGTTGGACTTAAGGAAGCACCTGTTTACAGAAAGTGTTGTTAAGCACTGGAATAGGCTCCCTAGGAGGTGGTTGAGTCACTGTCCCTGAATGTGTTTAAAATCCATCTGTATGTTGTGCTTAGAGGCATGATTCAGTGGTGGTTTGTTAGTTTAGTATGGTTAGGTTGATGTTAGACTTGATGATCTTGAAGGTTTTTTCCAACCTGAGCAATTCTGTGATTTTATGATTCTAGACTTAATGGCGGTGCTTGAGGAGACCTTGCAGTTCAGTAGTTTTGAGACAATGGTTGAACAAATAGATGATCTTGTCAAAAAGGATTTTTAGAACGTGGTGCCTCCTATGTATATAAAGATGAGTTGTAAGCGCAACCACTGGCAGTCAGGTTTTTTCCTGCAGAATACAAGTCATAATTTAGAGCCTAGAGGCTCAATCATCAGAGGATTATTGAATTTTATGGTTTACTTTTGGGTAGGCTTTTCTGGTTCTCAGTTGTCTGTATCTACAGAGCTTATCTCCGCAAAGCTGCAGTTTTTCTAAATACTGTGTCTACTGCTAGCTTTCATTAGGCCTTTCTTTTGGCCCTCTTGCACTTGATAATTTATTGTTGCTGCCCTTTAGCCTTTTGCTTTTATACATACCCAGCTCTCTCTTCACAGTCTGTCCTTTTATTTATGTTTTGTTCCACAGTTCTGCACAGAGTTCATGTTAATGGTCCTGATTAAAGGATAAGGAAATTCTGCCTCTTGCTGAGTTAACTGCATGAGGCTGCATGTGCTTTGAGAAGGAGGCTGATTCTTTTGGGACAATGGCATGTACCTGGCATGTGATTAATTAGCATGACATTTTACAAAATTAATGGTTGCAATTAAACTAGTGTAACCCAGGCTAGGGTGTGTTCAGTAGGGTGACCTGTGGTGTTGGCACAACCATGTTCCCTCTGCTAGTGACAGCTCCTAATGGCATATTTAATGGACATGGTGATGGATGGATGGGTGGACTAGATGATCTTAGAGGTGTTTTCCAACCTTGATGATTCTTTGATTCTGTGAAACCACTCCAAGTTGTATACATTGATGTTCTGGAGATTTATGGAGTACCTCAGCTGATGAAAGTAAGATCCTCTGGAGAGCTTACATATAAGACTTACTGAAAGTGGTAAGTTTTGCATTTTTTGCTGTAGACTACTCTGAAAATTAAATCTTCTTTAGCAGATTTTGACAGAAAGATTGATTTTCCTGGAGAATTCACAAGTGCTGGTTACCCAGTTGTGTTTTGCTGAAATTCTAGTGTGTTGGATTAATATTTGTAAATAGGTGCTTATTCAGCTTTTATGGTGGCTTACAGTTCATCTGCCACAAGCGATAAGTGATAATAGATTATATGAGGATATCTTTACCATTTCTTTATGAGCTCTTCAGTAATCTCCTGAAATATCCCCTCCTTCAGAAGCTTTTTACTGCTGAAGCACTTGATTGCTATCTGAGCGTAGTTCTGGTTACTCTGAGCTGGATTCCCAGTAGTAATTTGCAGATGTCTTATGTCTCTGTACTGCTTCTTTTCTTTGCTCGCAGGCAGTGTCTTATGGAGCAGTGAAGAAAACATATCTCTGCCTTTTCATGTTATTCTATAAAATATCGTGTTTCTTTATAAGAGAATAAATTGTTTTAAATTTTACTTCATTCTGTTTAATCCAGTATTCTACTAACTTCCCTTTGGCATTTTTATAGAAATTACGAAAAACATTTGACCTAGATAAACTGAGACCTTTGTGACCACAGTGTAGTCGTTGACATTTTGGCACTGCTGTTCTCATTAGTGGTACTAATCCAAATGTTGTGCTTTTAGCACTCCTGCATTTCATGCGTAAAATTTTATACACAGAAAGATAAAGAACTTGCAGCCACCTAATTAGGTAATCTAATAACCAGTACACAATTTATGGTTATGTGCCACGTACATTGATTATGATTATGAAGTCATTGCAATATAATAGTGTAATTTGTCAATATAAATCACAGTCTTCCTCATTTAGTAAAAATTTTTAGAAGATGCAGGAAAACATTTCATCTTGTGCTAAAATAAAATGAACACTGAAGTAAAAAGAGAATGTTAAGGACTGCGAGAGTACAGTTCTTTGAGGGACCTTATTTCAGTAAATATTCTTTTTGTGTCTGGTAGCATGTTAAAATTTTACTTTGTAATTTGACATACATAAAAATATTACTCTTCATTTTTGTTCACTTCCTTGGTTACTCTTTTTGTCAGAGTACTTAAAAAAAAAATGAAGTGCTATCAAGAGCATATGAAATCTGCGGTTTCTGTAGTATTGCTGAGACAGTTGTTTTTGTTTATGGAGGTACACTCCTGTATAGGGCTGGGTCACATGAAAGAACTAATTTGTTTAATTTGTTGTTACATGATTGTCACAGTTACAAATGTGACTGGCAAAAAAATATTGACTGGCCTGGTAGTAGACTAATAAAGATTACATGACATTTTGTTGGTTGACTAGATGGGGATTTACAGTCCTTTTTCCATGAATCTTTTTTTTCTTTCTCCTTGATTGTTTCCTTTCATTTGAATTCTTAAGTTTTTTCTAGCTTTGTGTATGTATGCTTGAAAATACATTTCTTGCATATCTGTGCCTTACTTTTAAACCTATGCTTTTGGGTCAGAACAAGTGAATGTAGACACTTAGGATTTTTTAAGCTCTGTCATACTAATGCAGTGTGCAAAATAAGTTAGCAAAACCATGAAACAATTGGGCTCATGATGTTTCCTGGGTTGCTGGTAAGCCCTGCACTCAGAAAGTTGCTATTGCAATTAGGCACTCTAATAGACAATGGCTGAATTTTAGTATTGCAGTGCATATTCATTTGGGCCTTGAATTCAGTGCATCACAGAACCTCAGCCTAACTTTAGAGGTCCTAGACAAGCATAATGAGTAGAGGAGAGGAAGGGAAAAGGAAAGGGAGGAAAGGGCTGTGGAAGATGGCGTTGAGGGAAAGAGGGAGATAAAGTAAATTGAAGAAAAAAATTGCACTCATTCTTTGGAGTTTTTAGACATTTAATTTCTTTTTTAACCAGCAGGCTTCATAGCAGATCAGAGATTGCCTGCCTGAGCTACCTCGCCTTTGTGCCTAATTATCTATTCTTACCGTTATGCCTGATTGTCCACCAGTATTACATGCAGGTGTTGGAGTGCGTCCAAAGGAAGATCATTAAGATTATCACAGGGCTGGAACACCTCTCCTACAAAGAAAAGATTTTTTCTGACTTTTTTATGACCTAATATATGAATATGCTATTTTACTATAGTAGTAGTAATCCGAAAAACATTACCTGAGCAGCTATACGAAGGATTCTGGTATTCTGAAAATCATATCTGCTATGAATCACAGAGCAAACTTAGCCGATATTGAAAATCCAGACTGCCCAATGTTCCAAGGTAATGTTCTGTCTGACATTTACTGAATAGGGCATTGTTATTAAAGAAGCAAGAGAGATGGCAGTAATTAAACTGAGTCTTCATCTCTGCTGTGATACATGTAGTTAACGATAGAGGATGTGAAAATAAATATATTCATTTTAATGCAGCTTTTCTTTAGAGCAGGTGCTTCTACACCAGAGCTTTCACTGTCTTAACTTTCACTCTCATTTTAAAGAATCAGCTCTTTCATAAACTCATAGCTTCCATTTCTCTTGCAGATTTGAGTTAAATTGTTTGAAAGTCATATACTCCTGCAACTTTGGATGAGGTTCGTAGGATGAGAATCTTCAATTCTAAGATATTTAACTAGAGTATCTCTCCTTGGTACTTAATTCTCTGGAAAAAGTTTGTTATATTAATGCCCCAGTTGATTAAAATTTTATTTTTATATTGAATTTTTTCCAGGTTTTATCTGTATGTCATGGTTAGATCATTCTTGACTGCAGCAAGTTCACTATGTTGATGTATCAAAATTTTAAGAAAGTTACTCTCACTTGATGACTCATCTCCTAAAGAATTACAAAAGGGCTTGACACGGAAATAAATTGCTCTTCGACAGACATTTTTATGTCTTGATGGAGGTGAAGACTGTGGATGAAATAAAAGAAGAATGCCAAGATCATTTCACAGAATTATCCTGATATAGTCACCATGGTTTTCAATAGTCTTTGCAATCTGCACAAACTGTGTGGGTTGTTTTTTTTTTTTTTTGTCTTACTGACTATACTTTATGTTTTTAAGCCATAGTTATGCAGCGTAATTAACCATGCTGGGAACCTGGGTTTTTGATACACACTGCTGTCCAACAGATGCCAGTGCTTTAACTCTGCCCAGTGTGAAGCCTGTCTACTTTTAATTTAAAACAGCATTCATTAGAAAAATTGCCCTCCCTTGACCAAACAGTGAAGAAATCCAGGTGGGTTATCCAAAGGTGTTTGGGCTCAGCACTGCTGGGAATGCCTGTTCTGACTCTGGTGCCTGAAGTTAATTTCCCATGACAACAAAAGTCCACACTGACAATATTACAATTTCTGTTCATTCTTAAATCCTGTCTCTCATCTGCCACGAATTCCCAGCTGACTCTTAGACCCTCATTCTTTCCAGAGTGATTCTCAGGTTCCATTTCGTTTATATTCTTCTGTAGACTGGCAGATAGATTACAACCTCTGCTTCTACTCTCCAGTGGAGTCCTACAAAGATGATAAAGGGTGTAGAGCACCTCTCTTACGAGGAAAGGCTGAGAGACCTGTTCTAGCCTTGAAAAAAGTAGGCTCGAAGATCTGATCCATGTCTATAAATATCTAAGAAGCAGGAGGCAAAGGGACGAGGCTGGACTCTTCTCTGCGGTGTGTGGAGATAGGACAAGGGGAAATGGCCACAAACTGAGGCATAGGAAGTTCCACACAAATGTGCGTGGGAATTGTTCACAGTTCAGTGATGTAGCACTGGAACATGATGCCCAGAGAGGTGGTGGAGTCTCCTTCTCTGGGGACATTCAAGACCCACCTGGACACCTAGCTGTGCAACCTGGGCTAGGGAGCTGCTTTGGCAGGGGGGTGGACTTGATGATCTGTGGAAGTCCCTTCCAACCCCTATGATTCTGTGATTCTTCGTTTTTTTTCTCATCAGTACAGCATACATCCTCCAAGACAGATGCTTAATTCAGTGTTCTCTTTTGGGGCCTGGCAGCCGTATATGCTATTCATGCATGAATATGCAGAATCGCTGGCTGTTTCCATTGATCTACCAAGTCCTAGCTGTGCTGGCAAACACAGCACTGCTGCTATGCTGCACAATGCAGTCTTCATTTGGGAAGTGTAGCCACTGCTTTCTAAGTTAGTGATTCTCTGAGGCCAGAGGCTGACTCTTGTGTTCTTTGTTTTAAAGAACACTGTTCTACCTCAGTAGCTTTTCTGAGAATGAGAGCAAGCAGTCCTTGCAGGGTGGAACAAACTTTCACTACTATTTTTTTCAAATATTACTGCCGCAGCTGAAATTAGCGACAAGAAATTGAGCAAAGGAAATTTCCATAAAGATGTCTGTTGTGTTACTCAGTACTTGAAAACACTTTAGAATTCCCAGTAACAATGTTTGAGTTTTTTAGATAAATACTTTCTGAATTCTTTTATGTGCTTGATTATGGTGCTAATGTGTCAGCCACTGGAGTAGCTGTGCTCCCATTCAGAATAATCTGGACAGGCTGCAGAGTTGTAGGGAGTGGAATCGTTCAGCAAGTGCAAGTGCAGAGTCCTACACCTGGGAAGGAAATAACCATAATGCGTCAGTACAGGTTAGGGACTGACCTGCTGGAGACGAGCTCTGCAGGGAAGGAACTGGGTGTCCTGGTGGGCAACATGTTGGCCAAGAATGCCGATGGTATCCTGGGATGTGTTACAAAGAATGTGGCCAGCAGGCTGAGGGAGGTGATCCTCCCCCTCTGCTTTGCCCTGGTGAGGCCACAGCTGGAGTTCTGTGTCCAGCTCTGGGCTCCTTCATTCAAGTAAGACAGGGAACTTTTAAGTGAGAATCCATTGGAGAGCTAAAAAGATTATGAGGTATGTGGGACATCTCCTGTGTGAGGAAGGGTTAAGACACCTGGGACTGTTCAGTCTGGAGAAAAGAAGACTGAGGGGGGATGTTATCAGTGCTTATAAATATCTACAGGGTGTCAAGTGAATGGGGCCAGGCTCTTTTCAACAGTGCCCAGCAACAGCACAAAGGTTGCAAACTAGGACACAAGGAGTTCCATTCGAACATGAGAGAAAACTTCTTTACTTTGAGGGTAATACATAGATTGCCCTGAGAGGCTGTGGAGTCTTTTCTGGAGATATTCAAGACCAGTCTGGACGCTTTCCTGGGCAATCTGCTTTAAGAAGCCTGCTTTAGCAGGGAGAGGGACTAGATCATCTCCAGATGTTCTTTCCAACCCCTGCAATTCTGTGATTGGACCTTGCAGTAACCATCTTGAGAAAAGTTTCTTTCCTCTGCTAAGTACCTATTTTATCAGCTGATCTAACAGTAATTTTTCAGGGACCAGTGGTATGATGATGATTTAGTCTGACAGTCAGAGGCAGGGCAGCTGAACGCTTTCTCCAAATTCAGAGGAATCATACTGTCCGTATCTGTTTGTTGGTCACAGTTTGTGTGTTGCCCTAAGGTTCCATAAACTATTCCACAGTTCTTTATAACCACACAAAAATAAAATGTTCTATTTATCTAATATGTTGGAGATCTTGGCAAGACAAAATGTTACAGATGTACTTGAATGAATTTAAGGTTGTGATAGATAATGAGAAAATGAGATCAGTACATCCCACTAATCTGGTATTTTAAACATCAAGTATTGCCAGTGTTTGCTGAAGTCCCAGTTTACCTTAATCATTGATCTTTTGATCAGTTCACCACCTCTTGCATACTGTACTGATGAGCATGTGCTAGCACTGCTTTGGTGTAAAACCTGTCAATGGGGTTTGAGCACAGATAAACATGAGATTATGTAAGATGCTCTGTGCTTTGTAAGGAAGTCATGGAGGCTCTGGCAGTGTTTTCTGCTGCCTCTGCTGTAAAAATGACAGCTTGTGGTGGAAGAGATGGCTGGAGGGCAGTATCTTTGTAAATTGCTTTCATGAAACTTACTGAATCTTATTTCAGTGTTGGGAAGTACACTGCTAATGTCTCTCTTTGATTGCGTTGCTCAGAATTGTGTAAATGCTGTGCTGAGGGACTCTTATTTGTAGTTTACTTGCAAGGATCCCAGAGTTGTCGACACAAGTGAAGTGATCTCATTTCTAGCTTTTACTTGGTTATAAAAATCTTAATAGGCGTGCATCCTTTTCTTCTTCTCGTGTATGTGTGAATGGATTTGCTGACTTCTGAATGAATGTGTCATCCATACTGTGTAGCCAGCATAATTATTCTTTGTCTTCTTGTCAGTATAACTGACACCACATTGAAATTTCTGTCAGCTCAGCAAGGATAGATAGAATAATGCATTCTTTTTGTTTTGGCCAGTGTGGTTGTACTGTCAAAACACCAGAAACATGGAGATATTCATATTCAGCTGCAGAATTTCTGTTTATTTCTGTGGGGAACTACTCTACCTGAATAAGGAATGTGAAGCTTTGCTTTGACCGTATTTTATTTGACACTGCAGACAAAGTACACAGGAAATATTTATACCAGATAAAGAACTCCATGAAAGCAGCATCAGTTAGTATATGCCACAAAATCACTTTTTCTTTCTTATTTATTCTTCTTTATTTTTTTCCCTTCTCTATTTTTTTCCCCCATGTAAGTTGTCCCAGATTTTCTGGAAATAGTTTCGCGGAGATTGGATATTCTGTGAAAATTTAGCCTCTGCCAAATCCAGATCTTTTTTGCTTTTTGAAGTTTTACACTTACAGTACCTCTCAGCACCTTAGAAATTATGTGAATGAAGCTTGGTAATATGTTTGAGAAGTCTGATTGCAAACAGTTTGCTAAAATAGCAAAGTCTATTTCATACATACTGCCACGCCCAGTACCTTAACAACATGAGGATGGAAAACTTTCTATAAAAGATGAAAGGAGGTCACACTTCAGGGAGAGCTCTGCAGAATACCGAAAAAAGAAAAAGAAAGAAAACCCCCCAAAACCACCATGAGCTAAGTGTGCTTAAAAGAAAAGTTGTTTGAAAAAATTGGATTTGATAACATAGGCACAGGAATTACTATGGTAATTTAGAGCCTTCCACGTAAAAATCTAGTTTTGCTCTGAAGTGCAGCGTCCCTGATGTAGTGACTAGCTTTTGTACATAGCTTTTTTCATATGTAACTTGTATCACTTGTTTTAAAACTCACCTCGTATCAGATGGTGAGTACTCTTTTATCACAGTTTCCACAAACCAGAACAGAAAGTTTTCTCATTCAATTCAGTTGTTATTTTTCTGTTCAACCTGAATGGCATTGAATTACTCCCAGTGCTTGCGCTGTGTTGTTCAGGTGGACACCTGAATAGCACATCCCTTGTACTAAAAGGTACCCATACACCAGGAAGAGAGAGACTGTAAATGAAACTGTGCATCAAGACAGATAGTACATGAGTCCTGGTTCTTGTAGCCTTACTTTAAAAAATAAAATGCTCCTCAGCTTTTTTTGGGCTGAGTGAAGTGTTGACACAGTCATTATTTCAAATGTACTTAACACTTTGATGCAGGCAAGCTCTTATCCAGATGTAGGTCCTCAAACTCACCTCTGGAGCCTCTCAGCCAGGTGGATGTTTAGCTTGTGTATTCACTTACGGGACTTTTCTTGTGTGTTTTTACCCTTGCCATCAGAAATGTCTTAGATCTATTTAAATGAAATAAAATAAAATAAAAATAAATAACTTATCAACTTACATTAGATGAAATAGGTAATTAAGCACTCAAAGTTATTGTAGAGAAAACATTTCCAAAATTGATTAAACCATCTGCTTTCAATAAGCTATTTCCTATACAGGATAATAATTATACCAACATTTAATAAATCATGGTGGTGTGCTTTTTCCCCCTTTTTTTAAACACAGAAATGGTTTCAGTTATTTACACTGTATTTCAGTAGAAGTCTGTAGTTTTTATTTCTTAATTTTAACAGCCCAGACAGTCTCTTTGAATGTCTGCAGCGTTACTGAAAGTAAGTTCTTTTAGACTCCAGCATACTTACTTCCAAAAACTATGATGTAGTCATAGCATCTGCCAGCTGGAAGCACGGTGCTTACTGCACTGAACTAATCCTTTTCTACAACAGATTCCTGAGGCTTAGAAGTTAATAGAATGTATAACTTAATTCTTCTGGAAATAGTATTAATAACTTAGCTTTCTGAAGGCAACAGGGGGGTTGGGTGAACAGCTTGTTCCGCTGATAACATTACTTGAGTACTGTCTTACTCTATAACATTGTTCTACATCTTGCCATTTTGGAAAAAAATACACGTATTTGGGGGGAAAATGGTGGTGTGTCTGAATTTTTCTTAATGGTTTTGACACAAAGTCAATGTGAAGATGATGAAGCATTCTGAAGGTTTCATATCATCTCAGAAATATCCTCACAAGAGTTCAATACTGTGCTGCTTGTACACTTAGGGAGAGTATTCTGTTCATTATAGTGTTGTAAATTCACTTACTTTTGGACACTTCTCAGAGTTATTTCTTCCTTCAGTTAACTTTTAAACTTTTCCATTCATTATGCAGACCTAAATATGTGTGTAATTGTTTGCTCTTGTATACCAATTTCCAGCTGTCCTGCTTTGTACTTCAGTAAAAAGATCGGTAAAATGTGCATGTTTCAACAGTTGCAGCTCTGAGCTCTAGAATTGTACGATACAATGTTCATATGGAACATGTCCTAATTTTCCTGTTTTAAGCAGTTTATAATATAAAGAGGAAACCAAAACTGCAACAGAACAACATGATAAAAATAGTACTGCCTGGTCATACACTCAGAATTTTTAATTGAAAAAAAAATTCAAAATTATTGACTGGGCTTGGAGGAGTAGTTGCATATTTACATCCATATAACGACTTGTTTATGCTTAGAAAGGAACAAATTTACCTAAATAAAAATGAAGCTATGTATTTTATGTATCATGAAGTCTTAATTTTACAGCTCTGAATACATATTTCATTCTTAGATAAATCCTGAGGTATTACATATTTTGCAGATAGTGCAGCTGAGCTATAATGTCAAATACAAAACTATTCCTCCTCTTCTGATTTTTGCTGCAGTGAAGTTAAACACTGCTGCCAGTGATACACCATTGCCTAGTTCTTACCACAGAGTTGCTACTGACTCTATAAATAGTTTGGTCAAATGCTTAATTTCTGAACTTTTTCATAGGCACAATACTTTTGATGGTTGATATTTTTCAGGAGATGCTTACCATTTAAGTGCAAGTATGCAGATGTGTTTTTAAAAAGAAACAAAAAAATCCACCTTGACTCCAAAAGGCAGAGGAAGGCAGCTCTTAGAATCAGTGAATTACAGAATTAACAATTAAACAATTCCCTTCATTTACGTACATGGTGTTCTCTGGTTTTTGTTTTCTTTTCTTTTTCCTGTGAGTAAAATCCAATGGAGTAAGCAGAATGGATGTAAGAGAATTCAACAACGCGGGCCCACTATCTCAGATCTCATGAATCTTACATGGAACTTACAATACAGATCATGGATTTTTCACATTTTTTTAATTTTGTTGTGTGAGGAACAACTATCAGAAACTATTAAAACAAAAACAGGACTAAAAATTAAAGGAAAGGACAAGTGGAAGGGAGTGTTCTTTCTTTATGTCTAACACTGTGTGGAGACGTGCAGTTTCCTCCCTGGAGATCTCCAAATGCCACTTGGATCTGGCCTTGGGCACCCTGCTCTGAGTGTCCCTGCTGAAGCACATGGACCCAGAGGTCCCTGCCGTCCTGGAATATCCTATATTGCTGTGATACAATTCAAAATTGTGTATAGTTTTTAGAGCTGAGGTTTTCAAGTGTTTTATCTTTCAGTTCAAGCTACCATACATGCAGCAAGGCTAATCAGACCAATGTGCTACTGTCTTGTACTTGAAGGTAAAAAGATTACTGGTGTGTTACCTATGACGAAGATTTGTAAGTTATATTAAGAGAAGTAGCACTTATAAGGAAAAAGAATTTGCAGTTAGGGGCAGGGGTGAAGAAAAAGAGAGTTGACATTATACACAAATACACTGAATGGGCTTAATTGTTATGTGCCACAGTCAGATGATGAAGGAGCAGAGGAGCAGGAGAAACATAGAAATATCTTATCTGTCCTCTTGGAATTTAGTTCACAGATAGAAATCCAACACAATTTTGAATAAGAACATGCTGTGTGTTTACAAAATAGAACTGAAGCGTAAATGGGGAAAAGGCATTCCCAATATAAGCATGCTCATTTAAAGACCCATGCTGACAAAAACTGAACTGCCTTATCTGCAGAGCATCAATTGTTCCTGTACATCATACTTCATTGTTTGTTCTTGAATAAGAGTTATATTGGGTTTCAGGCTTCCTTACTTATAATGTGTGGTTCTGCTACCCCAGTCTCACATATCAATTATAAAATCAAAGACACACAGACACTCCCGTGTCTCCCTGCACCATCACTGTCCACAGCTCACCTTTGGATGCCCTGCTAAAGAACTCCCAACCTCACATCAGTGCTGGTTCACTCCATGACTCTAATTTTCTGTTTTTCTGGATGCAGATTCCAAGCTTGGGTTTTTTTAAATCTCTGCAAGACTGTAATTCTAGTTCAAGTGAGCTTTCTTCACCCGTATCTTTTTAGTTCAGAAAAATGTGCTATATTTCCTTGAGATATTTATGAGAGGTACTAATCCAGTCTGGTATTAGCTTGCATAGGTAAGCAGCAGGGAAATGTATTGTTGAGTGTTCGATCTACTTTCCTCCATTTAGCAACTTAAATTAATTCCTGATGGAATACCAGAGTGCTAGTTTGAAAGACTGAAATATTTCAAGTTAGATGAATGAATCCACTTTCACTGTATGTGTCTTGATAAAGCCGTTAAAAACACTAGATCAAGTTAGCTTCCCTCCTTTTCTTCTTCAGGAGGGGAAGGGTTTATGATAAGCTTCTGTATTCCTTCAGGAACTCCTGTTCCCAAATGTGTTTTAACTTTTGAGTTTCATCATGATATTTTTTTCAAATCTGAGATGACCATCCTTACGTGAGACTGTTTTCATCTTCTTCCAGGACACATGATGGTAGACGTAATCAAGTGTTTGAACCTGTCTTTTATAAAAGCTTTCCTAGGTTTCCTCAATATTGTATTTCAGGTGATGACCAAAGAGGTAAAGTATGAAATAGCCTTGGCTGGCATTGTAGAACCTTTCAACTGTGATTTTTTTTCAAGTCTACGTCAACTATTTTGAACTCGGAGTTTTCCTGACCATGGTCTGCTTATTTAATGAAAGAAATACAGCAGGCTCTTTATTTCCTAGCTTCTCATGTGTGCAGTAAGTTAGCTGGTTAGTGGTTACCCTTTGTGTGCCAGCCTGGCTTCAGTGCACCTGGGATATCTGATGCTGGGAATGTTCCAGAAGTTCTGTTCAGTGCCAAGTCCTTCCTTTAATGATTCTTCCACATGACTTAGGTGAGTAACAACTTCAATAATATTTCCAGGCAAGACACATCCTGTCCTAAGCTGAGGGGAGAGCTATCATATTGTGAGACTGCTGAAGCCAGTAATTTTTGGAAAAGAGCTTAAGAAAACAATTCCATCCGGGGGGGGGGGAGGTGCAAAGATAAGATTTAATGTTCAAGTGAAAAGAATACATGTCCAATTATCTAGAGTGCTGTAATTCATTAACACAGTTGTGATGAAAGGAAGTAGTTATTCCCATATTATAAGTGAGCAAACAGTAAGGGCTTGTCTACACAGGGATGTTTTGAAGTTGTGCTGTTAGCCAATGCGCTGCTATATTTAAGCATCTGTAATTATGCTGGTAGAATTCCCCAAGTGAGACTTCAGTTTGACTAAAAGCATGCCCTTTTCTGGTCTGAGGTGTGTTACTTTGGAAGCAATTTGAACTGAGACAAAAAAAAATGAAAGAAAGAAAACAAAACAAAACAGCTTTTTGGTTTAGTATAAAATAAGAGCAAGGACATACTGAGTTAACTGAGTCCTTTCATCCTGCATAGCTTTCTTACATAAACAAAACGTGGATAGATCAGTAGTGTGCTTTTGTCATTATTCATCCTGCACGTTAGTACCCTGCTATATTCCTTTTGTATCATAGCTAGGTCTTTTGCTTAGCCTATAGGAGTTCTTTTGTAGAAGAGCTCCAGCATACAGCAGTAGCACAAAAGCATCAGAGGGGAGATCAAATCTGAGGGTGTTATTCTTACCTGTATTACTTTTATTACAGCATAGATAATATTTATTTGTTTTAGTGTTCAGTGTTAAATACACTCCTATTAACATTTTGCTGAAAAGAAGGATACACATGTGTGAAGCTTTGCAGCTCAAGTCAAACTGCTTATTATCATACCAATTTCCAGGAAGCTATGAAGTCTACTGCAGACTAAGCTAATTCTTTCTGATCTGGTAGAACTGTAGAAAAAGTAGAAGCGAATAAAAAGACAGTAACATGCAGTGGAAATTTATCTTAGCCTCTTTTTCTGTGTTCCCAAGGGTATTCTGGTCATGTGGCTAGATTAAATCTGCCAATATTCTTTGCAGTCTGGTATAATTGATTTTTTTGTTTGTCTCTGGATGGAAGATGCAGTTAATATTTTAGGATTTCTTGATGATATTAAAAACTACATAAACACAAAAACTGTACATTACAAATGGAAAGTCCCATGAAAATGTACTCCATATGTCTGTCATTGGAAGAGTGCTTCCCAAAGTACATATATTTTGTTATCCAGTCTAGCTATATGCTTCCCCAGTCTTGGGTTATTTAACATTCCCCCTGGGGAGATATCATACAACTCTTAAGAATGTTGTTGTGAGGAGCTCCTTTTGGAAATTTCATGTAAGCATTTTTAGTTTCACACCGTCTACCATCCTAGCTGTGTATTTTTACAATTATTTTTAAACTTGCCTTCTGCATTTCTGTATTTTAAAGTCCATAAGAGACCTGTGGGTTGTTTTTTTCGTAACAGAGTGAAGCTAGTTGTGAGTGTACCAGCCAAACTTTCAAGTTAATGACATTCAGCTTCATAGTAGTTTCTCCCAGACAGTCATTCCTTCACAGTTTTTTAACTGCTTTTTCCTCTCTTTCTCTTTTCACACTTGATACAGTTAAACTGCATGATTGCTTAGAGAGGTCCATGTGTCTAGTAGCACTTTATAATAGTAGGTTAGTTCACTGTTCAGTTCTCTTTGTTTTAGCTTCTTATACTTTCCTGTCAGTGAGGGGGCTGAGGGGCACAAGAAGCTGGGAGCGGACGGAACCCAAACAGCTGACCCAGACAGGCCAAAGGGATGTCCCATACCATGTGCCTCATGCTCAATAGTAGAAGCCAGGGTAAAGAAGAAAGGGGGAGAATAACCAGAGTGATGACATTTTGACTACAGAAGAAACAATTAGGTGTGAAGAGCCCCATGTTCCTGGAAGTAGCTGAACTATATGCCTTTCAGTGGGAAGCAGTGAACAAATTTCTTGTTTTGATTTGCTGGCATGAGCAGCTTTTGCTTAAACTAGACTTATCTCAATCCATGAGTTCCTGCATTTAACCTTTTGAGCCGTCTTTCCCATTCCACTGGGGAGAGTGAGAAGCTGGCTGGGTGGGGCTGAACTGCCTAAAAGGGTTAAAACACAACAATTACATAGGGAATAGTTCATCTTTTGCTATCTGTTCTGCGTATTTCAGTATTTATTATTATTATTAATATTTTTTTTAATCTTCTATCTTATCCTAGAAGTAGCAGCAGATGCAGGCTTTTGCTTGTGATCGTTTTTGTTTGGCATTTTTTACCCCTATGTTGCTGGCAGGTTGAAAGGAGAGAGGATAGAAAGATGTGGAAGGGAAGTCTCCTTGTTAACTTTGGATTAGAAGAGTCAATATTTTTGTGACCTTTTCCTTTTTCAAAACAATGAAATAAAATCTTCATTAGCAACTAGCACTTGTTACTATTTTGCCAATTTCTTGGCTAATGTTTCTGACCCACTGGTGAATATTTCCAACCTGAGGCTGCAGTCATTGAATATTCTCAATCCTTTTAAGAAAAGTTCTTGGGAAGCTACCATTGCAGATGTAAGAGAAAAGATGCCAGAATCTGTGTTGGAGTATTGCCTAACCAAGCAGTTCTTGCTAGAAATGTAGCATTTGGGAATCTTCACATCTACCATACAAGTTACATCCTGTAATCCCATTCTGACCCAGATGGAATTTTCAGACTGAAAATCAAGTTCTCATAGCCTGTCCTCAACTGCTACCACCCCTGAGCCATCTTGTTGGCCCTTGGATACACATGTTCAAGTTGATTAACACTTCCTTTGTACTGTGAGGCACAAAACTGAAGTATGAGAAGTGACAAGTAAATAGATGTGAGTAATCACTTACCTCTTTGTCAGCCTTCATGCTGATTCAGTCCAGGATGCTGTCAGAATTCCATTATTGATGTATCCTGCTGTTGACCCTCCCGTAGCCAACCTTCCTCCAGGACTCCCAGATTCTTTTCTGCGGAGCTGTTCCCCAGCCAGTCCATCCTCAGAAGGCCTTGTTGCAGTGTTTAGCTCTCACTGTGAGAGTGTCAGACATTGCATTTGTCTGTGTTGAATTTAATGATCTTGCTGTTGACCTACTTCTCCAGCCTATGTACAGTGGCAGCCCTGTCCTTATGTGAAATACAGGCTCATTAAGATTAATAATAATGATAGACAAAATCCAGTGAAAGAAGGAACAGATGATACCAAAATTTTTGCAATACCTACTCCATTAAAATATGGCAATTTTCAACCATGGTGCTGTGGTGTGGCAAGCAGATGTGAATGATAAAGAGAAGGGAGGTGAATGTATGTTTTAAATTTGAATGCAGGATGTAATTCTTGGCATCACATATGTTGGTGAGCCTTGTCTGGCAGCCATAAGCTATCCTAGCTGCTCACTTCCATCCTAACACTCAGGAAGGTTTAGAATGGATGTCAAGGGGGAGCTCTTTATAGAGAACATGGTGAGGTGCTGGAACAGGCTGCCCAGATAGACTGCTGATGCTCCATCCCTGGAGGTGTTCAAGACCAGGTTGGATGGGGCCCTGAGAAACCTGGTCTAGTACCAGATCTGGAGGGTGGTAGCTCTGCCTGAGGCAGGGGGGTTGGAACTTGATGATCCTTGGGGTCCCTTCCAACCCAAACCATTCTGTGATTCTGTGAATCTGTGATTCTGTGATTGTGTGATATTCAGTCGAGCTGTCTGTGTTAAAATCTTTGGATGTCTTTTTGTTTTTTTACATCCATCTGGGAACTTGCCGTTTTAAAACATTGGTAAGAGAAGGGTTGGTAATATTGAAGTACAAAGATATTTAACCTCTGTCATAAAACTTTTTTATTGTCGCTGAATTTGGTTTTCTGTTGGCTTCTGCCAATTAATTGTCTCGTTTTCAACCTTCAATTAACATATGTAAAGTATACTACTATGTGGGAGAAATTTATTAGGGAGGGTTCCTAAATTATACTTCATAGTAAAGGAGTGGAAGACAAGTTTGGTTTAACAAATGTTATATTTAGGTATGTGTGTGTCATCAAAGCCTTGCTTAATGTCTGCTACCCTCATCTGAAATAGGAGGTCAAAAAGTGTAATGCAAAATTGAGATGAGTGAAAAGAATGAAAAAATCTTTGATGAGCTACATAAGGCTTCCAAAGAAATGCTGTATATTTGTGCTAAGCACTAAACTGTATTGTCAGGAATAGTGGACTTAATAACAAAGAACTTGGAAATAGATTTTCTGCACACTTCTCTGGCAGCAAAAGATTTTATAAACTTTATCAATAATGGGAGGTATTTCTGGGAATACTCATTCCCAGAGAGAAGCCAGTTACATTGATGGGAATTCGTGATTAAAATAATAATGAACAAATATAAGAGTCTTTCTGTTATGCATGTAGCCTGTGTATTTATAAAGATTTCTAAGGTAAAAAATTGTTCATAAATGAAAACCTCACTATGAGTAAGGCATCAGAAATATTGTTAATATTGTTCAAGTGTAGCTTCAGTTCCAAAAAAGCAATGTAATACAGCGCAGATGGAAGTTGCTGATACATATTTATGCAGGGGCCTTTGTTGTTTCTGATGTTTCTTTCAGAAGGGCTTTTTAAAAGCTCTGATTTTTATGGATGTTTTTGCATAAAACTTCTCATATGGCACATACTCTTGAAATTTTACATTGTCTTTTTTGTGTGTTTGTTTCTAACGTCTCTTCTGTGAAATTTACAGGATCTGAGTTCTGAGGGATGAGTTACTGATATGGGTAAAGTTTGGTTTCGTGTAGGGTCCAGAGATAGGTTTAATGTGTTGTTGTGGTTTTTTTGTGTGACCTCTTGCAATTTATCTTTTTCATTCCCGATTAAATTCCAGTAAAACTTTTCATTTCATTATAAGCTCTCATTTTGACAATGCAGCATGGCATTAATTGGTTGTTGAGGCTCATGCCTTGGTTAACCGACGTTACAAAAGTAAGGGTACAAAAGAACACACAGGGAATTATTCAGTCACACAGTGGCAGGGGTTGGATATTTAAGGCAACTAAAAAACATTGAGCGTTACTGAAAAGAGAGGTTACCCTAGTGGTGTTTCAAACAGAGAAATAGGGTGTTCTAGCACTGTTTCTAGCAATATTAACTTTATCTTAGATTTGTAACTAATTTTGAAATTTATAGATTCCTTTTGCTAACCTAATATTGGTTATTAAGTTAGTGCACTAATCCCTATGTCGAAACAAACTGATCAGTACATACAAAACATCTAGATAACTCCAGCTTCTTAAGCCACATAACATGAGTAAAGAGATCACCTCTTTAAATTTGTACAGACTTTGCAAAATGTAATACCTTTAGTGTGGGTCACTGTAGAAAAGGCTGAACATTAGTGCAGATAGAGCTGATGAATTGTAGTCAGTTGCCCCTTAGGCATTTTTAAGGTATTCTGACCAGGTTAAATAATCTAAAAGCAAATTTAGAACAGACCATATTTCTAAGACCTTCCTGATCACTGATCAAACTCCACTTCAAAATCACAACCAGAGTTAGTGACAAGTTGGCAAGAAAAGACTGTGCTATACTATTTTAACTTCTACAGCTGTCAAGAAAATTTGCCTGAATTTGAGCAGGGTTTCCTTCTGGAAATCAGGCTAACAAGGAAGCAGCAAAAGTAGTTAAATGATGTTTCATAAGAAACTTAGCTGCACAGAACGAATGTAACAGGTAAAAGGTCATATCCTGTGAATGAAGCTCTCATTTCTCACTTTCCAGTAATATATGAATTGTAACCAGATATGGTGTGTGATGTGGTTGAAAGTGGGATTTCAAAAAAAGATGCTAGTGAACTGATTGAATTCTATGAATAATGGTTACCTAAAGATACTTTGAAATCTTGGACTAAAGTAGGGAGACTGGAATATTTCATCTGCTCTGATTAGAAAAATTGGTGATGCCACATACTCCAAGCATAGTCTTGGGCAGTAATTAGGAGTGGATAAGATAATGAATTTGGTAATGTAACGAGTACGTAATACAAGTGAAAATATAACCTTATCATGAATAATCAACTGGTGGAGCATCCTTGGAAAGTTATCCCAATGTTACCCCAGTGCTGCCAATTAAGAATACCTTGCTTAACTGTAACAAAACTTTGCTGTTAAGTTTCTATGCATCAATTTCTTAAAAACACTGTAATGCACAAACAGCAATATTTCATACACAAAATCCTTTTTGAGTGTTTGTTATAATCAAGCTCATGAAAAAGTATGTCTGTGATCTTGAGTTAGCATATGAGATCACAGAATCAGAGAACTGTAGCGGTTGGAAGGGACCTCCAGAGATCAATTGAGTCCAACCCCCCTGCCAAAGCAGCTCCCTAGCCCAGGTTGCACAGGTAGGTGTCCTGGTGGGTCTTGAATATCTCCAGAGAAGGAGACTCCACCACCTTTCTGTGCAGCTGTGCCAGTGCTCTGTCACTGCACTGGGAAGAAGTTCCCACACACATTTGTGCAGAACTTCTTGTGCCTCAGTTTGTGGACATTTCCCGTTGTCCTATTTCCACACACTGTGGAGAAGAGTCCAGCCTCGTCCCTTTGCCTCCTGCTTCTTAGATATTTTTAGATGCAGATCAGATACCCTCTGAGTCTTCTTTTCTCGTGGCTGAACAGACCCAGACCCAGGTCTCTCAGCCTTTCCTCCTAAGGGAGGTGGTCCATGTCCTTTATCATCTTCGTAAATAATCATCAGCAAAAATCTGATAGTTTTTTTTTTGTTGTTGTTTTTTTCTACCTTGAGCTTTAAGGGCTGTAATTGCTTCCCCCTTTCAAAACTTTTTCTTAAAGCTTGGCTTAAGATCAGCTTCTGTTCCTGTTTAAAAACTTGCATTACTCATAGAGGGTTCTGTCAGCAATTCTGGATTGGAACATCTTTGTGTTTTAAATGCTTCTGAGTGAAAGTTGGTACCATATTGTCTTCCTTAAGTCATTCTGAGGCATTGTTACTTTCTTGGTTAGGGAAGGAGAAGTGGAAAGAGAAAGAGATAAATCAAAATGAAGATATTCATACTTATTCTGGCTCATGCTGCTGGCCATCCGTGCAAGGATCCTTTGTTTTTGTTGTCACATCAGTGCTCTTGTTTGGCATTACTGAACGCTGCTGCTGTTAGAGGGCAGCAGCTCTTTGAATTACATTGTTCGTGTGATGTTTAAATTTCCACTGATGCACTGCTAAGCACATGAACAAAATTCAACACTTTTATTTTTTTAACAGAAGGTCATGTGTGTTTAATAGAGTTGGTATATAGCTTTCAGTTAATCCACTTTGAGCAGAATTCTGACGGAGATTTGAACTGGAATTCACATTGCTGTTGAATTAGCTTACTTCTGTAAGGCCATCCTGACACAATGTGCTATCATGTCTCCCATTTCATTGTCAGCCCTGTCTTCCAGTGCTGACTTCTAACAGTACTACTCCTGTTGAGTAACCTAATGAAGGAACAACTATCACGTTCCTCATGTTAGCAGTGGTAGTCTCAAGGGCCTGCTTCATTAATTTGAACTTTCAGGAGTTTGAGAAGGGTGTAGAGCTACACCTTCTATGACTATTACCCAACTTAATGCATGAGTTTGTGCTGCTGAGCAGTTCTGGAGAAAGCTCTGTGTAGAACCTGTTCTTTATAAATCAGCTTCTCCCTTGCATTCTGCCTTCTGTTCTGGCTGTGGAGAGAAACGGTACTATTCTTAGCACACCAGTGAAGAAAATCCTTCTGTAGGCGCAAACTTATCTCCTCTGTAGGTGGCTTCTTTTGGTGCAGTCTGCTTAAGTGGTCGTTGAGACTGCAGTTGGGTGGAAATATGTCTCCTGCTCATCTCTTGGTTTTTTGTTTGTTTGTTTGATTGTTGTTTTTTTTTGTTGTTGTTGTTTTGTTTTTTGTTTTGTCTCCCACGAGATTCTCTGCACTCTTTGAAATGCTTGCTTTTTGAAAACCAACCTGTTCTTTGTCCTGCATACAATGCATTCCCAGCTGACCTGATGTATGAAGCCTACATGACAAAATGCTCCATGCTTCAAGGCTTTTGAACTCCCCAGAAATCCTGATCTTTTCCTCCACAGGTTGCAATTTCTTCTAACTTTTGTGCTGTTTAGTTAGATAGCTGCACTCTTGTGATGCCTTTATAAAATCCGGATGTGGATGCTTTAAGTGTTCCTTTTTACTTTGCTAATTTATCTCATCATCTGCCTCTTCTGCTGTACTATGTTCAAGATGCATTCCCATTCCTCAGCTTCAAATTTATAATGAATTTTCTTCTGTTTTCCTCTTCCTTTCAGGGCTCTTGTAGATTCTTTTCAATTTCAGCCATTATTCCCCTGGAGTTCTTTTATCTTACTGAAAACAAGCAGCCCTTGATCTGAGGGGAAGTGAGGTAGAAGAAATTGTTCAAGTGCAATACGACCACAGCCAAACAAGCTAGCATGCAAGCCAAACAGTTTGGCATGTATGAAGAGGTGGAATGCCCTGGGCAGAAAGCAGGAGAGATGCTGGCACTTCCCTCTTCTCACAGAGGAATTTCTGTTTTGCTGGTGGCCATTCTGCTGCAGGCGTAGGCACTCCTGTTCATAATGCACTTCTTCCTTCTAGGGCCACCTCAGCTCTGAGTGTGGACCTACAGACATCCTTGTAAGAATGGGATCAAACAGCTGGATGTTGAAATGGAAACCTTTAACAAGTAAAATGAGCTTTAGGGGTCTGTAAAATGTAAACTTATAAATAAACAGATGTAAGCTTCCACAATCAGCTGCATTTCAGGATGATGGTCCCAAAGACTGTTGGCACTTTGTGTGAAGCTTCCTTTTTTTTCTTTTTAATTGAACTTGTCAGTGTTACAACTTCATTTTTTTTATTGTTTTATTTTATTTATTTAATAAATTAAATCCTTAATTTTCTTCTTCTTAAGAGACGGTATTTTAAATACTTGGGGTTTATTGCCCTCCTTAACCATCACTTTTCTTATACTCTTTTACAGGCTGTTAAATTGCTTTTCTTGGGGAGGCTTTGGATTGTTTCTGCCATGCATCTTTATTCTGATTTTAGCTTACAGATGTGTTTCCTTTTCTGGGTTAGTTTCCATTTAATACCTTCACCCTCATATTACCATATACTTTGTATACATTCGATTGTTTTCACAGAAACAAACTTTCTTAACTTTTTCTCCTTATATCTCTTTACAGTTACAGATATTTTTTCTTGTTTTAGGCATATGATTTGCTTGCATTATTTTTTCATTCTGTAGACATCTTGTTTAATAAAATGTGTTTATTTCCACTTTCTAGAGGAACAGACACAGGTTATGTCTCAACAGATACAAATATAAAAAGGGGTATGGATTGGACTTGTAAGTGCTTCACTGACTGTCAGTTTCATTAGAACAAAAATTGTTTTTCACTGCTAAGATTGAAAAAGGTGAAAAATTATTTTCTGCATCTCCTGTAATGTGAAGTGATGGCCAAAATCCTCTAAGCAGAAACCACTTGTCAAGATTTTAGTTGTTAATTTCAGTTTTTTGATCTGTGCGAAACTAACAAAAGTACAGAGATACAGCTTTGCAATATGCCTGTGTACAGGCTCACTGTGTACAGTTCACTGGAGATCACACTGCATTGCATTAACTTCGTAATAGTTTTGAAGCAAACTGAAATGCAGGTTTCTCTGAACACCAGGAGCACTTCTGTGCAGTGAGGGCACTGAAACACTGATGGAGGCTGCCGAAGAGGTTGTGGGGTCTCCTCCTTGGAGGTCTTTGAAAGCTGCCTGGACATGATTCTGGGCAGCCTGCTGAGGATGACCCCACTTGAGGACCCAGAGGACCCTGCCAACTCAGCCATCCTGTGATTCTGTGGTTATTTTTATTTTTCAAAAGTCTAACATTATGGTGAAATATTAACTTGGATGGATATTAATCTGGGAAGCTGCTTTTACTGGTCATAAAGATTTTACTAGACACTGCTGGTGTAATTGAGAATTCACAGAATGATGTTATAGCTTGGTTTGGAAGGAACCTTAAAGCCCAAACAGTTCCACTCACTACATCAGGCTACTCAGGGCCCCATCCAGCCTGGCCTTAAATACCTCCAGGGATGTCTCACTTCATGTGCTATCTACTTCTTACATAAAGGACAACTCAGTTGCACCTTCTTCCCTGTCTGACTCTTCTAAAAAGTTTGTAGCCCTCTACTGTATTACTTTAGTTTTGAGATTTGTCCCACCATGTTTCTGTGTTAGCAATTAGGTCATAGTTTTCTACTTGCAGCACGGTTTCCATTTCCTTCTGCTTGTTTCCCATCACTTAACAATGGAAGAAAAGAGCAATAGGGATTAATTATATCAGAGAGCTTTAGAAAAGTCATTTACTTTCCAAACTCAAGATGTGTGGTTATTACTTCACGTGAAAAATAGTGATGGGAAGAGGACCTGTTTCAGTTAATACTTTTTTATTAAAATAATCAGAAGTAAGGGTAATGTGCCTATTGATTTGAGGAAATGTGCTCAGTACATGTTTTTAGTCTAGTGAATGTGCAGGCAAATATGTTTCACATGCGTGGAAATCCTTTAGTAATTTTGGAAAAAAGTTTTGAAGCAGACAGTGTAAGAAGAAAATCAGTGGAGATAGATCTCTAGTGGTAAGTATACTCATGCAAAACTGTAAAGGGAGTAACTTTGTGACTCTAGTGAGAAAGTAACTCTAAAGTGGGGCTATCTGTAATGGAATCTTTTGCAATGATAATTTGGGTGACAAATTAAATTGTATATAGTGCTTTTGACTTTGATTTAGGTTTAAATTTAGGCTAGAATAGTATTCCTTGGTGTTGCTTCTGTAAATAGAGTATAACTGGTCTGGAAAAGGGAAAGGAGCTTTCAGGATCTTGGTTTCTGATGACAGTACAAGGAGGTTAAGAAGAAAGATACTGAAAAAATTCAAGTATAAAAGGTAGTCAATTTCTATTTTATTACCTTAAATTTGAGTAGACCATGTGATTTGCTCTTAATGAATAGGTATGCCACACAGAGTATGCAGATCTCTTGGGGAAGTGCTGTAAAATTGCTTGGAGCTCTTGGTCACACTGTTGGGCAGAGGTGGTGTTTATGGCTGAACCTTTCAGTCCGACACTCCTGCCTTTCTGAGGTTACTGTCATCTGTAAAAGACCTGGCTGAACTGGACACAAGTCGAGCTTCTCAGCCACCTTATTTGCATTGTTGTACATTGATAAAGTCAGAAACTGGGAAGTATGTATACACGGTGAGGATGGCTGTGGATCAGGTATGTGTTCTTGAGGTAGGTCATGCTGGAATGACCTGCAACACCTGGCTCTTCCTGGCAATGTGAGTCAGAGCCTCTTGCCCACATTCCACCATACAGATAGCACAGAGCTCTATTGTTTGGTACAGCAAGAAATGATTTTCATTCCACATTCCCAATAGAGAGGAGACAAGGTTGTTTCCAGAACAGCTAAGTTAAACCCTGGTAGCCACCTACTGTAATCCACCCTACCTGGTTTATCCAGTGATCAGTACAACCTTCGTTGCCATCATCTGGGAAAGAGTTTTTGTGCCAAGCTTTCTGAACTCCAAAACACATCTGTTTTGTGGCTGAGATGGTGATACTGACCTGAAACCTTGCTTTTTCAACCGTGCCCCTATTTAAAACTGGCTTCTCCATCTGAAATGTGGGAAAAAGTGCGATGTGATGGAAGCATGGAGACTGCACAGCCCAACGGGATTAAAAAAGATGAGTAGGTAGACGAATACTTGGATGACTTTTTACAACTAAGACAGTGTGACCTGTGATGAGAGCATTCTGCTGGAAATTTCTCCTTCAAGCCATATTTCCTGTTGGCCCAGAAAACCACATCATCCCTGTTTGCTTAAGAATTATGTGCTGTCTTGTAATTCTTTACTTTAAAATAAAAACTAAAAGCACATTAATAATATTTCTGTGTAAAATGCCTTATGCTGACTCTCATCTACACTACAGGACTACTGTACTTAAAAGAAACAAATACAGCAGTTGTGTTCCGTCAATATGCTTGAGTTGATCATGTCTCTGATAAATGCTGAAAACGTTCTTCAGAAAGTGTGACAGATAGAGTCCAGTGTTGAAACAGGATTGAGCAAAAGTGTCTCTAAAATACAGACTACAGAGACCTGAAGGGCTGGTCCTTCAGGGTGTCAGGTTGAAAACTGCCAAAAACCATAACCGAAAATCAGCAGAGTAGAAAAATGCCCTTGTATTTCGTTGAGGATTTTATCTTCATTTTTATATCTGTGTTAATTGTCTAGACTATCTGTGCAAATAGAAAATAAAAATATGAGTGTAAAAGGCAGATTTTGGTATTGTTGCCTATCTTGAAGAAATACTTTAGCTTTTAGAACTTGATGGGTGGTGGTTGTTAGTGATAGATGGAGCAGGATTGAGTATGGTTACCTTATTAGTTCACTGAGCACCAGAAGAAAATACCAGGACAGGCTTCTCTTAACAACACTGCTCAGCTGTTGTTACCTATGTAGGCAGAAGGAGAAGGTGCATAGAGTTAGAGGATGCAGCTGCTACACAGTGTTATAACTCTAGTTTTGCTACAGTTGCTTTGACTTTGCTTTCTAAGATATTTGTAGCACTGCAGCTCTTCCAGACAGTTCTTACTGTGTGAAATGACTAGGTAGACAGGTACTGTATGCAAAAGGTTTCTTCTAATGCTTGGTCTCCTGATTATGACTACGCTTGAAAGAGTGGGAGAGAGACATGAAGATAGATTTCTGAGGTAGACCGCTTTTTTATCTTCTCTGGTTTCATTTCATGATAAAAAGTGAATGCGAGCATCACGAACAGAGAGTGTGTGTAGGTTGCAGCCAGAAAGTGAATGCTTTTATAGAATAAGTTTTCTCAGTATTTTAGTGTTTGTTGGTATAAGGAATGTATGAAGTTTAAGAAGAAAAAAAGTTTTTAATACCTTGTAGATTTGTAAAAGAAAACACTTCAGAGAAACTATTTCACTGAAGAATCTTCTGTTATAAAGTAATTGTTTTTCTCCCTGTGACAAAAAAAGAAAAAAAGGTTATATTTACAAAATAGATCTGCAAGTAAGTCTTACTAAAATGTTTGTATTGAAACGTTAATTTTGTTTGGGAATTTATTTGCTTGTACCAAAAGCAATCAGAGACTGAGCAGATGTTCTTTTCAAATAATTTAATTTAGCTGTCATGGCTTTGAACACCCTCATCTCAAGACAGCCTGTGGAAACCCACTGCAGTCACACGGCTGTGTCATCTGTGAGCTGTATCATGGGGAACAGGTCTTAGTGCAGAGCAGTCCTAACTGCTGCCAGGAGAGCAGCCAGCTTTACAATTGAGATGTTATCATTACGCTGTCTTGTGACACCATGCCTAGAGTCTGAGAGTTATCAGGTATCTGTACTTCACTGGGCACTGCATAAATACCTGCTGTGCTGGAAAAGGTTGCTCCTTTAGCTTCTTTGTGTATGTTAGCAAGGGACTGCTCAGTCAGCACTGACTGTAGCTTGTGTGACAAGAGTATCTGGATCCAGAAGTGGACATCGGTCTGTGCTCCAAGAAATGTGCTATGGAGGTGCAGAGTCTTCCTGATGCTGCATGCTTCAAATTAGCATGGTAGGTGAATGTTTCAAAATGAATCTGGCAAAACCAGTGTTGATGAGTTACAGTATCAAACTTGTCACAAAGGCACGTAATTGCTAGGTGGAGTTATGAAGCTTGTGTTTTGCAGGAGGTCAGATTAGATCACTACGATTTCTGCTGGCTTTAAATTCTGTGACTCTAATGTAACCAGTTGTTCCATGCAGTCACTGTCCATACTTGTTTATCACTGGCACACCCATATCAGTTTGCATCCTTGTGTGGCTGACAGCATAGTAGAGCTGCCTGTTTTCCCAGGCATGAATGTGAGCATACTGAGCTTTTTCTTAGACATTTAACTGGGTGTCTTTCTACAAGTAATGCAACTGATTCTGGGTAACTACTCAAAAGTGGTTGTATTTTATTGGAACATGTCAGTATCACTCCACGTATTAGTATTAGGTGTTAAGAAAGAAAAATATTGCTGCTTTGTACTCAAATGTTTTGTCTCTATCCAGCAGTTTCTGAAATTTCTGATCAATTTGCAGAAGTGTCTCAGTTGTGTTCATAACATTTACATATGTTTCACAGAAGAATGAACAATTGTGAAGAAAAATGCTTGCTATGCAGATCAAAGAGTCACAGAATCATGAAGGTTGGAAAAGATTTACAGGATCATCCAGTCAAACTGTCCATTTGTCACCAGTATTTCTCACTAAACCATGCCCCTCAGTACAACATCTAAATGTTTCCAGAACACCTCCAGGGACAGTGATAGTACCACCTCCCTGGGCAGCCCAATCCAACACCTGACCGCTCTCTCAGAGAAGATATATTTCCACATGTCCAACGTGAATTTCCCCTGGTGCAATGTGACTCCATTCCCTCTAGTCCTACATTAGTTACACAGTAGAAGAGGCCAACCCCCACCTCACCACAGCCTCCCTTCAGGTAGTTGTAGAAAGTGATAAGGTCTACCCTGAGCCTCCTCTTCTTCAGGAGCCTCCTCTTCTTCAGAGTAAACAATCCCAGCTCCCTCAGCTGTGTAAGACTTGTGCTCCAGACCCCTCACCAGTTTTGTTGCCCTTCTCTGAACACACTCCAGGGCCTCATTGTCTTTCTTGCAGTGAGGGGCCTAAAACTGAACACAGTACTTGAGGTGTGGCATCACCAGAGCTGAGTACAGAGGAATGATCACTTCCCTGCTCCTCCTGCCCACACTATATCTGATACAAGCCAGGATGCTGTTGGCCTTCTTGGCCACCTGGGCATTCTGCTGGCTCATGTTCAGCCACGCATCAGCCAATACCCCAAGTCTGTTTCCTCTACACAGTCTTCCAGCAGCTCTGCCCCAAGCCTGTAATGTTGCCTGGGGTGGTTGTGGCCAAAGTGAAGGACCTGACACTTGGTTTTGTTGAACTTCATTCCATTGGCCTCAAACCAGTTGTCCTGCCAGTCCAGATCACTCTGAAGGGGCTTGCTACCCCCTGGCAGATTGACACTTCCTCCCAACCTGATGTCATCTAGAAACTTACTGAGGGTGCTCTCAATGCCCTCATGCCCCTGAGAACACCACTGGTGACCAGTTGCCAGCTGGATTTCACTCCATTCATCTTCACTCTCTGGGCCCAGCCATCCAGCCAGTTCTTTACCCAGCAAAGAGTGTACCTGTCCAGATCATGGGCTGACTGACAGCTTCTTTAGGAGAACACAGAGGGAGACCCTATCAAATGCTTTGCTGAAGTCTAGGTAGATTAATCAGCGGCCCTTCCCTTACTCATCAGGAGGTTCACTCAAACACAGAAGGAGGTCAGGGTGGTCAAGCAGGACCTGCCCATGCTAGCTGGGCGTGATCCCCCAGCTGTCCTGCACATGCTGTGTGATCTACCTCAAGATGATCTGCTCCATCACCTTTCCTGGCACTGAGGTCAGGCTGACAGGCCTGTAGTTCCCCAGATACTTCTTATGAACCTTCTTGTAGAAGGCAAGCCTCTTATCCCCTGGAACCTCTTTGATTGATCAGGAAAACTGACAGATGATGGAAAACAGCTTGGTTGTCACCTCTTCCAGCTCCCTCTGCACCCTCAGGTGGACCCCATCTGGCCTGAAGGACTTGTAATAGTCCACGTGGAGTAGTAGGTCTCTAACTGCTTCCACCTCAGTCCTGGAGTGTTTATCCTGCTCCTCATCTGAGACTTAGAGGTCGGGGTGGAGTACCCCGAGGAAAACTGGTCTAATTTTTAAGCATAGATGTAAAGAAGGCATTGAGATCCTCAGCCTTTTCCTTATCTTCAGTGGTCACGTTCCCCACCTTGCCCAGTAAAGGATGGAGATTCTCCTTAGCTCTCTCCTATTATCCTGTCCAGATATTTGTAAAAATTTGTTCTCTTTTACCCAGACAGCCAAGTAGAGTTCAAGCTGGGCTTTTGCCTTTCTGAATTTCTCCCTGCACATCATAACAACTTGTTTTCATCTTGCCTTCCCCTATCACGTAGAAGCAGTTTAAGGATTTATGAATGAACAAGGCTTGGGACTGGAGCGTACAATATTTGCTTCCATTTAAAGCTCTCCAGAATTTGCACTGCTTTTGAACTTGGCATGAATGTTTGACATTATGTAGCAGAGACTCTTTTTATAGTACTGAGATGTTTATGCCAATGCACAGTCATATCAGCATTTTCCATAGGCAGAGTTACCTTCCTAACTCTCTTCTCAGCACTTTCAGAAGAAAGGAAATAGAAAACTAAAACATCTACAAGTCAAACTTGTAATGCATGTTCGATGGATAGGCACAAAGCTGAGGTAATGCGGAAATAAAACCAAAACAGATTAGTCAACCTGAAGTAAAATGTTGCTGATTTTTGTATTATGTTGGCAGTTTAGTCCATCTCCATTGCTGGTTATTTACACTGCATGGCAGGATTAGCCAAAAGATCAGGTGTACTTAATCAGATGTGTTTGGAATCCTTGAAAATAATACGCTTTTGCAGATGAGATGTGGTTAAGCTGCCCTGCACCTGTTCTGGTAAATCCTCTGTCTCTGGTAAATCCATTGTCTTTACAAGTGCTGGTTACAGGCATCAGTTCACCTGTACCTGCAATTTTAAGCCAAGTCTGAAGGCCTGAGTTTAACCTTGCTTGCATGAGTGTTACTGAGAAAATTAAAAGACTGCATTTCAGACAGTTTGTATGCAAGAAGTATGTGGAGGCTGTTAGTTAAATGTAGGTGTATAAGATACAAAATAAGACACATTGAAAAAGTTTTTTTGTTTTTTAAGCATACATGAGCATGGGTTTATCTTTAGTTCTGCAGATGGAATCTGTCTGGTTAGTTTTAATGCAGTACTGTATCTGTGAGAAGTAGTGCTCTCCGCTCTTTAAGTTCATTGCTTCCTGGAAATTGTTATTTTTCCAAGCACAGTGCTTTGTGAGGAAAGGATAAGGAGGCATGATTTTCAAAGCAGGACAGGATTGGAATGCTTGTCAGAGCTTTGCACACATTATAATAAGGTTTGAATCAACACCACTCTAAGCTCTTGGCCTTCTACCTCATTTTGTCTGTCAGTTAGGGTATTTATTTTCATTTAGAGCGATTCAAATGGGTTCACCAAAACAAGGGAAGTTGATACCAGTAGGGTGATTGTCGTGCAATATTGATTAGTATGCTGGTCACTCTGTTGTAGATTTGCCTCCTCCGTTCTTTGCCGGATCTGGGATAGGATGACATGTCCAAGTGTCTTCCTCAGCCAGATACTTCATTTGAGACAGTACATAAATTTTACTCAACAAAGTTCTTTAAGAAAGCTGCTGAGATGGCTTCTTTTTAGTGGGAAAAAAAGTACAAATACCAAATTCACTGTTATTTTTGATACATTCCAAACATTTTTTAAATGTCTTTCTGACAGATGGTGTGCATAGCTCTTCTCTGGAATCAGCCGTGCCCACTGAAAGTGAGAACATAAATAGGTCAGATGGAGTTGCCAAGTGTTGTTATGAATGAGAGCATTGGTTTCACTGCTGCTTCAGGAACAGTGGGCATTTGGTACAAGACCACACCTTTTTGATTACTGTGTGAAGAATATGTTGCAACTTATTCAGAGGAAAAAACGTGTACCAAGGCATTGCTTGTGCTGTATTTTTCCCTGACACCGCTCACTTTGTTTATGTGCTTTGGCTGGATATCTGGCATCATTTGGCTGTGTACTGATTTAATTTCTCTGCAACAAAAATACAGATTTGAGAAGTAATGATTTCTAAAAATCTATTTAGAATTCTTTTTTGCCTTTGGAAAAATACAGGAAGAAGGGTAAAAGTAGGAAAAAAAAAAGATTTTCTACAGAGTTTGTTTTTGCAATTACCACTTCTGAAAGGTGCCCAGGAATTACTCTGGTGTTACTGTTTTACTTATTTGATAGCTGTAAACAGATATATTTTGGGCAAGTGAGGAGGTGGTTATAGATACACAGAGCTTTTAAGGTTATCGTTAGTGGTTAGCAGGCTGCCTGTCTATGTCTTGTGTCAAATATTGTCCAACTCTGAGTGCCTCAGAGGCTGGTCTGCTGTAGCTCCTACACTTGTGTGATCATTCACTTTTAACATGATGCTGCACTATAAATGTTTTTACCATTCTTCTGAAATTCTTTCTGATGGAAAGGGAACTGATTGCTTCTGATGACACAGACCACTGCCAGAAGCACACAGTTCTGGTCAGATTCTTTGAAAGCAGTTTTATTAAAGTGTTTTGATGAGGTCAGTGTGATGATCAGAAACTCAAATTTTTGAAGATGCATTTAAATACGAGGATATCAGAGTTTCTCTCAAGTAACTAGGAGGGAATTTAAGCAACTTTATTTAGGTTTTTTCAGTTGCTTCATTATTTATTTTTAGCACAAAAGGAAAAAAACAAAACAAAACAAAACAAAAAAACAACCCAAGAGGCTTTTGAGCTTGTAAGTGTCTGAAGTAAGTAACTCCTGTTAACTTGCGTGTCATCTAAACCACTCTTTAAAACATCACAGTTTGGTGATGAACCCAGAGCAGCTCCCTGGGGCTATAGTGCCATGCATTATGAGGAATGGAATTGGAAGCACAGCTTCACTTGAAGCACAGATGCACAGCTCAGTAGTGGTATGGCACTTGGGGCAGAGGCAGAGACTGAAACAGCCATGGAACAGAGCAGCTACAGTACAATTTCTGTGAGTGGGCAGGAGATGCCTGTGCCTTTAATACTGACTTAGCAGATCAGCAGAAGCACTACATGAAGAGTGTTGTATTTATTATAAACAATCATAATAATAATCAGTTAATGACAGAAGCTTACAAGTGCCTAGGAGAAAAAAAAAAAAAACAACTGGCCAGGACAACTCCCTGTTCTCCAGGCAGCCGAGGGCCCAGAGCTCCAAAGCTGATCAGTACGAGGATAATCTGTGTCACTCAGGATAAGTAGCAGACATTATTTATAGAAAAGTTGTGAAATAGTTCAGTTTTTTAGGATGTGTTTCTATTCTTAATGAAATTCAGTTTAATTTTCTTTATACTATTCAATCAGATTTCCAGTTCTTTTGCTTATAAATTGATCTTGTATGTACTCAGAAGTATTCATATATTGTAGTGTTTAACTCCATAAGCAGGAGTGTATATATTTAGGGAATACATTTGTAAAGTAGCTTAAAACTACACTTTATCATTCATATGCAAACCAAACTTGTGATGGAACTTTGTCTTCCAGCCAAGTATTGCCAATTAACCCAAGTTTTTCTGTGATTTGTACAAGAGGTGGACATTCTCTTGGCAATGGCCGGCTCTTCTTGAGTCCTTCCTTCTATAGGAAAGCACTTAGTAATGTTTTTGTACTAAACCTCATGGAAAGAGACAAAGGCATCAGTCTGACAGGTAGTTACTTGCAATTGTAGAAAGTCTTGCAGGCAGAAGTGACAAACTGCATGTGCCTTGTCATAACAGGAAATATCAAGTATAGACAGGAACGTGACTATCTGCATCGTAACATCCTGAAAATGTCTGCATTGTTGGGATCTCGAGCCGAGAATTTTACGTGGAATCGATTCTAGAGTGGTTGCTTCTGTAAGCTGAGTATTGATGATGTATGTTCATTTTATTAATCTTCGGTTGAGATTTGGAATCAGCATACATCTTGTGTGTATCCTGTGCTCATGTTTTGTTTGTTTCAATGATTATGACAACTTAGTTGCAATTGCTTTAAGAACTTAAAATACAGAAAAAAGATAGCGTGTTCTTGTTGTGGTTTTGCTCTTTCTTAGCATGGCCCTGGAATTACAGAAAAACATGCTTGAATTTCCTCTATTAAATAATATAATATTATTTTATGAAAGTGATGTACTAAGAACAGTGATTTAATGGGGAAATATTGGTGATAGGTGAACGGTTGAACTGGATGATATTGGAGGTCTTTTCCAACCTTGCAATTCTATGATTCTTTGATAATGAATATGGCAAAAATAGATTTTCCTTAGATTGGATTGATGGCTTCCTTTTCTCCTGTGTTCCTAGCCTGTGACTCTTTACATCAAACAACAGAGTATTTTGTCCTTTTCTGTTGTACACACATGTTTATTATTGCAGGTTGCTACTTGGAAATTTACTACAAATGCGAGTACCTGAAAATAAATCTTCTGTCAAGCTGGAAACGTGATATGTAAAGGGAATGCTTTCTGGTCTCCAAAGCAGGTCCACAAAGTACCACTGAGACATAAAGTAATCTGTGGTTTGGGTCGCCCTGAATGCTCTTACTGACACGAGCTAAGTCTCAGTGGAGATGTCCTGCTGTCACACATTCACCGTGTACTGGCTGAGAGCAGGTAGGCTGCCCAAGCAGTGCTGGAGAGAAGGATGGCTTGAAGCTCAGACCTTTCCTGTACTGCAAACGTCGAGGGGTAAAGGGTGCTTAACAGTGGTTCATTAAGTCGGAATGTTTAAAAACCAGTTAGACATGAGATGCTCTGATCGGTGTTCATGAGACAAGAAAGCAGCATGTTAAGGTAAGGGCACTGTTCTGCACAGCTGATATTGGAAGCTTTTTTAATCGTGTATGTGGTGAGATTGCAAAAGTGCAGATCGCTGCTGCGCTGCTGGGAAGAAATTGGCTCTGTAACGCGGCATTGTCCGAGAAACAGCTGGAATGCAGAAATGCCTTTGAACTCAGGACGGATTTGTTTTTGCTTCCCAGGCAGTCAGCATCAGTGTTCTTGAACAAAAGGGAGGAGGCTGATTAACACAAGGTTTCCTGTTCATGTGGGCAAGGAGCTTTCATAAAGAAACAGGAAAACAGAAAATCTCACAAATAAGCAGCATTCCGCCCAGTGTTCTGATTTTCCTTACAAATCGTAAATGAAGCAGAAATATGCGGCTGCAGACTGGGCGGCAGGGCCCCGAGCTACTTCATGGGGGAAGGGGACAGCCGAACAACAGACCTGGGGCTGAGCTGGGGCTGTCCGCGCTGCCCGGCCGCGGTACGGACAGCCCCAGGTCTGCAGCTCGGGGCAGATAGGAACTTGGCGGCGGCCCGGGAAGGTGGCACTGAGTCACGGCGCGCCGGGAGGACGAGCTGCCGGACTGGCCACTCCTCCCGAGCTCCGCGCTCGGCTCTCACCCGTTCCTCGCCAGTGCACGCGCTCCTCCGCGGGCGGTCACAGGCGAGAAGGGCTTTTCAGAGGGAACGCGGCTGCGAGGAGAGACGAGGGAACGGGAACGCGTTGTGCACAGCCCGCAGCGCAGCTCTCTTTTGCGGGGCCGGCGGATGGCCGCCCGCCTCGTTCGGGGCTCGAGCCATTCATCCGCCTGTGCTATGTAGGGGGCAGGGGGAAGCCAGCGGACAGAAGCGCGGCGCCGGGTACAAAACAAACTCTATGTACTAGGTGAGTTTATTGATTTCCCCCCACCCCCACAGCCCCTGCTAAGAATAGCGTGCAGCTATTTCCTCCGGCGGCTCCCGAGGCACCTTTCTGTTCCCCGGCCGCGTTGTGATGGGACGGCTGTCAAGGTACGAAATGTAACATTTTTAAATCCAAGTGACTGCCGGACTTCGGAAGATGCGTGTTCCCCGTCTGCCCAGCCGGCTTCTATGGGCGTGGAAGCCCATAAGTAGAGCAGCGGACAGGCTGGAACACATCAGGAGTGGGTCACCTGGTCTTTGTGTGGGTTCCCTGCTGGGTTGTGAGCTTGTGCTTCACACGGGTTACACAGACAGTAAGTGCCAGCACTGCTGGTGGCACGGGGTGGTGGTTACGGGGCCTGGGTATAAAGGTTGGAGATGAGATTTGGGAAGTGACAAGTCCAGCAAAGCGATGTATGGAGATCGCATGATGGTTGTTCAGTGGAACCGACTGCTTAAGCCTTAAAAATGGGAGAATAGCTTTGTATCACCTCCATCCTAATGTCCAGTAAAAGGAAAACAACTAACAAGCTTATTATAAAACATCTAACAAGCTTATTTTACATAAAATGTTCAGAAACTTTTCCTGTGTTTATGCAGTAGAAGTAAATGCAGCATTTTGAATTCCTTAACCAAAAATGTCAGTTACTTAATCAGTTCTATCTGCACCATGCTACAGTGCTGTTTGACCTGAGCACAGCATTGACAGCATATTGAAATGACTCTGTTTCACCTGAATATAAAAAGATCCTGACATTATATTTTGATCGGTGTTATACTTGTATTGCCAAAGTGAGGCACAGCAGAGCTTGGCTGCAGGAATACACCTGTTCGCAGTTGTCAGTTCTTATTCTCATCACTGCATTCATTGTAATGCCAAGTATGGGTTGCTTGTAAATCACATCTTGATGCGAAGCTAACTGGCAGTACAGAAGAGCTAAAGACAAAACAGAAACTAGAAACTGTACTTATAATAATCATTAGGTTTGAGTGACAGATCTGAGTACATTGTATTTGGGTAAACTTAGTTGCTTTGTGTTCTTACCTGGAGCAGGAGCCCCTGGGATCACACTGCTTAGGTGGTTTCTGAGTATGACAGGGAATAGGGATCTTTTGCAATAGATTACAAAGGCTTCTGATAAAAACATAATGATTGTTTGTTTCCAGTAAGCATTTCCCTTTTAATCTCAATCAGGGTATAACAACATTAACCTGCTTCCTCTTTTTAGTGAACATGAGACTCCTTTAGTAGAAGGCAAGGCACGTATCGCTTTCCAGTTCTTGTGCCTGCTAATATGGGTGAGCCCCTGCAGCCTGCAGAGCACATGCTTTATCCCCACATTATAAGAAAATGCATGGGAAAAGAGTTTAGAAGTTTTCAAGACTCCTGGACCCCTCTCTGTTTCAACCCTCTTAATTTCATTGCAGATATGACAGCCATGGAACTCATAAGGAATGGAGCAGGGGTAGGAAGGGGTGGAATTGTGTATGAGGTGCTCAACAGCAGCTTTTGCTACCAAATCTGGAATAAAGGAGGCAGAAAAGGGTAGTTCACTGCACGCTCTCCCTCCATCTGTATGTTAGGAGTGTGAGTGTGCTGTACTACATCCAGGACTGCTTCTTAATCTGTATTCTCTTTGCCTTGGACAGCCCCTCCTTAGGAATGCTGCCGACACCACCTCTGGTTTGTTAAGAAGTATGTTTTAATTGCATTGAGAAGCTAAGACAAGGCAGAAAGGATTTATAGCGCAGGATCCTCTTAACTGTTTTCTTGCCTGTGTCTTCCTGTTGCTGAGGAAGTTGATGGGGCTGTGTTCCAGAGCCCACACTTGGGTAATTCAGTCCTTTATTTTCAAAGGTATTAATATTTAAATAAAATAGTGTTTTTTGTTTGTTTATTTGTTTTTTTCCAAGCCTTATTCTCAATTTCGAAAGCCTTTCAACAGCTGTGATATGAGAAAGGCGTACAGCAGCCTTCCTCTTCGGTGTACATTTCTCTAACATTATCTGAGTAATATCACAGTTCTTTCAGACATAGTTTACCTAGTTTTGTCCGTGCAGTCTTTTCAAATTGGCCATTTTTATTTGTGTTATTTTTTTGCACTTCCTTCAGCTTTTGGGTATGTGTGGTCTCCTTTTAGTAGCTGTTTATCCTATTCTATATGTATGAATCAGTTATGTAAAAAACCATACCTGCTTTTAACCAAACCACCCACTGCTCTGTTCCTTTTCTTTGCCTTAAATGAGTATCTGTCCAAACCTTGGGTAGGAAGGAGAGACATGATGGATACGGTGCTTTTTGCTGCTTTGGACTTGGAGATGTTGCATTGATCACTTTGTTACTGAATCAGTGCTTCACTTTGTGTCAGCAGTGATAGAAGTTCAACCCATTGCTGACTTTTTCTAGTTGCTGTCACAAGGGAAGCTGCTGTACAGACAGAACTAAGGTGTTTTTACCTTTACTGGAACACTGTCTAATCTTGCTTGCTGTCAGGCATCCTGTGCTACAGATTACCTCAGCCCAAGTACATCAGGGAGTCATGAACAGCATTCATTGAGTGTGAGTTGTTCTTTCTTCCTCTGAACTGCAGTATTTCAATTAGTTCTAAAGGCAACACTTCAGGTAGGCTGCTTTTCTGCTCCAGTGTGGCAAACCTTCTATTTCCAGCCAAAATACACACGTTATTGTTGCCATTACAGAGCTCCCTTCCTTTTGTCATGGTGTAACACTACAGCAAAGTGTACAACAATAAGAGCCAGTATGTGGTCTTAACTGCCAGTCATGTCCTTGGGCCTTCCTCTCCTGCATTCTTCCATTTCTGTCTTTGCATTCACTGCATGTTTTCCAGCTGTCCCTGGGATGTTTGTCTGTGACAGGAGAAGCAGGCAGGTGTGTCTTCACACCCTTGCTTGCTCACATGGTTGTCTCCCATTAACACTTCTAGCCAGTTGTTCACATGGTCTCTCACTTGCAGAGAAGATAAAATTCCACCTCCCTTATTAGGATGCTCTGGGCAGAGTAAGCATCTGGAGGCTGAGCGTGGAGATCACAGCCCAGTAGCAGACCAGTTTTCACTAGGATCACCATTCTACTTCTCAAAATAGGGGTACACTGTGCTTATTTTTAGATCATTTACTTTCAGAATTAAATTTGGGGAAGTCTGTCACAGTTCTACTTATACAATGGCTTTTTTCTCCTCTGAGGAGAAAAAATGAATTTGAAGAAACATATGAAAATAATTCCCCATAGAACTCCATAAACATCTGCATAAAACACCTTTGAGAGTGGAGTAAAAAAAAAAACTCTCTCAGTAACAGTGAAGATTTTAGGCTGAGTGTCAGTGCAGACTAGAATGTGAAGACAGCAGCATGATTCTGTGATATCTGGGGTATCCTGGGGGAATTATGGCTGAAATTGAGATGTCCAAAGCGCAGAACAGATATTTAACAGCAAGGGAAGGTACTGACTGGAGAGAAGTGTGTTGAAAGCTTCAGGAAGAATCTCTGAAACAAGCAGAGTTAGCCCATCTGTCCTCCTGATGAGTGTTGCTGAAAGGATGGTACTGGTTTTCCCAGTCTAGCAGAGTTCATGCAGAGAGAGATACATTCCTAACTAGTGATGTGAACCAGTGGGAACAGAAGGCACAGGGTAGCCCAAGGTGTGTCAGTGACTCCTGATAGTGTTGGTAGAGAATGCTAACATAGATATTGGAGAGTGCAGGAACAAACTGAATAAAAGGTGATAATAAAGGTCTCATCTTAAGGTGTGAGCCAGTGAGGTTCCCCGACTCATGAAGGATGGTCAACCATACTGAGAAAATAGTTTTTTCCTTGGTGTGCTTCTGCCGAGATTTTCTGAAGGATCTGTTCAGAAGGGTTTCTCTGAAGATGAAATGGTGTTTCTCCCCTCCATCATTGTGCTGGGACTAAAAGCAGACTGCTGGAAATTAGTTCCTGTCCAAGAGCCAAGGCTCTTTGTCTTTGTACCTCCTGTGATTGTTTTCCATACAGATTTTGCTCAACTTCCTGTGTGATTTCAGTTATCTCTGCTACTGTTTTTGTCCAATTGTTTACTCCATTAGAGCTTCTGTAAGAGCAAAGGTTTAATTGTAAAGATATGAAGTAAGTTTTATGGCTGTGTCTGTTCTCAATTTTTACTCCAACAGAGGGAACCTTTTAGACACGGTAAAACACATTTCAGGTGAGTTCTGAAAAGCTACAGTGCACGTGACCCCTTTGTGCTCCACCTGTAGGGCATTCTGTTATAGAATATGGAACAGGTTGGTGTTCAGTGATTTGCTGAGTTGCTTCTCTCTGAAATTAGCAGCGTATTAGTTAGACCTGCAGCAGCAGTCCTCATTCTTGCTGAGCTGGATCACAGCCATCATGAAAGCAGCAGAGTCAGAGCTGTCCATTCAGAATTGAAGTCACTGATTTTTGTTAAGGTTATTTTTATGCAATTGTCAAAGTCTCCTGCTATGGCACAGAGCATTTCTCTGCATTTCAGTGAGTTAGATACCATCTCACATCTTGGAAAGTTCATCTTAAGAAGCTTCTTGGCAGATTTTTAGAGATCCTAAGTTTAGTTAGAGTTAAAAAAAATTGCTCGACTTGCTTCCTGCTTCTACAGACTTCCTTGCCATTCTTGTTTTAATGATGCATTACAATGAAATTAGTCTTTAGAATAAATTACATGAGAGGTAATAATAAAGAAATAATGATCTGTTGGTACAAACCTAGTTGTTTTGATTTGGTTTATTTTGGGTGTAATTCTTTTTACTGTTTTTTTTTTACCATTAGGGAAAGAATAATTTCATGTTTTCATTTTATCCTGGACTTTTTTTAAATTAGCATTTTCATACATAGCTTTATGTTCTGAACAGAGGAGAGCTGTAGGATTTTTTTTTTCTCGAATAATTTAAGTTACTTTATGCAAGTTTTTAAACATAACCTAAAAATACAGAATGCTAGCTGTGGCAGAGGGCCACAGAGACTCTGCTTGCCTCTTGATACTAGTGTGAGACCTCTCTCCACAGTTTATTTTCAAATATTTTCCATCTCCTCAGTTCTTCATTTTAAATAATGGAAGTTCAAGCATTGGAAATTCAAAAATGTCTCTTGGGAGGTTGTTCAAGCTGCAAAAAAATTATATTTTCAGGAGAGGATCACCACACGTGACCCATTTTTATTCTTCTTAAAATGTGTTTTCTGATCAACTCTGTGTCCTGGAATTAGCTGTCCATATTCACTGTCATTCACCCAGTTTGTGCTTATCAGCAGCGTACCTCATGAGTGTACACATCTTGCTGTGAGTAGCAAGGGCGTCTGGGAGTAGGCAGACACACAAAGCAGGGGCTGTGTGTTTTTCAGTGCCTTGGGCTTTTGTGTTCTTTTGTGTTCTTGTTATTTTTTATTTCTCTCAATACACTGGTGATGACTTATATTCAGTTTCTCAGAACTGAGTGGATTTTTTTAGATGGTGTCTTGCCTGAACTGCACAGACGAGAGGAGTCACCATCTTGTGTGCTAACTCCATATTTGTGTAGTATTCTTCTGTGATAAGTTACCTGTCCTTTTCTCAAATTCTCTTTAACTTCCAAACCAACTTCGTAGATTGTTTATATTATTTCTCATCCTTCGAGCACCACCCAGTTAACACATTTGCAGATGTCATTAGTTCACTGTTAGTCCCCTTGAGTAAGTTACTAGATAGTGGACTGATCAGTTAATGCGTCTGTAAGGCTTAGTACCTTCTTAGCAATACTGTGGCATTGTTTGTGTGCAAGAGCAAATTAATTGCATTTGAAAGGAAGTATTTGTGAGACATTATACAAATTTCTACTTAACATATTTTACGTAATGTGGCTGAAAAATCTGAGACTTTTCTGTTCTGTTTGTTGGTTTGGTTTTATTTGTTCTGGTGGTTTTTTTTGTTTGGTTGGTTTTTGTTTGTTTGTTTGTTTGTTTTTGATGCTGTGGCAGAATGGAAGCAGAGCTTCTTCTTGTACCATTTGTATCCAGATATGTCAGAAAACTTTTTCAGGCTTACTTTAGAATTTCTTTTTCTCCTACCATCTGGCAATATTGGTGAAACTGTTTAGCTAATTAATAAAAGCTAGTGAGTTTCCATTGATAGTGGCTAATACTCTTAAGTTGCTATTTATTACATTCATTGACTCAATGTCCCAACCCCAGAGCCTCTTGCTGCAGAAAGGATGAGTGGACTCTGTGGAGAACTACCAAGCTGATTGAGGTCTGAAGCACTTGCCTTGGGTTTGTTCACTGTGGGTAAAGAATAGCTTCAGACTGACTTAACAGAAGCTGCCTGTGCCTGCAGAGAGGTTACTGTGAAGATGGACTGCAGAGGTACTCAGAGGGAAGATGCATAAACAGCAGGCAGAAATTGGTTTTGTTTTTATTCTTCTCTGTGGGAGCAGTAGAGCAAGGGAGCTCAAAGTTTGTGCAGTCTTGATCAATGAAGGTTTTCAAGACCCAGCTGTACAAATGTTCCTTGACAACCTTGACTGCAGAGTGGGCAGGGTGTTGAACTACAGACCTGCTGTCTAACCTGAATGATGCCACAGTTCTGTACCAGCCGTATACCACTGCTGATCTTTCAGACTGTTCATGCCATAGTTTTCCTGTTTAAATAAAAGTACATTGAATTAACTCTAGTTTTACAGATCCTCTCTGAAATCCAGACATATATCTTACATACACTGGGAGGTGTATTTTTCATGCTGATAAGTGCTTTCTAAAGAATTAGTTTGTTTTTATTTTAAAATGATAGTAAGAATTCTGTTTGTCAGCTGAACTTTTATTTCCACGATATCTGAAAACAGAGCACATTCCTATGATTAGTCTGTAATAGAAAACAGGGTGTACTGAATCAACTTGCGTGAAATGTGACCAAGTTGGAACTAGCATCAGCTACATCTATTATTTCAATTCTCATATGGGGTCCTGTTTTCATAACTATAAATAATGTATAGCCCCTTTTACGTACTATGAACACGGGTGTTCACTGTAATTAGTATCTATCTTGGTTCTATTTAAATTTTACTTTTTCCTGTGTGTGATAGCTGCTCTGCTGAAGTATTTTATTGTGTAACATGATCGTCTGTTAAGTCTTTTGATTGGTTTGTTTCTGGTACAGGGATGCTGCAGAAAGTCTTGGGTTTTTTCTTCAGCACGGACAGGTTGAAATATCATTATTTTTTACCAAAAATCAGAAATGCCATCTCTCTTTTCATTTGGAAGGGGAAAAAAAAGGAGTATTGACCTGAGATTCTTATCATTTTGTAAGAGCTAACTATTTTTACATCAGTACCATAGTGTGTAATTCATGTGCAGTAGAGTAAGATAGTAAGCAATGTTAACACTGTATTGTGCTTGCCAAAATAAATTTGTAAGATACTTGGGGTGGTCAGGATGGTTGAATGATTAGAGCAGTGGTCTGGGAAATTAAACGCCTGTCTTCTTGTGCCAGGTCTGCCATTCTCTGTCTGATGCTTGTGAAAGAAAATCAGTGCCGTTTATTCCTGTCTCTGGAGAGAAATACCATTAGTCGTTCCTATGTTATAATTACTTAGAAATGCTTGAAGTATTTTTACTTCTTATTCAAAGATTTCTAAGTATTATTAACTTCATTTTCTGATGTAGTCTAGAAGATCCAAGAATGGTTAGCACATGGATAGCCTATGGTGTTTGCAGGCTTTAATTCATAGGAGTGAGCTTCCCAACTCCTTTACTTGAACGTAATCCAGCAGATTCTGGATATAGTGCTATTGCCAGTGTTAAGAGAGGTCGTACCACATGGCTATGGCTCCAAGACAGTGAAGTTATCTGCTTCTTGTCAGTTTTGGAACTGGGGTAAAGTTTTTTTGTAGGGTTGTTTTTTTAACGTAACATGGAAAATGCTCGAGCTAAATACTACAGTGCTCTTTAAGGTTATCTGCAAATCTGAGAGACTTACGTGAAGGGTGACTGGGGTCTTAAAAGTTCTTCTCAAGTAATAAAAAAAAATAAAAATGGAAAGATGATAGTGTGATTCTGCCACATATGGATATGGAGGTCATTCCTTGGCCTGTGGGGGGGAGTACAGAGAGAAGTAGGATGTAAAATTGATGATTCAGACCAGTGGGAGAGGCATCTCCATCCCATATGTAAGGGTTAGAAACACAAAATCAGCTAAAATAGAAATTAAGCTACAATGTGTAAGGCCTACAGGGATTTCGGGGGGCTGGAACAGTTCCATTTACATTCATTCTGCCTGTGGCTGGGTATGCATTAAGCAGACGGAACCGTTGATTCTCACAGCTTCCATAATTTTTGTTGGCAGTTGAAATCTGCCCATTTGCAGTCAGATTGCTGAGCATGTAAAACAAAATCTAATTTTCCATTGGCTGATTGTCCTGCGTTTTTATCTGCTGCAGTATATAGTCTTAGTCCTGGGATGTGGGATAATGCTGGAACTGTTAAGTCCATAACACTGGAAAAATATGCATGTGTTGTACAGAAAGATGTTAATGTTTAAATGTAATGTTCTTGCCTAGAGCCATCTGGTTTATAGTGTCCTTGAATTCTTTTCCAGATCTCTGTCTTAGTTTCTGATTTTCTAATGTAATGGAACATTTGCTATTAATTAGAAGAGGAAAGCCCCTAATGTCCCTGCTGAAGAAAAGCAGCTAACTTAAATCTTAGAAAACTGAAGTATATAAATTCAGAGCAGGGTGGTATAATTCACAGCACAGTTTACAGACCAAGTGCACACAGTGTGCCATCATAACCCTTGGAAAGACAAGGAGTGACTGCAGGGTCAGTGTATGTAAGCTGTACAGCTGTGAGTCTCACAGCATCACAGAACTGCAGGGTAGGAAAGAAACTTGGGAGATCATTGAGTCCAACCCCCCTGCTAAAGCAAGTTCCCCATAATAGGTATTGCAGATAAGCGTACAGACAGGTCGTTAATATCTCCGTAGAAGGAGACTCCACAACCTCTCTGGGCAGCTTGTTCTGGTGGTCTGTCACTCTTGCTGTAATCAAGTTCTTCAGCATATTAGTACGGTACTTCCAGTGTTCAAGTTCTGGGTCATTACTGCTTTGTCCTATCACTACACAGCAGTGAGAATAGACTGGCCGTATCCATTTTCCTCCCAGCTCCTTTTGATATTTATTAACAGTTATCAGACTCCCCTGTCTTCTTTGCCTCAATCTGAACAGGTTTGTTAACCCAGGTTACTTACCCTTTCCTCATACAAAAGATGCTCCAGGATTTTTATCATCTTCATGGTCCTACACTGCACTCCTTCTAGGAGATCTGTCTTTTTTGAACTGATGAGTCCAGAGCTGAACACAGTTTGGATTGTCTCCTTAGGTGCTCATGCACAGCCAGACAATAAAGCTGTGAGCCGTTCTTGCTGCATCCTCACGCAGAAAGGAAGAGAAGGCAGAATTGAAAATTCCAGAGTAAGGCTGCTGTGCAGCTCTGAATTACAGCAGCCAGCTGCTGCAGCCTGCAAGAAGGCCCATAGAACAGGTAACAAGAAAGTTCTGTCATCACTGCTGAGTTCAGGCCTCTTTAACTCGGAAGTGGCTCTATTAGCCATGATGCATACACATTCCTACACATTTCTAACAGTAGTCCATTCATTTTTATCCAAATTAAAAAAATGGGGCTGGAAAATAGAGGAGATCAGTGGTCTTGTGGTAGCCTACATGTTGCAGTGTTGCAAAATTACTCTTTAGTCTCATATGTTTGTCACGTAGCTGGACCTGGCCTCAGCAAGAAGTTTTAACAAGGTTGTTCTGAATCGAACTTTAATCCGAAGCACACTGAGAATACTGCTGCAGATCTGTATTTGTAAATAGAGTTTCACTGGAGGCTTTTGAATGTGTATGAGCTGTGCATGATTATAGCTCAGAGAAGCAGATGGTAAATTTTTGTGGTACTTTGCTGTTGAAACCAGATAAATCTCAGTAACAGGTATTAAAGAAAGCTACAGATTACATTTACAGAAATACTTTTCTGGAGTTATTTGAGAAGATAATTTTGAGAATCTCAAATGGTGGTCTCAAACTGATGAAATCTCCTCCTGCACTCCATACCTGCTTCCCTTCAAGAAACACCTGCACTTAAGTTTGACTGGATGTGGAATGGAACATGCGAAATTGCATTAAGACTCACATAGCCTTACCAACTGATCTGCACTGAACATGTTTCATTTTAAAGAGCGGAGGTAACAGTAGGACTGAGACTTGGTTTATCTCCACTATGAAAGTTTGGTGAAATAAAACCTTTCTGTCGCAGTCCAGGACTCAGAGGTAGCTGTTCTAACAGAAGTTGAAACTTTTTTTACTCTAGCAAGATATGGTGTTGGTAGATTTTTTGTTTTGTTTTGTTTTTTAATGTAGAGTGGCACAGACTTTCAAGTACAGTCTATTACAGGAACTGTAGAACAAGAAGAAGAAGTGACTTTCTTCCACTCTTTCTGTGGGTTTGATTTTTTTTTTGCAGAGTACTTTGAGAAGCTGCTAGCATTCTTCTTCAGAAGGAAACTTTTGGTTTGCTTTCAGCTTGTTCCCCAGTCTTAGGGAAATTTCAACATCTGTGTAGCTAGAAGGAAGAGACCCAAACCATCTTAGGTTCATGTAGGGAAATTGAGTAACCAGCTGAGAATATGTTCTGGGATCAGTCGTCTGAAGCCTTCAGGTTCTGCAGAGCTTTCCTCCAAAATGAAAACAGTAGATCTGCTGGTTGTATTGCAGCAGAAGAACCCTTGATGGTGTAGTTTGTTGTACAGCAGAAAACCTCATAGCAAGCAAAGCGTGCTACCCTGCAATTGTTCCCATGAGCAGCAGGGAGATGAGGATGAGAGATGTTTGCATTTGGCTGCTCAATGTTAGGTTTGAATCAGTGTTGCTTATAACTGGTCATTTTGGGGATTGCTATGAGATCTGGGTGAGTTGTTTAAAGCTTGGCTATTTTTCAAGAACTCATTGGTGTAAAATCTGGTGAATCCATCTAATGACAAATTTAAACCTCCGAGAATCAATCAACTGAAGCAAAGCTGTGTAAAAGAAGGTTACCAACTACCTTCTTGTGTGTATTCTAAGAGCAGACAAAACGTTTTTGTCTTACCTGAAAGCAGGCTCTGCAAGAACTATGAGGGGCCTGAGGTAGTGCTAGAAAGGGCTGAGCTCCATCTTAATGCAGAGTAAGAGTATCCTTGTGAAGAATTAATGTCAGCTTAATTAATGTTTTCTACAACTGTAACTTAAAGTGTTTGCATTTTGCTTCTTAACCTCTTCAGGGAAGTGGGCATTGCAAAGAATAGTTATATGTTGTGAAATATTCTGGCATGTGATTTATCACATCCACAACTTGAGCCAGGTTCAAAAACGCGGAAATGGTGAATTACTTTCTAACATTGCTGCTCTTCAGATTCTGCTGCTACTGTTGTGAACCTTCTCTTTATCACAAAGTCTTTTTTTAAGCATGTGCTTGTTTTAGTTTCTAAAGAAACTTCAGGCAGTCTTTGGCGAAGCTGTCTTGGGCTGCTGGGTGTGCTGTGTCTGCTGTGTGCTTGGGATTATAACAGAAGTAGGAGACAATCTTAATTGCTGGCAGCAATTAGACAGATAACCATATTAGCGCATAAGAGCAAGAGAGAAAGGGTTAATGAGAGGCTAATTACCTCCTTAGAGAAACCACAGGGCTAATTGGGAACAGCAGCTGTACTGGGGGTTCTGCTGAGCAGGGTGGCAGGAAGGACATGACTATTCAGAGTCCTGAAGCTTTGGTGAAGAGGATGTGGGGAAAGACTGCTGGATAGGAAAGACAAGAAACCAGAAATGCGAGGATGCAGAAAAATGTCAGGAGCCATGAGAGAATGTTACCGAGCAGATAGGGATGGAAGGAGTTCAGGCTGGAACTGCAGACTCATGGAGGGAGTACAACCACCCAATTGCCCTTGCTGTTTCTGTGTGAAAACTATGGCTTGTGGTTAAGTTGACACCGTGTGGCCTATGGATGACTTGGATATCAAAAGAGCACAGCTGTGTGAACGAGATATTTCCCTTAATTAGCTGTCTCTGTTGCAGTGGAGGGGAATGTTATTTGAGGCAGATGGCTAGCTACATACTGATGTGTTTTTCCTGAACTGAGTTCTCTGTCCAGTGCTGCATGTTTCTGATGGGACATAGATTGAGACATTACAAGGAAATGGTAATTCCTTACTCAGAGAGTGGTGAGCTACTGGCATGGGCTGCCCAGAGAAACTGTGGATGCCTCATCCCTGGGGGTGCTCAAGGACAGGTTCGATGGGGCCCTGGGCAGCCTGAGCTGGTGGATCGCAGCCCTGTACATGGAATGGCATTAGAATGGGGTGGGCTGTAAGGTCCCCTCCAATCCAAGCGATTCTGTGATTTGTCAAAATGTAAATGATGACATTTTGTTTTGTTGATGTATGAAGCACAAGAGTAAAATTATCCAGCGCTGTCTAGACTATGAATGGTTTGGATGGTTATCAACTCTGTTAAGTGACATGAGAGTGTTGCCTGGATGTTAGCTGCTCACTTTTTTCTATGCCTGTTATGAGCATAGACCCATAATGTGTTCTTGCTTTCCCACTAGGACCTATTACCAGGATTCATAGACAGTACCTTTGTGCAGACACTGCTCTGTGTTTTTAACTGATGCTTGTTTCTGTAGCTGTCAATACCTCTTAATGTCCCAAAATACTTCCGCTTAAGCTAGATCCTATACAGTTTGTAGAGAGGAGACAGCTAATGCCCTTCTCATTGTGTTCTCCTAAAGACAAACATTTTTTCCTGCAATTGATACAATCAGCTGGGGAGGGGCAGAACAGTTTGGAACTTCTCTGCGAAGAGCTGTGAAGTACAGCCCAGGGTATGCTTGAGAATACAGGATTGCTTATGTACAGGCTGGATTGACCCAGATGTTAATATAGCAGAGGCCAATGATGTAATATGCGTGTAGATTTAGGCTGCTGGCAGCAGAAGATGGTTAGCCATTTCACCTGTGCTGCCACAGACTGTCCCAGAGGCTGCGATGTACTGAGCACCAGAAGTGTAAAAACAAAGCTCTCCAAAGAATAGCAGACGGGAGGATCAAAAGAGAAGTAGCTCTGTGAAATAGATTAGGGCATGTCAGCTTGAGATGGTAAAGGAGGAAAAGAGCTATGTGTTTTTGGGGAGGGCATTGTAAACTGATGAGTGATACAAAGATCAAAGGGGAAGTGTTACCTGTGATTTGCAGGACATGGAAGGCATTACTGAGAAGTGTTACAGATGGATACCTGTTTCTCACATCATTCAATTAGCTTCTGTTAATGATCAGAGGTGGGACACTGGGCCACCAGATTGTGCTATGGCCTGATGCAGCACTTCTTGGGGTGACTTGTTTCAATAGGGAAATTGCTTGAGGATGGGGTCTTTTTTTTTCGTATACAGAAAGTATAATTTTAGAACCTACAGAAAATAACATTAAAAGTGTAAATGAAAAAGAAAATGATGCTTCACCTGAACTGTGAAGCACAAGTGTTAAAGCCATGCACTATGGAAAAAGTAGACTTCCACTTTAATTCTGCCAGATTATACAAATGAGAAATATGCCATATGCTATATAAAGACTCAAGTAGGAATGCTGCATGGGGGAGGAACATGCCTCATGAAGATTTAACATGGAGTGGCTTTAGAGTTACTATGTGCAAACATGCAAAATAAGCCATGTGTTAAATGGATTAATGCAGTGTTGATTCTTTTCTGTCAGGACAATTAACATGAGTAAAATGTTTCCCCTGCTTTAAACAGATAAGGAGATACTGTATTGTATTCTTCTTAAGACTGATGTTCTATACAGGCAGCAGAGAGCACAAGATTTATTTCCGGAACATTATGTAAATTTATGGCTGTGCCAGTTACTGCTTGAAAGTGCTTTATGACCCATGTTCACTGCGAGTCTTTTCTTGTGTATGTTAATGAAAGTGGTCATATGAAGGATGCAGACATTTTGAAGTGCTAAGTGGGATGTGTGGCATGTGTAATGCCTTAAAAATATAAATTTTGGCTCACTGTGACCCCTGTTTGTGTGTGTGTTTGTGTATGTGCATACATTTGCCTGCATTTGTATTACATAAACATAAAAAATGCATTTTTATGACATTTTTTAGAAATAACTCCCTGTTCTGCCCTGGCTTCCTTGGAGAAGCAGTAATGTTTTTTTTTGTGCATGTTATTATTTCATGATTTAAAGCACAGAAAATTACAGTCAAGAGGAGAATGACAGTCTCATGGGAGGTGTGCACTTTCCATTAAACTATGTTCTAGACTCATAAATATCTATGCAACTCTTGTTTATTTCATAGAATTGCATGGGTGAAGTGTGGGTCAAATTTGGCATTTTGAGGCCAAAATAAGGGATGAACCTGTCTTGCACTTGGTGATGACAGGTGCATAATGGTGGAAATACTACCTAGACAAATCTCAAAATGTTATAGCAGTTTATATTTGATTAATTAATTGGCTAATTTTTGTTTGACTGAAACTTTAAACTTGGCTAGTTACAAGTGTCTATCATTTCATTTATTAAGTAAAAAAATAGATTGTGTATGCATATCAGTTACAGTGAAGCTGAACTGTCCACTAAGCACTCTAGAAATACTTTAATCTTCTATGCTTTTCCTGTGAAAATGGAGGGAAAATATATAAAATGAGTGTTCTTAGCCAAAATACTTTAACTGGTTAGAAGATGGCTCTTAAGTTTGTAGATAATTTTGACATTAAAAAAAGAAAAAAAAGTATATGCATTCTTTTCATGATAAACAAGGGATTTTTTGATGTCATTTGAAAAAGGGAGGCATCCTCACTAGAAGAATAGCTGTATCTCATCTGTCAAGTCCCCACATATGAGCTTGCAATACAAAAGAATGAAAATGAGCTCATTGTTGGAAGAGGGGTTATGAGAAGCAGATTTAATCTTGTGCTGTGGTTTGCTGGATACCTTTTCCCACCCATGAGTTGTACAGAGTTGCAAACCAGAATTAAATTCTACACCTTGCATTTGTGAGTGGCAGTTGTATTTGCTTCGGGTTTGTGATTACTGGCTACTTGTACCTTTGAGTTACTTTTGATGAAGTCTTTACTAATGGCTGTCACTATTTCTAATATTCTGTTATGCATTGTCATGTTGACACAGAGCTTGCTGCAAATTTGGCAGCTATTGGCATCTATAGTTGGAGAGGTCTGCAACATAAATGGTTGGGAAAAAAGATGAAGCCACTTAAACAAGATACTGTTCTGACACAGCAGTGATACCGTGTTGGGTTATTAGTGCACTGAACAAGAAAGGAAAGCATTCATTCTGAATGGGGTAATATATCCAGGTGTTACTAATGTACCAAAAAAAACCTATGCAAATTCTTATTTGGCAAACGGATTGAAGTGTGCCAGCTTTGCAGTCTTGTCTGTGTTTATGTAGTTGATAATAAACATTTATTAATGTTTATTTTGACCTTTTCAGTGGTTTGTGCAATTAAGGTTCCATTGCTTAAAGAGTTAGCATTGTAGTGACTCAAAAAGAGAAACACAGTGAGGTAAATTGAATTTATTTCAGAAAGCCTGGTTTGTAAATGTGCTGTGCTGTCTGCTTCCTTATGGTAGATGACATTAGGAAGGAGCTTGGGGCATCATGCAGAAATCCTGCATAAGGTGTTCTGGTGGTTGGTACCAGATATGAACATGCAAATAACCAATACTGAAGGACTGTAAGATGCTGAAGACTACCTTCATTTTTTCAGTCCTTCAGCTTACTGGTTTGGTCTGGCAGAAATGCTGTTGAAGCTAGTGGTATTAATGCGGTGTTTTCATTTTTGGTTTTTTGATTGATTGTTTTTGTTCTTGGTGGTGGTGGTGGGTTATTTTTTCTTTTTTTTTTCTTTTTTTTTTTTTTTGCGATTGTTGTTTTTCCGGGAAGATGAATAAGTTTTTAACTAGTTTTTCAATGAGTGGCTTGTTTTAAATCAGCTATGCCATAGACAGCAAATACTTAATTGAGATAGATCCATAGAATGCTTTTAGTCAGAATAAATGTTTGTCGTGCTGGGGATTTTTCTTTAAGGCACTTTCTTTAAGAATTGAGGATAGTTGTTTATTTGTGTTAAAAAACAAAACAAAACAAACCACAGAACAACAAATGACTGACCTACTGGAATCTGGCTAAACAGACGCTTGTCCGTTGCAAGCAAACTCCTCTGACAGTCATAGAGTAACTCACATTTTGAGCCTTTATAGCATGCAAATTTCTAGAAGTGATTCATTGTGGAGAATTATCAGGGCTACATTTTTAACACTGATTTATTTTCTATTTGTTAAAATTATTGTTTTGCTAATAGCACCCAATGCAATAGAAATGCTGACAGGAAATAACACAAGGTCTCCAAGAGTTTGCCATCTGATCACAGGGTTCCCTGGGAAATCAGTCATTTTTTCCCTTGTTACTGACCTGGTAATAGGAAAGAGGAGACAGTGAAAGATGCACAACAGGAGAAGTCTGGAAATGATGAAATGTGTGGATATTATTTATGCATGCTGTACTCAAAATAATAGTAATAATAATTAAAAAAAATCTTGTAACAAAAGTTTTTTATGTATAACTAGAAGGAAACTGTGGAAGCTTCCTAGGGGGACTAATGTAGTAGTGCAGGTGATTTTCCTGGCTAATAGTGTGCATTAAGTTTGAAGAAGTCAGTCCCCTGTAGCAAAATTCCAAGACCAGGTTTAAACAAGATAGCTGGTAGAAATTGCAAGTCAAAATGACTGAGATCTGCCCCAAAACTACGGGAAGCATCTTTTTGCTACTAATAAATATCATTTATTTTTTCTGACTCTCAAGTGGCACTCTCTATTTCTCAAGATCTAGTTTGTTCTTGGAAAAGACTGATGGTGAAAGAGCTAGTTAATGTGATAGAAAAAAATGACAGGGCTGTTGGAAAACAAATTCATGTATATGGCATCTTTTACATTTGTTGTAACCAGCAGTAGAAACTGGGCCATCATAATGCTTCATGCAGTGCATTGAGTGATGTACGTTCTCGGGGTTAGTTTTCCCCTTCTTTCCTGCTGCCTCAGGGTGATATTTAAAAACTGGAGAGGAGCAGAGAAAGGGGTTTACAGGAGATAAAGATCTGTGTTGAGCCGCTCTGTTTTTCTCCCTCCTTGGTTCAGATTTGTTGGTTGTGTTAGGCAGAGCAGAAGGACAAAATAAAGGTCTTTTTCCTCTTCCCATCAATTCAAAGTGATAAAAACAGTTAATTTATCATGTTTGAATTGTATTAAGAGTCCTCCAGCCAGAAATTGTAAGGGCAGTAGGAACGCTAATAAATAGACTGAAGTGGGATCAAATTCTGCTTAGCATAACCATTGAATGCTCTTTCTAGCTTACAGTGGTGTTTTATTTTTAAACTATTATTTTGAATTAAAGAAAGGCTGCCCAGTGATTGCAGAACAATGAGTTGAGATTAAGATGAGATGAAGACAGTATTTTGTCCCAGGCAGGATCTCCTCACCTCTGCATTTCCATTCCCTGCATTACTGTTATACTGCTCCCTGCAAATAGCTGGGAATGGAAATGGCAGTGGGCTTCTCCTTTGAAGGCAAAAGCAAGGCTGATCCTTGGAACATAATGGAAAGGTTAGATGAGAGCCTATCGATGTGGATATGTGGTCTGCTCTGCAGTAGGACACTTAAAATTGTTAAGAATTCCAGAAAAGAAGACTCCGCAAAGTGTAGTTTTCCTCCGCAGTCTCCAGCTTCAAAAGTTTGCATCTTTTGGTTACTTCTGGGCTCTGTGTTTAGATTTTTCTCCTCAAGTCACCAAAGTTTCATTCCCAGGAAGGTGTGAACATCTGCTGTAGTAGGAGTAGGGCCATCAGTCTAGCTCTCAGGCAGACTCATGAAGTACAGATTCGCACATGCTCTGTTTATCAAGTGTGAATTGCCTGAGTAGGTTTTCAGATGAAGATATTTTCCATGTGTAAATCTTTTGTTTTTAATGAAGTTCTGAAACTGATCATGCTCTGGAATAGTGTCAGGTTATCTGTTCTATGACATTTTTGAACAATCCTGGCGTATTTTCCTCTGCAGTGAGGACTCCTTGCAGCCTTCTCTTCTCCAGGCTGAACAAGCCCAGCTCCCTCAGCCTGTCTTCATAAATGAGGTGCGCCTGCCCTCTGATCATCTTTGTGACCCTCCTCTGGACTCTCTCTGACAGCTCCACATCTTTCCTGCATTGATGACCCCAGACCTGCACACAGTACTCCAGATGGGGTGCACAAAAGCAGAGTAAAGAGGTACAGTAGACACCCTGTCCCTGCTGGCCACCGCCCTCCTGATGGAGCCCAGGATACCATTGGCCTTCCTAGCTGCAAGAACGCTCTGTTGCTCACGTTCAGTTCTTCATGCACCAGGATCCCCAGGTTGTTCTCTGCAGAGCTACTCTCATATTCTCCCAGTCTGCGTATCCCAATCTGGGATTACTCTGACCCAAGTGCAAAACCTTGCACTTCACTGTGTTGGACCTCATTAGGTTCACATGAGCTTGCCTTTTGAGTTCGTTCAGGTCTCTCTGGGTGCTGAAGGCACACTTGAGCCCAGTATGGTTTGATTGTTTGTTTTTTAAGAAGTATTTTGAAATACTAAAAATTGCATGAAGTGTCCAGAAATGTTAATTTCTAGTTTAAAAATATGTATGTCTGTTTAAGTTCATAAATAACTTAAACTTTATGTCTTCTGCAGCTTTTTTGAATTAAAACTAAGTATGCCTTACAAACATTTGGTCTTTGTTTTTCTACAATTTGGATAGTTCCTTTCTGGCTTGGGTTAGCACATTACTTTTTAATATTGCACAGTCACATGATGTAACTATATAATGTCTAATATGACAACCGTTGCTTCAGCAGGATAGTCACAAAATGCCCGCTTTGTATGTCATTGCATTTTTTAATTCATTAATACATAACAGTTGTTTGAAACATAGATTTTTTATGGCATCTAACAGTTCAATGAAATTGCTTTTTTTAGGCATTTTGACTTTGCCGTAGGTAATTAGTTACAGGGCAGCTGGATGTGGTATTTCAGGGCTGCATGCTAGAGATTGTGCAGCTGACATGGTCTAGGGAATATTGAGCTGTCCTGTCACTGCTTCTGGGATGTGTCTGTTCTTTGCACTTTTCCATTTCACCTTGTCAGTACATTCACAGAAATGGGCTTCAGTATATTTATGCCATCAGTTGTACCATGAAAATGCACATTCCATGGATCATGTGCAAGAAAAGGAGGAAAAAAAACATGTTTAGAACTGAAGAAAAAAATTATTAGTTGTTTTTGTATTTTTTTTTCACGTAACAGTCACATTAAGTATTATTTGCATGCGGACCTGTATCTGTGCTATTTGATGAAATGTAAACTTGACAGCACTTTCCCTATGTACTCAAATCTTTAGCTACTCTCTGATGAAAGCTCTAAAGCTTTGTGTATGTTATCTTTTGTCTTGCTGCTTTTTAAAGACATTTCCTAGTTGTGCGAACCTATGGTGTAATTTTTCAAACTATTTTTCTGTGTAAATTCTTCCTTTTTCACTGTGTAAGGTTTCAGTGTAGTTGTTATGTGTTAATGTGACGTGTTCTCATCTATCTCTGCAGTTGAATGCCTACCTTGTCTAAGCTTCTCTTGGACTAGCCTTGACACTGTTGTTTCCTGCTATTCAGTAGAGAGTTACCAATGTACAGCTCTGGAAATCCTGAATGCAAAAACAAAAAGAGGTTTATATTTCTGCCTGAATGCTTATTATTACAAACTCATGTTGCCTATTTATTTCCTTGTCTGTAATTGTAAATTCTGGAAGGTTGGGTTTCCTCACCTTTATGAGGTGTCCACCTACTTTATGATGGGTGTCAGAAAATACAACACGTGGGTGCTTTTTTTGACCTTTCTGGCATTTTGAATGAAATTCTGACTGAACTGCAGGCTGTACTGAAAACTCCCCAACTCTCATATTACAAAGCAGCCTGGATTTTCAAATCTTGTGTAATGACATTTGATAACAAATAATTTGGTAGCTTTTCAGAGATCAGGCAGCATTATAAACATCTGAATCTAACTACACCTATGTATATATCATTAAAAAAAAAGGCAAGATTGTGTAGTTTGCATGTTTCAGTAAATCAGCCTATTCTTGTGGTCGCATAAAATTTTGTAGAAACTTTAGCTTCTAAGGTAAGATAGGTGTTGCATTTTTTATTAATGATGTGTGTCTACTTTCTTTACTGAAAGAATTCTTATTTCCTTTGCTGGTTGTAGATAAACAGGTTTTTAGCCTCTGATTCCTTTTCATTCATTGCTTTTACGTGTGTTGTTCTTTCTGTCCTGTTGAACAGTTTAAATTCATTGGCATCCCATTGTGGGTTTTTTTAGTGAGTTTTTTTTTTTTTTTTTTTTTAGTGAGAATTTATTACTTTCTGTGCTGGATCAGTACAGAATTTATTCACAGCGTTGGCTGCAGACTGTTTTCCATCGTGCTCAGCTGGATCTTTTTGGGAGCTGTTGTTTGAATGCTTAGACTGGTATGTTGTAGAAACAGTACTCTATCACAGTAGTAGCTGGAGGCACCACTTATGTATTTTTTATTGCTGTGTGTACTGGGTGTGCTGAAACTGAGGAGTGCCAGAAGCAGCCTTTCTCCCTGTGTAGTAACTTAGCATTGGCTGGTCTGCCATTTCTGTTACACTGATTTTTCTTTTTTTTTTTTTCTTCTTTTTTATTTTTTCTGAAGCATGAAGATCAAGTTAGGAAGGATCATTTTGGATAGCAAAAAAAAAAAAAAAATTATTAGCAAAGCAATTGTTTTGTTGCTTTGTTTGAAGGGGCAGATACCATCCATCTGCTGTGTGGCATCCCTTGTGTGGCAGGGGCTATCAGTCCAGGCCAAGCAGCAGTGTTGCTATTAAGCTAGACAGAATTTGTGCTGCTTCTTACCTGGTTTGGAATGGCAGGGGCCACAAAGAAGAGCTGAGCTGGTCCTGGTGTGTGACAGTAACAAAGGCAGATGCATAGGAATTTAGCTTCATTACTTCCACTGCTCAGAGCGCAAGTAGTTTTTCACTGAGATTTTTAAATTGATGGTGTCATTTTATATTTCAGCTCTGTGTGTATGAACACTGTAAGTGTGATATTTAATTAAAACCACAGCTGGTGATCATTTAATTATGGTGTACAAAAGGGAATTATCCTTACTTGACTACATACCATTATTTTGTTCAATTTAGAGAATTGTAGCCATTTTTTTTCACGTATTATTTGAAAGCTGTGATGAAGATTGCAAGATCTGATTAACAAACTGGTGGACTTTGTTAAATTTCTCCTCTGTTAATGGAAAACAGTAAAATGATGACTTAGAAATTCACCATCTTTCCTGAAAATTGCAAGTCAGTTATGAGCAGGTTGGTACACTTTAGCTGGTTCTCATTTCTCCTGACTTTAAAGGCAGTGCATGATTTCCTGTGGTAGGAAGGACAACCTTACTCCAAAGGCCAAGAATACTTTAAGATTCAGGGAGTTTCTGGGCTTATTAAGATATTTAAGCGCAGCGTGTTTGAAAGAAGATATACAGCATATGGCTGTAACAGGCCTGAACTACTGTTTTTTCACTTGAAAAATGAAACTGCCTTAAGAAACTTAAACATACAACAGCATAAAACAGCATATGTGTATGTATTATGCTGAAATGAATAACTGCATGTGAAATGTTTTGCAGCTGATGTAATTAAAATATTTTAGACAGCTGACAAATGAGGATGTCCAGAGCTTCTGGTCACATAGTTATTCTGCGGTTAAAATGGCAGAACTCACATATAAGTCTTCGTACATTCATGTCCTCATGCTAGAAGTGACCTTTTCTGTAACAGTGGATGTACTGTGAAGGATTTGTCTGTAAATGAATCTAGACTCTTTTCTTATTACAACTACTTTCACGTATCACTGTGTGAAAACTGGTGGTTTTGCTGGTTTTTGGTATTTATAAAGGCAAAACTGATACCAGAATAGGATTCATTGGTAGATCGACTGGAAATGGGAGAAGAAGAATGATCTAAAAGAGACTCACTCCATAAAATGTCAGACTGTGTGAAAAACTGAAAGTGACTGCAAGTCTAGAAGCACTGTTTGTGTTTCAGTCTGAGTCTTGTCAGCAGAGCAATGTTTGCCGAGTTACTTGGGCTAGCGTGGATGATCTCTTTAGTTTTCACCTCCAGTATAACTTAGTGATGTTTCTATACTACTACAAAGAATGACTTCAGTAATACTGGCTGGTTTCCTCATGGACTTTTCTGCTGTAGTTGTCAATATGGGTCATCAAGTTCTAGCTGCTACCTATGCTGTAGTGATGAAAGGGATATTGAGGGAAACAAGAGTGCGAATGAAATCTAAGTGTTGGATTTTTTATAAGATCTATAATTCATTTCTAAGTTATGTAGCTAACATAACTTAATTTTGTTATTTATCCTATATGTGTTTACACGTGATTGGTTAAATACAGCATCACAAAATCACAGCATCAGTCCACCATGGTCACTGCCAACGTGGATGAATGATGCTTCTTAGTAGACACAGAATCACTGTGTCCCAAGTTGGAAGAGACTCACAGGTATTGAGTCCAAAACCTGGCTCCACATAGCAGGAATTCAGATCACCCTGAATTCAGATCCTGTGTCTGAGAGTATTGTCAAAATGCTCCCTGGATTTCCACTCTTCAGTCTGTGCTCACTATCCTGGGGAGTTTTTCCATGTCTACCACCCTCTGGTACAAAGAGCCTCTTCCTATCACCCACCTGACCCTCCCAGGATGCAGCTCCATGCTGTTCCCCTTTGTCCTGTCGCTGTCACCACAGCACAGATACCAGCAGAGATAAGTATCTTTCAGGTAATCGTTCAAATAATCTCTTGGAGGTAGAACAGCAGTTCACATTCTCAGAGTGTAGATTCGGTAGGTTGGAAGCATTGAAGCTCAGTGGTACTTGAATCATAGGCATGAAGTTACTCTCTTCAGTACACTGATAAACTTTGTTATCTCCAAACACATCAAAACATGACACACCTTATTTTATAAAACAAATCTGAGCTGACATCTAATGTAAGAAGTTATAACAATGTTCAGGCTGCTTGCTTTCAAGCTAACATTAGGAGTAATGCACACATTCCCAGTTGAATTACTTTTCATTATACTTTTCCTTACAGTATGTTTTCTGATGAAGAAGCATGCAGACTGTCTGAAAGGGACAATTCAGTGCTAAAAGCATGTAGGAGTATGTGAGCTGATTTTTGACTTCTGTTATTCTAAAGTTCTGTTAACTACTGAGAAATGCAATGGTGCTGTGACTACTGTATAATAGTGTATCTTCTTTCAAATTCTTCTGCTATAATGCTTGTGACTAGGCTAATTTTTTGTCTATCTTTTGTCTTCCAGCTTCATTTAGCAGCCCTGGCATCATTAAAGGGAGACATAGTGGAGCTTAATAAACGTCTACAACAGACAGAAAGAGAGCGTGACCTGTTGGAAAAGAAATTGGCAAAAGCACAGGTGAGCAACAGTTCAAGTTGTGAAGATGGCCAGTGATTTTGTACTGTCCTTGTTCTTTATGGAGCTGTATGATATGTGGGGGGAGGATGAAAGATCTTAACAGTGTCATGACTGAAAAGAATTTTAAGACTGTAAGAAACAAAATTGCCAAGGGTTTTAAGTTTCACATGTTAACGATATGATTTTAAAATTACCAGGAAATAATTGGATTGTTTTTGTTTGAAACCAACATAAACAACCTCTTTTGATAGTGGATGCTTTAAAATTTCTAGAAAATAAAAATTGTAATTCTCAGTGCATTAGGTAGCTGATCACAGAGTCTTTTAATCTTGGGTAGAATCCATAGAGCACAGAATATCACTGATCATAAGGTATTGCCAATCCTCAGCACTTCGGCATTAATGTGAGAAGTGATTAGTGATCTCAGTCTAGCTTCTAGTAAATCAGTGTATATATCTCTGTTGTGGAAAACAGGATTAAATGAGAGGAAAATTTGAGCTCTGATGCTCTCTTGGCTCTTTATGTTGATCTGAAAAAAAAACATTAATGTAGATAGGTAAATGCAAACAGGGAAATAACTGCTGTATCTAATATTTCTCCTATGGAAAAAAAAAAACCTGTTCTTTTAAGGAACTACTGTTCTGGCAATTAGCTTTTTAAAGTACTTTACCATTTAAAACAACTGCAGAATGTGTATTCATTTGTGCTTGCAGATAGACCGAGAAACATTTTGTCATGTAAAGTGTCACATCTTAACCTGGTAACCCAAAGAGGTTGCCGATTCTCCATCTTTGGAAGTAGTTAAAAGCCATCTGGACCTGGTCTGCTGTATTGACCTTCCTTGACTAGATAGGGTTTAGAGAAGTGACCTCAAGAGATCAAGCTCAGCCATTCTGTGATTCTCCAAGTTTAGAGTCTCTGGTATCAGGGCATTTTGATAGTCTTTTAACTATATGTTTTTTAAACTCAAGACAGATGTAGAAATATTTAAACAATCTACATTTGAAGGCCTTTATTTCAGTCCTTCAAACATTATTCTATATTTTTTTCAGCTATTTTGAGGCTTGTAAACAATACTCTGATTCTAACCCATCAGTGCAGCATTCTGAAGTGAAAAACATTGTCCCTTTTGTTCTCTTTGATCTGTGAGCTGGAGACATGCACATCACTTATCAGCTATAATCCTTAGATCAAAAATTAACTAACTTACACTGCTCTCTGAAGGAGGGTCCTTTTTCTGAGGTACAGCTTTTTGTTAGGCTGCATTTGGCAATCATTAATCTGTCCAGTATACCCAAAAAGTTTTTATTGTTCTGTATGACTGTGCTGACCTGGTTGTTATTTTTAACTGCAGGGCATTGTGCTAGCTACAGGTTTTTGTTGGTGTTCTACATTTATTCCCAGCTCTTTGTTAAAAAATAACATGTATCAGCCATCGAAGAGTACCTTGTACATGCTTTCCTGCAGTGATGGATCCCCAATTGCTTTTGTTTTGTTTTTTTGTTTTGTTTTGTTTTGTTTTGTTTTAACCTGCTTAGCAGTTGTGCATGCATATAGTGCTGGATTTCTCACCTTGGTGTTTTTTTCCATGATCTTGGGCTCTGTAGTTGTAAATAGAACCATAGTGTTGACCACTGCCTGAACTGTGAATAACATAAAATCAGAATATCTGTTCTTTCAGAATATCTGAAGCCTTTTGCTGTACATTTCTCCATGCTAAAATAAACACTTCTGTGTGCACAACCACAAGGAAAACTGTGAAGTTGTGGGAGTGAGACTGAAGAGAAATTTTGATAGGAGTAGAGTAACTTTAGAGGAGTAGTCTGACTGAGCTCAGTAGTTGTACTGGGGTGATCATTTGTACATTTCTGGCTTAGTGATTTATCTGTGGCTGATGAGAAGCCTTGATGCACTTGTTGTTTGAAAAAAAATACTTTTTTAAGTAACAGTTTCTATGTAATCTTAATAGTATAGCACTTTTTTTCTGAAAGCTCTCAAGTGAGTAGAAACTTTTTGGGGTGTGAATGAAAGTCTAAAGTGGTCATTTTTTAAACTGTCATTTTTAAACGGTCGTTTAAATACTCTTTTTAAGGTTATTAAAGAAGCACAGTTTATATACTTTATTAGTTGGCTACGTTTAAATGATGAAACAGATTCTGATGACTTTGCCTTACCTTTTCTTCTTTCTATAACTGCATTGCTTTTCTTCAAGCAGATGTTCCACATAATGTTATTTTTTGAACTTTTTCTCCCAGTCTACAGAGATTCCAAATACATATCACATTATATATGTCATTTTTCTCCGGCAGCCTCTGGCTAATGTATTTCTTCCTCGCTAATATGAATTAAAGGTTCAGAAGGTATACATTAAGTAAGAAGTGTTTGAGGTTCTGCATAACCATTTTCAGATGCTAGGGGGTCAGCACTGAATCTCATTTCTGGACTATACTTATAAAAGCAGCACATGCTTTTTATTTACTTATTTATTTTCCTGCTGGCATGCTATATGCTCTCTGGAAAAAAAAAATATTCCTTGAACCAAACACATTTTTGGTAACACCTTTCATCCATTTCATGGGTCTTATGAAGTGCTTTGGAATAAAGGATTGTGGATTTGCAGGAAGAAAGTGATTTGGGGAACCACAGTTCACATAACAGAGGTAACAAGTGGTTAAGAGATAGTTGGATAGCTCTGCTTTATAAGATTTTTATAGAAGGATGTAACTGATTGCTGGTTGTTGTATTATGGTACAGCTCATTTCCAAAACTCCGGTCTGCGGAGTCCCTGTTAAAGCATTTGCTTACATGCTGGTATTATTTCTGCAAGACATTGGATCTCCTTGTCTCTTTGTATAATTGTAAAATTTGGCACTGATATAAATTCGTGAATGAAAGTTACTGTAAGCACTAATCAGCTGTATGTAAAGTACCCTTCCAGAATCCTTCTTTGGTTATGAGAATAGAAGTAGTGCCTTCTACTAGCCCTGTGTGTCTCCATACCCTGGCTCTAATAATAGTAAATAATAAATGTCTGAAGGGAAAGCACAAGTAGCATGTACAGACAGTTGTTTTTCATGTGCACTCATCTTTCTACTATCAAGAGTGTATGGACGTTCTGAGCAAGTGTCTGCATCACATTTAATAGTCTGCTGTGGTCCTGTCCTCTGTGGATTTATTCAGTTCTGGTGTCCCATGACATTACGTTTCTCTGCGGTCTGACTTCAATTGTGGTAATCTTCACAGTAGCCCATGTGGTGCTGTGTTTAGATCTACATCCAGCACAGTGCTGATAGCACAGCAATGTCTCAGCTGATTTGTTGTCTTTTTCTCTTCTTTCACTTCTCTTTCAATTTCTGAATAGTTTTTAGTGTGATCCACAAGTTTTCTTGCCTGTACTCTTCCCCACTCCTGTTCTCCTGTGAGTGGAAAAGAGAGAAAAGTTGTGTGGTGTTCAGCTACCTACTGTGGTTAACCTGAAACACATAAAATTGTATGGTAGAACCATGGAATTAGTAACATGCTGAAAGTTTCAGTTAAGTATTTAAAGAGTAGACAGTTCACTTTCTACATTGTGTATTTTCATCCTCTTTCACAGGGTAGTTCTGTTCTCTTCAGTCTTCATACTTAGTAATTCTGGAATTTCTTAAGAGCTGTAGGAACAGAGTAACAAACACTGTGATGCAGCTTTTTATATCGTTTGTCACTGGAGCTGTATTCTTCCCTTCATTTTTATTACTCACAATAGAGCGAGGGACAGTAGAAGTTCAGTGTAAGAGTATAACCAACACTGCTTGGTGTATGAGAACACTTGCACTTCATGGAAGGACTTCAGTTTCTCATTTAACAATTACTTGAAGTAGAGATGCTCAGGTCATCAGAGCCAACAAATCAGCGTAGAAATTTTTACTTCTGTTGTGTGATGTCCTGATGTCACATGGGTTCGCCCTGTTTACTTATATTCTTTTTCCACATTAAGTAAGTGCTGAATATACCCTGTTAATTAATCATCAGCATGTATGTTTTCATGATTGTGGCTTTAGCATAGTGGATGTATGCTTATACTTAAAATTAGAGGAACTGATTGCCACTCTAAAATCTGCCACTCCTCTTAAACTGAAATGCTCAATTACTTGTTCAGCAGGTTTAACACTGTGGCTAGTTCAGGTGGTGAGTTGTGTACTCCCTGAATAGTACTATAGACAGTGTTAGCGGCTCTGCAGGCCTGAGGAGGAGAGATCTGTTAGCCTAGCACTCCTGCTGGTGGGTTTTGGTGGTTGTTTTTTTGTTCTGAACTCTTCAAATTTATCACAGGATCTGCGCTGTTCTTGTCTCTTGGGTTTGGAATTTGTGTTCATTAACAGTCAGTAATATCATATGTTATAACAATGTATTTGGATTAAAATATTTTCCATGATAATCCTTCTTCTGTATAGTTTTTTTTTTTCCTGCATTGGTGGTTATTTTCTAGTATCAAAGAGGTCAGAAAAGGGAGTTCCCAGGCATTGTTCATTTATTCTGTAATTGAAATAACCTTTCAGGTCTATACAAAAAAAACCAAACTGAGGGTAACTTACATGGAAAACTGTGCAAGAATCTTTTCTCCTGACTTCTGTAATCACTTATCTTCTGCAGTCTCTCCGTGGATTATCCCTGTATTTGCTTTTTCTAGAGCACTAGAACCCTTAATGTTTTGATTAGAACTCAAGTATGAGGCTGGAAGAAAGGGATGAGGAAAGGAGTGCAAGATGTTTATCTTCAGAACTTGTGACTTACATGCAAGTAAATCACAGTTTAAAAAGATGGGAACTAGGGGCAGGTCATTGTTTTGGGACTCAGAGGGCTCAGAAAGTAAAGACAGTGATGAACGGATGAGTGTATGAGGAAAGAAAAAAACTGTTTAGCAGTGGCTACCAAGAGATGCAGTTGTTTATTTTCCATGTTTTGAGGTAAATGTGCAATGGTAAAGAGCAATCTGTATAATTTTACATTGCTGCATTTTGGTATTCATATTAAATTATATTTCCACTGTGTAAATATTTTGTCTTTTTCAGTTGAAACTTGTAGTGACTGAAGGGAATTTCTAGAGCCTGAACCCCAGCCTCTAAATCTGTGTTCCTTAGCATCAAGTCCTGTCTCTCACAGAGATTTCTTTCTGCCCTGTGATACTACTTTTGCCCAAGATCATCCAAGAGCCCTTTTGAAAAAATCAAACATTAAGCTGCCATCATATTGCTAGACTGCTAGTTGTTCACCGTGTATGTCTGTCACTAGATTATGGTTATCCTGAAAAATGGTGGCTGTGAAATGGCTAGAGAAAACAAAAGGCAAGTCTCCTAATGTGGCTGAGGTCCATTAGCAAGAGTCCATATATCTTCAGTCAAGATAAACAAATTCTGCTTTTCAGTGCAGAGCTTATAAAGATAAAAATTATTGAGATAAGCATTTTATTTACGATCTGAAAATAATTATTGTAGATTCTATCTGAAGCATCCTTTTGTTTATAACTGAAAAAACAGTGCACAAAATTCACTGTTCTTGAGAACACTTAACTGTTGGTTTTTTGGATATCAGTATTTATCAGAGGAAATTTAGATTAAATCTTTATTGTACTTAAATATTTACGTTAAACATTTTTTTTTCTGTTACTTTCACATTTTTAAAGCCGCACTAGTACTTCAACTATGCACAATGTTAATGTTCAGAAATAAGAGAAATAATTTTAAGTGATTCTGCAATAAAAAATCATTATAATATACATAGTTAACAATTTGGGTTGTTCAACCTGAAGTTCTAAAAGCTAGGTGAGTATTTCCTATCTTCTAAAATTTAATCAATTGCTCTACTCTTCAGCAGTAAGATGTTCCCTGTCTTGGTATAGCTGAAATAGCTTTTGACTCAAGTTTGAGGAAGAAACTGCCATTTTGTTGTAGTCTGTGGAAAGGTTCTGTAAAACCTTTGAGCTACTCTACTGTCTTACAGTGTGCACATTCCTGAAAGTCAAAAAGTATTGAAATCAATTTTACTAACAACTGTAAAATAAAGTTGTTAATGAAGCTCAGCATAAATGGTCATTTTTGAAGCTGCATTTTATGTAAACATTCTCCAACTGTGATGTGAATGGCCCATAAAATGTAAGAGCAAACTGGCATGCCTGTTAGTATGGGTATAAGTTTTGTATTTCTGAAATGAGTTTAAGGGATTATCTCCATATAGACAGTTTTTGGTTTAAAAAAGTAAGTTTTGGTGCAACAGTGTTTAGGGTCATATATTACTATGAATTGTAGTCTTTACAATTGCTAGTAAGATCTTATATTTCACTGTTTCAGTTTAAAATGTTTCTTATGTATACCTTTGGTTTGTGAGTTTTCTCTTGTTCCTGGTATAGTATATAACTTTCTGTGGTTTCAAGGAAGCTTGACTGTTTCATGTGAGGGGTCTAAAGCAAACGGTGAAAAGTCTTTATCTTTCCAGCTGCTAGAAAGCAAAACTTCAATCAACATGCTTTCTTGAGAGGCTGTAATTGCAGTAGGGTATCTGCTGGCATAAAGAGTGAGCCAGAGAGGCTGGAAATAGTACTTTGTTGGAAAGAAAAAGTAGGATTTCATGGCACATATAAAATAACAGTCCAAACTATAGCCACTTAATTGTTGAAATAATAAACATTTTATTATAGAGAATTTGAAAAGGAAAGTGTGCAATAGTACCTTAAAGAGTAATAAAAACAAATCCGAGAGAAGAAGTTACAGCCTTGAACCTTTTCTTATAATGATGTGGTTAATGCCTTGTGACCTATTTGAATCCAGACAGTGCTGAGGAGGTCCCTGAAGGTATTTTGTGCATCACAGATTCTTTCAGTTACACAGTCTTAAAATAGTCTTCTGAAAAGTTTCTACAAATCTGATAGATATACACCTCTTTGTATTTATCAGTGTTTTGCTTCTGTGCTTTTTTCTTGCCATTTTGGTCTGATGGGTAAGAAGACCTTGTAAAGGGGATCAGCTTCTCTTTTCTGTCTATTCTCTACAGAGGTGTTCTTTCTATTTCTTCTCTGATTTAGTGTGAGCAATCCCACCTAATGAGAGAGCACGAAGATGTGCAGGAGCGAACAACATTGCGTTATGAGGAGCGAATCACAGAGCTGCACAGTATCATTGCTGAATTAAATAAGAAGATTGATCGGCTACAAGGAGCGACAATAAGGTATGGAAAACCCTTGAAAACTCTGTGCCACACAAAAACTGATGCAGAATATGGTGTGAATTATGCTGTAAGCATAATTTGATTGTGACTTCAATGTAGCTATACTTGCTAGAGCTGGTACTTAATAGCTGCCCATAATGAAGGTATGGAGAGTATCATCTGAAGGGACAAAAGTGCTGCATTCTCAGTGGCAAAGTTGTCTTCTTTTCAGGTTAATGAGCACAGCAGGACACTGTACTGCGCTAAGTTTTTTATTGTTTAGCTTGGTGTACATGCAAAGAGATTAAATAAGTGATAGCCATAGTTCATAAAGGAAGATATAGCCAATCAATCTGCACCTCAGCTTTTCACCTCCTTCTGTAGCATTCTGTAGATATCTAAGATGATTGAATCACCTCTAATGGGAAATACAGATCAAATGGCTAACGGTGTGTTTTGCATCTACTTGTACTAGTAGTTGTGGCAAAACCAATCATGTAACTGTTGTAAAGTAAACTTTAAATTTGGCTGTAAATTTGGCTGTAGATGAACACTTATTTTTCCTCACTTGGACTAGTGAGAGGAAAGAGCTTGTTAAAAGTTTAGCTTGTAGTGATACAGGTAAACCACAGGAATCTGTGGGGTTTCTACAGTGTCTAATTACAGTAGATGCCTTTGTAAGTAAAGTTTACTTGATGTGTATAGCAAATTTTCAGTTAATCCAGCTTACTGGTTGAACAGTTCGTTATATTTGCTTCATTTGTTTTTCATTGTAAACCTTTCTATTAGCATAAGTCATTACAGCTACTCATTTAACCTCTCATAAAAAAAAAATTGTATGCAAAAAAAACCCACAACAGAGCGTATTGTACTGTAAGAGAAAGTATCATCATTCATATATACCATTATAAAAGTAGTAGTGGAATTAAATGATGTGAATATTATATAAGAAAATAAATACTGTAAACTTTGGATGGTTATAACTGGTGATGACCACCAGTTCGGATGTTCTCAAGGTAAAAATTTTCTGTAGTGATAATATATCTCTGGAAAAAATCCTGTTGACTCCCTTATTCATTTGTGCTTGCTACATCTGCATCTAAAATTTCTTATCATCTTCTTTCAAGTCATCTTTCTTTTTAATATGAGTCTGTTCATCCTACTCCCCTCTCTTCCTCTCTGGTGAAATTTTATGAGCTGTAAAGGCTGACTGCAAAATGAAATTTGAAGTGTGAGAGCTGAGTAGATATTTTTTTCTTGAATAGCAGAAAAGCACTCTGAAAATTGAGAGAAATCGTTTGTAGAAGAGAGATTTTTTGGAGCCTCTGTGGCAAGTTAAATGTCAAATATATATCAAGATCTCCTGATGAGACATTGCTGGTATTTAAGACCGGTTGCATCTACCCATTTCAAACCAGGGAGGTAAGAAAGAGATGGCCTAAAGCTGAAGGAAGGCTCCTCAGTAGCTTCTTATCATCCACATCCAGCCATATTGCTGAGGATCAAATCTGCTCATGTTCTGACCAGTACACCAGTCAAATAGACAAAGATTAATTGAATACCAAGTTGCATTTTTATAAAAGCAAGTCACCTCAGACAGTTTTATGATTGGACTAGAGGATCTCTGTTGTCTTTTCCAACCTTAGTAATTCTGTGATTATAAGTACAGATATTAAGACTGGGTAGGTACTGTGAGGAAATGTGTCTATGAATAAGGCATGCACACAGATGAAAGTGAGGCATGAGAACTGAGTTTGATGAAGTGTAGGCTGCTTTGCCTAAAAAGTGCAGTTGCTTCTCTTTTGGGGTGCAAACTTTTGAAGGTATTAGAGTAATGTTTCAGCAGCAAGTGCTGAACCATTGCTGTGCTGCACCACTTTGGTTTTACCATGAGAGCCCCTTTTGTTTACACAGCTATGAGGTCTATGTGTTTTATTCACTCTTGTACTACTATTAAGAGCAAAAATGTTCTTAGTGATTTCCTTAATGATTGGAATACCCTCTTTTCTTTGGCTATCCAATAATTCAGTGTTTGGGGAACAGATGAGGAATATTTTTGCTAAAAATGTCAAGTAGAAGTACAATTTGAGAGATTTTTGGAACGGTGATTGTAAGAAATATAAGTAATGCTTCTTGCTGCCACTTTCTGTAAATTCAGCGTGGGATTTTCTTTGCGTCACCCTTCAGAAGCTGTTCGATCCCACAGAGCAGGGATTGTGTAACTGCTGTCACTGCTGGGATAGGTGTGACTCACTACACTCCACCCTTGGCCATCAGGAGTATGAGTTCCACAGCTGGAGTAACATGGATGTTTCCAGGCCTTGGCAGTTAACACTGTCTTGCTAAATCAGATTACAAGAGGTATTGGAGTTTTTCATATGACTTTAGGACACCTGCGCATAATACCAAGAGGACGCTTTGCTTGTGATGCCACAACATTTTGGCTTTTTAGAAACAGTTTCTTGACGTTTCTTCAGCTGCAGGATAGCTAAGTGTTTTCCTAGTGCTAAAACATAGTGTTCAGTATTTTCACGTGTTGTTTGGAGGCTGCAAATACAAACTTGGGTGTTCTGCTTCTTTGTGACCTTCTTAGTGGTTATTTTCAATAAACAGAAATGTCCTGGAAACAATCAGAAGAAAATGGAGTTTCATAGTGAGTATTAATCTATCCTCCTAAAGCTGTGTTATCTTTAAATTTCTAACTGTTCATTTGAATGTGAATAGTGTCTTCAAAAAGAATGTAGAGAGTAAGCAGAAAATAGTGTTCAAGTTCAAATAAAGTTTTGCAACAGCCTGGGGAGTCCTGGAAGATTGTGTAAGCTGGTTGATAGTCTCCGTTTCTAGATATTCCCTTTCTCTGTCTCTCTGTCCTTATTCCTACCCCTACTCCCTCCCTCTCATTTTTATTTTTTTTCTCATTGTGATAACTGGGGATTTTGAGCAGCTTAGAACAGAATAGCTCTTGCTAATATGATTTAGTAAGGCCAGGTCTAGAAGAAATCTTAATTCACATGTTGATGCCTGTGCTTGTGCCTCTTTCCTAAGAATTTCCTAAGCACAATTCCCTAAGAATATTTGATATGCTGATCTTAGTAGTGATAATCTTGTGTGGGGCTTTTTGTGGGTTTTTGTTTTGGTTTTTTCCCCCCCCAGAATTGTTCAGCATTGTTCTAGATTTGCTGTGGTATAACGCATTCCATGTGTGTGATCACATGAAGTTAGCTGCTGCTCTTACACTACGTCCTTCCAGCATTCCTAACAAAAGTGAGGTCACCGTGGTTGTGGGAGCAAGCCAAATTCATTTGCAGTTTTCTCATCACCCTTCTGCTGCTCTGAACAGCTCAGCTGGTTTGGAAGCCCAGCCTCACCAGGGAAAAGAAAAAAAAAAAAAAAGGAAAAGCTGATGCGTAGCTGTAACTTCCTTCATATTAAAGTTGAAAGAGGCTTGTCTGCACTGATACTGCACAATTTGAAGAGCCTCTTGTTGTCTGGTACTTTATGTGTGATACTGCAGAATTTACCCAGTACCTGCTGCAGCAGATTGATGCAGAAGGTGACGACTTGAGCAGAAAAACTGAAGAGGACTACTGGCATGAGGATGCTTTTTTTCAGTTGAGCTGTCCGGAGTCCTAGAAGTTGGCTCTATTTTTTCTTGGAAAAATATAACTGGGTGGCAGTGCCTTGCTGTTTTTGTTCATTAGGAAGAGAATGGGAAGGGATGGTTTTTAATATTAAGCCACAGGCTTTGGTCAAACTCAGAGTAAAGGTGTTGCAAAGAAGAATTGTGGTAGGTATTTGTGCATGATCTTTCACAGCCTTTGTCCTTCACTGAGTGATGCTAGCTTGAAATTCCTGATAGAGTGTCAGCTGGATGTATGTAGCAGTGTTAGCCCATGCTTCTCCTATGTCTGTTTTTGAGAACGTTTTTAATTTTGCTGGTTTTCTTTGACCAAAGACAGTGTGTGTGCTTACTTCCTTTTTCTCTCAAAAGTGTGTACAGCTTAGAAGGCATCAGTAATCCAGTTGTTCTGAACTGACTTCGGCCAGTGCCTGGTTTCTTGGCCAGTTTTCTTCAGGTGTCCACTTGAAGTTCAGGAAAAAGAAGAACTGGGGGAGATTATACTGTTGTTATGGTTTTATGATTTTTGTTGTATTATTGATATTTCACATCATAACATCATGTGGTGTATTGGGAGTTAAAGAGCTAATGCTCTGGCTGCATGCTGGGTATTTTTGTCTGGGAATCTAACCCAGGTTGTGGTGGTAAGAACTCCGGCTCCTAACCACTAGCCCAGGAACATTGGCCAATGCCAATGCCTTCTTCTCAATTCCATTGGCCACAGAATGCAGGCTGCAGTTTGCCTTCACCTGGAGGGGCGTTCAGTACACCTGGAACCGTTTGCCCCAGGGGTGGAAGCACAGTCCAACCATTTGCCATGGGTTGGTCCAAACTGCATTGGAACAGGGTGGTGCTCCTGAGCATCTGCAATACATTGATGACATCGTTGTATGGGGCAGTACAGCACAGAAGTCTTTGAGAAAGGAGAGCAGATTATCCAAATTCTCCTACGAGCTGGCTTTGCTATCAAGCGAAGCAAAGTGAAAGGGCCTGCACAGGAAATTCAGTTCCTAGGTATAAAGTGGCAAGATGGACGTCGTCACATCCCTACAGATGTGATTGACAAAATTACTGCCATGTCTCCACACACCAGTAAGAGAGAACTGAACCATATCTCTAGAGTGACTGGAAGCTTTCAGGAATTGTCTTTGTTGGAGGCAGAAATAAGCCTCAGTGGTAAATTAAATCCCAGTACACCACATGATGTTATGATGTGGAATATCAATAATACAACAAAAATCATAAAACCATAACAACTGTTTTCAGTTCTAAGACAGTGACTCATTGGGTGCCTCTCTGCAACTCTTACAAATTATTAATAGTCTATATGAAATAGACATATATTGTTTTGTTTGTTGGTGCCTGTTGAAGATTATTTGAAATAATTTTAGAATAGCTGATAACTCATTGCTAGCAAACTACTTGTTCAGACCTAAGGCATTTAGCCTTAAATAAAATAAAATAAATTCAGAAAACATAAAATAAATAAATAAAATATATTCAGAAAACAGATTGTCTTAGAGTTAATGAGGAAGTAGAATGAACAGACCACAACATTATGAAGCAATAACAGGTGGCATTCATAATCATACATACCCAATGGCCTGGAAGTCTGATTCTAGCTTTTTATTCTAGATTCCACTTCGATTCTAGATGAGAGCTGCTTGGATTCTATTCAGATAGCGATTTGGGTGTGATAGTGTTGTGCTCAGTGAACAGTACCTCAGACCCACCTTCATTGAGTGATTGACTGATTGACTCCCATATTGTCTGTAATTTGTTGCTCTTTGTTTACAAGTAGACTAGTTTAGACAGACTACAAGCATGTGTACAAAGAGAGTAGTCAATCTTTGGGTTGCAGTGCAGATACAGCTGTAGAATTTTATATTTCAGAGTCTTAGAATGCACTGAGAACATTTGTTGAGTAAAATGTCTGTTTAAAAACTGCTGACATCTGAAGTATGTAACTATCCAGTGTTTGCAGGTGTGACAGGAGTGCACTTTACCAGCGTTGTGGAAGAATGCTGCAGTGGTACAAAATGCTGCTGAAAATTGACTTATTTTTTTCTTTTTCCACATTTGGTATTTGATAAAGGCTTTCTCACTGTCTGTCCTGTAGCTGCAATCCTCAATTTCATCTAACGTAAGAAAGTAGGAAGTGCATGCATACCTATAAAAGAGACTTTTTTTGTTCCAAAATTGATCCCAGGCTGATTTGTGCTTAGAACAGCTTGGTATGGACTTCACTGCCTTCAGCTAACCATTACATTCTGGAAGTGGAGCACCTTCAAACCAGAGAGAACAAATATCTGATTTCTCCAGCCAGGACTAGGTGATGGTAGCAGGAAAAGAAGCAACAGGGTGGCTGTGATCCCTGTGTCTTATGAGTGGTGCTGTAGAAGTTCAGTAAGTAGCCATAAGTTGTGGAAAAGCCTTATCCTTCCAGTGCCATTGAAGAGCTGCTCTTCCATTTTGGAGAAAGGGAAATCTCAAATGATACCTTCCGTTACTGCCGACCAGGAAACTGTCACCTTCAGGCTCATATTGGTTAATAAGTTCTGATAACCCTGTGTACAGTGTTCCTTCTGTTCTTCTGCGAGCATTCATGGGACCCACCTGGTACAAACTTCGTGATATTCCCAAGTTGCCACCATTGTTGAAAAGCATTGAAGATGATGTTCAATTCTGTACACAGTTCCCTGTTTGTAATCTTCTGATTTGCATGGACAAGCTGATGGAGACTCTCTTTCATTTTGTGGAGTGACAGCTGTGCATAGCTGTCTGGAGTGTGGCTTGTCTTTCATATTGCTGCAGCCACTGCTGAAACGCAGCACCCACTGCCTGACTGTGACTATTAGTGTTCTGTGTATTCACAAGCCTTCATCTGTGCTGTTCTCCCTGTCACATCCAGTCAACCCTCCAGGCTAAATCCTGCGATATTTCTGTGTGAAACACTCATCACCATGTATCTTACATGGAGCAGACTTGCAGTACAGATGCCCCTCCCATATGCAGATCCCTGGATAGCTCTTTGCTATTTCTTTCTTGTTCAAAATGCAGACAGTTTCGTTTTCATGCTGTTTCTTATCCACAATTCTGCTGAAACTGCAGCAAAATAAATCTCTGCATTTGATTTGAAGGTTAAAAAAAAAGTCTGTTTTCTTACTTGTCAGAGGAGCTCTGCACCTGGCTAAACTTGGTGCTTTTCACATATTTAAAATGTATGTGTTAACGTCAAAAGAGTCACTGTGGAAATATTTTCTAGTCCAATCAGCAAGTGGATCAAAAGAAAAAATGTTCACAAATGTTCTCAGGCAGGGCTATTACTCATTTACTTATCTTCTTTCCCAGTGCTTTGAACTCTTCGTATACAGACAGAAGGGGAAAGCCCTGATTTTTTAAGGCTGATGGATTTAGCTAAAGTCTTCTGTGCTCTAAATAATTTTAGTAGAACCAGCTTGACAGATAACTTAAAATTGAGGGTTTTTATTTTCTATTACCTTGAGCAATTTTGTACTCATTATCTTCCTTTTGAGAAGAGAAACTGAAAACCTACCTCTTCCCATGAGGATTTGGTATGCATATGCAGATATGTGTATGTATACCTTGCTTTTCACTCAGGCTGATGGTATTCTTCAACAGAGGAGGAGACCAAATTCTGTTATTCCTAATCAGCTACATGATCAAAGCAACTCGTGCTCATTACTAATGGTCTGCTGGGGAGTTATTGCATTGCAGTGTGACTCTTTCTGGCATGTGTCCTTTTTTGCACTCCTTGTGTCATTGTATGGTAGTCTGGAGTGTTAAGAACTGGGGGCTTAAAATAATGGAAACAGGACACAGGCTGATCTGAATGTGTGCTATGGATACACCGCAGTTAAAGTTGCTTAATGGTAACAGGTGTAAATCTTTCTTTAATGGCTAGACAAAGTGCCATTGGAGTTGTTTGGACTGTATCCTGTGGCTCAGCTTATAGGTCTTAAATAAGTTTCACAGAGTTGTATATTTACTCAGAGGTTTTGATTTCTCCCTGTGCTCTCTTGCCCAGGGAAGAAGATGAGTATTCAGAGCTGCGGTCAGAGCTCAGCCAAAGCCAGCATGAGGTCAATGAAGACTCACGCAGCATGGACCAGAATTCTGTTTCGGTACCTGAGAATCAGTCCACCATGGTCACTGCAGACGTGGGTGAGTGATGATTCTTAGTAGATGTAGATTCACAGAATATCATGTCAGTCTTCTCTGGGCTGAGCAAACCCAGGGACCTCAGCCACTTCTCACACCCCTTGCCCTGCAGACCCTTCATATCCCTCCTTTGAATGCTCTCTCTGATAATTCTATGTCCTTCTTAACCCACACCAAGTACAGAAAGACATACTTCTTGTGGGACATCACAGCCTTTGAAATGCCTATCAAAACATTTGGTGAAGGAGTAGATGAATTGAGGCTGTGTTAATCTAAGCAAATGCTGGAATAAAATGAAGTGTAGCTGTACACAAAATACTAATGCTAACTTCAGCGATTCGTACCTTTTTTTTTTCCAGATTATCCTTTTATACATAGACTCTCTCCTTCCTGTTTTTTGTTGTTGTTTTTTTCTTTCAGTATTCCCTTATAAGTAAATGCTCTGTATGTGTGTGTGTGCATAGAAATACATATTTATATATATACACCTCTGAATTTGGGTAAAAAAATCATAACCTGGTAACTGTGTTTGGCTTTGCTTACTGCCTTAACAGAATGAGCCTCAGTGACTGAATAAAAACTGCAACCTGTCATGATACAGTAATGTGTTTAGATATGCTGCTCTACTGTTACTGGGAATAAAACAGCAAGAGCTAAAATGTGAGTGCTCCTCAGTAGATCTTGCAGAATTTGTGTAGCAGTAGTGTAGAAAATAATAGAGCAGCAAAAATGCTTGCCACTGTTTTAATACTGTTGATGCATTACTGTCACATGAAACACTACTTAGGTACTGTACAGTCTGTAGATTTTGCAAGTCCTTAACTAATAAGACAGCAAGGCCAACCAGCACGTTTGAGAGACACCTTACAGGTGAATTCTTCCCCATGCCTTCTGTAGGATTTATGTTTCAGCTGTCATAAGGTGTGAGCATCGTAGTGTTATTGAATGTGCCAGGCAGAAGAACCAGAAAAACCTGTGAGGGTAATAAGAATGAATATTGTGGGTGCATAACTAGAGTGTTATCTGTCCTATTGGAGGTAGCTCATTATTTCAGTTAATGTTTGTACTGTATTTAAGCCAATTAATTGGTGAGTAAAAAACGGCAAATCATAAGGGTATACCTTTCAGTATTATATTCAGTATTATATATTAACCTTTCAGTAAAGGAGTCTTAGCAGTTCTGCACCAGATATGTCATGGACTGATGTTTGAACTTTCACCAAGCTACTTAGTGTTGCAATGTAGGGTTTTTTTCGTTTTTTTTTTTTTTAGATAACTGTAGTGACTTGAATTCAGAACTGCAGAGAGTGCTGACAGGTCTGGAAAATGTTGTCTGTGGAAGGAAGAAGAGCAGTTGCAGTTTGTCAGTGGCGGAAGTGGACAGACACATCGAACAGCTTACGACTGCCAGTGAACACTGTGATTTAGCCATTAAGGTAACAGTAATATTAGGCTCTAAGTGTTATGTATGTATTGCATGTGAAAAGTGTTCATATTCTGCGGAAATAACACCTTACATCTGAAGTCAAAGTACCTCACAGAAGTCAGTTCTAGTTCATTTTATGTGGTGGGTAGGTTCACCTGTTACACAGTAAATTTTCAAAAAGTCACAGAAGATACTAGTAGACTTTGAGTCTCAAAACAGAAATTCATTTGCCTTATCCTCATTTCTGAGTTAAGTGAAAGTAGGACACTCAGCAGTTAATTTACGTTCTGAAGATTATCCAGCAAATTAGTTGTTATTTGCCCAAGCTCACAGAGCTAGTCAGTGACTGGTAACTGGGACCACAATGTGTAGCAGTCTCTGAAACTTGAAAATAAGGTGTCATAAATTATATGTAGGTTGTGCCTTTGCTGTCTTAAAATACAAATCTAATATTTAAAACAATAGCATGTTATAATAATTCTGAGAAACAAATAATTGAATTTATACTTGTGTTTCTTCGTTTTAATATTAATTTAACAATAAAAAGGAGTGCCTGATCTGATATGTAATGAGGTTGTAATTCAGAACCTGAAAGCACTGGAGTAGTAGAGTGTTGTGTGTAGAGAAAGAGGTGAACAACTTTACTGTGTCAGATGGAAAAGCATCAGTGACTCAGTTATGTAAGAACAAATGTATTAACAGTTTGCTTTTGAGTGAGGCCTGTGACCATTCTAAACTGCTGAGGCAGGCCTTTGGCATGCTGCTGGGAAAGGTCTCCTTTGCTCCTGATGATACTAGAGGGATGTAATTGCCTGTAAAGAAATCAATGTTGAGTAGAAATTTGGAGAATGGGTATGTATGTGAGACAGTCTGACTCCTAGGTCTCTTGGGAATGCTCTTAAAGCAGCTTATTTGAGTGTCTCAGAGGATTAGGATCAATACTTTGAATGTTGTCAAGCATTTTCTGGAGTTTTAGGACTAAGTGTTATACACTCAGAAGTATGTATTTACGAACAGAGAGATTGTGGATCTTGGGAAACAGGCAGAGATTGGTCTATAGTGTAGTATACAGAAGTTTGAATTAAGAAAAGATGAGAATTTTTGCAGGAAGTGGATGTCAAAATAGCTATAATATATATATATTAATATATTATATACAGCTAATAGGCTGTATCCTCAGGCGTTTCTGTTTTAACTCCTTCATTTACTGTTGATTCTAATTAAATGCAGTGAAGCTTTTATCATTATGAGTAACTGTTGGCAGCTTCTTCCTGTTACAAAGTAGAGTTTCTCACATGGTCTCTACATAGCCATTGTTGGACAGTAAGGGGAAACCCTTTTCCCCACTGCCTGCTCTGTAGTGTGTGGCATTGTTTGTGTTAGGAAAGTGATAGCATGCAAAGGATATTAACCTTTCAGAAGTTAAGAATCTCTCTGTCATGCCCTGATTGTGAGCTTGGAAAATGTGTCGCTGACGTGTTTAATTCAGCAGTACCTATATGTTGTGCCCCTCCCCCCCCCCGCCTGCAGTTCCATCCATAAATGCAGGTTATTTCTCCTTTCCTGCTTCCTGAACAGTTACAAACCTATCATACAAGAAAATTTCCTCAGAATGGTTAATTCTTCAGATGTTTTGAAAAGTAAATAATAATCAGATCCAGGAACAACTGCCTACTGATTAGCAAACTGGTGATTAAAACAGTTGTAAATATTTCCTAACAGTAACTACTTAGAACATGATAGCTACCTTGGGTTGAACCAAAAGCTCATTGTCCCTGATGGCGGATGGCAATGCAAAGGCTATGTCAAACAGGACATGCATACTGTGTCCTTCTCCTTACTTCAGATATGTTTCCAGGTGGGGTCAGGAACGTGTTCAGCAAAAGGATATGTGTTCTTGTTTCATAGTTTAGAATAGTTTTCTTCTGTGTTTGTACCTGATGTTTTTAAAACCTATCTAAAAATTTGGCCTCCAGAAATGCTAGTAGGAATAAGTTCTACCTTTAACTTACATCCTGTGAGAAAGTGCTGCTTTTTGCATCTTTGAAACCTGATACTTGCTGATGTTATCTGCTATCACACCTGTAACACAGAGCACATGTTGTAAGAAGGAACACGTGTTGTTCATGGAACATTTAGACGTTATGTTGAGGGATGTGATTTAGTGAGAACTTTTGGTGGTAAGTGGATGGTTGGACTGGATGATCTTGGAGGTCTTTTCCAACCTTGGTGATTCTGTGATCCTATGATTCTAAGATCAAGGGAAATGTTCATAGGTTCATAGGTTCATAAGGTTGGAAAGGACCTACAAGATCATCTAGTCCAACCATCCTCCTATCACTATCCCTACCCAACTACTAAATCAAATCCCTAGAGTATTGTAAGAGGCAACACTCAAACCTAAAGAAAAAAAACCTAAAGAGTATTGTAAGAGGCAACACTCAACATTGCTGTATGACTTCCTGTCCTGTGCTCAGAGCGTCACATCTAATTCTGTTCTGTGAAATTAGTCTGTTAATTCAGTCTGTTAGATTACACCTGAATTTATTCGCTTTGCAGTAGCATGCCTGTTAAAATTACTGTTATACTGCTATGAAGAAAAATAAATGGCATGATATTTAGATAGGTATGTCTATTTGCAACATACATGGTTTGCTTTTGTGGAGGATGTAGCATGTTGATTGTCCAACCAGAGAACTTGTGGCAGTAGTTTAGTCAGGAAAAGGATATTGGTCACATCAAAATGAGGGAGCACAGGAGCAAAGAGAAGTGTCCTTCTCCTTTGTTAAGGACTGTAGAGGAGCCCTTAATATCACTGTTATACCTGTGCTTGTGCTATCATTGCCTGAAGTTTTTAGTTGCATGGGCAGCAGTGGAGGGTCTGGAAATGCAGCCTCTTGGAAGTACATACCTCCGTGGCCTTGAGGCACTGCATTGCCACGTGCTTATTGCTCCCAGTAGTGCAATAAGGAGGAGCCCAGGCACAAACAGTGAGTGAGTGCATTAGGAGCTTGAGGAAGGAGGAGACAGGAGCAGAGCTTGGCATTTGCAAGTTGAGGAAACAGCAGGGAAAGTGCCTGAAAGAGGAGAGGAGTCTGTGGAAAAAGGGAATGGAGAAGTCAGCAACAAGGAGGCACTCTGTAAAATAAAGGTGAAGTCATAAGAAAGACTGCTCCTGCCACTACAGAGTTTTTCTTTGCATTTTAAGATTGTTCACCTTATACTCCTTTTGACCTTGACCTCCTCATCATGTTGTGTTGAAATACTTTACCTTTGCTTGAAGCATGTATGTCTAAGTGGAAGTAATATAAGGGAGAACTATAGCTTCTTTTATGTTACAGATAGTGCAACACGTTGCTCTTTAAGAAGAAACTTACTAATAAATACGTAAGCAGTTTAAATTCAGATACTCTGTCAGTTGAGTTTTGTATTAATTTGTCTAAACGTATTGCAGTTTTATGGAGAAGAATTGAAATGGAATTTAAACGGATAGACTGAATCTGATGGCAAAAACTTTTCCACAGAGTCTTGTAATCTGATCTTCAACTTGTTGTCAGTTTTTTTATTTCTGTTTTAATTCCACTTAAGGAATGATGCTATATCCAGAAAGTATTAGAAATTAATGTATTGATAATGATAATTAACCACTTTTAAAAAATGAACAAATAATGTTATGTCACTGATACCACAGTTTCACTCTACTGCAAACAGCGGAAGGATCTCTTGAAGAAAAAAAACGTTCTGTTTTCAACTTGACTTATCCTTTTCAGCTGTACTCTTAACTGAACCTATTATTCCCTTCTAGATTAAGGATGTAAACTTCTAGTTGTTTATGTTATATAAAAAGGATTCAATTTTTTATATATAAAACAACTTGGCTATTTTTACCCTGGTATATGAATAAATAATCTTACATATTAAAAAGGAAAAGTACAGTCTTCAGATAAAAATTCTCTTGGAAAGTCCAGTGAAGTGAAACGTCTCTGTTGCTAGTTATGTAATACAGTCATTTATATTCCTTATCTGTTGTTGGCATATAAACACAGACTGATTTAAAAGAGATTGAAACACAAGCAAATTATTTTTTTTTCGCAAACATCTCAGATAAGTTAATACATTTAACACAGGCAAAGCATATTTTATCTGCATAGTAACTCCCAGTGTTAAACCATATTTTAAGACTTTGAGTGACCAGTTGGGCTGACAGTTCATTCACAGTAGTGCTCCTTTGCTAGTAGTGTGTGCACATAGCTCAGTTCCAGCCTGTGGAAGCTGCTTCATCATCTGTTTTGTGCTGAATGGTGTCTACGGGTCATAGTTCTGATCAAGGGAGAGATCAGGGGGAGGAATACAGGAATGAATTATGTCCCACAGAAAACCAGCCTTTTTTAGACAGTAGGAGGGCTGTAAAATCTTCTGATTTAGTTCTCTGTTCCCTGTGGGGAAGAATGTACGCTGGGGTGTGAGAAAGCAAGTGTTTTCTTTTTTTGTTCTTTCTCTCGCCCTTTTTGTGGGATTGGTCTAGTGTTAAGAAAGGCCCTGTTCCCATTATGTACAACCACAGCCCATGCACAGGCTGCTGCATCCTGTGTGCTACCCAGGCAGGGATACAACAAGTGCATTGCTTCCCTATGGCAGGTAGGCATTAATTTGTTTTCAATTGTTTGGAGTTGAATTTACATGGACTGCTGTCACTTCTGGGTATTACAAAAATAGTAAAGCTGATTTGCATTTAAAACATCCCTTTGCTTTACTGTGGGTCACCATCAAATATTTTAATAAATTGGTTATCCCTAATAACAAGCAGGTTATGTAGGTTTGGGTGTGTACACGTAATTATATGGATGCTTGTTTTGCATTTCTGAGCTAAGTACTTTTTCAATTAATTTGCTTCTTCCTTTTTTATGATGACTGTATTTTTTCAGACAGTAGAAGAGATTGAAGGTGTCCTAGGACGTGACCTTTATCCAAATCTGTCCGAAGAGAGGTCTCGATGGGAAAAGGAACTTGCTGGCTTGCGGGAAGAAAATGAGAGCCTCACTGCCATGCTCTGTAGCAAAGAGGAGGAGCTGAATAGGACCAAGGCCACTATGAACGCTATTCGTGAAGAAAGGGACAGACTGCGTAGAAGGGTAAAGCCTCACAACTGTCTGCATGCACACTGCATAGATTACTCTGTGTTTCAGGGGAAAACTGAGTCCTCCTGTGCAGTTTTGTCACGAGAACATTTTCCTGTATGGGCTTTAGAGTTTAAAGCTGAGATGTATAAATGACAGAGCTAGGACAAAATTGAGTATTACTGAAAAAATGTATATATGATAAGAAGCTGACCTGAAGTCACAAAGGATGTGTTAGCAGGAATTCTGATGTTTCTCTCCAATGGAGCATATGTAACTTGTCCAAAGAGAAAGCAGATGTTCACATACTGAATTTTTCTGTGAGGCATGTTCTTTTCCTGTTAACAGCAAATATTGCTTTGTTTTTGATGGAAATTCAATTTGTGATTAGGAGAAAGAAAAAGGACAGGATTCCTGTCACTGGGTAATAATTATCTAAACTGAACAATGCAGAGTCCCAGACATGTTCTGTTTCTACGTTGTATCTACATTTGATGGTGCTGCAGTGTCAGATAATGACTTTGTGCTTTGTGTGAAGTCTGAAGTAATAAATCTGGAAATTTGTTTACAACGAAATGGATCAAGACAACATGACCTCAGGACCTGTTATTTTTAGCATAAGTTAACTTAATCTGCAAGATATAAAACAGTTTTGTTAGTAAAATACATCCATTTAAATTTTATGCTCTATTTGAGTGTCAATTTACACCACCGTATGTTGTTAAAATCACTGAAAGTGTTATTGCTCACCTAATGTCAGCAGAGCAGCTCTCTGTGCAAGCACTATGTTTCTAAAACAACACTGTTCTGTAGTTACTTCAGCTTGAAGCTGCAGCAATTTTCAGACACCAAGATTGAGGTTACCCTTACGAAATTCTCTAGGGTCTTTCAACTCTACAAACACAATGTATCATGAGGGAAGAGCAACCATCTATTGTTACATAAAAAAAAGATCATTTCTAACTTCTGCTTTGTAAAGTGTATATTCTGTGAATTAGTTTCAGTCTTGACTAGTTTGGCCTCATTTCATTTTAAATAGAGGTATTACCCACTCGTTGAGTTATAACAGTAGTATTTATGCATTTGGTTAATTGTTGTAGGATTTTTATGGGGAGTGGGAAGAGAAGTGGGTGCTTGTGAAATGTGCTTACAGAAGTGCAAATTGACATTACGGATGATGCAGACCAGTACTGGGATATCGTATAAGGGAAAAATACATGTTTTTGAGGATAGTATTAGTAGAAAATGGATTGAATTCTGAAAAGTATCGAGTGTAAATTCACATGCTCAAAAGCCTGATAAACAATTTTTTTATTGCAACCAGGAATTCATCAGTTAAAAAAAAAAAAAAAAAAAAAGGAAGAATTGGTTTTTGTACTCATGGGATTATCATGTGAGACATTGATGCAGCAAATGCTTTCTTATGAAGTACCAGGTTAAATTTTTCCAGTAGAGATTAAGGTTGTTAAATGTTAAGAGTGGTGAGATCTAATCTGGAGTATTATGTAATTCTTATATTCTATGCATAAGTAGATTTGGCTTAAATTGACAAAAAAGATGTAGGTGATCTTAAAAATGAGAGCTTACTTGGAGAAGTGACAGAAGGAGTCTGTCGTCTTTAACCTGGCAAAGTAAAATGTGCATTTCATTTCTCATTTTGAGTGCTGGAGAAGACAAGTAAGAATGGGAGCTAGCTGCTATTCAAGCCCAGGGACAAAAGTAGGGCAAGCAAAAATTCATATATACTATCTATAAATGCATTAGGCTAATTAAGTAGAAATTAGAATATGAGGTGTCTAACAGACAAGAGGATTGTGATTCTGAAGAGAATAATGAGTAAGACTAGAAACTACTTTGGAAATAGAGCTTAAAATCCTGAAGATATGTTTGTCTGATGAAATAGACAACTGAGGAGATACTGATCAAAATGAGGATACTGGGATTACATCCAAAAAAACCCAGCAAAAAAGCCTGCTTATAATTGGCCCAGTTAATACAGCAGCTTTAATTGTGGCGCTAGTTTAATTATCTGTATAAAACTGTAGTTAAAACTGTGAATATGAATTTTCTGTGAATGTAGATGATGCTTGAGTTGGTTGTCCTGTATTGAAATCCCAAGCGTTTGTGGAGATACACAGCTATTGGCTATGATATGAAATATATGCACCATTTCTGGGGTGGTATGGCAGCGTGTTAATGTTGATCTGATAGCTGGTCTGTCTCTTCGAACTGTTAGTGTGGATGCTGCATCTGTCAGTAATTTGTGTCTGAAATGGAAGCATCTCTAGTGGGTGTAAGATTGAGACCTCCACGCTGTGTTGTGTGAGTGGCTGGCACAGCTGTCATATGGTAGCAGCAGTCCATCACTGTTGACTAGGTCTGCATTCAGCCTGTTGTCTGCAGAGATGGTGGCTCTTGAGTTGCGCTGTAAGGATTCTGAGCTGTCTCTGCTGTATGACAAGCCAGTTTAGTTTAAACATTCATTTTTTCTTTTTAACTAAGGAAATTCTTCTTCTACAAATGAGATAGATGTCTTTTCCTAACTTTCTGGTAGGTAAAGAATTAATGTTGGGTTGGCAGAGAGCATAATAAAGTCTGGCAAATCATGTTCAGGCACAGCTGGCAGGTTTTTTCACTTGTTTTCATTTACTTTGCACCTACAGATGACTTCACTGAAATATGTTTTTTAATATCACCCTGATCTTAAAGAACAACTGGTATATTGCCCCCACTGGGGAAGTGTGTTAATGGCATATGACTTTATCAGCAGCACTGTGTAACTTTGTGTCCATAGCTGCAAGAGCAAATATTTTGTTTGACTTAATATTTTCTGTATGCCAGCTGAACTCAGAGTCACTCCATATTATTTCCCTGGAGAGTGGAGAAGGAGATCCAACAAAAATGTAGTTATGTTCTCAAATTAAATTTAAGTGAGTAAGTTGAAGTTGACCAGATCAATAGGTCTGTTACTTTAGGCCAATGTCTGTAATCAGGCAGAGTGCTTTCAATATGTTTTTCTCAGGCTTGTTGGAGATTTAATTTAATTAGGTATTTAATGTGCTCGGTTAACAGATTGTGCTGCTTTCTAGTGCAGTAGCTATGGAACAACATACATGAAGAGTTTGTTTCTCATGGGTATTTAGTAAATGAGGTAATCTGTATTTCTGTAGGGTGCCTGCACTGTAGCTAATTTTGAAACACTGAATTTTATTTTACCTCTGTGTGATATTGCCATATTAAACATAAAATTTGTTTAAGTCTGGGCTAGTCAGAGCCCTGAAAACTGCTTACTGCAACACATACATTACTGGATTCAGAATAATGATACAATGGAATGCAGGGGAACTTCTGTACCAGATCACAGGAATAGTATTAGCATAAAACTGGAATCAGAGCAGTGCAATTTAATACTACTATGTATAGTAACAGACTTAAACCATAGTAGAGGAATTAGTATTTGTGTTCTTACACAGAGAATATGCCAATATGGTATGGGCCCTTAGAGATTGTTGTAATCATACACAGCTTAAGGTGCTCCTTGAGCTATTTTGTCACCTTGTCTCTTTATGTGCAGAAACAAGCAGCTGTAGTCAAAACTTTGTCTCCAGTTCCGCACATTGTTCAGATGTGTGTTATTTGTTTACTCAGGAATATCTCTGCTATTAAGAAGCTAGAGCTTTGCTTCTTTTTCTGAGTCTGTATGACAATGCTTAGTGGTTCCTCTAAAATTAAATGAGGAAAAGCCTGAGATAAGCTGGCTGCCTTCACTCAAGTTTGTTTGAATGTTCAGAGCTATCAGAGAATCCAGTCTCCATGTCCAGTGTCACATCCTTAGCTTTCTTTGCTTTGAATCCTTTGTAGAGGTACAGCAGTCCAGGTCCTTGTTCATCAAGAAGCATTGTGTGAAGGACTCTTGTCTGAAAGGTGTTAAAGGCTGTAGACTACTTAGTAACATATAACCCAGAGCACTGCAGCTTCTCCTGCTACATAAAATGCCCCTATGTCTTAACCTTGATAGCACACCTTGTATAGATGAATGTGTCTGTGTGCTGTTCTTTTTCTCTGTTCTTCAAAGGAATATTTCAGACTGTGGATTGATTTTCAGTCCTGGCAGAGGAGCCAAGCTTCCATTGACAGTTAAATTCTCTCGTATTTCTTTTAAGTCCCTCCCTTTTTATAGGAGGGAGGGCATTTACAGTGGGTTATCTTAGCTGATGATGACAGATCTGAGCTGATTCAGCTCCAGAGATTTCATTGAGGGAGATGGTCCTCAGAAGTACAAGGAAATATGTCTCTTACGATGTAAGCTGATGGCAGTTCAAGACTGATATATTCAGTCAATCACAGATCTGTAGGAAATGAGGTTTCTTGGTCCTGGTACTGATGGTTCTCCTCCACAGATGTGTAGTATGCATGAATAAAATGGAAATTGAGAGAGAGACATTAACTCCCTGTAGTTTGTTCTACTTTATCTTTACCCTATTAGTAACAGGAAAAAAAAATTGAAGTGATACTACAATGGTGAAAAAAATCTGGTGTTATTATGTAAGGAGTTCAAGGATGCTGAATGGTGAAGGAAACAGGTCACAAGTAGGGTAGAATGAAAAGAATCTCATGCATGCCTCTTATTTTGTTTGAGAATAAAAGCAGCAGGTGTCCTTTGAATATGGAAATCAGGCCGTTTGTAGCTGTGTTTTTTATTTAGGGTGTGTTAAGAAATCATGATATTATGAGTATGCATGTGTAAAATGCCAGGAGCAGAAATAAGTTTCTTAGAGTCGTGATTATAGACTATGAGCATGTTCCACCAGAGTAGTTTGTATGGTGCCCTATTCATTTCTGCAAACAAGTCCCAGTTGCTTCTTAATCACCTACGAAGTCTTTCATAAGATCAACATTGCTGTAGCATGTCAGCCCTTTTTTTTAACCTTTCTTTGCTGTCATTTAGTTTATAAGGCACCCACAATAATTTTTCCTTTTTCCCCTATTTCGTACTCCAATTCTCAGCATTCAAGTAAAATTTTAAAAATGTAAATGAACAACTGCAGCTAAACACAAAAAAAGTAATAAATAAAATCTGAAGTTATGTAAGTTTTTTTCAGCTACATCAGAATATACTAATTTGTGACTTACCCTAGTAACTCGCTCAGTTTCCTTGTGTCTCAGTGCCCCTTCTGCTACAGTGTCTTTACTTCTTCACTTCTATACTTCTTCAGGCTTCCTCCAACTAATAGACTGTCTTCCTCCTTTTTTTTTTTTTTTTGTTTGCTTTTTCTTCCCTCTGTTGTGGTTTTCACAGGTGTTTTCTTGAATTTCTACTTCTTTCCTCTGTCTACTCCTCAACCTTATTTCTTCTGGTCATATAATTCAATCTACCCACTTCCCATCTTAATTTAGAGTTCTGGGGGTTTATGGCAATTTATATATCCTCTGGGTGTTCCTATCTTTAAACTTGATGCAGAGATTTAAGATACCCTTTTTTTTTTTAATCTTTCCATGTTGTTCCTTCCCAGCTTACAAATCCAAATTTCCTATCTTTTAGTGGAACTGTTTTGAATTTTTTTTTTGCCAAACTTGTCTTAGTCCATTGGATTTTTCCAGCTTTGTCACTCATTTCCTGTATGACCTTAAGTTCTTTCACCCAATTCTCAGTGTTTTTTGCATCTTAAATGCAGTATTGTAGTTACCTTCAATCAACTTAGATAAGTAATTTTCAGAATACTTTATACTATGATGGTGACAAGACTGAAGATGGAAGATGTGGTGATCAGACAGTTTTTCATCATGCTTTTTCAGCCATTCCTTTCATTAGCTCATGCATTCACCAATCCAGAAAAGACACTGCTTCTTTTAAACACCTTTTTTCCCTTGGTTCCTGTTCTTTGGTCTTCATTTAATTTCCATATAGAATTACTACTGCTCTGGCAAAGTACGTTCTGAGGAGTTGGTATATACTGCTGTATTCATGGGTAAGATTGTGGTGACCAGAATTTGTTATCTGAGCTGCTTCTGGGCAGTCTTGTGGGTGGGCCACCCCATCACGAGATCCTGACTCGATGAATGTGTGGATTGTGAGACTAGTGATTTTTGCAGGTAAGACAAACTTGTACTGTTATTCTACACCGAATTACCATCCAGTACTCAGTGATGCTAAAATTAGTGCAGTTATTTATAGCAGTCAATTTAGCGTGTAATTTCTCATGTGATTGCCTGAATCAGTAAATACATCAGGAAACCAGACAGCTTATTCATGCCTTTTTAAGCTGTGGTTGCTTTTGTGATTTGGTATTAAAGCAGTGACTTGCGTAGATTGATAAATGTGCTATGCTCTGTGTTTTCTTTTACAAATGTTTTCATGAGCAAAGGTTTGGCTGGCTGCAGTCTTAGCTGCATTCATTTTTCTTTCTGTTATGAATCTTGTTTTACGGATCTGTAAGAATAATTGGCTCTTTAATTGGTAGATAATAATTACCACTCAGTAATAAATGGCAGCATAGGAAACCTATTTGGATTTGAGTTTTATATAGCATTGACAGTACATAAGGTGCTTTAAATTTTGGAGTAAATAGCTACATAGCATTTTAAGCAACTTTAACACATTTAACACATTTTAAGCAACTTTAACACATTTAACACATACCTGATTGCCATTAGAATAATTTGAATTTAATTAATTCTGGAATTAAATCTTCCAATACTAGCTTTTGAGCATAGATAAATATTTTAGCATTTTCAAAGTTGGACTCTGCAGCAGGGATGTTACTTTGGAGGAGCATGAGTTAAAGAAATAGTGATACGTATGATTTTGATTTAAGTAGGTATTGGTGTTGCCTTTTTCTATTTTTTGTTAAAGCCAAACAGTACAAATCCTGTCTGTACTGGCATAACCTCGTGCAACTTTAAACATACCTACAAGATTGATTTCAGTTTTATGCATATCAGTAGGCTAATAATTGGTTTTCATCAGTACAGCTCTCCTGTCCTTAATATTTGCATTAGTGCACCTGTACCTGCATTGAAATTATACCTGTATTATTATATACAGAAGCCTCAGATGCAAATATTAGGAAGATATATGCTTTAAATGTGCACTTCATATACTCTGCTCATTTAACTCATTCCAACAATTATGCTTAGGATGTATAATTCTGGAGCAAATATTCAGCAAAGCTCCTTGAAACACTGAAACTTTTCTTTGAAGGCGTTGTGTACTTCACCCTTTTCAAAAGAGAAATCAAAGGAGCTATTTTTGTTCACGTTGTGTAATTTGCATTGTGCACTCCTCTATGACAGAACAGGGAAGTTATGAGAACAGTTAGCCTTTACGTACTCTTGTTGTTGCCACCTACAGCCTCTTATTAGAAATATGCAATTGTTCTACACTGCTATGTAAAGAATGTTTCTTTCTTTTCTTCCTTGTGATTTGTACTTACCTAAAAATTCTGTTGTTTGGACAGCAAGTCCTCAGACCACCTGACTTTCAGTTTGTATAGCATCTGAGGCAAAGGCAGGTGAACTCTTCAGGGACGTAGAAGCAGACTGCAGAGGACTGTAAGAGGTATAAGATACTGCTTTGTCGACTGGAAAGAGTTCTAGCTTGAACTTTTTCCTCTGTGCAGTAGCTTGAAGGGATCTGTGTGTGTTGTGCTGAGAACATGCTGACTGACACTCCTTCAAGCGGAGGCTAATTAATGCATTTGGTAAACCTGAAGTTGAAAGAGGCCCAAACCCTTATTGTGACTCAATTTTTGTATTTTCTGGCTGTGAAATTTCAGGCTGCATCCTCAGTCATTTGTGTAAGATGTTACATTTATTTGGAAATTCCACCTTTCTAACAGAATAGGTATCAAAGTTGCATTTCATGCTTCAGGAGGTCGTCAATTTCACTGAACTCTTCTTAATTACTAGAGTTATGGTGAAATTTCACAAGTTCTGTTGTGAGCAGTTCTAGTATAATCCATGCAGAAACCTGCATGTTAAAGTAAACATTCTGCATTCAGGGAAACATACTCTCCATGTGATTTCCACCCCCTTCTCTCATCTCCCACTGTTTGTTTTTAAACACTATGCTTGTTCTGTAGGAAAAATTAGCTGTGTAACTTTACCTTATGCCATAGTTATTGTTAAGCAAACAATTTTGTTAAAATTATTCCAAAGTAAACCCTGTAATCTTTTGCTTAGGAATACAGCTTGGCTCTTGCATGCCTTTCTTCCTCCCCCCTTAGGTCCTGTAGCTCTTTTGAAGTCAGTTCTACAAGTATCTGATGGGTTTGTGCAGTGTTTTGCAGAGGACTTCCGCAGACTGTCAGTAGTTGGGTACTTAGCATAATTTTTTTGTCTGTACAGTACTCACTGTGTGATAGTTCCACTTAATAATGGTTTTGAAAGTATGATCGTCATCTGAATTTGTCGACCTGTAAAATAAGATAGCTGTCCTGTAATATTTTTATGTCAAGAGCATCTTCAGCACTGGAGCTTTCCACTAACAGCAGGATCTTTGTTTTTTGTTTAGATATCACAATCTAAGGCTAGAGCATTATCTTCAGCCCCAGAGAGGCTAAGAATAAGAATTTCTATACAGGTAGTTTTGATGCATTGAGGGCTTATAGGAAACAAGCTGAAACATAAGTACAGTATTACATTTGCATATATCCTCTACAGATAGTTTAAAACCTTGACAATGGAATTTTAAAACAACCTTCATGTGTCTTCTGCCCACATGAAAACTCTGCAGCCTCCCCAGGACAAAACACAATGTGCATGAGCCAGAAGCTGTCAACTTTGTCTGGACAATGAGAAAGTCGCTGAACAGTTTAAAATATAAAAATGGAAAAACAGTTATTGTTATGTTTTATTGCAGGTTCGGGAACTGCAAACTCGCTTGCAAAGTGTGCAGGCAACAGGCCCATCCAGCCCAAGTCGTCTCACTTCTGCAAATCGACCCATTAACCCCAGCACAGGAGAGCTGAGCACAAGCAGTAGTAGCAATGACATTCCCATAGCCAAGGTGAGCTATTGCAGATTACAGTAGTGCTTCTTATTATGTAGGTGAAGCAGACTTCATTTTGCACAGCAATTGTGCATCGATATGATTAACTGGGAAATATCTAGAAGCCACTGAGAGTTTTCCAGGGTCCTAAGTAGGCCCAGGAATTTCAGCAGCAGAGAAAAGTAAAGTGTCAGCAGTTGTAATTCTCTGTTACAACTCAGGGATCAACTTTATAGTAGCTTATTTTGGGTTTATAAATATGGCTACAGAATACATTTTGTATCATCTTCATGGGTCCGTTTTAAGCTTACAGCATTCTGACTTCTAGATTGCTGAAAGAGTGAAGTTGTCAAAGACAAGATCAGAGTCTTCATCATCAGACAGACCTGTCCTAGGATCAGAAATCAGCAGCATAGGGGTAAGGACTAATGATTATCTGCATGCACGATACCTTCTGAAGATGACTTGTATTTTATTTAAAGCAGCATTGTTTTCTCTCTAAATTTAAATCTGAGCTAACTGAAAAGATTTAAAAAGTTAATAAGAGGAAAAATATTTCAACAGAGGGAATTTCATCTTATGTGAATATATCATTTTATTTTACTTCTTGGCTAGAAATCATTTCCTGAGTGACGATAAGACAGTGATTTTGGAGTCAGTCAGTCCAAAATATTACTCCTCAGGAAAAGGCTTGTTGCATTCCACAACTTCCAAATCAACAGCGGACGGTGTTCTGCTTTGTAATGACACTATAAATCCACAGTGCTGTTGCTACTGTGTGTTAATATTTGTTTCACTGAAGAACGTGGTTCAGATGTTTTGCTGAGCTTCCAAGAAAGTAAATAACTTGAAGCTCAGGCTCTGATGAAATGCTGGGCTTCACCCTTCAGTTGGTAGAATTTTAAGGCAAAATAGCTTCTTAAAGTAGAATTTATAAGTGGTCTACTGAGTATAAAGTTCACAGTAAAAACAGAATAATGACTGTCTCAAAATGAATAAGGAAATCTCTCTCAACTCAGACAGCCTGTAAGAGGGTTATGATCTGCTAACTAATGTGCAGACTAACTAACATAACTAACTAACTAACAAAATGATCTGCTAACTACTCTGTGCAGGTGTCTAGTACTGTGGCTGAACATTTGGCGCATTCCCTTCAAGACTGCTCAAACATCCAGGAAATCTTCCAGACTCTTTATTCGCATGGATCTGCTATCTCTGAGAGTAAAATCCGTGAGTTTGAAGTGGAGACAGAGAGGTTAAATAGGTAAGGAGAAAAATTAGATGTGCTCAGATGTGTTGTTTACTGTTAAGTTTTTTGTAGTTGCTGCTTTTTTTCTGTTCTGACCATTTCACCTTTCAGTCCAAGCTCAGTTCTTTCAGCTATACTAAATGTGAAATTTAGTGTAGAGAAGACTGGATCATTTGTTAAGGACTGTGATAGTAACTAGTTCTTGCTTGTGCTGTGGTCAGCATGTTATCTTCATCTGTTCAAGTATGGCCTGTAGCGTGTCATCTGCTATGGCAGACCAAGTAGACATAGCATTTTTTTCTAAAAAATACATCAGTTCTAGAAACAAGGATTCCCATTAATTACTCTCCATAATTGTGGAAGTAGCTTGCTTTGTTTTCTCCTGAGGAAGCAGAATTCAAGCATCAGCTGTATTCGTGGAGGTTCTGGCATACAGTGATGTGATGGTCCACCATTAAATAGGCTTCTGGCTACAATAGAAGGATAGCAGCATTCTGGTTTCAGTATAAAAAAAAACCTGCTGATATTCTTCAGAAGCCCTAAGAAAACCTATAGGAGCATAAAATCAAAAGCTGTGGATCAGAAACATGAGAACCGTGTCTTGAAGTTCTTGAAAGTCCTCTGTTCCCTACAACTATCTCAGTAGTCTCTTTTATGTGTAGGCCATGTTTCAGTGTTACTGCACTTGTTTTTCTTTCTTTCTTTTTGTTTGTTTGCTTTAGTGTGCACTGCACAAATTTTATGTGCAGATGTCCTTACAGGAGATATCAGAGATAAACTGGAGGTGAGACATCTGGAAGGTCTGATGTCTGGGAAATTCAGGGTTTTGATTACTGAAGACATAGTACAATAGTCCTTCTCCTCTTTATTCTGTTTGTTAAGAAATCAACGATTTCAGAGTTGCTGGTGGCACTGGTTCAAATTGTCCAGTCTCACTGTACGTCCAGTTCTTGTGACAAGTCATGATACACTGTGATATATTGATGTGTATTGTCTTTAACAGCAGTGAGTGTAATCAATAATACTGGTGTTCTGAAGCCCTATTTTCAGATTTAGAGTTGACCTAATTGCCAAGAATATTATGGTTAAATTCTGATCTGAGATATTTGACCATTGCCAGAATTTCTGGAGATCTGTCTTTGAAACTCAGTTTGTATTTCAGAAGATATAATAATTTAAGTAAAATGGTTATTCTGAATACTCCAAAGAAAGGGGGCAGCTACCTCATCTCTACATACTCCCACGCATTGCAATAATGAATACAGCACTTGAAAAAATAAGCAAATATGGCAGCAGGAAGGGGGCAAATGGAGGAAGATAGATTAAGCAAAATCTAATAAGATGTATATCCTTCACAAGCTTACAACAACAAAATAAAGATACAGCTTTCTGCTTGCTGCTGTTTCACAGGGTTATGATTTACTTACTGATTTTCTGGGGAAGTTGAAAAGAGGCTATCCAAAGAGAAAGAAAGAATCTCTTCTCTCTTGGTATGGGACCCAAAACTACTGTCATCATTAAAAAGATTGTGTGAGCCAAGTGATCCTTCCTGTAATAAACTATGATTGTTCTAGAGTTTTCAGGACAGTGTCTGCAAGCTAAACTTGAAAGTTGCAAATTACTTCCTTTTCTGCAGCCGTATTGAGCACCTGAAATCCCAAAATGACTTGTTGACAATAACACTGGAAGAGTGCAAGAGCAATGCTGAGAGGATGAGCATGCTTGTTGGGAAGTACGAGTCCAATGCCACAGCCCTACGGCTTGCATTGCAGTACAGGTATGTACTTGGACATGAGTATGGCTAAGCCAGAAAAGGAGGGAGTGAGTGTGATTTGATTGAGGTCTCTGAGAGTTAAATTGTTGATGTGCAATTGTAACGTTATTAACTTCTGATTCCTCCCTGAAAAGCTTTCCTTATTGGTTAAACTACTTGACAGACTGTGTAACTGAAGTTACTGATGTGTTTCTCAGATATAGTTTAACAGCAGCAGCAAAGTCAATCTAAAGGTGTGATATATGGATTTATCTTTTCATTTTTAAGCGCTTAATTAACATTTGAGAATGGGAGGTTTTAATTATTTTTCATACCTTTCTGTGCAGTAGAAAAACTGTGGTATCTGGGAGGCCAGTGGAGGAGAAATTAACATGTGCATTATTAACTCATCCTTGTGGGTTAAACATTACTTGCATTTCTTCTATAGCAGAAGAAAAACTGTATCATACTTCTCTAAACTTCACACCATGTTCATAAGTCCATTGTTTCCATTGTTTGGATAGCATCACTAGTGTCTTCAGACATCCCCTCTGAAACCAAAAGAATTCCCTAAGGAAAAGTATTGAAAGTTTGTTCCCCTAAAACAAAAGTATCCTAGAATGTTCTGAGTGATGTGTACATTTGGACTGTGTATGCTGTTTCTGATCTTAAGTTACAGATTGCCTATGTTAATCTAGTATCTTTCGTAAGACTGGTGGACCAAGGAATTGTGCTGTACTCCATTAATTTGGAGTGACTTCAGAGACACTCCACATAATACAGAGTGACTTTCCCACATCAGCTGGAATTCTGGGGGAATTGCTTGGTGTTAGGTTACAAGTATCTATATTTACTTTAAACTTTATGTGAAAAGATGTTCTTATTTAACTCCAACTGCAACTAATTTGAAACAGGCACCTCTGGTCTTAGAACAAACTGTGTGCCTTTTAAAGAATGTATTATGTTACTGTCAGCCCTGGGCAAATCATAAGAAAACGTAAATTGCAGATAGGTACATATCTGTTTTCGAACAAAGTAAAATGCATTTGAACTGTACATAGTGACTTAGGAGCAGAGGAATGAAGATTTTATTATGATTTTATATATTATTGTTCTATAAAATAGTTGTACAATATAGAATGCCGTATTTTATGTATTAAGAAGGCCTTAGAAGAGTTTCTCAAGAGGATATTTTCAACCATCAGGCTTATTAGTGACTGTTTGAAACATGCTTCTGGTGCGTACATCACATCAGGTCGTTATCTTCTGTTTCCAGACCAACCCAAGGCCTTTCCTTTCAGTAGGAAAGAGAGACTGTTAAACATTGGTGAGAGAAGCTATATATGCTAAGTCACTTAATATCCCAGCTGCTAGACGTGTGGTAGGAATCATATAATTCATTAACTACCTTTCTTTTATTACAGATTGCAAAGGTTTTTCCCTTTCAAATTACAGATATATTTTGTGTGATTCTTTTTTCCTATAGTTTTCTTTCTCTTTCAGTGAACAGTGCATAGAAGCATATGAACTGCTGTTGGCTCTGGCAGAAAGTGAGCAGAGTCTCATTCTTGGGCAATTCAGAGCTGCGGGAGTTGGTTCTGTTGGTAAGATTTCAATGAGTCATTTCATTCTTTTATTTTTTTTTCCACATTCATGAGCATTGATGTTAGTTGTAACTAACTTAAGAATGCTCTCTGGCTTTTTCTTGTGTAAATAATTTTACACATCCAAAGAAGAGGGGAAAAAGAGAGCTAGGAATGAGGTCAGATTTCAACACGGAAATTATATACATATAAAAGGGATTGTGTACTGACACTGGGGATGCCTATTCTGTGCTTCAGGCATGCAACTGGACAGTGAAGTAACTAAGTGAGCACATGTGGATTGAAGTCATGGAACTACAAGTACAGATTTTGTTCAAACTAAACACTGAACCCACCACCACCCCAAAGTTGAGTGTAGTTAATTTAAAGTTGGAGTTAAGACAATACACAAGTAGCATTTAGTAATTAAAAAAAAAAACACTGGGTTTTCATTCTACATTTTACCTTTGCTCTGAATTTTCTAAGTTTTATGCCCTTTGTTTTACTGTGGTGCTTGGGATATTAGCTTCTTATGTTCTGGGTTTTACTTACTTTATAGAAAGCTAATTTTGAAAGTAGGTGGGTAGATTTTTTTGTTTGTTTGTTTGGGTTTTTTTGTGTGTTTTTTTTTTTTTTTTAACACAGTCCTAAATAGCAGTGAGACTATTTCATGCTACTGTTTAGAAGTGTTTGAAACTTGACATTACTGTTACCTTCATTTTACTGATGGTAAGAGTTGTTTACACAATGAATGTTAGAGACATCGTAAATGCATGGTTGAGACAGTAATTTATAGTGCTGGCTTCTTAAAAATTACTGAAACACAAACCAGAAACTTTTAGGAATGAAGTGAGTGTTCAGCCACAGGACTGGTGAGTACAGCCTGTTGTTTTGGAAGGCTGGATGCACTTGTCCAGCAGTTACTCTGCTATTAAACATTAAGCTTGTTTTCTATCTCCTCTAGTGCTACCAGTTGGTCTATGTGCAGCTGACTTGCCTGCACAGCCACTCTCCTGCAGTAGGCTGTACAGTAGATATCTCAATTGTTCATCCACTTCTTCCCTGTTTCTGGTTATTCCACATTCCAGCTTAAAGAGATGAGTGGCCAGCAAAAGCTAATTTAGTTGTGGATTTCCTACTCACACAGAGATAGAAATCTTAGAGAAGATAAATATTTTGGGTTTTAATAGGGCATCATATTATATGCATTTTGTGAGACAAGAGATGTTACTTAGTTTTTACATAAGTGTTTGTCTGCAGCTCTTAGTTATGGTATTATGCCCTGTGGTAGAAATAGTGCTGATAGCATGCTATTTAACATAATTTTGGAGGCGGCTGTGTTTGGTGTATATCACAGAATCACAGAATTGTAGGGGTTGGAAGGGATCTCTAGAGATCATCGTGTCCAACCCCCTGCCAAAGCAGCTCCCTAGCCCAGGTTGCACAGGTAGGCGTCCAGGTGGGTCTGGAACGTCTCCAGAGTAGGAGACTCCACCACCTCTCTGTGCAGCCTGTGTACTGAGCTGCTCTTAATAGAACATTCTCAATACCATTCTTCTGCATTGAAGTTAACTCTGCTGCATGCATTTTGCTTAGTAAGTGTGGTTATTTGACTCAATTAAAGATGAGGTCAAAGTCTGAGATAGAGCAAGCAGTTGTGTGTTGATATATATGGCGTCTTTGCATTCCAGTTAAGTGTGGGTATGTAGCTTTGGTCAGAATTTCAGAGCAGCCATGAGGTTGACCTACTTTACTGACTTAACTATAGCTGCAGTTAGGACTACAAGAGTATTGTCTGCTGTGATTTCTGTCCCGCCTCTGCTGAAGTGATGGCTTAACAGCTGCATAGTCAAGAGAAATTACAGTGAATTAATAAATAGCAGTGCTCATTTTCTTTTGGCTTAGTATGTGTGGCTTTACACTCTGAAAGGCTGCTTGTAAAAAATAAAGCAATCATTCCAGGTGAAAAGGGAGCCTGTGAGAAAGTGGTCTGGCAAACCCATTAGGCCTGATATCAAGGTGCTTGTTAGAAAGGGCACTGAAAATAACTGCTGTAATGCAGCATTGGACTGTTTGGAGTAAGAATTGTAATTTAGCCTGGTGCTTCCCCATTGTGTTAATTAACTTGAATGTCTTAACCTGATCCTAATCTGCAGTGCATGCCCTTACAAACTTCTAAGCTAGCTAAGATAAAACTCTACTTAAGACACATACCTGGAGCAACAATTACTTGGAGCTTATTGGGAGGAAGATAAATTTGGGCCAGAAGCCTAGTAACAACTGATGCTCAGACAGAAGCAAAGTTGCTTTCGCATTACATATTGATAATTTATAATCACTGTCTTGTTAATACACTGAGCAAAGTGTGTTATCTGAGTGAGTAAAGTGTATTATATATCCATCAAAGCAACTCTACTGCTGTAATTTTTATTGCACTTCTCACTCAAACCTCTGAAACGGATTATTTATTTAAAACTAGGTGACCAGACAGGTGATGAAAACGTCACCCAAATGCTTAAGAGAGCTCATGACTGCAGGAAGACAGCTGAGAATGCAGCAAAAGCCTTGCTGATGAAACTGGATGGGAGCTGCGGGGGAGCCTATGCAGTTACTGGCTGTAGTGTGCAGCCCTGGGAAAGCCTCTCATCCAACAGCCACACAAGGTAACTCACAGCTCATCTGCTTTCTTGATCCCCAAGAATGTCATCTCAAGACCAAACATTATTTCTTACCATATTTGTTGAACTACCTTCCTCACCTTAATCTGCTGAGTTCTTTGCTTTGTTTTTCAAGTCACCATGACGCGGTGGTCTGATTGTCTTTAGACTTGGAGCAACTGCAGCCAGGAAGGTTTTGTGTAGATTTGTTGCAAATGGTTGATTTGGAACTTAGATATTCCTTATAAAGAGCAAAACCATTATAGTGTTGTATGCAGACAACACACATATACGAAGGTGCAGTGATCAGGAATGTTCAAGTACTGTTTCCTGAATGTTGCAGTTCCAGTCATTTCACTCTGAAACATTTTCTCTGACTTCTCATTTCCCTTTGACCTACTCAAAATTCTTCTTTCCCATGCTGTTCCACTGCGTGTCAAACAGCAAATGAACATCATAAGTGACAGTAAATTCTTCCAGAAAAGGGCTGGATGATGCAGTTTTTCTGAAGAACTAAGGAACAAAGAAAGTTAAATGAACTATTATTGCATCAGTGTTCCAGTTCAAAACATCTGCTAACAGCTTTATTTTGAGTTGTTGCCTGCCTGCAGTATTGTTGTACTCTTTTCAGTGAATGTGTTCACATTTATGGATACAAATTTGGCAAACATCCTGGATAAATATAGATGAACATTTTAAATTTATTTTAGTTTCTTGGTTTCACTCTAAAACTTCATTTTAAATCAGTTTTTGAGCCAATTCTTTATTCAAATGGTGTCATTTTTTGGACACTTTCAGAAGTTTATTTCAGTAATATATCATTTCCTCTTCTTGCCGATCTGTCCTCTAGAGGATCTTATTTCCTGCCATCTGACTAGTGTGAAATAGCTAAAAAGTCAGCAAGAACGTAACCTGAAGGAATGAGGCCCAAATAAGAGATAAAATTCAAGATTTTTGGGGGACAGTATTTTTTGGTGCTCTGTCAGTCCAAGAAAGCCTTATTTTCAGAAATTAATGTGACAGGGTGTGTGCTAATAACACATCGATCACTTGTAGTACTAAAAGTATTGACCAACTTTGGAAAGAGGTTATTGAAAGCTGTTTTGAGTGCTTGACTTGCCTCAGCCTGTGCACATTTATGCCCTATTTGCTGCTACATGTGGACGTGCTCTAAGTGGGCACGCATGCAGGACCTCTACTTAAGTCAATTCTCTTTACCACACCAGTATTTAAAAAGGTTGTTTTCCTTTTATCATTACTATTTCAGTGTTCCTCTTCCTTGTGAGATGTCCGATATGAAGTTGAAGCATCTATGTTTGGGTTTCTTTTTTTTAAACACTTTATAGTTTCCAGAATTGGAGGGGGAGGTTCATATCGGTGTCATATGGATGGACTAATCTGACCACAACTTATGTGTTTTTGCCCCTCCCACCTCCCACTGCTCCCAGTATTAATTTTTCCTGTCTAAAAAATTACTGGGGAGAACATTTTTGAAACACTAGCTCCTGCATGAAATGCAAATCTCGCCTTCTGTTGTGGTCAAGTGATACATGAGAGAGGTGTTTTGAGATTTTTCACTCCTGTGGACCTTGTCTCAAGTGAGAAACATCCCTCTTCAGCTTGTAGACAACTCTGTGGCAACCCACAGGTGGAAGTTGTGTGCTCTTTCAAAAGGTACCCACTTTTTCTATACTTATATCACTAAGTACTCTGTCTAAGGTTGAAAAATTGAAGAGTTTAACTCTCCTCTCCCTGTCGTTCTGGATCCTTTTTTTCTTCTCTTCAGGCCCCTGAGCATGTTTTTTGGAGTTATCCTGCCTATATTGCATTTTTCTCAATCCATTTGTATGTGTCCTGTTGTCTCATGGGTCTCTGTTGTTGTAGACAGACATCCCATTGCCACAGACCTCCAGCTGTCTCAAATTCTTCAGTGTTGATGTTTCACGTTTCCTTTCCTTTTCCACTGTCTTGATTAGACAAAGATAGGAAGGCAGATTCTGGATTTCTAGCTGTTCTTGCCTGCTTAATATCTTTATTTGCCTTAAAGAACCTATCAGTCTATAAAGCTGGGGTGTAGAACAAGTCCATATCATTAGTGAGGTCTGTATTCAGGAACCACTGCAGTTAAGTGAAAATGATTTTACATGATATGGTTAAAATGTGAATCTGCAAGACTGTTCTTTTGCTATGACTCTTCTGGTGCTTCAGGTTTTCAGCTGTGAATTTGTATTGTTGCCTTTTCTCTTCGTAACCAAGAGCACAGAGGGAGTAAAGTGATGAAAACCCTCCTTCAGTGAGAGTTGTGACAAATGAAGAATTCTCTGCATTCTTTGAAGTCTTATAGAACAGGGACTTGTAAAACCCATCTTTAGTTTGGCATTTCAAATGTGATTCTGAACGTCAAATCACTGAACACATTACTGGGAGAAAATGCTTGGGGAGCCAGCAGTGACTGCAAAGTGACTGCAAAAGGGAGCAGCTGAAATTAAATGAAATGTCAGTGCAGAGATTGATACTTGTGAAATGAACAAAAATCATGGTAAGCATCTCAACTCATTTGACTGGCAGCAGCACAACAATGTTGTCAATTAATTTCTGAAAATAGTAGTGTGTGGTGTAGTTTGAAGTTGTGATTACCTCAGTGAACAGAACCAAATTGTGGAACATAGATTATCAGTGAGGTTTGACTTCATCTTGGAAAAGAATAAAGCAAAGGAAAGAGCAGCAATTGTAATACCAAACTAAAATGCAGGGTTTTATTGCCTGTTATGTCAGTAACCCCAACCTTACCTCTGGATTAGTGATAGGGAGGATCCGCTCTCTTGTATACAAAGGGAATTCTTGTCAAGTATTATGTAGTGTCACAAAACACCTGGATATAGCCAAACACAGGTCTGTATTGCTTGTGAGAATCCCCTGGAATTTCAGATTGGTAACATATGTACAGGATTATCTGTCTGAAGTATGGGAATAAGTTATTTAGAAATATTCAAACAGGTATCTTATTCTCCATTGCTAGACTAAAACTGTCTTAGAAGTGAGTATGACTTCATCAAAGGTTTTGAATTTAACCAAACATGCTGTTTGTATTTTGGCTGGCTGTAGTGTTTTTCAGTTTCTCTGGAAGTTATTGTCTTTCACCATTGAGCTGTTTCAGACTCAAGTCACAAGATCTGCACAGAAGACTATTTGTGCCCGTCAAATATGTTATTTGACGTGTAGAGGATCAGGACTGACTCTGTTATTTTTGTTCTGCCGGCCTTGTATTGATTTGACTTTTAATAGATCAACTGAATCACAGGCTTTTATTGACAAAATTCTGCACGGCCTAGAAGTTACTCAGTGACGCTGTTGGAAGACTAATTTATATCCAGCTACAGCCTTTAATTCAAACACATGCTTACAAACCAACACACACACACATGCAAATAAAACTGCACATTACACCATACCAGCCTGCATTCTCTCAGTCTGATTTTCTTTGTTCCAGTTGCCATTAAAAAGGAGAGCAGTGTCTGAAATTCAAGATCATGTGCTTACCAGCTTAAACAAGGGCATCAATGGACCATCATTATGGCTGTGGAAAGATTCAGGGTTGAGCTTTTCAGGGAGCACACTCTGGCAGAGCTGTGCTGTGGAAGCTCTCAAGCACTGTGCTGTTGCAGTGGCTCATCACTCTGTCCTGATTTTGCAGCTGTTCAAGGGCTCTGCACCTTGGCTTTCTGCTGCCCATTCCACTGCCCGTTTCTGGGCAGGGCCTGGCCGCTGAGTCCTGGGGGAGAGGGAAGGTTCTTGTCCCTTCTTGTGCTGGCTGAGACAGCTTCCACATTAAACATCCCCCCATCTTATATGAAAAAAGAAGACCTTGCTCAGAGGAGCCAGTCAGCTGCAGGCAGGAAGGGAGCCAGAACTGAAGTAAAAGCAGCCTGAGTGTCACTGGCAGCAGCCCAGATTGCCTTCCCTAGTTTGGATGTACTTGCATAGCCATAGATCTTTAAGGGCCAAAATCTGAAGATCTAGCAAGTTTGAGTTTCAACACAACAATAGACTTATCAGCATTTTTTGCTTGTGTTTCACTCCCAGCAGGAGAGCTAGATTTTCTCTCCTTGGCAAGTGAAAACTAGGATGAGCAGTTTGTGTCCCAAGGTTTGAAGCCTGTGTAGACTTTCAAAGCTGTCCTTTCTTTGGTAACATCTGTTTCACATTTAATCCATGAAAACTGTGTAATTGCTGTCTTTGGGTGTTGAGGAAACTTGCAACATAGCTTCAGTATAGAATTAAATATTTCTCATGTTACCCACCTCTATGATTTTTACATCAGTACCTACTTCAGAGGGATGACAGTAAATTCATTAAGGCAAAACTTATCAACTGAGATTCTCAAATGAAGAGCAAGTGTGAGCAAAAGTTTTTTTTCAGCCTGTAAGTTTCAGTGTAATATAGATACTGAGTATTTAGTGCTTTACTGCAGATGGAAATGGCTGGAAACAAAAGAATAGTTTACTAGTGCTGTGGAAAATATGGCATTTGTAAGAAAAAGAAGATACAATGGGTAGTAGATAGAGAACTGTGGAAAAGAAGTACAAAGAAATATTTCATGAGGGGGAAAGGTTTTGAGAAATCTTTATAGATCTGCCAACTCTCTATCTCCTCCAAGGTCATGCTTGGAATGTGTGGAAAAATTGGCGATTATTGGAGGCACTTAAAAATCAGTGCAGCTTTAGTTAAAGTAGAACTGAAAGAAAAGAGAAAAACCAAGCCTATCTTGATAGGCTTCCCGTTTTTCACATGCATTATACATGGTAGGACAGCATCCTGACTCTCACAGCATGTGGCGGGTGAGGCTTTTTTTCCTCCTACAAAAATGTTGAACAGCAATGCAATTTGATACAGAAAGTGATTTATTCCCCTGCTGATAACTGAGATCATCTAGCATTCCAGACAAGCACAGTTAATGGATGACTTATCCCTCAGCCAGCAGATAATTACAGGACCTCAGGAGACAGCAAGCAGCTTTGAGTGAGGTTACAGAAACAACACAGCATTTTATTTTCCTTTAAGTGTTATTGCAACTATATTCAGCCCTGGAATTCTAAAGCTGTATCAGTCTCGGACCCCTGCAGCGCTGGCATGCATGGAGGTGAGGAGGCAGCACTAAGCCACCCTTATTCTTATCAAAACATTAGTTTTCCTTTTCTGCATTCTCTTTGTAAACATTTGTGAGGCAGACTAATTGGCAGCCATTTGTTTGAAACCATGCCCATAGGAAAAAAGAGTTCTTACAAGTCTGATGATATCTTTTTATTTAAAATCTAGCTAAATGATGGTTTAGTTTTAAACCCCTTTGGACCTGAAGGAATGTCTGTGTACAGTGTAGTCAATCTATCTAAGCATAAATTGAAAGATGCTCCCAGCTGATAGCTGCCAGTGTTTTTTTTCTTGGATTGATTCCTATAACTGTCCATGAAGAAATATGAGATAGTAACTGGTATTGCCATCAGCAGATAAAAATAAGGAGCAGGCTTGTACTTTCTTATTAGCTGATGCTTTTTAACGAAGAAGATGAAAACTTAGTGCTGGAGCAGCAAAGAAAAACTTGACTTGCTGGAGTATTGCTAGAAATATTAAGTAGCTGATTTATTTCATTATTATTATTATTTTAGTTAAAAGTATATATATATATCTATATATATATGTATATATATACTTGTTTCATTCCAAAAGAAGTAATGCAGTTACACATCACTAAAGATCTGGCTTTGCAATGAAGCTGATTTTTTCATGCAGCTTAGAGAATTAATTTCTTCTCTGAATTTGTCACACCCCTCTGCATCTTCTGAATATTGCAACATCCACTCCACTTTACATATGTCCTTTCTGTGAACTTATAAGTAAGGCTCAACTGTGTTGGTGAAATATTTGAAGAGTGTTTGATAGAAAAATGCAAAATGTGTTCCAATTTTTTTAATACTATTATTTCTATTTCCAGTACTACAAGCTCAACTGCAAGCAGCTGTGATACAGAGTTTACAAAGGAGGATGAGCAGCGATTAAAGGATTACATCCAGCAGTTGAAAAATGACAGAGCAGCAGTGAAACTAACAATGCTGGAGCTGGAGAGTATTCACATTGATCCCCTTAGTTACGACGTTAAACCTCGTGGAGACAGCCAGAGGCTAGACCTAGAAAATGCAGTCTTGATGCAGGAACTTATGGCAATGAAGGTAATTAATTATATGCAACAGATTAACTGCAGTGCTGACAAAGCTCTTGTGCTATGGAACATGCTAAGAATGTTACCCATATTGGGGAGGCATTGATAGTGATTGCTGAATAATAAAAGGTTACTTAGTTGAAGTGAATAATCAAAGCCAAAAATCCAATAGTAAGGTAGTGACAGAAGGCAGTGCATTAGCAGTGACGAGCTATGTGTGTTTTGAATTAGGCAAAAACTTCATCCGTGGCACTAATCTTGAAATGCTCTCCTCAACAAACTAGATGTTTTTTCTAAGAGATAGAGCAGCTGAGTTGCTTGAGGATGACCAAAAAGCATGATAAAGCGCTTCCCAAGAGACTGTTCATTACTTATGAGCATGCAAATGCTCATCTTGAATGTTTGTGAACTCGAGCAAAACAAATTTACCTCCTTTTAGTACTGCTGTGGGAGGAAGAATGGTCTGTAAAAAACTGTGATCCATAGTGGTCTCAATCTGTCACAATTCCAGAGCTGTTCTAGATGGTGTATTGAAATTTGTAATTTGTGTTAGAGCTATAACTAAGAGTGGGTGTTATAACAGCAAACAGGAGTAGAGATTTTAGGAGAACTCGTACCAAGCCTGGTTTATGTGTCCAGTTCTAAAGGTGAAATCTAGACAAACTGACTGTTATTCACCAGGTGTGCAGCTTACATAATTTTAAACCTAGTTTCTATATTGACGTTGTAAATTGAGAGAGGTGGACTAAAACATAACTATAGAATCACAGAATGGCTTAGATTGGAAGGGACTTTAAAGCCCATCCAGTCCTAACCCTGTGCCATAGGCAGGGTTGCCACTCAATAGGTGGTTGCACCCAGGGCCCAATCCAGCCAGGCCTTGAACAACTCCAAGGAAGGGACATTCATGCATATAATGTTTGTTGTCAGGAAAAAATAATACCTGCTACCAGTCAGAAGTTTTAAAAGTTACGTCAGCTGTCTGAATATACTGTGGCCAACAGCAGTGTCTTCCTTATAATGAAAATATGTGAGAAGTACTGGAAGACGTTTGTAGATCATTGAATGTACATTTCATACATGACACTCCTTTCTCCTCTCTTGCCTGCAGATCTCCTCTGAAACACCTTATACACCACTGTTACTTCTATCTTTAAACTGATTGGTAAGGGCAAACAGCAGAGCTATCCCTTACGATTGCTCCCTATTCATTCCTTGCCTTGGCAGGGACATCCTCAGCTCTGAATAATTTCGGGCACAGTTTTGCGTGCTGGTAATCCTTTAATTCTCTAATAATCTAACTTGCTTTTTGCATACCATGTCTACTTGCAACTTGTTGCTGCATTTAGGTTTTCAATGCAGGAAATGTCCCCAGAAGTCATTTTTCTTCTAGATTGGTTCCTGTACAGTTTGTACTGAAACAGGCACACATTTTACATATGTAGCTAGAATCATCTTCAGTTCTTTCTGACAGAGAAGAAATTGCAGCAGTGTTCACTGATTATCATTTGCTGGAATTCAGAATTGCAGAAAAATTTCTTGAATTTCTGAAAAGGATGTGGTGGAAAAACTCACAGTTGTCGAAACTTGGAAAGGATTTGATGGTAGGTGGCACCTCATATCACTGAAACTGAAAGCACTTATATTTCTCCCTTGGGTAAAGCATTACAAAATGCCCAAAGGCAGAGATATACTGTGTGTGCTTTGGTCACAGGATAATGTAATACTGTATTAGCATTCATGACCATTGCATAACACCTTCTTCATCTGTTTAACAAACTATAGCATAGCTAAGCCTATGGATTTCTTGTCTTTCAGAGTATATTTCTTGTATGTATTTGAAATAAGAAACTTAATCACAACAGTATAATGTTTTCTTCTTTATCTTGAAGCAGACGGACTCAGGATGCAGAGGACTTCTTTATGAAGCATCTCTTAGTAAATTCCCTCCCTTCAGCATTCTTAGCAAGGATAAGTACAGCTTGATTGAGCTACTTGGGTATTTCCTACATTGCTTGATCTTGTGACCTGCTGCCTTGTTCTTGAAACCTGTGCTTGTTAGCATTTCTCCTACACCTTTTGACAGCTTTCATTTATCAGTTATATTTCTTCTTGCATCTATGCATTATGCTCAAGGTGTTCTCAAGATTCCTTAACACCTTTTTCTTCTTTATTACTGATGAAGCTCTTCCATAAAAAGACAGACTGGAGGTGGTGTCAACGAGCCTTACATTTTATTCTGTTCTTCTGTTGCTGTGTTTTATTTTTCACTCATCCAGAATGTAAGACCTACTGGTCCACCAGGGCTTCTGTAAAATCTACATCTTTGCTTCAAGCAGTAATTAACCATGTTTCCAAATACAATCTTGTCTGCAGTTTGTCATCATTCAGTGGGTCTCGCTTTGAGGTCAGTTGTTATGCCCCAGTTAGCAAGGAGATTACTTCTGATGGGTGTAAATTATTCTTGGTTTGATGTCATTCTGCATTCCAAAGGACATGTAGCCTAGATAAGAACTCTAAGCTTTCTACACTGAAACTTCTTCCTCTTTTGTGTGCAGGTATTGATGAAACTGCTGCAATCTACTCTTTGCTGAGAATGCTAAAAATCCTTTTGTTTATCTTTACTGAGCATTTAGTGCTATGGTACATGCATATAGTAAAATAAACAGAACACTGCTTTTATAAGCTGTGATACTTATTTTGCTTATGAAAGATTGCACATTGTGTACAATGGAGGTTTTTTTTTCATGACTTCTGGAACTTCCTTTATGTTTTATTCTTCTGATGCAACCACATCCAGCACAAACATGAATTCTGAGAATGTTGTTGTGGTTCTGATGATATTACATGAAGAGTCTTTCATTTTCATTCTAGTTTTCACCCAAATCCAGAATTGGAATATGACTGCAAGTACTCAGTATTTGTAAGATTCACTGTGACTTCAAGTAGTCAGTATTTGATGAAGTTATTCCTGCAATGACCAGTAGATTTAGAACTTTAAGCTTGTGAGGTTACATGGGTTACAAAAGCCTTCTTCAGTTGACTGAAAGAATGGACACTGTCCATCTCATCCTTTGTTGTTTCATTTTTTACGTTCCACTAGAACTTCACATCCATGCTCTGAAGAAGCTGTTCTGTTTAACTGCACAACAGTTCAATAGGATTCTGTAATTTAAACAAAAAAAAAATCACTATACTAGATAGCTAGAGGTGATATTGTCATTGAAGTTAAATTTGGATGCTAACTTAGAACATATCTCACTGAAAAAAAACTATTACATATGTAAAGACTAATTAACTCCATAAATAAATTTGGTCTGCTTTACTTCTTTTCACGTGAAATATTGTTGCCACCCTGCCCCACAGACTGTATCTAAAACAGAATTCCCAGCTGTTTTTTTAATCTCAACATTCCCACTCATCCATTCTTACTCCTTTCATGAGAGCCTCTCTAAGGGAATAGCTGACAGTTCCTCCACTTTACCCTTTCTTTGTCTTCACATCTCTTCTTTGAAGTCTGGCTGCCTTGATGTGAGAAGCCTAATGTGTGGAGGGTAATTTGGGTGTTCATGATATGTGACTATATGATGATCTAAGTTTAAACTCTTCCTGAGCAAAGTAGTTAACTCTCCACTGGTCTTCATGTTTATTCTGAGCTAGTGGACAGTGTAAACAAACACCTCCTCTTTAGATAGAAACACTTAAGTGATGAATGAAGTAAGTTCCATAGATCCATTGTTCCAGAGGTAAATTATCCTTTCTCTTTTAGAACATAAATGTCCCTTAATTCTAGGCTGAATTTGCTTAGCTTCAGTTTCCAGCCTTGGAATATTTTGTCATGTCTTTCCCATGAAGATAGACTATAACCCTCTGTCAGGAGTACCTTATATTCACGAGTGCCAAAATACTGTGCATAAATTACTTCTCAGCCTTCACTAACCAGGCTAAGTAGATTAATGGCTTTAGAAATAGAGGATTAAGAAGCTAAGCACATACAGTTTAAGTATACCAGACAATCCAGTTTAGTTCTTATAAGTAACTTGCCTCATCATTGTTGTTTTTTTTTTTTTTGTTTTTGTTTTTGTTGGTTTTTTTTTTTGCTATGGACAGGGTAATTAACCTTAAGCCTGCCTAACAGCTAATGTTCTGCAAACCACATAGAATGAAACGGACTGTGCTTCTAAATTTCGGTCCATAAAGAAGTAAATGGAAAAATGAATGATTTAAAAGCTCATACAAACTTTTCAAAGCCTGAGGAGTTTTAGGATGCAGATTTTATTTCTGCATGGTTACTATTTCAGAAAAAAGTCAAATGATTACTTTGGTTACAGTATGCTTTCTGTAACTGTACTGTACCTGCATGCACTGCCTACACTTAATCCAGGCAGTGAATTTTTCTTAGAAACATAAATCCTTTTATTCAGAGAAAATTAATCTGAATTTGTTCCAGCATTTTTATTGCTAATAGCAAATGTCATACAAAGAAATATTTTTGAAGAGGACGACAGGGTATCTCAGATATTTTTGTGACTGGAATATATTTTTTGGCATAAAAAATAAGTAGTGATTTGTTTTTAGCTTGGTAACCAACAAGTGTTTTCCTTTCTGAAATGCTTATAAAGTGAACAACTTTGTTCAGAACTGCAATAAAGAAAGCTGACCCATGAACCCAGCTTGTAACTACAGCTTTCCACGTTTTAATATGAGAATGTGGTTCCAGCTCTTTAGTTGTTGTTTGGGGCTGTTTTCTGCATCAGACCACGTGTTTCATTTCATTTTGTTTAATATAGTCTACGTTATATTTTAGGATTATTTTTATTAGTATTCTGTGGATGCTGGATTTTCTTAAGCTCAAATTAACTGGACATTCCATAGAATACATATCTGAACTATTGCTTCTTAGTTTTGTCTGAGAAAGAAGCTTGTAACACCAAGTTGCCCTCCTGACAAAGAGAGTGTGCCATCATAAAAAGCCTTCTGGACGCTGATAGTGTTCTTCATGGATAGAGCACTTGAGTAATAGGAGTGAATGCCCTGTTTGATTTAATCTTCTTTTTGATATATAATCCCACGAAACAGCATTCTGATAATGTTTCTTCATCAGGAGGAGATGGCAGAGCTCAAGGCACAACTTTACCTACTGGAAAAAGAGAAGAAAGCATTGGAATTGAAACTGAGCACTCGAGAGGCCCAGGAACAGGCTTACCTTGTCCATATTGAGCACTTGAAGTCTGAAGTGGAAGAGCAAAAAGAGCAAAGAATGAGATCTCTCAGCTCAACCAGCAGTGGAAGCAAAGATAAACTGGGAAAGGTCAGGAGTCAAAATGAGTTCCAAAATCAGCACAAACATTATTTATTGAGTTTTCCACTTCTCTACAGTAATCTTTAGCATGTTAATTATTCTGCTTTTCTGTCAGTATGTTCATGTACTTTTTCTGTTCTCTAATAGTTAGGTGGTTCTGTACATGCTGTAACTTCTGAGCACTTTGCAGAATTACTGTTAAGCCTGGACAAAAATAACTGTCATTTTAAGGAGTATTACAACAAAGCCATTCTTCACAGGCTTTTTGGGCTGAATGTGTTACGTCTTGCTTGTTGCCGTACTGGAAACTAATAGTGGAAGAGAGAACAAAACGCTGTCCTCCCAAACACTAACAAGGAAAAATTAGAGACCATTTCTATTAGAACAATTAGAGCATTGTAATAACAGGCTCATTTTGCAAATCAGTCTCTAATGATTTGAGAAATAAGACTTTTTTTCCCACTTAGTATGTTATAGAAGAAATAAATTTCTGCATTGACATTAATAATTATGAAGAAGTACTGATATCTAGAAAAATTTTAATCCTGTTCTTCTAGTGCTGTGTCCACAAAAAAACTCGATAGTGTGTTTTAAAACAAAATCTGAGATAATGCATAATTGTTTCCTTACTTAATTGTGTAAAGCATTTGTGCTTAATTGGGCAAAGCATTATAAGGATTACTTGATTCAAGTGTGAAACAAAAGTAATACATCAGCATTTATGTATGCTCTATCAGAATTGTGTAAATCAGTGAACTGGTGGCTTAAGAAACATTTAGAAGAATATATGTGGTGTTAATTAGCAAGTCCATTTCTTGGTATATTGATGCACTGCTGTGTTTTTGTGACACTGTGGTGTCTATTTCACCACTGTTTCAAAACTAGTTGTGACAGAGATTGTCAGAGTTTCCCCATTAAGACAGTAACTTCAAATATGATTTTGCTCCATTTTCCAGGAGTGCAGTGATGGCACCGCAACACCATTAACACTAGCAGAGCTGAGACCATACAATGAAAGTGAACTAACAGCTGAACTCACAAATGCACTCAGGCGGTAAGCAGCTTCCTTCACAAAAAATGTGACTTGTCCTGTAGGCCTAAGGTAACATTTAGTTCCAAGCCTTTTCTTGCCTTGAAATGTTTTTAGGATTGATTACGAACTTCATCTGTGAGAAGGAAAAGAATCAAAGTTCTTCTGATCTTCCCTTCTCTATTGCTCCTGTACTTAACTTGACAAAACTCCATGGTGCTCAGCTCCCCTTCACAGAGTAACTGAATTGTAGGGGTTGGAAGGGACCTCCAGAGATCATCAAGTCCAACCCCCTGTCAAAGTAGCTCCCTAGCCCAGGTTGCACAGATAGGCGTCCAGGTGGGTCTGGAACATCTCCAGAGGAGGAGACTCCACCACCTCTCTGTGCAGCTGTGCCACTGCTCCGTCACCATCATTTTAAAGAAGTTCCTTCACCTATTGGTGCAGAACTTCCTATGCTTTGGTTTGTGGGCATTTCCCCTCATCCTGTCCCCACAGATCAATGAAAAGAGATTGGCAATGTCCCTTTGACCCCCACCCTTTGACTCCACACTTAACACACTTAAGTATATTGAGCAAAACCACTCCATGGGATGTCATATACACACTGCATTTTCAGTCAAGCTGATAAAGAAAGCTGATTGTACCCTAGGCACATTTCTGTGAAAAGCTGTATTTACCAGTTTTCCAGGACTGTGGGATGTGGCTCATTGTGAACTTCTTCTGTTTTGTTTTTCTCCCAAAAATCACCCACTGGCAGTCCCATTGCTTACTCAGAGCAAAGAGCATCCATGTGGGTTCTTCTGCAGTGAGAATGTTTGCAGCAGGGCTGGGTAAGAGGCAACAAACAGCCAGCTGACTGCTCTACCTTGCCTCCTCTGCACTGCTTTGCATTTCTAGGCAAGCAGCATGACAGTTCAAATGCCTGTGTGTGCCTGTCCCTTTGCAGCAGTGCCAGATCTGCAGCACAGTTGTGCCAGGCCCCACGGCAAGCACCAGATGGGGCAGAACCTCCTTCCTTCTTTCTAAATGCAGAGCTATTTACAAGCCCTTCTGGCTGCAGTGCTACCAGTGCATCCCGCTGCTGGTGGCACCTCCCTCCTGCTGCTCACTGCCCCAGCACAGCATTCCATTGCCCGTTCTCAGTCCTGTGCTGGCCAGATTTCATGGGCACTGAGAGCAAACTACCTCACTGCTTAATTCCTCATAAATTTCTTTAAAATTCCATCAGACTTTGACCGTAAGAAGTGCTTGAGATGTCAGGAAGTTTGTTCTGTATTCAGACAAGAATATGAGACACAAAGCAGCTACATAATTTGTTTGAGGGCATGCAGAAAACCTGTAATGATGATAGGATTTGAATTCTAATCTTTGGCTAAGATGGGCGTTGGCAGGTTAGAACATGGGTATGAGTTACAGTGGTGGGAACTGTAGTGATTTTCATGACTTGATGCTGCATTTGCCTCCTGAGTATGTAAGTGGAGCTACAGTTCGATTACAGAGAACATTGTTGTGTGAAACATAAGCTTTCCAGAGAAGGAGAGAATTGATGTCTTGACAAACTGCTTTTATGAACAGCCAGGTCTTATCCAGGGCTTTCAGTCACACATTAACTAGGTGCTTGTTTGTGCAGCTGTTTTCACTGCACCAGCTATGTGGTAAACTCTACGATAAATGCATTCACCAAGTGGTTGTTCAAGGACTTCTACTTTCATAAGACAGAGATGTACAGTACCTGACTTGGTGGTTGTATTTTGAAGCTGCCTAGAGTGCTATTAGGAATTCTGACTGGAAAGACTATATTTTGCTTTTCTGATGTTTGCACCCTCTTAAATGGTGGAATGTCCTCTCTGGCAGCTCTGGTGTTTCAGTCCTGAAGTGCTTCTACCAGAGCTTGCAGCATGCCTTGGGGACAATTACACCTGAAAGACATTAGGTAAAAATGTAAGATCATTAAGCTGCAAAATCAATACCTCTTATACCATTGGCTAAATAATCTGGCAGTAGCTAAATGCTTAGTTTCCTTGATGCATCAAGCAATGTTCTGTGGTTAAAATACTCTAAACTGTCATTTGCATGTGGTGAGATAAAAACCCATCAGCAGGCTCATTTGCATAATCATTCCTTGGGGCCCTGGCCTCCCCATATCACTCCCATTCCATACTAGTCCAGTGAGCAGCCATCTTCTGTCTTCATTCAGGCTGCAGCTTTTTCCTGTTCCTGTTATTTCTTCTTGGATTTTGAGAAGATACCAGTGACCTGAGTTAGTGGAGATCTGAGTAAAGTCATGATATGTGGTTTGCTGACAACACAGAGGGGGAAAAAAAATTGCTTTATCTACTGTGTCTTAAGTTGATTAGCATGGATTTCTAGCCAGGAGCCTAGCAAGTACAGTTTGTCAGGCAGAAGTGGAGAAGAAAAATAATCCCATTAAACTGTACATAAATTCTGGAGTGAAGGCTCTCTGTGTAATAGAAATATAGCTGTACTAAATGTGATTGCTACATCCAGTAGGGCTTAAGCATAGTTATAATGAACTGTGTGGACAGCATATATTTTCCCCAATTCAGAGTGCCAGTTTAGTCTGCCTGAGTTCTTAGTCTTCTTATCCTGAAATCTTCTATCTGAAAATCAGTAGAAAGTCTGTCTAGCGTGTGGAGAAATCATACTGGAACTTACTTAGGTGTGCTAAAAAATACCAGTAATTCTTAACTGGGATACTGGGATAGATGGAGCTTCAGCTACAACAATGAAAACTATACCATTGTGGATCCACAAAAGAGCTTAAAAAAATAATTGAAGTATATTCTCCTCTATACAAGTGCTGCTACAACACAGAATGGCCTGAGGTGAGTGGAATCTAGATAAAATGGATTTAATTTTTGCTGTTTTCCTTAGAGCCTGTGCTCTCCTGCTCTGGCTCTGTGTTTGATCCAGGAGATCCTGGTGCCTCCTGCTGGCACCCTCCCACCAGCAAAGAACTGGGCTTCCGCAAATACTTTGTACAATAACTGTGTTTCCTGATGGGGTCAGAAGGAAGCTGTGAAACAAGTGAAGCCAAATCTACAATCCAGAGGCAGTGATGTCTGGGAGTCATTTAGCCCTGGCTGTTACTAGTGAATGCAGTTAGCTATTGATCCTGCCTGTTGTTCCCACAGTCAGTAGGCAGGGGCACAGGGGACAGCCAGCAGCTGCAGGGTTAGGAGACTTTTAACTTTATATGGTTCAAAAATCCGTTTTGTTTTGTTTTTTTCTGTCTGAGAGGGAATGTGATGACAATCAGCAGCCTTGCTTCCTACCCTTCTTCCCACCCTGTCTTCACAGTGAAAAAAATGTTCTGGCAGCTCTCAGCTGCTGCTTTACCATTCTATTTGTTGCTGCAGAACTGTCAGGTTCTTCTGAATTAATTGAAGTAGAGTGAAACCCAAATAAAGCACCAGGATGCAGTCATCCTTTCAGTTTTGGAGTAGTTTGGGAGCGTTTGGATGTTCTTAGTCTGCAAAAAGCTTTGCAGCACAGCAGCCTTGTCTGCAGAAGTAGCCCTTCTTCTCTCTGCAGATGCAGATTTATTTAGTTATTTATTTCAATCTAGAATCCAACAATGTGTCATGAAGCACCCTGAGTTTCCAGTGGTGGTGCCAATCAGAAGAAATTGAAGCCAGGAGCAATTCTTCCTTTACTGTTTCATGACAGTATTCTAGAAGACTTGAGGTTTCCCTTAGCACTGTTTTAGCATTAAAAGCCATCTTAGGTGCTTTTCACAGAAATGGTTTTTGTTATCCATGATCACTACATAACCAGCAGAAATATAAGTTACCTGCAAGTTCCGTGTTGTAAGGATAGGTCTAGCTTACCAAGTTAGTGATGTTGCAGACTGGGATGGCCAGTTTAGAGACAAGTTCCAGTCCAGGCAAGCATAAATACTTTCTATTGATCTTTAGCAGTTTTGTTTTTCTCCTCCTTTCCTAACAGAACAATGGAATGTCATGAAAACTTTTAGTACCATTCTCTTGAATTGGACACATCCAAAACCAAATTTGTTGGCAGGAAATACTTTATTCTTGAGAGAGCAAAAATGTATTCTTGATGGCCTGGCACTGACACTGTGAAGTATTTGCCAGAGGCCAGTTTTATGAGAGAGGATCTGGTCTGAATGCACCAAAGTCAGGCGTTACAGTTTCTGAGGGAGACCCTGAAGTGAGTGCTCTGCTCTGTTCAAGCAGGGGAAGAGAGCTCTGTAGTTTATGCGTTTGTAACTTAGTAGGCACATTCAGGGTTCTGAGTGCATTTGATATGGCATGGAGGAGGCAGTAAGAAGACTTACAGATAGGAATTTGTTTTAGCAGGGTGACAAGATTGATGTAGTAGATTTGTTCATTATTTATTTATTAACGTGAGTTTGTTCATTCTGTGAAAAATGGCCAAGTTGGCAAGACTGAAACATGTCCTTCTCTACTTGGTAGAAGGCCTCTAGCTGTTGAGGTGGATGAGGCGTTGAGCCTCAATGCCATGTTGTCTGTTTCTTTTTTTTTCTGTTCTTAGTTGTATTTTGTGTATGTATTTAAAGGGTTCTTTATAATCAGTAGGGTATTTGGGACAGTAAGGATCGTAACAGTCATGGTGGACAAAGCATGCTATACCTAGACTGACTTTTCAAAACTCACCTGGATAATGGGTTGGCAGAAAACAATGATGTCTTAAGTGCTGTGTAGAGTCGCATTAATTTTGTCAGTCTAGACATGTTTCATTCAGTATCTATCACACAAAGGATGATGTAGCATCTGGCAGTACAACAAAGAAGCAATTTATTTTCTGCTTCTTGATGAGTTCTGAACCTGGAGAAGCTGCTCAGTGATGTTACTATTTGGAAAATCCACACACAGAAGCAAAACGGTGGTAATCTGTCAAACACTACTTCTGTTTTAACAGAAGCGTAACACAGAGCGATCATACTGTCTGTCTGGAATTAGAAACTCCAGGTCATGGGTGTCCAACCTCTCAGCATGCCAGGGCCATGTTGAGTGAATAGGAATTGTCTTGGGCCACATACAAAAAGCTCATTCTAAAAGTAATGCCTCCTGTTTTCATGGAGGTACAGCTGATAAAAGGGCACAATAACACTGGTAGAGCAGAATCTCAAAACGCTATTTTTCAACATAGACACCATCATTTGCTATACATTTTTGACAGTGATGAACAAAAGCCTATATGCCACACTCACAAACATTTGCACCAGTGGAGGTGATCCACTGTCACTGTCACCACTGCTGAAACACACCACTGTACTCACACCCACTGTTCGTTTAGTCTCCAGAAGTGTTCATGAGTGTCAGTGAATGTCAGTGGGTACCATTTTTTCTGCATGGGGGAATTCAGTTTGCACTTCCATCTTAGATACCATTTGGTCAGAGTGCCCCTCTGCTGCCATCTGTTACACAGCAGCAGTGTGTAATGGAATATTGTTGGGAAGGTTCAGCCTCTACTGCCATACCACCAACATCTGCTTCTGGCATTGTGGGCCAGTATAAAACAGGAGGCACTGCTTTCAGAGCATCCTTCAAAAAATATGTAATATAGTTAATGTATATATGTAACAAAACTTATTTTAATGTTTTACATTTCGTATTAAAAAAGAGCAACAAAACCACAGAAATGTGGGACATGTGACCCTGTTTTTGTGAAACTAATGCTTAACCCTGGTTTGATGGCAGTGACTGCAATTCCTAGTGAGGTCTTGAGGTATTCATCTGAGATTTTCAATGAAATTTTACTTCTCCTGTACTATATCTGTGAAGATAGTTGTTCACAAATGTACATACTGCCAAAAGAATGTTTTCCTCTGGTAAGACTGAGCTTATAAAAGTAGAGAGGCATGGTCAGATTTTTGAGTTGAATGTCTGACTGCAACTCCATACACTGCATTTGATAATTCCCAGGTGATGCATTTGTGTCAACTGAAAATGAAGTTGCAAATGTTCCAAAAAAAAGTTTTGCTTTGTTTTGTTTTATTTTTCAATCCTAAAGCCTGTTCTCAGACTTCTTTATCAAAATGGAAAGAGAGGCTGCATCTTCGTTGCTCTTCACAGGACTGAGTTTGGCCAATGAATCAAAATGCATGACATTATTTGCCATTGCTTGAGCTGGCACTGCCCTGCAACATCCCATTTCAACTCTAGTAGGTGTATCAAGTAGGGTGTAGAATTGTGTAGCTTCTGTCTGGTTTACTGAGGCACAGCAGTGCTCTTTATAGTCTTAGGTCCTTCTGCCCGTATGAAGACTACAGCCCTGCATTGCACCAGCCTTCTTTTGGAGAGCAACCATTTCAACAGAAAGCTGGCAGCGACTGTGTCCTAGCATTATACCTGTCAAAGTTAAATCAAGACATGAGCCTTTATTTTAAACTTTCACAGACTTCATGTGGCAACATCTCAGCTTGGCATATTTTCTAGGGCCACCCCTATTTTCTTGATAACTGGACCCGCTAGTAGGTCTGTTAAGGTCAGGCCCATCTTGACCATCAGTGAGGCCTGTTCTTGGAAATGAAAAGAGGAAGGTCTGAAGGATCATATTCTAGTGATACAGATTGATAATTACTTAAAAGTTGAATCAGAAAAATCCTCTTCTTGGTCATCAGAGTTAACATCCAGTTGGGATAAATGGAGGAGTGGGAGACAGTTTATCATTAAGAAACTACTGAGGAGTTTTTCAGTATCATCTGTGCCTTATCTGGTGCTTTTTGCCAGGTATTTCGTATTTGCTTATTCCTGGTCTCTTGTTGTCATGTCCATAAGATGGAAAAGATATAGAACTCTGATATGGACTGCAGTCACTGCAGATTTCAGAGATCTCTGTCTGTTTCATGACAGCAGTCTTCAGCTGTGGTTTCCTTTGGCTGCCTGAGGGGTTCAGAGGGTATGGTGTCCCTGTGGAAATTCCCTTGGAGGGCCCAGCTGAGAGGTTTCTTGTGAAAGAATGACTCACGGTGATACAGGGCCCAGGCTTCTCAGAAGTGCCTTAGGTAGCTATTTTTTCTACAGGAATTACAGATAACTGTAGATTTTCTTTCTGTTCGTGTGGAGTAAGTAGTTCTCCTTACCACCAAGTAGATTATTGCAATTGCCACAACTTTCCCAGGGCCTTTTCTTCTACTGGCCTGTTTCCAGCATCGTCTCGAGACTGCCAATTTAACACATGCCTGTGGTGCTCTCTGAAATTTAAGACCTACTCAAGGTGCCTGACAAAAAAAAAAAAAAAAAAAAAGAAAAGCATCAAAACAGCAGTGCCATTTTAAGGCATTCACCACCTTCTTTGTGGTTGGAAGAGGATAGTTTTGTGTGGGTAGCAGTCAGTGCTGGTGTTCTCAGGTCCACCAGTGCCCCAGGAGGTGAACCAGGAAGATGAAGCATTTTGGGAGGGCAGTTCTAACACTACTTTAGCATTCAAGTCATGCTGTTTGGTGCTTCTTAAAAACAACAGAAAACCAAATCTGTTACTTATTAGCTGGTTTCTGCATCAGCCCAATCCAAACCAATGAGACAGACGTGCTTGGGAATTGCTGTGGGGATTCTGCTTGCAAGACTGACATAAGTTGTTAGTTTAAATTGCTGATGAAAGAAGAATTTATCTGCATTCCTTTTGGATGTCCAGCTGTGACCTCCTGGGGAAAGCGGAGTCTAATGCCTAGAAAAAATAATTGCATGTCACCCTGTTCAGCTAGACCTGGAGATGCCAGAAGGAAATTATAGTGCCAGGGTATTGGGAAAGGGGCAAGGAGCTGGTCACGGGAAGTAGAAGGCACGGGTCTCCTGTTTTGTGGGAGTTCAGCAAGCCCCAGTGCCTGGCCAGTCAGCGTGGGCACCACTGCACAGGAGCCCTGGGGCCCTTCTTCGCCAGAGCCTCCTGCCCAGCTGCTGCCCAGGGTTTATTGTATGTGAGCTCAGGGGCAGAGGCTGTACTGGAACTCGGAGTTCTCTACTGACTCAGCGCCAGGAGTTCAAAGGGCTGTGCTTTGTAACAGCAATACTTCCTGGTGGGGAAAAAGATGTTCCTTTAGGTGGTGAGGTGTGGGATTAAGAGCTCTCAGTGGCTCCCCAACTCCTCAGCCCTGTGCTTACCTCCTGATCTGGAGAGAGCTTGTTGTTTCTCTCTCACTCCAGATTTGGCAAGAGCTGCAGGTTCTCTTGACACCAGGACAAAGGAGCTATAGCTTACGCTTTTACCAGAAGAGAGTTCGTTGGGTGCACTCCAAGCCATGAGTAGAAGGATCAGTTCTCCAAATGCCAAGGGGGAGCAGTTTCTTGTTTGTGACAGGGGAATTCTGTGTGAGATTAGTAAGGGCAGGAAAATCTACCCTGGAAGATTTTTTGCATATAAACCTGAACATGCCTTAAAAAGCCTGGACAGGAGAGAAAATAGAGGGTGCTGAAGACCTCAATTAGATTATTCTGGGCCAAATGTGGTGCTGTTGTACAGAGGCCAAATTGAGAGTAAATTCAGAAGTGTACCCTATGTTACATAATTTCCTCCATGGTTCTGGCAGGGTTCCACCTTCTGTGCAGTGGTAGCCTTGAAATCAGATAAAATGCTCAGCCCTGTCAGTTTGCCTTTCTATTAAAGCCATCCCCTAAATCTGAAACAAAAAGCCCTTGAAAACTGCTTAGCAACTGCCCACTGAATGTTTTGACTCTGAAGATATAAAACAAAAGTCTTTGTTACCAGCATGTTCTACATTCTGCTGGATGTACTGTTTCAGTAGATGTCTGAATAGGCTCTAGGCCTTCAGATTCACTATTCTGAGCAAAAAGCTTGGAAACAGTAGTGAAGGCTTTCCCTGGCTGATTTTCTAAGTGGCCTGCAGCATAGAGTCCCTGTGCTGGAAATGAAACATACTCTCAGATCAGTAGCTTGTTCCCTTTTCTGGCAACACACACTCATTTTCTTTGTGCCCATGAGGTGGTGTGGCTGTTCTCTGCCATTCTAGCTACAATAGCTAATCAGAAGAGGAACTGGTGGGAGAAAAGCTGTAGTGACTTCTACAGTCCAGTTGAGTTGCGGGATCGTAACAGTAGTGTTCTCCTAAAAATGTTTGCTTCTGCTCTCTTTCCATCAAAATAATCACATAATTTCTTTCTCAGGCTCCATTTTTTTCTGAACTACAGCCCAAGGGTAGGGCAGCAGTGTGAGCTTGGCATGCACACTTCTCTACTAGGTTCCTATCCAGACCCTGACAGCAAAAGGCTGTGCCACAGCTGTAAGATAGTCTGAACAGGATGTTCATGTGGTCACATGAAGTGCAGCTCCACCTCTGCTTCACAGTTGTGACCTGGAAAAGATGCTGCATATGACTAGGAGTATTGTTTTGAAATATGCTTTTTGATTAAGCCTGTGGTGCAAAGGAGGTGATCCTGTCCCTGTACTCCGTGCTGGTGTGGGACCTTGCTTGGGGTACTGCATCCAAATGTGCAGTCCTCAGTGCAGGAGAGACATGGACCTGTTGGAGCACATCCAGAGAAGGGCCTCAAAAATGATCCAGTGGATGGAACACCTCTCCTCTAAGATCAGACTGATAGAGCTGGGGCTGTTCAGCTTGGAGAAGAGGAGGCTCTGTGGAGACCTGAGAGTGGCCTTTCATTGTCTAAAGGGGGGCTGTGAGAGGGAAGAGGACAGGCAGGGTCTTTTGTGATAGGACATGGGAAAATGGTTTCAAACTTAAAGAGGGGAGATTTTGACAGGATATAAGGAAAAAGCTTTCTACAGTAAGGGTGGTGAGGCACTGGAACAGGTTGCCCGGAGTGGTGGTGGACACCCCATCCCTGGAGACATTCAAGTTCAGGTGGGGGGTGAATGTAATTGAGCTGTGGATGTTCATTCCAGAGGAGTTGAACTAGCTGACCTTCAGGAGCCCCTTCTGACTCAAACAATTCTAAGAGTGTATGGTCATGATGATTTGCAGCAGCAGTCAAGAAAGTGAAGTGGTTGTGGAAGTCTCATAAAGACTCTGTAATGCTTCAAAGGAATGCAAGAGCACCTAAGAATCCACTATCACTTGTGTTTGCTTCCAGGCTAAAGAATAAACTCTGGAAAGAGACAAATGAGGATGGTTCTCTGTCTTAGCAGAGCCACTAAGTGTTGGAAATTAAGAGAGAAGAGTAGGCACTCTTCCACTGACCTCAACATCAGGAAGAGGCAACAGATCTGTCTGTATCTTGTCACTGTGCAGTAGGGAATACATGTGTCCTGGTGGTGTAAATTTATTTCTGGTGCACCCAGATTTTTAACATTACCCTTTGTTAGCTGTGTAGGTTGGGGGCTCAGAGCTGGCATCTGGGAGTTGTCTGAGCAGCTCACAGAGGCCCAGGGCTTAGCACTCAGTGTATCTTTGTCAGGCTGCAGACAAAGTTGTTGCAGGACAGACTGAACAGAAGTGATCTCTTGATGCTTTGAGTTCAGACAGAGCGTGACTGGTTGGAAGGCGTGGGTGCAAAAGCAGACAAAAGCTGATGTTGGTTTTACCAGGTAATAGTCACCTTAGCAGACAAACTTTAGTGTGTGTAAAAAGTTCCTCCAAGCCTTCCCCACTGCATTTCTTTCCGTGTGGGTTTTGTAGCCCCACATGTGTCAGGGATCTCAGCTGCCATGCGATGTGGCTCTGCAGGGTTCTTTCCCTTGGGACCATACATGGTGTTTTCACAGCTATTCCTTTTCTCCTACATAATGTTGTGTCGACCACGTAGACAGGAATTTTAGTTTTCCTCTCCCCAGACTCTGCAGATGTTTTTCCACGCCTAGCTGCAGTGCAGGGCACTGTGCCACGGAGCTTTCCCCACAGCCCCTTCTGAGGCCTGAGTCCTTTGGAGCTGACAGACACCTCATTCACACCACACGCAGTCCCACGTGACGTGGCTCTTACAGCAGTGCTGCACATGTGGGCTAGCATGTCCGACCCAGTGATGGAATGGGTCTTTTATTTGTCTTCAGCTGCAAGTAAAGCTGGTTTCGTTCCTGTTTTCTTTGCAGAAAACAAATTTCAAAGGTTCAGTGTGCTGAGGCATTCCATCAGCTCAGATAGAATGGAAAGGAGTAAAATTTATGTTAGGGGTGGGAGGTGGTGAACTTTTAACCCGAGGGAAGAGGTGGAGTAAGTTGAGAATAGGGTACATTACTTCAGGGAAAGGACGTGATAGGAGCTTTACAACACAAGGGCTCTCTTTAACCTGTCCAGTACAACATCAGCGTTTGCGGTGCGTGGGAGCATTTCCCCATACATTTCCCAGCTGCTCGTTGCTGAGGCAGACGGACACGGCTAGGCTGTGTCTGCTTGTAGGATGCTGCCGCGGTCGGGCCGGCCCCGGCACTGCATGCAGTGAGCGGGCAAACAGAGCTGTGCAGCCTGCAGGGGGCTTTCACAGCGTGTTGGGTTATAAGCTCGTGTCCAGCACCCCTAGAGAAAATTTCTTGGTGTTCTGACAGGGCAGCGTTCGTTTCAGTTTGGGGTGGATTTCACCCATCACGTCTGTACATGCAAAGTTCCCCATGTAAGGTTTGGCATGACAAGATCTCTCTCTTGTCCCAGTTTACCCAAACTTCGTGGCATTCTTGCCCTTTTTTCTCTCCCCAAATGTAAAATCTTCTCGCTGGACTGCCTGTACCACGTGGATTTGTTCCAGGGAAGGGCCCCTGGAGTCTGCACCAGCAGCGGGGGCAAAGAGGAAAGGCTTTGTGCACACAGCTGCAGGCTGCTGGGAGCTGCCCTTTACCTGTCCCAGGTGCCCTTACAAAGATAGATTGTGTCTCCTTGCTAGCGTGATGTTCTACATACAAGGCCATGACTCAACCATAGAGGTTTCTCCTCCTTTTTGTTTGCTGTGCCTCTGAGACTGTTTTGTAAAACAGTGAAATTTGTTAAGTCCATTTCTGGAAAAGCCTAACATAAGAATGACTTCCTTCATTGTCTGAGTTATACACAACTTAGGAAGGAGTTTGATTACTATTCATCCTTTTGCAAGCTCAGGTGATATTTCTGTTTTGAAAACTGTTTTCTCATTCCTTTGCTTCTGATGCAGAGAGAAGAAACTGAAAGCTAGAGTGCAGGAGCTGGTGAGTGCCTTGGAGAGACTCACAAAAAGCAGTGAAATCAGACATCAGCAGTCTGCAGAATTTGTTAATGACCTGAAACGGGCAAACAGGTAAAGGATCTCCCAACAGATGGATGCACTATTCATTTTTTATTTTATTGTTTTGCTCTGTTCTGGTAATGCACTCTGTAATCCTCACCATGTCATTATGACTATCTCTGGATCCTTGCGTTCACACAAGCTGAATCCTGAAGGGTAGACATGGAGGAGGATAAAACCTCCCAGCTAAGATGCTGAAAACTACATAGCTACAAACGGGGTGGAGGGAACAGGTTAATTGTAACTGAGTTACTAGGAAATGCAATGTTATTTAAAACAAACAAAACCTGAGTCCCTCCATTTAATCAGACTTCCAAACCTGTTTGATTTTGTTTAAATTTCTCCTTTTTCTCTGGTTTCAGCCTTTTAACAAACCAGCTTCGATAATCACACTTAAAATTTATTGCTCATTCAGTACGTGTGGGTGAACTGAGAATATGGTTTGTAGCTACCTTTCCTGCAAGGAGCCTACTACTCACAGTATAATTTTCTTTAGTAAGTTACGCTAAGGAGATAAAGCCCTTATGGTGAGGCACCCACCTCAAGCTCTCCTGCTGAACCAGGTGGATATGTAAAAATTGTTATAGATATATAGAAGATATTTAGCAGCTGACAAATCAGCACAAGATGTCATACTCTCATGTCAATTTTCAAATGCAACTGTTTACTCAGTGTTGGATTTTTGTAATCAGACTCTGTCCACAAGAGAATCGTAAAGCATTACATGTTTAATGTTTTAGTACAGGATACAAAGTCTCCTATTTAGTATACCGAGTCTTTATATATTGAACCATGTTCAAATCTTGTTGAGGACCTAGTTCAAGAAGGTGCAGAGGTTAGCACTGATTCATGCTTGGATCAATGAGCTGTAGATCAAATGAGTTTTAAAGCTCAGTAAATTTCAGGAAGAGGGACCAAAGTTTTGAGGGACCTGAAAAACGTGTTTTGTTTTAGGTTGTTTTTGTTTTTTTTTAATTGTTCATTTTCACTTGCTGTGAGCAAGCTTTTTTGAATGACTTGGTATTGCCTTGTATTTCTAACAGCAACTTGGTAGCAGCATATGAAAAAGCAAAGAAAAAGCATCAAAATAAGCTGAAGAAACTGGAATCACAAATGATGGCCATGGTGGAGAGACACGAAACACAAGTCAGGATGCTCAAACAGAGAATAGCTTTACTAGAAGAAGAGAACTCTAGACCACACACAAATGAAACTTCACTTTAAGTGCATCTCTTTCAAAGATCTTAGTGCCATCACAAATTTCTTCATTGTGGAGGCTGGCTCTTAGGTTGCCTCAGTGCTGAGGTCTGACTTACCAATACAGGCACAGTTCTGTACCATCACTCAGATCTCAGCTGTCCAGCCAGGAGTTATGGGGATAATCTAAGCATTAACTAAGGACTGTTTAATAATGTAAAATGGCAGTGCCTGAATTATCACGCTATAATTATGTACATTGTCTGTGTCATTATGTATGTCCGTACTCACACAGGTTCTCTTCAATTTTATGTCCTATGGATGACAGTGTCACATAGGAAAATACTTCACATTGACAGGTTTTAACTTGGGCAGGTTGGAGGTAATCTGAGTTTTTACAACTGTACTGAAGACACATTTGGATGGTTAAGCCATCTAAGCAGATGGCTGCAGTTCAGGAAGCTGATAGGAGTGTTTGCTTTGTGCTCCAGAGGAGCAGTACTGTTAACTAACAGTGCAGGTAAGGCAGGAAAGATACTTCTGATCTGGGGAGGGAGTGAAACAGCTTTTAAAATACTCGACTTGCATCTCTTCAGAGGGTGGCTTATTTCGTGAGTCTGTAAGAAGACTAAAGGCTGTAAGTAAGTTTTGCCATGCCGGATAAAGAGTCAGTGCCAAGGTTGGTTCAGAGATTACAAGCCAACTCCTGATATTTACATTGCATGGTGTTTGTTTGTAACCATTTTGTGAAAGTTGGGTTTTCTTGTCAGTACATTATAGCCAAGATTTTCCGTAAGAAGCTAGGCCATCTTTGTCACCTGTAGAGATTTTAGTGCATCTTTCTTCTGTCATTGAAGTAGAATGAAATCTTTTAATACTTTTAACAAAAAAAAAATAAAAAGGTACTTCCTTAGTAGAAGTGTACCTGTTTAATATTGAATTCATATGCACAAATCTATAAATATGTAGGTGTATGGATAATACAGCCACAGACAGAATGTGAATGAGGGTTTCATACAGCTTTACTGAATAACTTTTGTTACTTGTACTGTTCTTTTGTTTAAGCCACATCGTGTTAGTGCATTATCATGTGAATTAATTAATTGAGAGATGTTGGCCTACTGTGTTAAGGGGAGCATGGGGATTGGGTTGATTTCTTGACAGAGCAGAGATGGGAGACTGCCCTAGTTCCCATTTCAGATGGATTTTGTTTTTTCTTGACTGAGTACATAAAACAATTTCCGTGTTTACATTTGTTTTCAGTTTGGCCAAGCATTGACATTGTAGGCCTGTTGCTGTTACTCTTGTACTGTGCTTTTTTTCAAGCTCAGCTCTCTCCAGTGAATTGGACTTCACTGTTGTCCATCACTGTTGCTTCACAAGTTCAGCTGCAGCTCGAGTTTTATTATATGTAGAATTATAATAACTAACTTCCCTCATTTAGTCCTACAATATCCAGTTCCAACAAAATATTTTTAGAGGATTGGTTTTATCTAGTAGTGGCTTAGGCTTACAGGTGTGAGAGTTTGCGTTCAGAATACAGCGTTGTTTACCAGTGATTTCAACTGAATCTGGAGCTGTTTGTGTTCATTACACCTCTGATTTCGTTGCTGACATTTCTGTTTTACTTACTGACAAATATACCCGGGAATCTCCTAAAGCATGCTGAAGGTAATTTCTATTCCGTCCTGCTGTTGCTGCCATTTTCTTCTTTCCTTAGGGTAGTAATTTTTTCATACTTCTCCGGTGTGTGACAGAGCAGCAACAAAGCCAGCACCCGAAGTGGTTGATTGCAGAAGAGCACTAGAACAATGCTGATTTCAGAACTGAGTTGTAGGTGGTGATGCCCCAGGGTTGGGTTGGATGGGTCCTCTTTGTCATGCTAATTGTACTTCTTAATTTATGGTGCCAGTGGCTATTTTTGAAACAGAACTGTTGAGGGAATAAGTACTGTTGCTCTGAATGTCCCACTTTTCCTTGGTAAACAAGTTTGTTGTCAACAGCACTTTTAGTTTTTGCCATGTTTCAGGCAGGTGACCACACTTGTCTGAAGAAATAAAAAGTACACAGCTGATCACTTCCTATGGCATTTACAATGTTATCTTGGATCTAGAACACCCGTCTAGTGTAAGGTCATCTCAAATTGTCAGTGAAATAAACCTTTCACTTAAGATAGACGATACTCTGACATGGGCTTTCTTCATGCCCCATTTTTCTAGTCCATGGTAGCTAAAGAAGCCAGTAGGGTCATGTAATGCAGCAAAGCTGAAAGCATTTGTACCTGTCCTTGAAGGAGAGATGCACATTCAGAAGCACAGACAATTGCAGTCTTCCTCACTGTCTTCTTAATGGGTAATGATGTGCTGATTCTGCACAAACTTGATGTTGTTTTACTACATTTATTGTGTATCTTCCCTACCAACAGTGCTCTGAAAGTGTTATAGAATAAATTATAAATCACTAACTATATATAAGCCACTTTCCTTCCCATAGGGCTCTTCAGTAGGTCAAGAACAGTGCATCAGGCAGCCCCAGCAGCTGCTGTAATTGGCCAAAACTAAAAGCGTTTGCCTAAGTCACCAGCTACTGCTTGTCACATTGTACAGTAGGGTGCTGGGGACAAGGCAAAGGGTTTAGTGGTCCTGTGGAAACTGATATCACCAGATAGTTGTAGCTCTGATTAAAATGGCACCAATCCTGCCACTGAATACCCAGAAACAAGTCCCCACTGTGCAGGTGAACTACTAGCACCCCAGAGCAAGTATGCATTAACTACCACTGGCACAGATCACCTTGAGTGACCAAACAATTCACCTAACACTTGTTGCAGAATGCAGTTACACAGCAAGAAAAATAGTTTACCTTGCCAAGAACCACAAGTTGTGCATCACTAATTAACTTTAGGGTGTCTTATATATGCTGGAGTGCATGAAACTTTTTAATCTCCGTGTGTTCAGAAAAAAGTACTTTTTCTGTAAGCATATAAATCTTCACCAGCTTGAATGTACTGCTAGCTATCGCAAAGCACATGACTAAAACTGCATTAATGTCAGTATTGTTCTGCTGTTTTTATTAGGAGTTTCTCATTTAAAACCTCATGTGTTGTAATTCTAGAACCTTTCCACCTTGCTGAATTAGCTTTAAATGTTGCTGCTTTTTAGTCTCCTAGCCGCTGTAAAATAGCTATTTTGTGTTTATTTGATATAGAATTGTAAAAACTGCATTTATTTATACAGAGACATTTATATTACTTATTTTACAAATGTTCTTATATTCTGAATAAATTTCTAATGCTGTTTCTTTTCCTTGGCTGTTGCTTTACCATACCTTGTCATCTTATTGCTCAGAGGCTCTGCTGAGGGGCACCACATCACCTTTTCCCTGAGAGAACTCACAGGGGGATGGTGTGACACTGCCAGGAGTGCTCTGAGTTACCTGAGGAACACACCCCCCTGCAGCTTCAGGGAACACTCTGCACGTTCAATTACTTTAATAACAAGTTGTATGGCCCAAAAAATTTGCTCTTAAATACGTAAAAAAAAAAAGAAAAAATAAATGATTGAACATCACATTCTGGCCTTGCTTAGTTTAACATTATTAAAAAAGGATTTCCTTCCCCTTGTGTTCAGCAGGCCCCTCATTCTCCTTTATGACTGCTTCTGCAAATATCACTGCTGTTTTTACTTGCACAAACATCTGTGTTGCTAGTTGGCTTAAGGCAATGTTAAACATTCTACAGTGAAAGAACTGCTGTACTAGCAACACAGGCTTTATATTTCACTCTAATCACTAAGTCTTATATTTGTATTTCATGAAGCTTGTACAGTCATTTAATTTTAGAGAAAAATTACAGAAGAAAATGTCATTGATTTTTAAACTGTGCGCTTCAGTTTCTATGTCCACAAATAACTAAAATCACAGTCGTCAGTGTTACAGGTAGTTACAGATTTTATTTGCTAAAACCCAAGAGCTGACCAGTACAAACCCTCTTCATGGTAACACAATGGAAATTGAATAAAATCTGTAATTTTACATAGGTTCAACCCACAGCTGTAATTACTTTCTACTTGGCACTGATATGCCACTTCAATACCAGTGAGGAAAATAGACTTAAGTTCTGGAGCTTTACAGAAACAGCAGAAAGACATAACCCATCATGCACAAGCCACAGAATAAAACAGGCTGTCTGTTTTGCTGCAAGGCATGCAGTGCCACATGGAAAGAATTTTCTTCAGGCAGCAGTATCTGAGTCAGCCCATGCCCTAGAACACGTACAGGGATTCAGTGTTACATCAGAATTAATAAATGAACTCCCACCTTCCTCTGTGGAGTCTGTTTTGTTCCGGTGGCGTTGCTTTTCCACATTACAGTTCTTGCAAACCTGGATGGACTGCTCCTCAGGGCTGAAGTACTGCTTCCACATACTGCAGTGCCAAGCAGACACAGTAAAGCTCCTTCAGGACTCTGTTTTAAGCATAGGCTTGAGAAGTATTTGCTGAGAGTTCTTAAATCATGCAATTTTACAAACTTTTCCTGCATCACAGAAATATGTACCCAAACAGTAAGAATTAATGGTTTGTCTCCCTTGTTTAAAACTTTTACTCAATCATGCTTAAAAATAAAAACCAGCTTACAAGTACATTTTTAACAGCAAAAACCGTGTGATACATGCTGTATTCTTAAAAAGCTGTGGATGCCTGTTTTAAAAGCAGCACCCATGGGTTGTAGTTACCTTCTTCAGGGCTCTGAAGTATAACCCATCATGGTAACAGATTGCAAGTTAGTTCTTCCCATCAAGTATTTTCTGTAAAACTCAGAGTGGACCCACTCAATTTTAAACACTTTGTGCCCCATGAAAACACATTCTTGATTATCACTTCAAAGCATACTTGTTTCTCCCCCTTCCCCAAGACTGAATGGCAAACAGAAGACACATTTTCTTCCCAGAAGTATTCCACAGCTGAGAACTATTTAAAGGTAAGTGTTCCAGTAAAGTGGAATCCATAAGCTGGTCTACTTCAACTTACCACTTTTAATGAAAAGACAGGCTAGAACCCAAGCATTTGATTTTTATGTACTCCTCCTAATCCAAGTCATTTTATCTTGTATGATTTTGAACATGGCCAATGTAATTGCTACGTTTTCTTGCTTGTAAGTTCACAACCTACTTAAAACAGTTAAATGCACACACAGCACAAATCCTACTGCAGCTATCAGTGCATATGTACAGTATTAAGAACAGTGCCGATACTCATACTTCACCTACTTTCATTCTTGAACTAGACTATAGCTATAAACACATTACAACAAAAATCTGCTATGCAAGAGTAGTGACATTTCCAAGCCTAATTTACTGTAAAAGCACCTTCAGTTTGTAGAAATTTACTGCATAAGTTATTTTGGAAGCTGAAATATTTTAATAACAAAAGAAGACTGAAATTTGTATTAAGTCATAGAAGCACCAGATTCTTCAACAGTTATAGTGCAGGCTCTATTTTCTGTGAATAATCTCCTTTTAAATCAACAAGAGAGGCTATTCTGCCACTTCTTAGTAGTTCAGAGTGTAACTTCCTAATTTAAAAGATGAAGGCACGTGATTTTATCTCTGAAAAAAACCTGCTGCTTAGAATTTCTTCCAAAAAATGAAGTAGTTGAGAGTTAACTGGCTTCCCAACAACTGGGAACCCAATCACCTATGGAGTAGCAGTGCCATTTGTACCACAAAAGATTAGAGCTTGGATTCCTAGTGTGGATTCTTGCTCTTCATACCAGAATGGTATGAGCGCTGCTATACACTGCAAATCAATAAATGCAAAGATTTAGAAAAAAATGTTCAGTCTGAGAGCAGTCTGTTGGACCAGCCAGACTCAAAGTCTGCCTTGTTTGTAAAAGTAACTGTCACATAATCAAGAGCCATGAGCAGGAAAAACGCAATCAACATTGTTCTCAGTTCACTACACTAGATCTGGAAGGCTGGAGCACAGCACAGAAGACTGGTAAAATAACTAGGCCCAAAACTGTTACAAACTACTTATGCAGGTTTGGTCTAAAATTAAATTGTGTAAAAAAAATGTTCAAAGCTTTGATTGTGCAGTAAATAAAGCTATATCCCCTTTTCTCAATACCACAATTTTCTGACTTCAAACTATGCAAGACACAGGTATTTTCAGAAGCATGCACAAACATCAAGGAATTGAAGTTAATGTAACAGCACAGAACATCCTTAATTCAGTTAGGCAGGTGACTCTTCAAAGTTCAAGGTGTTCTGTGTGGTGGAGAGATGCTACAGAACTCCATCAAGACAGGCAGTTTACATAGCACTAGAAATGGCAAAGCAGTACTAGATTCACAGTACACAAACATTTGTTGTTTTTGTTTTGAAATCTGGACGTTCCATACCTTCTTCAAGTTCACTGAGTATTCATACCCCGAATGACCCCTTCCAGGGGAGCATTCTGGCTTTAACAAGCATCCTGACATCACCTCTTCAGTCTGACATGCAGTTAGCTCATTTCCCTGTGTCTAGCTCCCAAATATAAAAACTCACTGAATTAAAATCTCTCACTTGTTTTACAGAAAATAGTGTAAACTGTATACTTCTAAACTTGGAAATATATTTAACTATGAAATGATAGTGAAATAAGAACATGAACTAACAGTAAACAATTCAAAATGCTCACAGTGCAGGGCATGATGGAAACCATAAAACAGGTCACATGCCACCACACTCATGTTGTGTCAGCAACCTTATGTATGAAGCAGAAAGCAATACTACTACAAGGAACAGTACCTTTATACAAAGAAGTAAAAGTTATTGCATATTTATTACACTTATTTGCAACTCACATTAAGGCTAGATTTACTAAAATCATAACGTGTATAAGCCCCACTTTGGGCTGCTTAATGAAGCAATCAGTCTCTTACACTGAGCCAGGCTTTCACTAGAACAAAAATTGACCCGGTGAATAGAAGAGCACCCAGCAACTCCTTCTCATCAGACACACTTGCTTCATTTTACAGACTTCCTCTGTCTATGACAGAAGTTCCAAGTTATTGGTTTCATCAACATTCCCCTTATTTCACAAAGCACTACATGAAATATAACTCTTTTATTCTTTTTTTAAACATCAACCTACTTATTACAGATTCCCACAGCCTGATACTGAATTGTGCCCTAGGAGAGTCTTGCTAACTCCACAGGCAGCAGCACTCCCCAGATGTGAATACAAACTTCTGCCTCACCATGAGTAAAGGCACTTTTGCTGGGAAATCAACTACTACTTGCACTAGAGAACTAAGTAAGGATTACTTTTACCTGAAGCTGAGTAACCTCCTCCAGCATTATCCCACCTTCTCACTTACTGTACTTATCAACTTATGTTTTGGACAGCCTTTGGAATTTTTTTTAATTTTTTTTTTTTTTTAACTAGGCGAGACAAAGCTAGACTGAGTTATTTCATGATTTGGTCTTGCCAAACAAGGCCCTCAGGACTCTTGTCCTCCAGAAAGAAGAAATGCTGCAGTCTGTTTCTGTTGTTAACTGACAGAACAATCCACAATTCCTACTGCTGGAAGCATCAGACCATCAGAGACCCAAATCACCTGGCATCTGGCAGATAAATCAGATTCTAAAGCTATTTCTGAGGAAAAACACTAGGTAACAGATGCAGTGGGGTAGTTAAAGGAAGACGAGGATTATGTTTCTGGACGCCACATGAGTTGCATAAAGACTCAGTGCATGAGCATACACTCTGAATGAGAGGAGGGCCTAGTTCATTCAACGTGAAAGTTGCTAATCACACAATTTTACATAGGAGTCCATTTCTAAATCTGGGACAACACATCTGATAACACAAGCTGCTGTATCAAATAAGTTCAGTGCGTTTCTCTCAGCTGCAAAGCTTGTATTCAAAATACTATCATGAATCATGAGGGTGATTTAACATTTAACAGTTCATCACCTCAACTGTTACTGTTTGGTTTTTTTTCTTTATATGTGTAGATGTTTTTACTAAAAAAGAGTTGTAGCTGAAAATGACTGAGGCTACATCATTACAATGCTAACTGCAAGTGCAATTCAATACTACTATATATATGTATACATATACATATACAGAGCATAAGCTAAAGAACTGATGACAACAGCACAGAATACAATACTGGACATCCTTAGAATAGTTGCTGCAAGCCTGGTTAAGCCATTTAGTGTTACACAATGATTTAATTATCCATGCACCTTCTTTCCTCCTGGCAAAACAAAGAGGCTTATTTACATTCAGTATAAATTCTATACAAGAAATCTCCTGCAAGCAAGTTTCAGCTTCTCTTTTCTGAAAGCAGCTACAACTGAGATAACACAGAACTTTTTAACTTCATTTTTTTTCCCAGGGGACTGCACGTAAGAGTTGAAGTTAGACATTCTGAATGGCTAAGTTCTTCCCAGTCTTTGTATCCTTGCCAGAAACAGAGGCAGATCCAAGAAGTCAAAACGCTAACAATTTGACCCATATACTACTGATTGCCAGCCAACATAAGTTCACTTTCAGTGTGAAGTAGGGAAGATACAGCAGGCAAACAATCAGCACAAAGAAAGGATAATAGGCTGAGGCTAAGTTTGAAATGTGCAACTTCTGGTTTCAAAATTACCAGGACAGACAGAGGAGTCCTCTGAGAACCAGTATTATTGCCACTGCCATAATATTGCAATGCACTATAAAATAATGACTAACAAGTCCAATAATTTACATCAGAGCAGTTAGAAGTCTAACAAGCTGGTATACTCCAGCAGTACAAAAAAATGTCAATGTCAATGACAATCTGAAAAACACACAAGTTAAAAAAATGAGGAAAAAGAATGCCCTCTAACGCACGGCTAGGAACAAGTGAACTGAGCATTGGAAAGGTACTTCTGTGGACAAAGGCTATACTGCATTTAAAGTGCAACACTTGACTATGCCACTCCGATACTGCAAAGAGAACAAACCCTTCCAAACCACCAGTCAGTCCCTGCATTGCATTTAAAAACAAATGAACAAAAATTCAACAACAATAATTAAAAAAAACTCCTGAGAAAGAGTAAGGCTGGATAAGAAACCCTCTCAATTGCAACAGACAAGTCTAATCTTTGTTCATAAAAGAGCTGCTGTCAGAGGTCGAAACATTTCATTATGGCATTGTGGTCAAACTTGAAACTCAAGAAAGCTCTGGATGAGAAAGCAAATTTGTAATTGCCATTGCATGCCACAGAGTGTCCCTCTACATGTTCCTGCAGCAGGTCTTCCCCAGAGCAGCACATCTCATATGCTGCATCTGCTTAAAGAGAAAAAAACAACAACATGAAATCAATTTTAAATGTCTAGTCATCAGTAAGACAACTGTTGACAATACAAAGCCATACCTGAAATGATATATAATTAATGTTTATGGAAAAAAAATTGTCTGACTTATCTCTTCCTGCTTATGACCAAAAAGCCAAACTTACAAATCTAACAGCTAGAACAAATCTGAAAAGTCACAGCAATTTGAAAACAATTTCAACTGATAGCTTTTCCCAGACGCTGCTGCTTTGCACTGCATAACTGGATAAGAAGGAAATAAATGCAATCCTACTTCTAAGTGGGAAATAAAAAACTGCATAAACACTCCAGAGTATCCCAGTTTTCAATTACAGCTTATTACTTGCAGGACAGAAAGCCCTGAACCAACATTTACTTAATCACCAGCATTCTGTTAGCTGAAATGCTATTTTTGTAAACCAGTTTTTAGGTACTTTTCACCCGCCAATATTGTGTAATCTGACAATTTTCACAATTAAGGAGGAGAACTGCAAAACCAACATAATTTATCACATTAAGTTAAGCAAATAAAAAGAACTTTCTTAGAAAAGAAAAAGTCTAAGAAAAAAAGGCTTTAAAAGACTTTCTTAGAAAATAGCACTTGGTAGACTGGCATACAAAGGAAGAATCCCAAACATAAAATTAGGGTGATTTCAGTCTTCAGTGCACGAAACCCTGGAGATATTTATCCCTGGAGATGTGTGAACAAAGTGCTTAGGGACATGGATGAGGAGTGGACTTCTGGTGTTCAAACACACTGATCTCAAAGGTCTTTCACAACTGCAGTGAGTCTATGACTTTGGATGGAAATTTAGAACATACTTACCTGTTTCGAAGTTATCTTGAAGTTTTCTTGGATTAAGCTTTTTTTCACATTTCTGGTTTAGGAGAACAAAAATATTAATTAAGAAGACATAGCATTATATTTCCTGGGAGTACAGCTTAAGTGCCAGCTAAGAAGCACACTTGTTATTTTTGCTTTGACATGTTCCCTCCCTCAGTTGTGTTACTTACAAATAAAGATAAATTCTGTGATGTTACCTCAGTGACACCTCATCCATAAACCTTTCAGAAACACTGCAACCTTCATAGTGTGGCTTAAGTTGGAAAGGACCTTAAAGCCCACCCAGTCCCAACCCAGTGTCGTGGTAGGGCTGTCCCCCACCAGCTCAGGCTGCCCATGGCTCCATCTCACCTGGCCTTGAACACCTCCAGAGATGGGGCAACCACAACTTTTCTGGACAGCTGTGCCAGTGTCTCAACAATGAGTAAAAAAAAATTCTCTTAATCTAAAAATCCTAACCTAGTAGCTATCAAACAACCATTTTCAAAATACAATCTTTTAAGATAAAAACAACTCTGTTCTCTAAATATTATAAGCCAGAAAGGTATGACGGTGTGGACTTGAAGTTCCACATACATAAGCCTATCCTTTGTCCCAGAAAGCAAGAGGAGTTTATTTGCAAGCAGGCAACTACTGCCAATTAGAATACCATGCATTAGAATTCTCCAGGGATGATTTGTTATCCCTGGATATGCAGATGTAAGCATGCAAACGCAGAAAGGTATGGCTCTTGGCACTATGTAAATTTAAGAGTAGCAGGTCTGTAAACTTCATTAGAAAATTATCTCTAGGACATTAAATGTTTAGATTTCATAAGATTAACAATCACGGAAAGGCAAAGAAAGACCACAAAAGTATTTGGCAAAGTTTGTAAAGAGTACTTCACTGTGACTTCAGAGTATTAACATTTCCTCTAGTTTCATCACGATTCCAGAGATTCACCCTTTTTTCCCTACACGGACAAATTTCTGCAGTCAATTTGATTTTCCATTCTTCTGCTCTCTGACCTAAAAGCAACCAACCATTTCTTGCCATGAAAAGGACTTCACAGAATGAAACCATGACATACTGAAACCAGGAAAGCTGCAGAAGGATTGTCCACTGAAACAGCCGATATTTTCAACAAGTAAAATAAGCTTGGCTTCCAAATGCAAACTTGAAAGGAAGAATGCACTGTATGCATCTGTAGATACACATGCTCATAAGGTAGGAAATGTCTTATTTCTCCAAACCAGTGTTTCTTTAACATCTTCAAACCCACTGTCTGTGTCATTTATGAGTGCATCCTCAGCAAGTTTGCTGATGACATCAAGGTGAGTGGTGCAGCTAATACAGCTGCAGGAAGGGATGCTGTCCAGAGGGACCTGGACAGGGTAGAGCGGGGGGCCTATGCAACCCCAGTGAAGTTCAAGTTCACAGGCAGGGTGCTGCACTTGGGTCAGGACAGTACCAGACATGAGTGCAGACTGGGAAAAGGACTCCTCAACAGCAGTTCTGCAAAGGACACCAACCAGAAGTGCTTGTACCCCAAAAGGACAACTGTATTCTGGGTTACATCAAAAGAGGAGTGGGCAGCAATGAGAGAGAGGTGACTGTCCCCCTCTATTCTGCCATCGTGAGGTCTCACCTGCAGTACAGCATCCAGACCTGAGGCCTTAAAAACTCCCGAGAAAGACACAGAATTGTTGGAGTGAGTCCAGAGGAGGACCACAAAGATGGTCAGCAGGCTGCAGCACCTCTCCTCTAACTAAAAGCTAAGGGAGTTGGCTTGTTTAGCTTGGAGAAGAAAAGGCTCTAGGGAGACCTCAGTGTGGCCTTCTAGTACATCCGAAGAGCTTATAAGATCAGAAGGGAGACTGACTTTATACATGGTCTGATTGTGACAAGACAAGGGGGAACAGTTTTAAAAAGAGGGAAGATGTAGATTAGATAACAGGAGGAAACTATTTACTCAGAGGGTGGTGAGGCTCTGGCTCAGGCTGTCCAGGAAAGCTGTGGGCACCCCATCTCAGGAGGTGTTCAAGGACAGGTTGGATAGGGCCCTGGACAGCTTAATCTGATAAGTGGCAATCCTGCCTGTGGCAGGAGGTTGGAACTGGGGGTCCCTGAGGTCCCTTCCAACCCAAGCCACTTGACGATTTACGATACACACTTCACTTTCTCTTAAAAGGATATTCATCTGGATGTGTATTAAGCATTACTGTTAATGAGATAGCACTACATTTTTCTTACCAAGGCATGGTTTTGCTTAGCTGGTTGACTGTGGACTCCATTTGTTCTCTTCTTTTGGGTAGGAGTGTCTTGATTCTGCCTTCTACCATTGCCCTTCAAGCTCTGACTCTGTCATTAAGTCCAAAAGGTAGTCAAGAGAAGAGTTTAAATAAGACTGTATTGACATTTCCTACTTTCCTCCAAATAACCCCAGAACTTCGGATTTTTAGATAAACTGAAGTACACTGAAATTAGCCAAACATGCGCTCAATTTACAGTCATCAGCTATTTAGTCAGTTGCACAACTACAACATGTATACAAGTGATACCCAAAGTATTTCAAAATAGTCTGAAAGACACCAAAATTGTGAAAGTAATTGCTGTCTACATATGATATAACACAACAACCAGCTGATACCTATCACCTCTAACACCAGTACCAAGCACTATTTTTGTTTTAATGTTTTGATTTTGCATGCTGAGTTCATAAAACTCAGTCTTTTAGTTCCAGGGAAGAATACTTACGAAAAAAGACATTATTTTAATCAAGTCAGATGCAATGTCTAACTAAGGAACAGCCTACCTTTGTTTTTAATACTTCAGACATCTCAGGATGATTATATGGCTTTTGTTGCTGCTTTTGCTTCATCCACTGCTCTCCTGAAGAACCATCTGTGAACAGCTGCTGACTACTACGAAATCTGGACCTAGAACATGAAAACAAGTGTACAATACATCTTAAAGTCTGTCTGTTGCAGAACAGAAATACTATGATTTTTCTGCTTTTGACAACAACAAGCTTAAGTAATATAGTTGAAAATGTAATCACCAATCACTTCACTCATCTAGCTTTGTTTTGGCTGCAGATAGGAAGACCAAGTTTAAAATGAGCAGCAGGCTAAGCCCACATAATCATTCATAATATGTCGTGTTGCTGACCTCATCCGAGTTCCTGAAGTCTTATTTTTGTGAGTCCAGGTTTTAAATCTTAGCTCTATCACTTTTATCCTAGCTGAAAGAGAAACCAGTAGCACTTGTTTCCCCTCTACTGATTAATATAGGTTTTATCTAGTTAACCTACTTCTGATGTTACTTGACAACACTACTTTGTCTTTTCAGAGTCTTTTTCTGTCCTGTATTCTTTTTATTGTTTGTTTTCATGGCTTTTATTTTTTTTAAATTGTTATTATAGACAGGACTCACAGAGTTGTCTCATTTCAAGAACAGTTCAGAATTTACCAAAAGACATGGAATGACATTAACTATTAACTTCTAAACCTGTTTACTGGCCTCTGAGATAACCCCTTAATTATTCTATATATTTTTATTACCCTACTCTACTACTGGAACAAATTCCTCCGAGAAAGGACAATCAAATTTGCCATGTCCAATATTTTACACAAGGATATGGAGACGTTAAACTGACCTGCTTCTTACCTAGCTCTTTCCAAACTGGGTTTAGAGAGTGTGTTCCCTGTAGGTGAAAATCTGTCACTATCCGAGGAATCTCTTCCATTCCTTCGGGAAATCCATTCCCTCAACGGCCTATAAGCAAGCAGAAGTTCACAAAGATCTGCTAATACTAAAACAAATCTAAAGAAATGAAAGTTTTCCAAAAGGCACTGACCTAGCGTTTACCTCATCTTGAACATACCTGATAAAAGGAATGGCCATAAAAAATTTGTTAGGTGCCAAACCTAGCTTGGACTTGGGGGTCATGTCATTTCTGTGGCATGGTAATTTATCGATGGAAAACCACTCAATATTCTAGAAAAACAAGAAAAAAAAATCAAAATACCCTCTGCTGTTGCCTCAGAGAACATTACAAATGTGTATCAAACATATTACTCTTTTTCAACTGGGATAGATTTGTTTTCTTCTGAGCATCTGGTACAATGCTTTGTTTGGGTTCTAGGAGAACCAGTGTTGGTGACACACCAATGTCTATAGTTGCTGCTAAGCAGTGTTGTATGGAACCAAGGCATTTGCAGCAAAAGGTCCAAGGAGCTGGGAGGAAACAGAATTAGGACAGCTGATTTAAACTAGCCAAAAGAATATTCCATACCATATGACATCATGTGGAAGGAGTTCTGAAGGGCATGAAAGCTCATCTGACTCTCTTGTGCTGCTAGGAGGACTAGATCGGCATTGATCAAGGGTAGTGAGCAACTGTTTGTGCATCACTGGTTATATACACTCACATATAGATATGAATCATATACTTCATATATGTGATATATATGAATCGTATCATATATATGTGATACATATGTACGTATATTTTTGTCATAATTATTACTCTTTCCTTCTTCCCTTAGTAAATAGCTTTCTCTCAACTGACAAGTTCTACTGTGTTTGTTTTTTTCTTTTCATTCTCTCCCACATCCCACTAGGGAATCAGGGAGGAGTGAGCAAGTAACTGTGCAGTGCTGAGCCACCTGCCAGCTTAAACCACAACATAGTCACAATCAAAAATAAGAAAGAATTCAACAGATTGCAACAGCACTTTCCACAAGATCTTATCTAACGATCGAATTCTCTCTGACTGCAACTGTGGAACAACAGACGGTACATCTCAGAAGATATACCTAAAACTTGAAATGCATTATTCAGCAACAAAATCCTTAATAAGCAATTTACAAAAACAAGCAAACAAGAAACCCACTGCACACTAAACGCCATAAAATAGGAGAGGTTTTAAATAATTTTCAAAGCCGCTGGTAATCGCTGCTTTTATTTAAAATGCCATTAAAACCAGATCACATAAAAATATATATCAGAAACAAGATCTACTTTACTTTGCAGGATAAGTTCTGAATTTTGTTATAAAATTAAAAAAACAAGGATGAATTCAAATTAGGATTTCTACATTATAGATTTAACAATTAAAACTCAATTTTTCACATTTTGTGAAGAGTAGGAGAAATCAGGAATTTTGAACATGCAAAGTATATAAGACCCTAAATGAACTTTTTCATGACAGAATTTAGCTGCAAAATCCAAGGTCCAGGTAAGATGAATATTATGGAAAGTTATCAACTGGAAGTGTTTTCCAATACAACTCTGCAGGTAATACCAAAATGGCACTGAGGTTAAATTAGATCAAATGAAGAATACACTTTACCAAGAGGACAAGTATCTATTTTTATAAGAACTATACAGATCAGTGACCATCTGGGTGGGAGTGAAGAAAAGACAGCTTGAGGGGTATTTACTGTTAATTTAAAAGAACCTTGCTGTTCATCCTCTTTTACTTGCAACTGAAGTGGAATTGCTAAAGTTCAGTGTTGAATCATTTCCAAAAAACAGACCTCTAGAGCAAGAAATTACAAAGAGACTTCAGTGCAGTCAACTATTAGTATCTTCTCCTATTTAGAAAGCCGGATGCCCTGTTCAGCAGTATCGTCTTCATGAAAATATGGGGATAGCTGTTTTAAACCAAATTGCAACACAAGAAAGCTATTAAAACATCAAAGATGGTGAGCATTACCAACGGAAACAAAATATCCAAAAAGTCTGCTACCCAAGTCTTTGTGTCTCCTCTTCCCAATATCTTCCCAAAAGCCTGAGCAGATCATCAAAAACAGACAGTTCCTGATTTTGTTTCCCCTTCCCAGCCACCTCCTTAATGCACTATTTTCTAAGTCTGGGCAGTATTAACAATGAAAGAGAGAAGACAAGCCACAGCTTCCCTTCAAATATGTGAAGTTTTGTATATCAATTAATAATAACTATATATTCTTCTGAGGGTGTAATGAATACATCCACAAGTTGGAATAGAATGGAACAATTAGCACACACGCTACTTAAGAAGATAAGAACTCCAGTTTGGCTACATGCACTTCATGATGAATAAAGACGTTAAGAGACTGTCAAAAATTAAACTTGGCATTAGAAGTTACAGCAAGTAGGCAGGACTACAGTGATGAAACTACTTTTTTACTAGTACTTCAAATATCCACCATATAAGGTAGGTTTATTATTTTACAGACGATTTTAAAATTGAAACTCTACAAGGTACCTGCAGAACTAAATGGGTTAACACATACCCGAATTTCCCTTCTAGTTTTGGGATTGAATTTTGTGTTCTTGGGAACTCCTGGAATGATGTACAGCCGTGCTAACTGGTCGTTAATTCGCAGCTCAATGTATTCTTCTTTACAGATATAATCTTTTATGTCAAACCCAGTTTCTTCGAACACCTGAGAAGCACATAATTAAATCAGTAAGTATATTCCAATTTATCCCTTCAGAACCTGCCATCACAAAGTAAAACTACTCTTCAGACCTATTAATTAGAGTAGGCCATTGAAGAGTGGAGAACCACTTGACGCACATGTATGTGATGAACAATGAAAATCTAACAGCTTATGTGTTTTACATTTCCCTTGGACAAATAGACCGGTAATAAGAAGATGCAACAACTGTATTACACTTTCACATATTTATTGTTATGGATGGGAGGTCTCCAGCTGCTTCTCCACTGTGCTTCATGCACTCAGTACACAGCACCTGCTATTCTTCAAATTACATTTTGAGCTAACTGAAAAAATAAAACAATAAAAATAGAAGGAAGTTACAGCTGATGGAGGTTACCATTATAGTTTAAAATACTGTTTATTTTTTGGTCTGTGTTTCTAAAGAAGGATAAAAACACATTTCAAAATACTTTTGACAACATTCTGAAATATGCAAACCTAGTATAGCATCAAAAAAGTCTAAATAGCTTAGGTAAGATTGTGTCTAAAAGCTTGCTAAGTAAATAATCATTGCTAGAAACTCCCTAGTCCCCACAGTCTGCACAGGAAGTTCTCAGAAAACATGCTGATACCACTAAATCTTTCTGTTGAGATGGCAGAAAATATAGGTTGAGGATCATTTGTAGAACTGGTTATCAACTCCAGAGCTACTAAGCTCCACAGCACATAATTCAGAGGCAGGACTACTGTCAAATTTTTGAAGATCAAACTTAGAATTAAAATGTGGAACAAGCTAAGCCTCTTCTCCCTACATTCCTGTCTGATTTAGTAAAGTATTTGGCATTTTTGGCAAGTTTGTTGTTGTTTTTGGATTTTTTTAATGTATTCCTTGCAGGTATTTTGTTGCTGAAGTGTAAATTTAATGTTGCAAAGCTTAGTTGTCTCTTGAAACTTTAACGTGTTGACTAGAAACCATACAGATTCTGGTCTTCCCTGTGGATATGAATAGCAAAAAAAAAAAAAAACAACCAAATAACCACAAAGTGATTACAGTACTCAAAATGCCTTGTGCTCAAGTGCATATTTCAAAATCAGAAAAATGACTGTAAATCATTTTTCAGAACAGAAGAAATTAAGTGCAAACATTAAAACAAAAGGATTTAATACACAGCAAATAATTTAACAATTAACCCTCAAACCAGTACATCAAAAGAGGAAGCAAATCAAGCAAATCATTTTCACAACTAATTGCATTAAGAACAGCAGAATTTAGGAAAAACAAAAAACGACAAAAAAAACAAAACAGTGGAAAAGTGTCTCAGTTGAGAGATGCAAACTTTTTTTTCCAACTTAATCTTAGTAGTATTACAAGTGTTTTCTCCTTCTAAATGATTCTTCCAGAAAAGTTAAGTGAATTCATTATAGAAACTTCTTTTGTAAAGACAGACAACCATTTAAGATGTTTTTTCTCTCATCAGCTTCCAAAATACCACTGAGCTGTCTAACAATCCAGTGAAGATCTCCTCAATTAGACAACATATGGGTACAGTTCGTTGTTTTAGGCAATGCTGACTCCAGGAAAAGCAGAAAAATGATTTATGCACAGATTTAATGGATATTACAATGTCTGGCAACGCAAGCTTTGAAGATTTTGCCTGTTTATCCACAATGATGATCTACCTTCACAGAAACAGAAAAAAGCAACTGTTGTTCACTGATGTAATATAATACATATCCCAAATTAAAAACATGATTTTTTTTTCTAGTGACTGTGCCCACTTTAATGCCTGTGTACGCTGCTTTGTGGTCCATGTTTTTTTCTGCTCTCCTTTCCCTTGGGTTGTAATCCTTTGATTCAAACCCAGAAGCAACCACCTAGTAAAATTTCAATCAAAGAAGATGGGGGGGAGGAGGGGTAAGCCCCTCTTCATCAGGGTATCCAACACTGTATCAAAACAGTCCACATTCAAAGAAAAGAAGTGCTAATATGAAAGTATTTAGTTTTCATTGGTTCCATGCATCCGTTGCAAGGAATTGCACTGTTGAGATTTTAAATCTTATTTTGCTTTTTCAGGCTAACACTAAATATCATAGTACTACTGCAAGCACTGTCAGAGAATCAGATGTAATCAATTTTTCATTCATGCATCTTAAAGAAATACATTAAAGTCCACCACTCCTCAGATACTGATGCAGTCCAACCACAGAGAAAACTAAAGCACCTTGTTGCTTCTTTTCATCTTGGTTTTCCCCACCAAAAATTCCAGCTGTATTATACCAGAGGAACACTAAGTTTATACCAGTACTGTTCCTTCACAGGCTATTTTTAACATGCAGCTCTGCAAGGTTTTCTGCAACAAGACTCCATGGACTTTTTTCTTTAGCATTTACTTACTATACATACTGATGCTTGTACCTTTATCACTGAATAAAATAGACATTCTTCACAATTCTTACATGACTACATACAACACCCAACTCCCTGCCTCTTGATAGCACCCTGTTTATATATAAGCTAAATTCCAATTCTTCTATCATTTTATATCGTGCTGGCCCTTCAATTCAACATTCCAAAACCCATGGAGACTCAATATTAGTATTAATTATATTCATTAAACATAAAGAAATACTTAAAAGTCAATTCAAATTTAGAAGTCAACTTAGAATTCACAACAAAGCTTTCAAAGTAGAATTCACTATTCTTGCATATTAGTAAAAAATAGTGAAAAATAGCAAACACTGATTTTAAACTACATATCCACACTTGATTATCACTCTGCAACTCAGGAGAGTACTAAATGCTACAGAAGAAACTGCAGTAAGAATAAAGTTTACCCAATTCCAAGAAGGAAATAGCAAAGTAAAATGTCTTTTCATCTAATACATATACATATATCTTTTCTTTCATTAAAATATAATTTAACTTAAAAGAAAAAAGAATCAGTTTAACAAGAAAATTACCTCTCTAGCAGCACAATCATGAGGAGCCTCTTCTTTATTTACTTTTCCTTTAGGAAATCCCCAACCGGACTTTGCTAAGTAGCCCTGAACCAAAAGAACCTGCAAAACACAGTGAACAATGGGCAAATAACCAACTACACTAACAAACTTGTATTATATTTCTTCCCTTCATTGCCTCCTGCTCTGAACAAAAAAAGGGCCTTAGACAGGAGAGAGGTACCCAAATGGGTAACTGTGTTCTAGCAAGAACTGTGTTGTTTTAATAGGACCATGTAACTCAGAATAAGAAAAAATGCAAAACTGAATAGGGAAGCAAGCAGAAAAGTACTTACTGTCTCAAATATTTTATTTCCATATTCAACTTCCATATGCATTCAGCAATGCCGAGTATGCCAAGTTTTTGTGAACTCAAAGTTTTTTTTTCCAGATGACAAATGTAAACTCCAAAAAGATTACTGCAACAGCACATGCCATCCTCCTCCCCCCTAGTTCTTCGCAACCATTTCCATACTTACATTTTCAAGCGTCTCATCAAGAATAATTGCACCATAAGTTGGTACTCCCATTTTATATTCCTTCCATTCATCTAAAACCTTTTGTACATCTTCACCTTGAGGCAGTAAAAAAGGGCAGTGATTGAAGAGTACAGCAGCACATTAAGGAAGCTAATCTTCAGAAGACAGACACTCAACTCAATAGTTAAAATAACCGTATCTACTCCTCTAAAGTGCTTTCAAAACACAATCTTGAAAGTTAGAAGTATTTTTGATATTTTTACCAAATTCTAAAGATTAGAAAGCATTAAAGAATTTTCAAATTCAAATGCAAGCCAATTAAAGGTAAAAAAAAAAAAAAAAAAAAGGTGGTGTAAGAGTGCTTGTTTGAGAGAATTCCCTAATCTTCCAGAAAATGTACTCATAACAATTAGTTTAAGTATGCATTATTCTTTTAAACATTTTAATATTGTGAAACAAGTAGGACAGACAAAACCACTTTGTTTCATCTCTTGCTTGGAGAAGACATTTTCCCAGAATCAGTCATAGGGCTACTGCACAGAAATCATACTTAATACACAAATAAAAAGAAAAATAGAAAACAAGATTTTTTGTAGCATGTTGCAGAAATATAAATTTCAGTACACTATCAAAATTCACCATGCAGAGAAAACAAGAACATTCTTTGTAAAACTGAAGCTTTAGAAGGAAATATATATTTTTAAGATTTGTATATTTTATGTAAAAAATAATACTATCAATAATAAATAACCAAACATAAAATAGCGGCGTTCTTAAAAAAAAAGACACTGCAACAAAGGCAGTATTTTTGACAAACGCCAAAGAAGATAAAATACATTCTGTTCATTCATCACAATTCTATTATACCTGCACTGTCTACAATTATAAGAGGAACTATGTTGGTCTGAAAATTTTACAAAACCTACATAAAGAACAGCTGCATAACATCAACCAGCAAAAGATGACCACATTTGTAAAGCCTACTGTTAAAGAGACGTTAGAGCATTTGAAAGTAAATCTCTTATCAAACTACCACAGAATATTCTGGGTAGTGAAACCACAGGTATTACAATGAAAATTGGAAGCACTCAAAGCTACATCGCGAATGGCTGGAAACTGTTTTATTTATAACCTATTTCTGGATGCTGACATGAAATTCACTCCTTGCGTTTCTCTCCAGTGATGACTAGACCATCTACATTCCAGCAGGAAATGAAAAAATGCAAAAGTCAAACACAATAATTTAGTAAAAAATTAATCATTCCAGTAGAATGGTTTCTAGAAGTACCTATGAACACAAACCACCTTCAGATAGATTAACATTTTATGATAGAATTTTACTGGAAAGAGATTAAATAAAGGGAAAAAAGCATCATGAGGTGCTCCTGACTGACTGCAGCTGCAAGGAAATACCCTCAAAAATATGAAATTACCTGTTTTCCATAGGCCTTTGGCTGAACAAGAAACTTCTGCTTTTGCGGATGCCACAAAATCATGGAAGCAGCAACAGAAAGAAGTAACCTATCTAGAAATACATTTAATCATTAACACATGAAGTCTCTGTCACTCTCCAGCTGCAAGTATGAAGCTTTGTTAAGATTCAGTTTGCATTTTATGCAGAGAGACAAAAGAATGACAACAATAAAAAGGATATCAGCTTTTGCAAAGTCTCTTATCCCACACTGAGGTAATCCTGGTGTGTTTTGCATGTAGAAATCCAAATAAAACCAATGGGCAAGTTCAATCTGAAAACACACTCTGATTGCATTGTCTCTCTCTTCGCTTGGAATGTGCAAAATAAATCGGCTGCCAGTAAATAAAAAATATGATTAGCCAAATCTGCTGATTTAAAGCAATCTAGCAACAAAAACATATTACAGCAGTAGAATTCTTGATGCACGAACACAGAGCAACAGATCCTCCTCACATTCTGGAGAGCAAAAATCTTCAAATGAAAATAAAGAAGAAATTTCAAAGTCAAGAAGAAAAACGTTTCATGAAATTGACTACAACAAGCTAAGTAAACATTGTGAAAACAGAAAGATTAAGGAAGAACAGCCTACGTAAATGACTACACTGGAAGAATGAAAACATTTTAAAGTGTCCTCTACAGAACACCTGCAAATTGTAATAACAGGAATCAACAATTATATCTGGATGCCAGTTAAACACAGCCATATATTTTCACTTAGAGCTACAGTGAACTATTAATTTACATAAAATTTATAACTCAGTATGATCATATTTATTTTCTCAATCTGAAATAGAATGTACATAATTGGTTTGTTTTTCAGGTCTACTTTACATTTCAGCTCATTAGTTCCAGGGATGTACAGATAAGTAGCATCACTGAGTGATAGCTTTTTTTTTTTAAAGGCTTTATTTTATTTATTCAATTGTAACATCAAGAACATAAAAATTTTCTTTTTAAAGTCACCCACCCCACTGAACTTAAACTACTTGATTAAGAGTTCATTTCAATCCAACTCTTGAAGGATACAGCAGGTAAAATTTAAAGGTGTGTTATTATCTTTGCCAAAACTAGGAATATTTAAGACATCTTTACTTAAATTTGGCAAGTTGCTACAGTATGTTAAGAGCAGCTGCTTCTTCCACCAGCTCTGGTCATGAACTCCCTCCAGCCTCACAGCTGGGAACTAGCCCAGTGCCTGGGGTCACTGCCTGGCCCAAGGGCCTCAACGCTGTTCTCCACAGGTTCAATGAGCAGTGAGGCTCAGCTCCTGTCTCAGAGACCATGAGACAGCCAGTCACACAGACTACCTCAGGCAAGGCACTTCCTCAGAATGACCTATATACCCTTGGGTCACAGCCCACCCCACAGCCCAGGAAAGCCAACAGCCCCTGCTGCATGCCCACACACAATGCCCCCCCCAGCACAGCACTGGGTTTGGAGGTGATACAGATGCTCACCCAAAACCCCCACACCTGGCTCACTCACCCCAGTTCCCTCGAGTTTTGCACTGTTCCCACGGGCAGGGGCTGGAAGCTTAGACCCCAGACCTCACTCTACGCACCAGCATCCAAGGCCACTTACACTGGGCTCAGCTCATCTGCAGAATGCTCCCTAGGTCCAGAGAGCTATGGCCTCTCCAGCTAATGATGCTGAGACCCTCCCCTCATCTCTTACACACCGCCATTCATCTCACCAGCAGCTAGCACTTCTACCTTACAGCACACATACTCAAGGGATTAGAGAGCAATAGTATGCAGAACGCGAAGAAAAGATTTAATAAGATTCAAGAAGATAGGACAGACTTTGATGAACAAGCACAGGACTCTGTCAGACAAGCATACTGACACCATTTTACATAGTCAGCTCCCTTCATGCCCCTGTCTGTCCACCACTCACTTTGCTCCTCCTATCTTAATTTCGCAGCACCCTTCCCAGATGAGTGCTTGGGATCACCACAGTTATCAGACATGAGGTCCAGGTAAGGGGTTTCTGTGGTTTCTCAACAGCCCATAAAACAGCACAGCTCAGAGGTGCATTTCTCTGTCTCCACATTTGTTCTCTTAAGTCTGTGCCTCCATTTGTTTCCATTCTCAGCTTCCCCTTTTTCCCTTACTTTTCAAACCAACAAGGCTCCCAATCACATAACCTCATAGGAATAAACATTCTCACTTTCACTTGCCCTTGTACATTTCTCATCACTGCCTTCCTTATCACTTGTCTCTCCAGTCTGTGTCGCTGTATACACTGTTTATGGCTTACTACTTTGCACTGAAAAAGGCCCTTGACCAGATACCTTCCTTACATAAATAGCCCTATTCAAGATCACAAAAATGTTTTCCAACTTGACAATTTTCACTCCTTAACCCCCCCCACACTGGTCTCTCCTTTCTTACAGCTCTATTACTGATGTAAACATTCCTTACACTCTAAGAAGTGGTAGCTCCAAAAAATAGAAAGAAAAAAAAAGAAAAAAACTTCATAAGTAGTCAACACAACTGATGTTTTCTTGCCCCATCACTACAGTTGAACATAAATGTGAAGATACAAGACACAGCAATACACAGTATGTACGGAATTCTCCCTGCTGCAGTGTGACCTCTACCAGCACTGCCAGATAACTCCTGGTGCACTGCAACCTGGAGAAAGGACCCACAATGGAAAAGGGGAAAAATGTGGGAAGGACCAGCAAAGAAAAGTTGATGCAGATTACCCTCAGCTGTCATGCCTGTTCACAGCTCAGAATAGAGGAGGTAGAGAAGAATCATGGTTTCAGCTGGGATAGAGTCAATTTTCTTCATGGAGAATATTATGATGCTGTGTTCTGGATTTTTGGAGAAAAATATGGTGATAAACACACCAATGTTATAGAATCATCAAGACTGGAAAAGACTTCCAAGATCACCTAGTCCAACCATCCCTACCTACCACCAATATACCCCCACTAAACCATGCCCCTCTGCTCAAAATCTAAACATTTCCTGAACACCTCCAGGGATAGTGACTCAACTACCTTCCTGGGCAGCCCATTCCAACACCTGACCACTCTTTCAGAGAATAATTTTTTTGTAATATCCAACCTGAACCTCCTTGGGCACAACTGCAGGCCATTCCCCCTAGTCCTATCACTAGTTACACAGTAGAAGATTCCACCCCTCACTTCATAATCTCCTTTCAGGTACTGGTAGAGAGCAGTATGGTCTCCTCTGAGCCTTCTTTTCCCCAGACTGAACAATCCCAGCTCCCTCAGTCACTCCTCATAAGATCTGTGCTCCAGACCCCCCACAGCTTCGCTACCCTTCTCTGGACATGCTCCAGGGTCTCAATGTCTTTCTTGCAGTAAGGGGCCCAAAACTGAACACAGTACTCGAGGCGTGGTCTCACCAGGGCTGAGTACAGAAGGACAATCGCCTCCCTGCTCCTCCTGGCAATGCTATTTCTGATACAAACCAGGTTGCCATTGGCCTTCTTTGCATCCAAGCACAATGGTGGCTCACATGGTGGCTGAGCACTGACCAACCCAGGTCAGTTCTCTCCACACAGTCTTCCAGCCATTCTGCCCCAAGTTTGTAGCGTTGTTTGGGGTTGTTCTAGCCCAACTGTAGAACTAAGAACTTGGTCTTTTTGAATTTCATCCCATCAGCCTCAGCACAGAGACCCAGCCTGTCCAGATCCCACTGAAGGACCTTCGTACCCCTACACAGTTAGACACCTCCTCTCAGCTTGGTGTCAGCTGCAAACCAGCAGAGACCGCATTCAATCTCCTCACTCAGGTAATCAATAAAGATATTAAACAGAATCATCCACAACCAACCCCCAGGGAACACCATTTCAAGGCTGTTCATCAGCTGGATTTACCCCCATTCACCATCACTCTCTGAGGCTTGTCTTCCAGTCGGTTCCTTACCCAGCAAAGAGTACCCGTTCAGATGATGAACTCCCAGCTTCTTCAGGAGAATACTGCAGGAATTCCCTGGCACCAAGGTCAGGCTGACAGGCCTGTGGTTTCCTGGACCCTCCTTACAACCTGTCTTGTAGATGGAAGTCACAATGACAGGCCTCCAACCCTCTGGCACCTCTCTGGTTGACCAGCAGTGTTAACAGATAGTGGAAAGTAATTTGGCAATTACCTCTGCCAGCTCACCCAGCACCCTCAGGTGAACCCTATCTGACCCCATGGACTTGTAGCAGTCCAGGTGGAGTAGTAGGTCTCCATTTCCACCTGAATGTTGTTTTTTTTTTTCCTCCTTCCCATCTGAGACTTCCAGGTCAGGGGGTAAAGTACCCTGAGCATAACTGGTCTGACTTTTAAGGACCAATGTAAAGAAGGCATTAAGAACCTCAGCCTTTTCCTTATTTTCAATGGTTACATTTCCCACCTCATCCAGTAAAGGATGGAGATTCCTTCACCTTAGCCTTCCTCTTACTGTCAATGTATTTGTAAAAAAGATTTTTGTTCTCTTTTACTACAGCAGACAGGTTGAGTTGCAGCTGGTCTTCTGCTTTTCTAAATTTCTCCCAGCATACCCTAACAAATTTTCTTCATACTCCTCCCAAGCTGCCTGTCCCTTCTTCCACAGGAGGCAGACTCACTTTTTCTCCTGGAATCTCAGAAAAATTTCCCTGTTCATCCATGCCAGTCTTCCTCCCCTCCAGTTCATCCTACCATACAGGAGGACAGCCTGCTCCAGTGCCTCTAAGACTTCTTCCTTAAGTGGTGACATGGTTTCCTGGACCCCTTTACCCTGACTCCCAAGGGACCCTCCCTACCAGAGTCTCAAATTGTTCAAAGTCTGCCCTCTGGAAATCCAAGGTAGCAGTTTTGCTGACCTCCCTCCTGACTTTATCAAGAATTGAGAACTCTGTCATTTTATGGTCACTCTGTCCAAGACAGCTCCTGATCTCTACATTGTTTATCAGTCCACCTGTTTGTGAAAAGCAGGTCTAGAAGGACTCCTCCCCTGGTAGGCTCTCTGACCAGCTGCATCAGTGAGGAGGTTATGTTCTGTATACTCTAGAATCCTCCTAGACTGCTGCTTCTGCACTATATTATATTTCCAGTATCAGGGAAGTTGAAGTCTCCTACGAGAACAAGGGATGGTAATTGCACAACTTCTGCTAGCTGTTTGTAGAGTGCCTTGTTCGTCCCTTCATCCTGGTTAGGTGGTCTATAACAGCCCCCTACTGGGATGTCAGTCCAGCTGGTCTTCCCTGTGATCCTTATTCATAGAGACTCAATCTTATTATTTCCAGTCCTGAGTTCAACAACATCACAACACTTTCTAACACAGAGAGCCACACCACCACCTCTCCTTCCTTGCATGTACCTTCTGAAGAGCTTACAGCCACCCATCACAGCACTCCAGTCATGGAAGCAATCCCCACCACATTTCAGTAATGGCAACTAAGTCACAGCTTGCCTGCCCCATGATGGCTTCCTGCTTCTCCTATTTGCTGCCTACAATGTACGTATTTGTGTACACACATTTCAGCTGAGCCATTTACTTCATCCCCAACTCATCATTTTTCCCCCAGGTTCATCCCTAGCAAGCTTTTAACCCCTACTCCCTTCACACCTAGTTCAGAGCACTCTCAATGAGCCCTCCCAGATTGTGGGTTGGGATCCCTTTCCCCCTTTTGAGACAGCCAGGACTCAGCAGCAGCCAGAAGGCCAGGCACAGAGCAAACCACCACCAGGCAGTGAAAAAAAGAAAAATAAAGAAAAAAACTCTTGCAATTGCACCAGCCTCTCAGCCATGTATTTATGAGAACGGTTTTCCCAGTCCTCTAAGTATCCCTTGACACCACTGAAGGGATAGAGGAAACCATCACCTACACACTTGCTCCATCCACTAACTGCTCCAATGTCCCTTTTTATCGTCCTCACACTTCTCTGAGCAACTTGACTGCTGCCAGCTTGAACTATCACTAAAGATCAGCACAGCATGCTTCAAAGCCAAGGACTCTGCTTCTCATACTACCACACCAACAAGGAGCTGGTGTGCATAAGAAGTTGGGAAGAGACAGAACCAGGACAACTGACCCAAGCAGGACAAAGCAATGTCCCGTACCACAGGGCATCACGCCAAACAGTGAGACAGTAGGAAGTGGCTAGAGGGGCTGCTGCTGCTCTCAAACTGCCTGGGCATCTGTCAGCAAGTTGCAACCAATTGCATCACTTATTTTGTGTATCATTATTATTTTGTTACTATTTTCCCTTCCTTTTCTGTCCCATTAAAACATCTTTATCTCAATCCATGAGTTTTACCACTTCTTCCTCTGATTCTCTCCCTCACCCCACTGAAATAGAAGTGAGAGTGAATAAACAGCTGTATGGTGCTCCACAGACTGCTTCACTAAACCATAAGGAGGCACAAACGCAGAAGTGAAGCACCCACGAAAAATGGGAAAAGCATGGCGTTTTTTTCTTCCTTTTTATTTCACTATCCAAACACACTAAGTGCCAACAAACCACATCAGTTTTTCTCAATTTGAGTCTGTTTTGCTCATGATCCAAACTTGTAAGTAACCTCCTTGTCTTATTGTGACCCATGATCTTTCCCATCCTGCTTCCCCTGTGGAAGAGGGTCTGAGCAAAAGACTGTACAACAGACAGTCTTGAATTCAAGAGTTGAGGTAACAGCACAGGGAAAAGCAAGCACAAAGACAGAAATCCAACATCCAGACTCTGCACTTCCACTTACTCAATTAAGTGACACTCAGAAGTGCAAGGCAGCATAATGAAAAATTACATGAATATCTGTGCCTTATTATTTGACAAAACAGGTCCTAACAATTCTAATATCAAAGCTGAAAGGCTAACTTTCTAGAACAAACTGTAACTTAGTATTCTGTAATTCCTAAACAGTTTAAGAATCGAGCAAATGCTTGAAGACACTATGTACCTGGCTTACTTTTCAGCTTGTTTTCACATGCTGCCAAGTAAAAGTTCACACTCCAGACAAGAATTCTAGGTGCTTTTTCAATTTAGTTAAATAGCAGGGAAAGGCTATGATACAGCTTGAAAAAAGGAAAAAAAAAACCCAAAACACAAGTTCAAAGCAATGCATTAACCACTGCGTCATATCTTGTTTTTGTTGACCACAGGAGAATTTTTTGCAATGAAAGCATTTAACAATAATCACCAACATCTACACTCCTATCACCTATACTCAAACTGATCTCTGAAGCAGAATTTGAAAACCTACCAGTTATAATTGTGGTTGTTTTGTCGTTTTGTATTTACTGTTGTAGTTGTCTGTGAAGAGTTTCTTACTGTTCTGCTGTTGAAGAGCTAGCTTACACATTCTTTACTACAGGTTTCAATGCTCTATGATTTCAATATTAGATTCTGTGAACTCAGCTATGAATGTTTGAGTCAGAATATACTTACTGCTGCAAGTAACGTTGTATTAAGCTCCACATGCAAAATAAGGGCAGGTAGCAGTAGGACATGGGGAAATGGTTTTAAACTGGAAGAGGATAGATTTAGACTAGATATTAGGAAGAAATTCTTTAATACGATGGTGGTGAGACACTGGAACAGGCTGCCCTGCTGCAGAGAGACTGCAGATGCCCCCTCCCTGGAAGCACTCAATGCCAGGCTGGATGGGACTGTGAGCGACCTGGTCTACAGGGAGGTGTCCCTGACTATAGCAGGGGGTTGGAACTAAATGAGCTTAAAGGCACCTTCCAACCCAAACCATTCTGTTTCTGTTCTATCATTCTACGACAGCCAAAATAACCACAATTGAATGGTACTTGTCAATTTGAGATCAAAACCAACAACTACGCAAAGAAATACAGTTATCCTGCACATTGCATAAGAACTTAGAATATTAACACACAAAGGAAAAGAATACTTTTTACATGATAAAAATTATCCAGCAGAACAGTAGTTTTCTCAAACTACCTAACAAACATATCGCACCCTTGCCTCAAGATACACAAAATGAAGGTATCAGCTAAGGCACTTCCGTACCTCTGAGGCCAGGAATAATCAAGAGAATTACCTGCAGATATAAAAACTGCCTTGAAGGGTTGAATTACTACTTTAGACTAATTTGCTGAATTGGGTGGAACAGCTTCAAGTGATCCCAGGACCTAGGATGAATCTCTGAGTGGCATCTAAAGAAAATCATTCAGCCTGAAGAAAAATCCAATCACATTTTAATTCAGCAGTGTGTTGTGTTAATTGCTTTGACTCCAGCCCACAATGTTCCTACTATCATAAATGTTATTAGATGTCAAGCAGGTAAAATGTCATATACAGTCAGAGGTACTGATGATTGCAGCTCCTGAGTACACAATCACTTTGCTAATTCACACCTTTCTTCAGAGAGAAGCAATGTGCAGAAGTCTGAGAGATCCTAAGATGTTCTCAAGGTACAAAAAGAAAGTCATTTTGCTCTGCAGACATCTAAACTTTAACTTAGCTTTTGGGTTTTCAAATTCAAAACAAACAAGAAATAACACAAAACCTTAAACTACTAAGCAAGTTTAATTTGGAAACACATTGTTTGGTCACTTCTTAGCTTACCAAGAGTAATGTAAATGCTTACCATCTCCCAGAAATTCACCAACGGTTACTTAAATTTGCAGTTCACACAACTACAGTTCATGCAAAACTAGATAAGCTCTACATGACCTGTGTTTCCAAACATGTTACTATGAAATCATTGTAATTAAGTACCAAAGTTTCACTTGGTGACAGAAGAAAAAACACAGGAACATATAGGAATACAAGAAGTATATTTAGAGCTGCAGCTGTGGAACAGGATGAACAGCATAAGAAAGGAAGGCAGAGAACCAAGGACACTTCCAGAAGAAGAGGAAAACAAGTTCAAGTAAGCTGCATGATGGCAGACCCTAATTGGAGGAAGAGTGCATGGCTTGGGGAGATTCACAGCCCTGACTGGATAATCTCCTGTATGCACGGTTAAGGACTGTTTTGGGAAGTTACATGTTGATATGTAAAGGCGGGTGGGAAGCTACAAGAGAGAAATTGTGAAAGTATATAAGGGATGTTAAAACCTGTAATAAACGATTTGGATCGTTCACATCTGAGTCTGTGCCCGAGACACTGCAGGAACACCCACACAAAAAGGCACCAAGGAATAGGATGGGAAAGGTGTCTTACATCTTCTCAGCAAGTTCACTAGACTGAATATTAAAATTTGCTCAGCTCCTTCTACCAAAATTCCTATCAACAGCATGTATAGATGGAAGTAGGAAGTGAAATAAATTTAATATTTATAGCCAACAACATGAGATTCAGCACCGCTCACTTCCCGCTTGCAGAGATATTAATCTCCCTTGAGCCACAACCTATCAGACCTTATCACTTCTCTTTGTGTGCAATAAAATTCACAGGTTACTTAATGATACCGTTGATACCCTGTCCCTGCATACTTACAAGGCTAGGCCGGATAAGGCCCTGGGCAGCCTGCTGGAGCTGTGGATGTCCCTGTTCATTGTGAGTTGGACTAGATGGCCCTCAGTGGTCCCTTCCAACTCTGAGGATTCTATGGTTCTATGAAAGTTCTCTGAGGCCCACAGAATAGCGTATCTGAAATAAGGCTCATCCATCAGCACTAACAAAAGTCAGCAAGACAGACGGTAATGACAAATCCCTATATCTACCATTCTAAGGTATGTGTGTGTTTCTTTAATTAAAGCCACATCACTAAATTTATATAAGACAGAACTCCAAAGGCTGAAAATAGGAGTGCCTCAGAGGAACAAATAAAGACAACGGGACGGATCCTGTAATGGTGCAAGACCTGACTACTTAACATGCTCTTCTACCAGTCACCACCTCATAAGAGTCACACCAATAGCTGGTTAGATCACTGCTATAAGTATTGTAATTCCCTTTCTGATCTATAAATACCTAAGGAGTGGGAGGCAAAGGGACAAGACTGGACTCTTCTCAGCAGTGTGACAACAGGACAAGCGGAAATGGCCACAAACTGATGCACAGGAAGTTCTGCACAAATGTGTGTGGGAACTTCCTCATCACGCAGTGACAGAGCAGTGGCACAGCTGCACAGAGAGGTGGTGGAGTCTCCTCCTCTGGAGATGTTCCAGACCCGCCTGGACGCCTACCTGTGCAACCTGGGATAGGGAGCTGCTTTGGCAGAGGGGTTGGACTCGATGATCTCTAGAGGTCCCTTCCAATGCCTACAATTCTGTGCTTCAGCGATCTTCTGAAAGACTTACACTTTCTTAATGTGTGAGTAGACAACTAAAAGAAAAGCCCTATCACTCTGTGGAGAGATCAAAAGTGGCATGACAGTTATGTAAACTGTCTAAGAAGGTCAGACTTAATGAATGAAAAAGTGTTTGGTGTTTGTGTTTTGCAGACACAATTCAGACACACTGTGTTTTGCAGACACATTGATGAACCATTTATGAGTACAGCAGACCCTATTTCCTGCACTCTCACTCCTAAGCAGTTTCATTCATCTGGAAACAGCAATTCCAAGTAAATGGACTAATTTCTAATAACCATTTCCTACTGCACATAAATGCTCGAAAGAGGGTCCTTTCAAAAAGGTAAAACAGAAGGAGTATTTGTTATGCAATTTCACATCCAGCTTTGGACATCATATTCTGACGATGGGTGGGATGACTTAAAAGTCCGCAGACGATCACAGGTTGAGATTGTAAAGAACAGATAAAGTCCCTATCCCTTCGGTAAACTATGTCCATGTCCTGTGGAAACATGGATTCTGCCTGAGAAAGCTTGACTGTTCCACTGTGAAGGACTGATAAACATAAGGGACTAGAAGAGAAACCCAGACTGCGCTCCGCCGCCCCCACCTCAGACCTGCAGCGGCTCCCGCTGCGGCAGCTCCCCGCCCGCTACACAGAGCCGGCCGGTACAGACGCACCCGTCTCTCCCCGTATTTACCCCGTCGCCTCCGGGCTGCCCAGCGGAGTCCCGGCCGGGCCCAGAGCGCCGTGCCCCGGGCAGGACGGCCACAACGTCGAGGCAGCGCCGGGTGGCGGGAAGGCACAGCGAAGGCCGCCGCCGCCGCGCGGCATAACGGGACGGCAGAATAAGGGGTAGAGCGGAGCGGGTCGTACCTGCATAGGTCGTCCAGGACGCTGCTGGGGATCTCGGCCCGTTTGGTCTCCATGGGGAAGCGCGGCTCATCCCGACACAGCGAGGCCCGGACACACGGCTCGGCGGCGGGGGCGGAGCGGTCGGCTGCCCGCCTGGACTGAGGGCGGGACCAAAGCAGAGCGGCAGCTCGCTCCGCCAATCACCTGCTGCGTGCCGCGCCGGGCTCTTCTCGCGCGGCGGCACGACGAGCCAATCAGCGGGGGAGCTGCGGAGGGAAAGGGAGACTCAGGTGATCGCGGGAACCAACCAATGGGCGCTGTTGCCGCCTCCATGCGTCATCAGCGCATGCGCCAGGGCCGTCACGTCTGCCTCCGCCGCCATCTTAGGTGCGGGTGGCATTTCTCAGGCCGCGCTGCTGGGCTGGGGGTGGTACCGCCGCACTGACTGCTAGGTGTGCCCAATACATAATTTATTCCTCCACATGTGCGGCTGGGAGCTTGCCCTAGGGCTGGCTGTGCTTCACAGCCCGCACCCACACGCTACGTTGCGTGGTGTGGCGGGGTGTGTTTTAAACCCACAGGCGGCAGTTTCCGGTCGCGGTCATTGCGGTGAACGTGACCTATGGAGCTTGGTGAAAGCACCAAAGGGCTGGAGTCCTTTGTATCGCTTCCCTTCGCTGTTCTGGGGCTTTCAGGCCTTGCGCTGAGCCCATCCAACTCACACATTAGGATTTAAATTCTTTCAGAAGAAAACTAGCCAAGCAAGGAAACAAAAACTTACATAAAAATATAGTGATTCCTGATTGCGGCTGTGGTATGCAGTTAAGCACCTCAGTGTGAAGTCTGTGTGCTTAGGGTCATTAGGATAAAAGAAAGACACTAGTGAAGACACTGAGCTAGCAATAACATCCCAAAGACAGAAGTATATACATTTGCCACTCATTTCCCAGGGAAGGATAGCGAGGAATAGACTTTTGCCTCCTTTCCAAAGTTAAAAGAAGAAGCGAAGACACTATGGTTGGTCCAGAAGCACCACGCATCAGGCATGTGGATTTTGGAGCACAATCCCCTTAAAAACAGCGGATTTACATAAACTGGTGCCTCGCTTCAGCAAACTCTGCAGTGGAGTTTTTGATAATGGCATTTGCTCCGCTACCTTTTTTTGCTACAATATTTGAGATGATTGGTGATTCACATCAAATCTTCATGCATAGAAGCACGGAGGAAGGGATGGCCCTTGGCAGGGACACATGGAAGGCATTGAGTGCAAACTGGTAGATCCCACTGCTTGAGATTCCACTGAGTTCAGTTCATGCCAGATCTGTGTGGACATACAAGGTTCTATATACAATACAAAACCTGCATCACTTTCAGGGTATCAACTTCCAAGGTAGCTTTTGCAAATTAATAAGAGCAAATATGTAGGTTGGTGAGCAGAGGCTTCAACTGTAGCTCCAAATAAGCAGCATTTCTCTAGGACTAAAGCAGTTAATCATCCATCAGAAACCATCAGTGGATGGTGCTAATTCCCAATCGTTCCTACAAATCAGTGGGCTGGTTTGAGTTTTATTTTTCCTCATTTAGAGGAAATTCGTGGCTTATCCTGTTTGCTGAAATAACACACCATAAGCAAATTTCTCCCATAAGCAAATTCAGTTTATTTAAGCTGACATATTGACGTTATTGCATTTCTTCAAAGATAAACCAATATATAGGCACCTCTCAGGAATTTGCAAGGAGAGACATGTTGAAAGCACAGTTGGCAATGCCTCTTGTCAAGTGGCAAGCACAACTGGGATATTAGGATGGCAACATACTGCATCAACTTTTCCCTAGTAGACCAGCACTAAGCAACCTGCAAAATTATCCAGCAATGTAGTCAAACAGGTTTTTAATCTCTGCTTATCAGTCAGCCTTGGCACTCAGTCAGAAAGACCACAATAAAATGTGAAAATTAGCATTTGAACTGAATGAAATGTTTGAACTGAAGTAAAAAAAAAAAAGATAAAAGGAAACAGAAAAGGGTCATCAATTTGTGCAGTTAGAAAAGAATCTCTTAAAAGGAGCTAGATTGCACGAGGAGTAACAGTTGAAGTATGAGAACATTTTTAAAGGGGCTAGTGGAGGTGGACAACAGAAATGAGCAGAATAGGAGGAAACTCTTGAAAGCTAAGAGAGAACCAAACCCAGAGCTCAATAGCATGTCATTGCAGCTCATGTGAATTCAAATGAAGACTGAGGCACCGTTTGAAGAGTTTGCAGCTGACTGGGCTTGCCCAGCTTATGAGAAAAAAGATGTTCTTTCCTTTCAGCCCTTCAACAAACAGCTGGTTCCTATACTAAAATCTCCATCAAAGGAGAGCTAACAGAGATAGTAGGGATACCAAAGAGCACTGACTATAAGCAGTGTGAACTCATCTGAGCTCAGCATTGACAGTTACTATAAAGCTCCTTTCTTGAGCCAAAAGTACATAAAATCTACATGGAAACCATTCAGGCACTGTTCCCCTGCTCTGCTTAGTGTGTTACATGGGAAATTAGCAGAGTGGGAGAGCTCACACAGGCATGGAGCTCAGTAGAAATCAGCTAACACGATATAAATCACACTTGGAAACATAAACAATTAAGTAATTTGAGGTGAATTTACACATAGCAAATCATCCACCCAAAGTTTGTGAAAATATCTGCATAAAACCAAGTACCTCATGCTGTATGAACTACATGTTGATAAGTACGTTAGGCGTATCAGCATATTATGAGTTACCAAGTGCAATCACAGCCATGAGTTCAGACTGCCATGTTGTCAGGCAGCAGTGAAGCCATGCGGCTATAACCTTCACTCTATATTATTTCAGCCCCTACCTTCCGATCCTCACCGCTGAACATCTATAGTTACCGGTAACAGGTACTTCAGATAGAAAACCAACAGAAACGCAGTCCCCAGGGTCGGGCCGCGGCGCTCCGCCAGCAGCACGCAGCCGCTGCCTCCCGTGCTGTGTGTCCGGGCGCGGCTCGGCGGAACGCGTGTCCCCGCCCCGCGGGGCGGTTGCTCCGTGGACGTTCGGTGCCAGACTCGAAGGCCGTCGGCGGCTCCGCGGGCTGAGAGCAGTGTCGGCCCAGCGCCTCGCCATGGCGGCCACCCTGAGACAGAATTTCGACCGCTTCCTACGGGAGAAGAACTGCGTGACCGCCGTGCTCGAGAGGATAGAGAGCAAGACCGGCGTCGACCGCGCCTACATCGCCATCGGTGAGCAGGGGCCGTCCCAACACCGGGGCCGGAGCGGGTGGCCGCGGGCGGAGCGGCATCTGTCGCCCGCGCCCTGCTCTCCGCCGTCCCCAGGCCCCGCCGCCCACCCCGGGCACCCCGCCGCCGGTAACCGCTCCGTGTTCTGTCCCCGCAGCCGTCCTGGGAGTGGTGGCCGTGTATCTGGTGATCGGCTACGGCGCCTCACTGCTCTGCAACATCATCGGCTTCGGCTACCCCGCCTACGTGTCGTGAGTGCCGGGATGGGATGGGCGCCGGGGAGGTGCCCCGTCACCGCGGGTATCGCTGCGGGGAACCGGGGAACGGCGGCGCGGCGCCGCTCCAGGCCGTGGCACGCGGTGCTGGAGGACTGCTCTCGCAGCCCCTCTGCCGCCTAATGGTTGTCCTCCGTGGGGGCGCGGGCAGGCGCCGGCGGAGAGCCGGGATCGAGCTTCGGTGTCCCTGGCAGACGCCACGTAACGAGCCGCGGCTGGCCGTTGTTACCTGACAGCCCGCGCCAGCTTTGGGCTGCGTCTGCAGCGAGGATGGGCGCATCGCGAGGTGAGCTGCCGCGCCCAGCACCGCAGAGCGCCGCGGCTGCGTCCACTGGAACCCGCGAGAGTATTTTTAGTAGTGCAGTCTCCGTTACGCATAGGGCACCGCTGTGCTGTCAGCGCATGCGATGCGGAGCGTCGTGTGTCAGTTGGCACTGCCTTCAAGGGGGGGTGTTTCTGCCCAGCACGTACACGATACACAAGCACACGGCAGAACTCCTTAGAAAATATCTTGCTTTTCGAACGAGTGCTGAGGAAAACCTCCTTAGACCTTCTGTCTGTGAAAGTAGCCATTGCCTCTTGTTGTCATTGTGTTGTTACATTATTGGAGCAAAATGGGTTTCCGGTTAGGTGAGATGTCAGCAGAGAGCTGCAAAGACCTCAGAAGTGTACTAAATAAAACCTTATGTGTGGCTGACTGTGTTCTCAAAATGGAAGTCCTTCCCAGCTATAACGTAATACTGGAAACACAGCGCTTGCTTTTGTCTAACTTGAGTACAGTCATCTTAAAAATGCTTTATCTGGCCATTACATTTGGGTGAAAGCCATGTTGTTTTTCCTTCCCCGTGTTTATTGTATAGATGAGAGGCTGTCTTAGTGCTAGACCCCTACAATTTTAAAACTGTCTTATGGCTACCGTGTGCCTAGCTGAGTGAGGCTTTTCTGGGTACTGTCATCAGTGGGCACTGATTTTGGAGATTACAGGCCAAGAACAGCTCTAGGAGATTATTTTTATAAGGCAGTTATAGCTTTAAAGGTTTTAGTTAGTTAGTTTTTTTGATTGTTTTCTTTTTTTAATTAAAATCTGAAAGTGAAAATATGTGTAATGAGGCACTAAAACCTTTAAGTGATTGCTTAGGTATTATATTACATTGGTGTACTACCTTGTACCTGAGTTAGGCCACTGTTAAATTTCTTTAATTCCTTTGTTAAGTATAAGCTGTATAAATACAGTGAATTTCATATTTCTTCTGAAATGAAACAAAAGCACGTTAGCTATGGGAGTCACAGATGTGCCTGCTCACTCACCAGTATAACACTGATAAGAAACCTGAAGGATTTATGCACAGAATGGTTTATTTCTTCCCAAACTACAGCATGAGCTCTTGGCTTACTTTGCACTTGGCAATACAGTGTGTTATTAAATACACGTATTGATCTATTGATACATGGTTTAGTAAGCACGGCATTTCTTGCTTACACTTGAGGCTAAGCTGTCTTTTGTCTTAAACTTGTAACTTAGTTAATACAAGAGACACCAGGTATACCTTGTAAATGGTGGAATTTAGAGTGATCACATGACACTAGAGTGATAAATTCGAGCATTTCTTGGTTTCTGGCTATCACATCTTAATAGCTGGACTGAGCTTGAGGGGGAAAAATAAGACAACTGCTAATGTGGTAAAAATCATGTTATACTGATTCTGTGAGTAAGGTATGTGTGAATTAACTCCAGTAATGATTTACTCTGACAGATCTAATTCAGGAGTGACTAACAACTTCTTCCTGGAAAAGTGGTAGTAGCTGTCAAAACGAGTCATGCTTTAAGTGAAAGAGCTCAACTTGGCAAATTACAAACCCTGGACTTCATGCAATTAGATGCTAGACTTGGTCCAGGTGCACTAATTTTGCCTGACATTAAAAACTGATCTGAGGTCCTGAGACTGCAGCTACGCAGCTACTGTGAGCCCAGGACTGCAGGAGACAGTGGCATCCTCAGCTCCTCCCCACTGTCACTACCTGTTAGCTGGGTTATCGGGTAATAAATACAGCTAAAAATAAAGGTAAATTGTGCTCCTCCTCTGCCTACACAGGTTGCAATGCTGACTTATGGCAGGGTATATTCAGTGCTGGACAAAACCCTAGTTTTAAGTTGTGATGTGTAAGTTATGTCCCAGTGTCACGGTGTTATCCGTGACAGTGACCCAAGGGAAACCGAGAAGGGAGAGAGGAGAGAAAAAAAGAAAAGAGAGCCGCGCTCCGGGGGGAGGGGGAAACAGCGGGAAGAGATGGGTCTACAAAAAGCAACGGCACGATCTGAGAAGGAACGGTAACTTTACTAAATCAAATAAAATTGAACAATTGAGAGAGAGAGAAAATTTCCAAACCCAAAGCTGTGAGCTGACGTTAAGGAGGAATGGCAGGGGAAGCACACGTGCTGAACCTCCACGGCAGCCCAGAGCAACGCGCCCAGACCGAGCGCCGCCTGCATCCGGTGCGGAGCTCCGCCCCTCTGCTGCTCCCACAGCATTAACTCCTTCACTGCTGCGTGATGCTCTGATGTGGAATACAGGCATCAACACCACAACAGTGGTCTTAATGCTGTGTGTCAGCTGATGTGACCATAGCAGTTTTTGGCTACTTGCAGTGCTGCTGCATGTGACACTCTGACCATGACAATGTCTGGTTCAGGTACTCCTTTATCATGGTGGATGGAAACCTTGTTCTCTAGAAGTCTAAGCACCACCAAGAGGAAGACTGGGAAAGCTGTGAGGTCCCACATATAGCACGTTAGTTGAAGTGAAAATCTCAGCTAACATCAGATGAGAACTTGGCTGTTGGCTTGGGCAGTGAAGAGCCTTTCTCTGACAGTGATTGGTGTTCCTGTGATTGCTATGTCTAAGGTTGTAGCCATCATTCCTTATATTGACAGCATCAGTCATAATTAGAGTGGCTCAAGATTATAATTGTGTTGTTTTTTTAAATGCTAACTCAGTGTCACATCATTGTGGGGAGTGTTTTCACATGTTTTTCTGTAGTCCTGTCAGGACTAGCTGTTTATGATTCTAAAAACTTGCGGGGTTTGTGTCATGGTTTTATGATTTTTGGTACTGGTATTCCACATCATAACATCATGTAGCGCATTTAGAGTTAAAGAGTTAATGCTCCAGCTCCGTGGATCATCGATAGTTCCAGGTGTACCTGTCTCAGAAGAGAAGGACTACACTCCCCAGAGGACTGTGCGATGCTTTGCATTCTTACGTGTTTACACTCATAGGGAAAGATAAAAACTGTCTGTGGTCACGGGACGCTCTCTTTCCTTTGGGATGGACTCAGCAGTGGGTGCTCGCTGCCGTCCGCATTCAGCGTTAGTGTAAGGCCTTCAGTTTATCAGACACTCTCTTGCTCATTTTATTTGATTTATTAGCTTGAATTCCAATTATATTGTATTATATTGTGTTATTTTGCTTTCCGATATCTATTTAGTAAATTAGCTTTCCTCCTTAGATAATTTTGTTTCTAGGCCCATCTCCCTTTTCCCTTTTCCCCTTCCCCTTTCCTGGGGTGTGGGTCCATGGGTCCCCTGTACCAATCGTCATGGAACCGGGCCGAACCTGCCTGTAAACCATTTACAGTTTTTTTTTTTTTCCCTCAGTATCTGAGGTTCACAGCTTCACAGTTAAATTGAAACTTGCAGGATTGGCAGTGCTTCCTTTTTTGTGCTAGCAGAACTTACAAGTGAAATGAGGAATACTTTGCAACAGGGGCTGCCATATCTTGAGGTTTTTGGATGAGTGAATATATAATATAAAGGAGCAAATGCAGATGTTTCATTATTATTCCTGCAAAGATGAAATACTCTAGAAATAATTGATACCTGATGGAGCAGGAAAACTCAGGTCTGACACCCCTATCTGCTTGTTAATTGGAGTTGCTTTCTTTGGTGGTTGTACAAGGGCAGTCAGTTTGCTCCCTGTGATTTGACTGGGCAAGATATCAGCTCAAGGAGCTGCAGCAGCAGATGGTGAACATCCAAATGGAGCGTACCCATTTTTAGAAATGGGTATATATCTTTTTTCCCAGATACCCATTCTCACGGGGGGAGAAGAATCTAAGGCATCCCGTAGTAGCACAGTGATATGTCATCTGCCTTTTGCCACAGAATTGGAGGTTCTGTTCATAAAAATGGATTTCCGCAACTGCTAAGATAATTTTAGTGATAGCAGCAGAAGTTAGTCTGTGGATGGCTTTAGGCAGACAGCAGGACTGAGAGCAGTTTCACTGCAGAGTCCTCCCACAAATACCAAGCGAGCATGCTTCTTGTGGTAAAATAGCCTTCCTCAGTGCGCAGCTGCTGCAGAACTTGCAGCATAACTGGAGACATTCATGCACTGAAGTCCATCATCAAGTTTTCCTTTGCAGTGGGGCACTTTGCCCATACTTTCTGCGTCTCCTCCCCCTGTTCTCTTTGTTCACCACTGACTTCCCTGTTTGTTTGCACTTTTTCACAGCTTGAGGAGGGCACGCACAGAAGCCTCCTCCCTCAGCTCTGCTGTTCTCCCGTACACACAAGTGTGTGGTGGCGGTGGGTTGACAGAGCTGTAGGCCAACCAACGCGGCCACCTCGCATTGGCAGTGCCTGTGGGAAGGCTGCGCGGCTGCCGCTCCCGGTGCTGTGCTATTGGAGGCAGCAGCAAGCACGCCTCCTGCTGTCCACCTGCAGAAAACTGTCCTGGCTGTGCTGTGCTCCGCTGCAGCCCCTGCTGTGCGCGGCGTAGGACGAGGGCTGGTCCAGCCGCAGACTGCTGGAAACAGTGCATCAAGCCTCAAGAACGAAGCCTTCGTGTTGTATTGCAGAGTAATTCAGTACAGTAGCTGCGTGGGTGCTGTCTGCACACAGTGGGCTCACCACTGCGTTTGCAAAAATGTAAGGCTTGTCACATGGTTGCCTTTCTGTTTTCACTTACGGAACTAGGGAGTGACATGGTCTGAAGGGTTTGCCCAGGAGGGTTACTCACAGACAGACATCTCTCTGCAGCTTGTAAATATATCAAGGCCACAAAATTTTACTGACTGTGAAAAAGTCAGAATGAATGCTGCTTTGACACATCCTGTTGTAGTGTTGCTTCTGTCAGCTTCCTACTTCAAAACAGTGAAAACTCAAATCGTGTTTTCTCTTGGCATCTGGAGAACAAAAAGGCAGTTGGCAGTAAACAGGAAGCCCCAGACTTTTCTGAGGTTCCTGTTCATAATACAGGAACTTACATCACAATTTGTGAGTCCTGCAGGAGGAAGTTCATGGAGCAGAACATCTTGGGATGCAGCTGTGGTCCTCACTGTGTGTCAGAGGAGGTTACCTTATGCTGCGCCTGCACTGCCAAGGGCTAACTTGTAATCACATCTTACGGCCTGGCTCATGCACTTAGTGAGTAAGGATGGATATTTGAGATTCACTTCGCAATCCTGAATGAAGTTTAAAATTTTAATCTAGATACTGCTTGCAGTGGCAGGTGCTGCTCCACTGTGATCTTTCCAGTGAGAAGGGCACTGTGACTCTACAAAACATAATTTAAAATGCTGTTTGTTAGAGCTAGCACTGTGAGGAAATAGGGCACAGTACAGACAACCTCACATCGTGCCGTGGATGCTGAAACCCTGAGCTGCAGGACTGAACATCCATGCTCAGTGCAGACCCCAGCCTTGGACAGGGCAACCTCATTTTGGATATGGGTGAGGCAGGTGCATGGTGTCATTGCTACCTGTAGGCTCCTCTGTTATCTTTAGCTGGGGAAGTTTATCCTACACCTATGGAATGTATGGAACACAGGGTTGGGTGTGCTCAGGTTGGATGTTATGTGGGCCATGTACTCCTCCACATGTAGCAGTGTTCTGCTCAAGATTGCCACAGTGCATTCAGAACTGGTCTTTTCCTCCATGTCCCTCACACGGGTAGGTGATGATATGTATGTATTTAATTTGCTTTCTTTTGTAATCACCCAACTAGAAGTAGGTCAGATGTCTTTTCTTTTTGAAGTCGTGAGTGTAGTAAAAAGCTCTGCTATTCAGAGCTCTTAGGCACATTGAGGATGGATATATATGGAAAAAGTAGGTGATGACAGTGCCTTCTAGTGGGATACAAACCCTACGGAACAATAGCAGTTAAAAAAAAAATTGGCTCAGGCTAACTCCTTCTGATGTCCAGTGAGAGCTCAATTGCAGGGATTGCAGTCTCTATCCAGAAAGATGCTGCTCCCTCAGCTTCTAACCATTAAATGAGCAGTGGATCCAGGTTCCATCCCTTCTGATCACAAAGGTGCATTGCTTGCACCTGAACTCCTGGGTTAGCCACACCTTCCCACGTGGTACTTAGCCATTGTTTCAGGCTGTGACCTGGCAATTGCACTGCACGGTAACATTTTAGTTTTTTTCTTTAGAGCGTTATTATTAAATTAAAAGATGAGAATTCGCATGTAAGAATAGAACTGAGATGTAAAAGTGTCACCACTATAGATGCTATTGATCTACTCATTTGTTTTGTTTTCCTTACAGAATCAAGGCCATTGAAAGTCCCAACAAAGATGACGACACGCAATGGCTGACTTACTGGGTTGTGTATGGCATTTTCAGCATAGCAGAATTCTTCTCTGATATCTTTCTGTACTGGTTCCCTTTCTACTACATGCTGAAGGTATTTCAGTTTATGTGCCACCAGCCATCCTAAAATGAGAGCTATAAATGTAACTAATGTCTTCAAAAGTGAATGTGAATGTCAGAATTGCACCTGGGTCACATTTTAAGTGTTGGTTATACTTTTCATAGGTTCATAAGGTTGGAAAGGACCTACAAGATCATCTAGTCCAACCATCCTCCTATCACCATCCCTACCCAACTACTAAATCAATCCCTTAGCACCTCATCTAAACGCTTCTTGAACAGTGCTAGGGACGGTGCTTCAACCACCTCCCTAGGCAGGCCATTCCAGTGCCTGACCACTCTTTCAGAAAAAAAATGTTTCCTCAGGTCTAATCTAAATCTTCCCTGGCGCAACTTGTGACCATTCCCTCTCGTCCTGTCATTATTTATCAGGGAGAAGAGGCCCACCCCCTCCTCACCACAATCCCCCTTCAGGAAGTGGTAGAGTGCAATAAGGTCTCCTCTGAGCCTCCTTTTCTCCAGACTAAACAGTCCCAGCTCCCTCAGCCGCTCCTCATAAGACTTGTGCTCCAGACCCCTCACCAGTTTTGTTGCCCTTCTCTGAACACGCTCCAGGGCCTCAATGTCCTTCTTGTAGTGAGGGGCCCAAAACTGAACACAGTACTCGAGGTGCGGCCGCACCAGAGCTGAGTACAGGGGGATGATCACCTCCCTGCTCCTGCTGGCTACACTATTTCTAATACAGGCCAGGATGCTGTTGGCCTTCTTGGCCACCTGGGCACACTGCCGGCTCATGTTAAGCTGAGCATCAACCAACACCCCCAGGTCCTTTTCCTCTCTACATTCTTCAAGCCATTCTGCCCCAAGCCTATAGCATTGCATGGGGTTATTGTGGCCAAAGTGCAGGACCCTGCACTTGGTCTTATTGAACCTCATCCCATTGAGCTCAGCCCAGCTGTTCAGCCTATCCAAATCCCTCTGAAGGGCCTCCCTACCCTCAGGCAGTTTGACACATCCTCCCAACTTGGTGTCATCTGCAAACTTACTGAGGGTACACTCAATTCCCTCGTCTAGGTCATCAATAAAGATATTAAACAAGATGGGCCCCAAATCTGACCCTTGGGGGACACCACTCATAACAGGACGCCAGCTGGGCTTAACTCCATTAACTACTATTTTAAAAAAAAATATGTTTTATTTTTACAATAGTTTTACAATGGCAAATAAAAAAATGGAAGGAGAGAAATGCCTGGTTAGGCACAGTGCTACTCTGAGAGGATGCTGTAACTGAACTATTTTAGGAAATGCTTTTGGGCTATGGAGTATACTGGACACCTCACAAATAAATAAGAAACTGTTTATGTTATTCAGATGAGTTTCAAATGCTGTAGAGCTTGCATTGAGAGCGCTGTCTTTTCACTGCAGGTGATACTGATGTGAAAACTGAAATACAGACTACATGAATAAGTCCTGTTTGCCAACATTACTGAAAAGTGGCATTGGTGTTTTAATTTCAAAGCAGATCTCTTAAGTTGCTTATAGTTACTCTGAATTTTAAATGTTTAGTTTGATACTTCTATACACACTTTTGATGTCATTTTGTATAGCCATCTTTGTAGTGTGTATGACAACAGAACTGAAGCCATATGAAGGTACTTCAGTGGTGAAAAGGCGTGTAGTATTTGTAATAGTTTGTTAGAGGTTGTTTTTTTGATTGGGTTTGTTGGTTTTTCCTTTTTTCTTTTTCTTCCTCAGAGAGCAAATTCTGGTATAAAAGCTGTGTATAAACTGTGCAGTCCAAAAGAGTGACCTTGTCTTGTGCAGTGTGTATCTGTATCTTTTTATCATGTCACTTTACCATTGAGATGCATGCAGACCCGGTCTTTCCCCTATTATGTGTCTAAGTGAGGAAGTAGAGGGATGTATCTTGGCCTGATGTGAGTGGTGGAAGAATGTAAACCTTAAGTTCTGCCACGTAAGTCAGAAATAGCTAAAGTTTTGTCAAATCAGCTTCTATACTACTACTGTTTCTGTATCTTAGGATAAAAGAAAAATAGTATATACTGTCTTGATATACTTTCTGTGAGTTCGGTTTTATTGCTACAGCCCAACCTTTATTCCATCAGTTTGCATGAAACTATTAGAATGTAAGGATTTACTGTATGAAACTACTGATACGAATACTTAGATACTGTGACCATACAAAATGAAGGCAAAGATGTACTGTTTTAAATAAACATCCTGAAGTCTGTGGCAGAGTTAGCAAGGCACATTTCCCCTCTTCTCCTGCTTGTCTTTTTTACTGATGCATGTGCTCTTGCTGTCCCCACAGTGTGGCTTCCTGCTCTGGTGCATGGCTCCAAGTCCCTCTAATGGAGCAGAGTTCCTCTATCACCGAATCATCCGGCCTTTCTTCCTGAAGCACGAGGCTCAGCTGGACAGTGTTGTCAAAGACCTGAAAGGCAAGGCTGCAGAAACCGCAGATACCTTTGCTAAAGAAGGTAAGTGACTGTTCGCTGATCACATCACGTAAGAAGAATTAGAAGAATCTTCCTTTGCAGCTCTAGTCTAAGAGTTAATATTCATCATTTGGGGATTTAAAAAAGCCCAAAACAAAAAACTTAAAAGATCATTCTGTAAGCTTTAATGAAGAAATTAATTTGGGTAAACTATCAGGAAAAGTGGATGGAAGTGAACTTTCTTTCTAGAATTAGAGTTATGCTAGAATAAATGCAAGTTGTTTGAATGCAAGAATCAGCTAAAAAGATGGTATGTCTTCCCAACATTCATAACATCATCAACATTCCCTCTCTAGGCAGGTGTCTAAACACCCTCACACAATACCTTGGATAAACACGGCCACCGTTTCAGTATAGTCTCACATCTTCTAAATCACTGCCATCTCCAGGACTGTAGAAGAGCTGCTAATTGTCCAGTAAATAAATCCTTAAACTGTAGGAAATGGCAGCACTTGAAATGAAGGTATTCTGTCTGTAAGATTTTGAATTTTCCTTCCTTTGGAAAACAAAGATTTCTGAGCCAACTCTTAAAGAAATTATTTTAATTTGGTTGAGTAGCCTAATTTTATCATAGCCTGGAGTTATGTAATTTTTGTTTTCATTGCCTTGTACTGAAAACAGGATGTTTGAAAACATCTGATGGTAATTTTATGAATAAGACAATTTATTAAGTAGCTGAAGAAAAAAATTACTTAGATTTCATTTGAAATACATTTTATCTATTAGATACCTCAAAGCACATGAAGTTTGATTCCTTTTTATCAACTTGTTTCCTTGTCGTTACTTAAATGGTCTGCCTTTCTCAACTACTCTTGGAAATCCTGCTGCTTGAGCCTTCCTGAATTACTGTTGTTAGACAGGTATCTCAAATAATAATCTTCCATGTTGCTTAGTCTTATTCTCTCGCTTACTTATTCCTTTTAGTTCATTCTCCATTCTATCACTTACATCTTTTGGTAAAAAGCTGAAGGGAAAGTGCAGAGAGAATTGAGCTAGACTCTTTTCAGTAATTCCCAGTATCAGGACAAGAGGTAGTGGGCACAAACTGGAACACAGGAGTTCCCTCTGAAACCAGGAAGCACTGCTGTGCTGTGCTCATGATGGAGCACTGGCACAGGCTGTCCAGAGAGCTCTAGGAATCCTCCTTGGAGATCTCCAAAAGCAGACTGTTTGTGGTCCTGTGTCCCTGCTGGAGCAGGGGCTGGGCCAGATGGACCCAGCAGACCCTGCCAGCCATGGCCATTCTGTGATTCTGTCACTGTGTGATTCTTTCCTATTTTAAGATTACACATCTATATCTTCTTTAAGAACTAATGCACACAAAGAAACACATTTTCTAGCATTATTCCATCCCCTTTTCTTCAGTTTGGTTGCTGAAACCTGTGTGTCCGAAGGACTTCATTTCTTAGTAAAATAATTGTAATTCACTTAGTGCTGGTTTAATTTTTGAATAAAATATAGTTTTGTAGCTTCATCACTATGTGATGTGTATATGTAGAAGGTGTTATTTCCTTTTGTGAGGTGTCTTCTATGGTATAACAGGAAAATAATTAATTTGTACAGCACATCAACACTGAGTAAGCTGCTTAAGTATGTAGGGCACTGCTAAGATTAAATTTTGATTTTTCTGCAGCCAAGAAAGCAACAGTGAACTTGCTGGGTGAAGAGAAGAAGAGCACTTAAAACTTTTAACTGGATAAAGCTTCCCAGCCACCTCTGTTAACGAAGCTTGATATTATGGGGATCTGTGGTATAATTTTAAAAATGTTGCCTTGAAAATGTTCTCATATATTAAAGGAATGTGCTCTAAGTTTGCTTGCTAGTTTGCTCTTGTCTGACTATTTACTGTTGCATGTTTCACTGTAACACAATATTTAGTACAGTGTGCATTTTTTTAATGGTGGATAGATACTACATGTAGGAAGAGTAGCTTTATTCAAATGCTGAAGCTTATATTAGCGTGAGGTAATTTGCCAGATGTGGATGGACTAAGTTGCAGAAGATGAGCACAAGATGACTAAAGATGCCATCTGCTTGCTATCTCATTCTGAATAAAGTTGTCATCTAAAATTGTAAATGGAGTGCCTCATAATATTACACTCAAAAGCACAAGCTACCTTTCCTAAAGAGTGCCACCATTACAAACAATTGTTGCTAAAGTCCTCTTGGAAGTTTTTACTGTCTTAGGCGTGCATCGTTAATGGGTCAGCCTGCAACCTCCCCAGGCTTTCTGTGCATGTTAACAGCTGCAGACTGTTCTGATTTTCCAAGAGAACCTTGTGTGAGCAATGAAAATTCCTGAATAGAGATGCTAGTATACAGATTTCTTGATGTATTCATGACGAATTGGCAAGAATTGAGTTCAAATAAAGAGAATAAATGCTTTTTCCACAGTTGATGGCCTTTTCTTTGTAGATCTGAAGCTATACTTAATATTTCACTCTGCAGTACATTCAAGAAATTCAGTATGAATTACTGAAGTCTCTCTGATCTCGTATCCATGCTGGTATGTCTTCAGAGCATACGGTAGCGCTATGACAGTTCTTAACTCACAAAGCACAGAAAAGATGGAAGGTAAGTAAGTATGAACTTTTGATGTGATGAGAAGTGATCTCTGGTCCACAACCTTTACATTAAATAGCAAATCTTAAAATGGACCTTTGAAGACCTTGGGATTTTTTCTCAAGTTTTTGTGTAGAAACACTATTGTTTCTGGCACAAGAAACATAAGAGAACGAAGCATGTAATTTGTCAGCAGATTTAAGTTTATAGAGCTATAGAGAACAAAGGGTAAAGCAAACTTGTAGCTGAGAGGTACAAAATCTGAGGTGACCTACGGATTAAGTGGTTTAATTTCACATCCTGTTTTTTCAGGCCTTCACCCTTTCATCTTTTCTGTAAGCCATATTAAATTCTAATGTGGTGTTTTGACACTGTTACAGAATCACAAAATGGTTGTGAGGTTGGAAAGGACTTCTTGGGATTGTCTAGTCCAACCTCTCTGCTTCAAGCAGGGTCCCCTAGATCACACTGCCTGGGATCTCATCACCTGAGATCACATTCAGGTGGGCTTTGGTATCTCCAGGGAAGGAGACTCCACAGCCTTTCTGGGCAGCTTGCCTCCAGTGCTCTATTAAGTAAATAAGCTTTTCCCTCTTGTGCAGATTGAACTTCTGTGTTCCACTTTTGTGTCCCTGCCTCTTGCTCAGTGCCATGGAAAACAGCCTGATCCCACCCTCGTAATACCTTCCCTTAATATATTAGTACACATTAATATGATCTCCTCTGTTTTCTGTAGCTGAGCAGCAGTCCCATGTCTCAGTGACTCCTCATAAGGGATTTAATCCAGGCTCCCAGTCATCTCTGCTGCCCTCCACTGGACTCTCTCTAGAAGCTCCCTGCCGGTTTAACTGAAGATCCCAGAACTGGACACAGCACTCCAGCTGTGGTCTCACCAGGGCAGAGTAGAAGGGGAGGATCATTTCCCTTGACCTGCTGGCTATGCATCCTAGGACAGCACTGGCCTTCTTGGCTACCGGAGCACACTGCTGTCTCATGGCCACCTATTGGCCATCTGAACACCCATGTCCTTCTCCACAGAGCTACTTCCTAGCAGGTCAGCCCCTAACCTGTACTAATAGATGCAGTTATTCCTCCCCAGGTGCAGGACTCCTGCTCTTGTTGAACCTTATTAGGTTCCTCTCTGCCCAACTCTTAAATCTGTTTAGGTCTTGCTGAATGGCAGCACAGTCTTCTGGTGTGTCAGCCGCTCTCCTAACGTATTATCAGCAAACCTGCTGAGTGTCAACTGTATCCCTTCATCCAGCTTACTGATGTTAAACAAGACCAGAAGCAGCACAGACCCCTGGAGAACAATACAAGTTACCACTTCTAACTAGACTGCACATCTGACGACAACACTGTAAGCCCTGCTATTCAGCCAGCTTTTAATCCACCTGTCTGTTCACTCATCTAACCCACATTTTCTGATCTTACCTGTGAGGATGTAATGGGAGACAGTGTTGAAAGCCTTGCTGAAGCCCAGGTAGAGAACATCCACTGCTCACCTCACATCTCAGCAGCCAGTCATTCATTCTACTGTAAAAGGCCAGCAGATTGGTTAAGCTTTATTTCTGCTTGGTGAATCCAAGCTGACAGCCCCTTCTTGTCCTCTATATGCTTAGAGATGTCCTCCAAGATAAGCTGCTCCATTATCTTTCCTGAGATGGAAGTGGGGCTGACAGGCCTGTAGTTTCCTGAGTCTTCCTGCCTGGTCAACTGCGTGTACAGCAGTTGTGGCCAGTGTAGTTTAGTTTCACCTATTGCAATAATTTTAAATACTTAAATTTTTTTATTTAGGTTACAAATTGCTTGTCTGAGACCAACAAGGAACTTGCCCTGAGCTGACTCCACCAACTCAAGCAGGAAAACATTGCAAGAAGGGGAGCAAGAAGAACGGATCAAGTCTTGCAGAGGCAGAGCAGTGACCTGCTTTTCTCTGCTTCCTCTTACTGACAGCATGCTTCCAATTACAGCTGAAAAACATCAGCTTGAGTAACTACACACTAAAAAACATTGGTTTGAGCAAGTTGTTGAAGAGGGTGCTTAAACACCATAAACCCTTGTGAAGACTCCTAAATCTTCTAGAACATCTAACATGGGGGAATTGACATCCCAGGGCAGTCTTGGACCAACTGTACTGTATAAAAGTCAGCATGCACATTTACTTCTGTCAAATCACCACCCACAGATCAAGACCCTCAGCTCAAGACATCACCACATCTAAGGAATGGTGAAATACTTCCTTTTCTTCTCTTTCCTCTTGAGCTTCTTTTACTCATTTTTCTTTATTAGCCATTGCCTAAACTTGCCTTAAGTTGATAAGGAAAAAGCTCTCAGGCCAAGTACCCCACCAATAATGCTTACTAATTGCTGTTAGAAAATTAGCCAATTTTGCTGCGAAGAGTTGATCCATTATTGTTAGAAAGCTCAATAAATTGTATTGTACTGTTCCTCTGAGTCACTGTCTTGACTGTTGCAGGGAGCGCCCTATTCAGGTAGTTCCCAAGACTGACTTCCCTTACAACTTACTGAGTGGGATGAGGCAGTACTATATAAATAATTTTTCTAAAAGCGGTTAGATAAATCTGAGACTTTCCAATAGTAACAGGAACAGTTTTAGATTTAAGACTTCCTTCTCAATTTCTCAAACTGGTCAACAGGTTTTCCACTGTCACTTCATTGTCACCTCACCCTCGCGCTTCCCTGTCTTGCTACTTCTACTCCACAGCGCAGCAGTAACTAATAACCTCTGACCACCTCATTATTTCCCATAACAAACCTTCAGCTGCATCCAGCAGTGTTTCTGCCATTTGGCATTCCATCAAGTCAGAGAGCAACTCCCTCAAAGTAGAATGGCATAGGTTGGAAGGGACCTTAAAGATCATCCTGTTCCAACCCCCTGTACTGGGCAGGGTTGCCATCTCTATGCACGTTATCAAAGAGGGTTATTCCAAAGGTTATTTGTAGAAGAAGTTAGCAAAAAAAAAACCAAAACCATGTTTGTACACAGCCATGCCCAATTACAGCCTTAGAGCATAGGATTTCCTTCTCAAAGTCATTCTTTTACTGTCAGTCTGTATACTGTTATTTTGGAAGCCCATCAGGGCAGCTGCTGGATTTTATACAGTTGCAGTGAGAGTAAGAACGCACCCTCTTCCATTCAACACTGCAACAGAACAACACTTACAATGTCTTATAGAAAGGAAACACAACTGACTGAACCTCTCATTAATTGGGAGCTGCCCTCCAGTTTGCTATAAATATCTAACAGTATGAACTTTTAAAGAAACAGCAACCTATCATCTAATAAAGCATCTGAGTAGAACAAAAAATTATATAAAACACTCACAAGCGTGACATATCTTCAGCAAAGATATCATCAAATACAAACTTAACCAAGTTCTATTGCTCTAGACTAGTCAGATATCCACATGAATTGTGAATGCTGCTTATCTGTAAAATATGGAAAAAAAAAAAACAACAAAACAGCTTACTTGTCGGACAGATGAAAACAGAATATTGCAACATGGAAGTTTTATCAGAATAATCTGATAACTTGCTCCCAGTCCTCATCTATGACGTAGTGAAATAACTGTTCTCAAACATAAGAATGATAAAAGCTCATAAGGAATTACATATATTTTTAATTTGAAACAGGTACCAATATGGCTTTTTCAGTCTCCTTATACTAAACTATCCCTCATTTAACTTGTACAGTAATTTCTTCAGTTACTTTTAGTGACAGCTGTTCTGATCAATTAATATTCAACTAACTTCTTGTCCTTGCCCATGGAATACATAAGTATCTTAAGTTACCAGACATTGCAAGGCTTAGACATCTGAAATAAAGCTAGAAATAGGAAATAAATCTAAAATAGGATAATAAAGTGTTCCAAAAAAAAAAAAAAAACCAGAAAAAGGAAAAAAAGCTCATTTGTTTGGTCATCTTAAATAGTTAAAATACTAACCCCACAGTAGTAGGTCTCTGCTTGAAATAAGATGCAGAGTAGAAATTAACACTTGACAAAAGCATTCAAGAAAACATTTCAAAATTAATGTGCCACCTTTATTAGTATACTGACAATCAAGGAAGATGATTAGGAAGAGAGGTTTACAGTCATAATTTCACTGATTTACATTTTATTATTGGTGATACAGACCCTCCAGAGTCAAGACAATCAGACAACTAGCATAGATAAATGGTTAACCAACCTGAAATCTGTTCACCTATTTATTCTTCATAAGATTTTGTATTATTTTTACAAAGCTGCATATTTATTTTGGCAAAAATGATTCTCTTGCCCACCCCATTTGCTTATGTTGTTCCACTTTCAAAACTGAATGTTATCTTCAGACTTGCAGGGTGTGTGTGAAGACAGATTTATTGTTACACAGATACAAAGCAGTTACATGCATTCCAGCTCCAAAATAAGCAGGCAGTTCTATTTGTCTTGACCTTTTTATTTCATCCCTGCATCTTTCACCTCAAAGTTGCATTAAGTAATGTGTCCATCCATATCCATTGCAAGTACAGATATTAGATATTACACTTATTCCAGATGTGGAGTCATTTCTTTTTCTTCCCTTTACCTTTCTTGCCTCCCTCTCCTTGTTGAAGACTTTGATCACTACCTCCCATCTTCTGAGTTCTTGTTTTCAGCTTGGGAATGGTTTCTGCAGCATACAGCATCACTGACTTACCTAAAAATACAGGGTGGGGGATCATTGATACGGTGTTAAGAACATCCACACCATTTTCAAAGTTAAAAACTTCAGCCCATTTTCAGATTTCAGTTACAGTAGATAGAAAGCCAATGAGGTCTCTTTCCTGTGCTGCATTGCTTCAAGTTTAGAAAGATTTTATACCAGCTTTTTTTTTTTGTTATTATTTTTTAAGCGTGGGACTAGTGTCACAGTGGACCAGAACAGACATATCCCCTGACAATACCTACATCCTTCCTGTTAACCTCTTCCTTCAGCTCTTAATAGCCTAAAATACCTGGGTCAGAATGACTACACAAAAAGCTACAAGCACTGTTCACAAAAACACCACCATCTTCCTACACAAACACAATCTGTATCTGACTCCTGACTGACCTTCAAGTACTTCAGTAGTTCTTCAGCTACTCTCATCTTTTTATTCTTCTTGCTCTTTCCTTTAGACATATGCTTCTTTGTATACTTATTTGCTTCCCTATTATACTGACTCCTTGACAAGAAAAAAGGAAAAGATGAAATGGTGAATTACAAGTAATTTTTACAGGGAGCTGCTCCAGGGCCTTCCCTTTATTATTAAAATATGAAAATTACAACACAAAACTGAACTGCAAACTCTGTCTTATTTTATCTGTTACCCATATTGATACCTAAATGATGCATATAGCTTAAGAGTGGAATTTATTGGTTTTGTTATCAAGTATTTTGTTTTGTCTATCATAAGCCAAAACTGTACACTGAAAGATCAACTACTGCTATCACACAAAACTAATTAAAACTAATTAATTTAATTCAAGCACTGAAGAAAGAGCAGCATTTTTACAAGCTCTACTCGCTGCTCACACATACTTGATTTAGCTGACTTACACAGGCAAAGAGATTTAATGCAATATTCTAAAATTTGTGACAGTAAAAACAATTAATCAAGCTGAAATAGTCTTTTTGGTTTAGTATCAGGTGAAGGGTTTAACTCAGATATTCTACTCACGTGTTGGAAACTGAGGTAAACATGGATTGCCATCATCTTGTTTCAGCTGAATTCGTACTCTACCCCTGTACTGCACATCACGATTCCACTCTCTAGGATACATCTTATTTTTCTGTCATACAAAGAGAAAAACTCTTTTATGTGTTAAGTACTGGAAATATTTTCCTGCAAAAATTGTCAGGCATTTAATCTAAGTCACAGCATCATGGACTGCTCCAAATAACGACTGCAGCTCTCCATCAGTCCCATCCACCGAATGCTTTCCCCTTGTCATAGCCTAACGCTATGTTGTATACCATTTTTGGAAGCACTGCTGTAACTTGCTGTTCATTGCTGGTATGCAACAGTAAGCAGCTATAGGGACTATTCTACATCCCCACCAGCCTGGACTGCACTGACACAAGTTTCTGTCTCATCTCCATAGCCACAAACACTTCTGGACATCTAGAGACAGTCTCTAGGAGGTCACAGCAAGTCAGTCTGACATCCACTGCTTTCAATACTCACTGCCTTTTACTTTTGCTACAGGCTGCTTACTGGTAGTGGCTATTTCACAACTGAGTGCGCACTAATAGGAATGCATTCGTCTTTCAAAAAGCAAACTGAGTTTCTATGAGCTTTTGGATGCCAGTCACTTTTGAATGAAAGCATCTACAGAAAACATTAATCACTTCAGAAAACAAAGTGAGAAAAGACAACTTGCTAGAAACCCAGACTCATTCCATAAGGAAGAAAATCAACCAAGTAACCGAAGACCAAGATAGTATGACAGTAAATACATACTGCATACTGTGACATTAACTGAAACAAAACTCCAGAGCACCCTGCAGATTTTAAGCAGCCAAATTCTTTTACTATCAGACACTAGTCCCAAAAGATAACACCTTTCAATTCAAATGCGCTTTTTTAAGTTTAATTTGCCAAGTTGCACCTTGCAAGATTTGCTTTTACTCTGACTCTGTTAGGAACTTCGAGAAATGAGGACAGTCTTCTCAGAAGAACAGTTAAGAGAGTAATCTTTTTATAAGTGTAAAAACTGTCAGTAACTCAGAAATCTAAGTAATTCTTGCCTTGTATACTGTTTTCAAATATTTCCTTCATCATTATGCTCAGTTAGTACTCAAAGTATCTTGGCTGTTAACAAAAACTGTATTGCAATTTACTCTGTAAGAAAAAATAAAATCATAACAAGACACATACCAAGGTGTCTGGTTTTTGTGGTTTTGGTTTGATTGTCTGTTTGTGGAAGGGGCTGTTTGTTTTTTGTTACCTCTAACAGCACGTTGAATCCAACTGCTGCACACACATCTTGGATTTCAGTAGATGTGGGATTTTCAACAGCCTGTTGAAACAACATGCTAAACATTAAACATTTTTCAGTGATGAGTAACCTATACGGAAATAGTGGCTCCTCTATACTGCAGAACTAGAAAAAGTGGATGGGAAAGGGACAGTACTTCAGATAGTGACAAATATACTGCAAAGGTCATCTGGGAGCCCTTCTACAGAATAGAAAACAAAAAAAAATTATAAAGAAACGTAGGTAACTGAAAGCTTGGAATGAGGATGTGGCAGTCTCCAAGTTACAACAGGAGCCCCGCAGGGGCCCCTTGGCTTTTGGGAAACCATGGTAACACTATCTTGAAGATAAGAGAGGAGAACAAGTAAGGCCAAATACGGAGAAGACAACACATACCACACACCTATTGGGTAGAGATAACTGCAGCATGGGTGATTGGTAGTATTGTAATGTAGAAAGCTGTGAGTGTGTTACTTAGGATAAACGCCATTTGCCACTCATCATATTGGTGCATTCATGGTGGCAAGTGGACCGGCGGGGCGCAGGTAGGGTCGGGCGCTGGGCCTGTAGGCTGTGAGACCACTGCAGGCCGGAGCGGACCGTAACTTAGGTGGCCAGGGAAAAGGCAACAAAGAAATCAGTAAAACAGAAAGCAAATGAGAGAATAATTTAGGACAGAGGAAAAGGGCAGAAGGTAACAGAATTGCATAAGAAAAACAGTTATAATGGCATTAATGATACTTACACAGAACCCAAAACTGACTTGCTATAGGACTAAAGGGAAATTTACAGCAAATGCAGAAAACACTGGCACTTTTTTTAGGCACAGGGCAGCAGATCCATTCCACACATTTGGTTGGCAGTGTATATGCTGTATAATTATTTTCACTTTTTAACTATTATCAAGAAAACAAACAAAACACTAATCAGTGAGAAAAGCCCTTTATAAACTCAGCATTTGCTTGTTAAAAACACTATGAAGAGTGAGAATTAAAACTATTCTGAATCAAAAGCAACAGCAACTACCATATCTGCATGCCACATACATTTTTAAGTTTCCTCCTTGACAGACAGCAAAAAGGGCATATTTAGGTAAGTCAGTCACCAAGCTCACAATCATTACCTAATTATTATTTTCTGCATCCCTCCCAAATTTGGCACATCAGTTCTGTAGTAAGCACACTTGATTGCTGTTTCTTCACCTTCTTACCAAAGGTGCTGCTCAGATGCAAACAGAAACCCAGGGCTCTTCTGTCAAACTAACTTGCCATGGGTGAATTGGGAAGATAATAACTTTAAAAATTACTTTTATTTTCCAACTCTCTACATACCACTGCAGAGCAAAACAAAACACTCTTTTTTCCTGCCACCCACAAACTTACTTTGTCTATAGGTATCCTTCTTCCTTCTGCTATCGTCTTCTTGTTGTTCAAATATGCCGGATAAATGCAAATAAATCTAAAAAAAAGGAGAAAAATAAAACAGTTTAAGTAATATAAACTCTTTAAATTGTTTTCATTTTCCTAGCAAAACAAAGAAAAAAATAAGTATCACTGCCAAAACATAGAAGATTCCACAGCAATTAAAAACACTTTCCTTATTTGGTAAGATGTGACATTGCCCCACTTTCAGTTATTCAATATGCTGCCTGAGACTGGGCAGGAGCCCCACCTGCATGACTTCTCTGAAGAACAGTGCACAGAGGATAAAGATACCAGTTCAAGAAAAAAGGGAGGTGGAAAAAACTGTTTTGAACAATCTTTTTTTAAACCTGGAAAACTAAGAGAAGAAAACAAACAGATTCAATTTCACTCAATCAAATATATTCTTTTCAGTGAATATATTCCACTCCACTGAAAAGAATGAATGAAAGTTTCCTCAAAATGAGGTAGCACCTCTATGGGTGATAAATATTAATAAAAGCAAAAGTGCCGCCTTCTTGTCTATTTGCAATTTTTCTATCCACACGCAAGAACTAGCTAGACTTGAGTAAGTTACAAAGCCTCTGAAGAAAAACATGCTTAAAGAGTTGCTTAAGTTAAGTTGAGAGTTTTCAAGATATTTAATCCTGTCAAGCACATACAGGTAGACAGAACCACAATTATGCTTTTCATCAGACAGGTGAGGGAAGAAAAAGGCTGAGGTCTGCAAGCAGTCCCACACGCAATCCCCATGCGGGGCCCCGCCTCGCCACGTCCCGCTGCAGGCGGTCGGTTACGGGCAGGGCCGCCCCGCCCCGGCTCACCTCTCCTTGTCGGCCGGCGACGCAGCAGCAGACACCGCCATTGCAACGAGTGGCACCGCGCCGTCACGGCCCAACCCGCCCGCCTCCCCGCAACCCGGAAATCCCGCCTCCCGCTTCCGGGAAGTCGACTGGACAATGTTGCTGTCTGTAAGTCACGACGGCCTATCAGGAGGCGCCGCGTCTCCAGCGACGCGCCGGAAAGTCCGAAGGGGGCGGGTGGTCTTCAAGGGTTCATAGGTTCAGTAGGTTGGAAAGGACCTGCGAGATCATCTAGTCCAACCATCCTCCGAACGCCATCCCTACCCACTGAACTACTAAATCAAATCCCTTAGCACCTCATCTAAACGCTGCTTGAACAGCGCTAGGGATGGTGCCTCAACCACCTCCCTAGGCAGGCCATTCCAGTGCCTGACCACTCTTTCAGAGAAAAAATGTTTCCTCAGGTCTAATCTAAATCTTCCCCGGCGCAACTTGTGGCCATTCCCTCTCGTCCTGTCGTTATTTAGCAGGGAGAAGAGGCCCACCCCCTCCTCACCACAACCCCCCTTCAGGAAGTGGTAGAGTGCAATAAGGTCTCCTCTGAGCCTCCTCTTCTCCAGACTAAACAATCCCAGCTCCCTCAGCCGCTCCTCATAAGACTTGTGCTCCAGACCCCTCACCAGTTTTGTTGCCCTTCTCTGAACACGCTCCAGGGCCTCAATGTCCTTCTTGTAGTGAGGGGCCCAAAACTGAACACAGTACTCGAGGTGCGGCCGCACCAGGGCTGAGTACAGGGGGATAATCACCTCCCTGCTCGTGCTGGCTACACTATTTCTAATACAGGCCAGGATGCTGTTGGCCTTCTTGGCCACCTGGGCACACTGCCGGCTCATGTTGAGCCGAGCATCAACCAACACCCCCAGGTCCTTTTCCTCTCTACATTCTTCAAGCCATTCTGCCCCAAGCCTATAGCACTGCATGGGGTTATTGTGGCCAAAGTGCAGGACCCTGCACTTGGTCTTATTGAACCTCATCCCATTGAGCTCAGCCCAGCAGTTCAGCCTATCCAAATCCCTCTGAAGGGCCTCCCTACCCTCAGGCAGTTTGACACATCTCCCAACTTGGTGTCATCTGCAAATGTATAAATTTTTGTAGTGGGGAGCCCAGAACTGGACACAGTACTCCATGTGAGGCCTCACCAGGGCAGAGTAGAGGGGGAGGATCACCTCCCTTGACCTGTTGGCCATGCTCTTTTTAATGCACCCCAAAATCCCATTGGCCTTCTTGGCCACCAGGGCACACTGCTGGCTCATGGTCAACCTGTCATCCACCAGGACACCCAAGTTCCTCTCCTCAGAGCTCCTCTCCAGCAGCTCACCCTCCAACCTATTGTCACCGGTTTGCGGGACAGTTTGACCCAGTACCGTGACAGTTGAGGCAGGGGACCCACGGGCCCACACCCCGGGGAAGGGGAAAGGGGAAAGGGAAAAAGGAGAAGGGAGATGGGCCTAGGAACAAAACAGCGGCAACGATCTGAGGAGGAAAGCTAATTTACTAAATAGATATCAGAAAGGAAAATAACACAATATAATATAATATAATTGGAGTTGAGGCAAATGGATCAAATAAAATGAGCAAGAGAGAGAGTGTCCGATAAACCGAAGGCCTTACGCTAACGCTGAAGGCGGACGGCTGCAACAAACACCCACTGCCGAGCTTGGTCCCGAAGGGAAGAGAGAGTCCTGTGACCGCAGACAGTTTTTATCTTTCCCTCTGGGCGGAAATATGTAAAAATGCAAAGCATCGCAAAGTCCTCTGGAGAATGCAGTTCTTCTTCTCTTCTGAGATAGGTACACCTAGAACTATCAACGATCCACAGAGCTGGAGCATTAACTCTTTAACTCCCAATACTCCACATGATGTTATGATGTGGAATATTAATAATACAACAAAAATCATAGAACCATAACACCTATACATGCAATTATCCCTCCCTATGTGCAAGACTCTTCACTTGCTCTTGTTAAACCTCTTCTGGTTCCTCTCTGCCCAGCTCTCCAGTCTGTCCAGGTCTCGCTGAATGGCAGCACAGCCTTCTGGTGTGTCAGCCAATCCTCCCAGCTTTGTATCATCAGCAAACCTGCTGAGGGTGGACAGACAAGCTTACTGGGGCTTGTCTGTCAATTGTATGCTTAAAAATTACTTTCTGGGACACATAAGTGTGGGAATACAAGAAAGAATATTCAGAGCAGAAGCAGTGGAGAAAAATAAAACAGCATGAGAAACAAAGACTGAGAACCACGGACACTCCAGAAGAAAAGGAAAACAAGTTCAAGTAAGCTGTGTGATGGCTGTGTGATGATGACTGTGATTGTAGGAAGAATGCATGGCTTGGAACGACTCATGACCCTGACTGGATAAACACCTGCATGCACAGCTATGGAGTCTTTGTGGAATATTTTGTTGACTTGTAAAGGCAGATGGGAAAGTTAAAAGAGAAAACTTGTGAATGTATATAAGGGATTTTAGAACCTGTAGTAAGCGATTTGGACCATCCACATCTGAGTCCATGCCTCAAGTGCTGCAAGCCACCACTGTTAACTGCACTTTTTTTGCAGAAAAATCTGCTTACTGTGTTCATAAAAATCCGTACCAGTGTAGATGACAACAGCACCAACATTGCAGACTAATGTAATAGAATAGGAGGTATTACTTTTGGAGCAGCTCTCTAACTAGCTTGAGATGCAGTTCCTAAGCACTGTATGCTTTAGCTTGGGTCAAGTATTATTACGTTCAAAACGTCCAGCTTGGTGGACACGCCAGTATCAGAAGGAGCAAGAGAGGTTACTGTGTAGGATGGAGTACACACAGGTACCTGGAGGTGTTCATCAGTGCAAATGAAAAGGTCCCTACCCATCCCACCACCCTCCTTCTCTTCTAGTTGCAAGTTTGCATTTCCTCTGAGTGACAACTATCCTGTTTTTGCACTTCTGAGTTCCAAAATCACTCCTGTTATTTGGGGAGATACTATGTAGCCAAAAAAAAAAAAAAAAAAGGAGAAAACCAACATTTGCTCACCCTGGACAGGTGGCTAGAAGATAATGCATTTTTAATTACTGTTAGGTCTAAGAAGCCTCTACAAAAGAAAACTGCAAAATACAATCACAGAACAGCAGAGACTGGAAGCAGCTGTAGAGATCTTCAGTCCACTGCCCTGCTCCAAGCAGGGACATCTTCAGCAGGCTGCTCAGGACCATGTGCAGATGGATAACACATCATGTCCCCAGTGCAAAATGATTGGGGAAAACAAGTCTGTTCACCCACTGAAGCTGAAATGGAAAGTTTCAAAACTGTAACTTATGGATTCCTTTTGCTAACCTAATATAATGGTTGTTAGTCTAATGTACTAATCCCTGTTGCTAAACAATCCAACCTTTATCAACCACTAGCATTAAAGTGCTTTCAACATGGACAATACTTTATTCTCCAGTGGGCTGGCTCTGGCTTTATTGAGCTGAATGTTACTTCAATGGTATGGAAGAAAGCAAGTGTAGACATAAATAGAATCCAGTTTACCCCAAATCACTTGGCTTCATTCTTTAGTAGTGAAATACATGTGTTTCATTTTATAACAGACATTTTTTAAGGAAGTGTTGATTTCTTCTTATTATTATTATTTACATTAAGGAGTGATGCTGTCTGGTGGTATCCTTTTAAATTGGTCATATTCTCCTGAAAAAAAAAAAAAAAAAAAAAAAAAAACAAACCACAACTGACCTGTCTGATTTGGGAATGGAAAAAGAGCATCATAATAGCACTTTGCAGTTCACTTTCTGTGGGAAATGACATACTGTTTTTGCATGAGCACCTGCCACTGCAGTTGTGAATTAAAACCTTTTCACAAGAGATCTGGTCTCTGAAAAATCATTTATTTCTCACATTTCTCTTACATCCCACAGTTCACTTACACAGTAATATCCAGTGATATCTAGTGCCAGCTGAAGACGTTTTGGCCAGTGTTCTTTATCTGATTGATAGAGACATTCTCTGAGTCTCTTTATGCCTGCAGCTTTGCTTCTGTTTTCACTAATCTGCATGCACCACAAACAGACATTGCTGGAGCTTGCAAGTAATCAAAAAAAAAAAAAAGCAAAATGCATGCCAAGCTTGATGTTTGGTCAGGCGCAATATCTTTCCAAATGTTATGCATCTCCATAAAGAAAAATGTCTTTAAAAATAAAATAGCGAAGAATCACCCTTCAGCAGCCACAAGCAGCAAGAACACTTTACAGACTTCTTCATGTAGTGCCAATACTTTATCACTACCAGTTACCCATAGCGCCCACTGCTGTCAAGTCATCTGTAACAACACTGAGATGGAACTGCGGTCATTTCACATCCAACAACGTTAAAAACATCACGTTCTGTGAGACAGAATCTGGCCAGTGATCTGGGACTAGAAGTCATTCATTCACCTGACTGCCACCTCTTGGTGTGCTGACAAAACTCAAAAAGCCATGCAAAGTTTCTATGGGGTTTCCACAGTTAAGAAAATAGTCAAGACAAAGACTGATGAAAGTACCATGTGGTATAGGGAGGACAAGACTAATAGAAGTTGTGTAAGAATAATATAACGGCTGAATGGTAGTTGAGCAAAGACAATAAACTGTAAAACCATGGGTAGCTGAGAAACAGATGGAACCAGATTACATCCTTGAGCAGCATTGAGGTGGAAAGTTCACAGCGAGGAAGACTACAGCCTTCATCTTCAAGACCCCTGCCTGCAAACACCAGGAGACTCTGCATATGGTCACCCTGATGGAATTTGAGGCATTTTTGCAGCTCCTCCTCCTGTTCCGAGCAGAGATGAGGATCCAGTTTCCCTCATCTTGTGTGTTGTTGTGGCCTGTCTTCTCAGGGTTGGAAAACAGCTTATTTTGTTTGCCTTGCAGGGACTTAAGACAGGCCTGTAGGTCTGCCTGTGTCACTGCACAATGCTAAGCATCAGTCTCCCTCTGTGTTTCCTAAATGCTGCTGTGGGAGGAAAATAACAGACTTCATGATGACTCTGAGAGCTGTAATCTTTACAGTGTCTCTGTAAGAGTCACAGCACAAAGCCACGAACTTCACAACTCTGCAAAAGTCATAACATGAAGCCCCTTTATTCCAAACATGAGCAGTATTTATGGACAGCTTTTTGATGAACAACTTTGGATTGGGTCACATCAGCCAAGTGGCTGCTTCTGATTCGTTGCTCCTCTCTTCCTTGTTCCTCCTCATTGGTGCTACTCTTCTTCAGTCCTCTGTGGTCCCATCTGCTGTCTTGCCCATCATATAGACAACTGCAAAACGAGTCTCTTGACCTTCATCAGATCTTGTTGTCTAGCTCCAGGTCACTTCTTCTAATGTAGTCCTACACCTTCCCTTATATAACTTCCCACATAGTCCTCCACACACTAAAGAGAGGAAGCAGGCCAACTTCTGCCCTCCCTGTGCAGACTGCTGCACCAAGTGTGGTGCCTTGCCTAACCACCAGGCCATGCCCTAACTTCAGCATCATGCTCTGACTGCCTGTCCTGTTAGCAACATTTCTGGTCGCTCGTGTTGCCAGGGTGTCACCTTTTTATGTGTTGCAGGAGTACACCACTGTTCCTGGCCCTGCTCATGCCTCTCCAGCTTTTCTTGAGGCATCGTCTAGTCCAACCCAAAGCAGATTCCCTAGCAGAGGTTTCAGAGGAAAGTGGCCAGGCCACTTTGACTATCTTTCGAGGCTGCATAGCCTCTCTGAGCAGCCTGTTTCCAGTGCTTTGTCACCCTCAAAGGAAATACCATTTTCCTTTGGTTCGTATGGAACTGCCTGTGTTCCAGTTTGTGCCCACTACCCCTTTTTCTGTTGCTGGGCATCACTAAAAATGCCTGGCCCAACTCACTCAACACCGTTTGTAAATTTCAAAGCATTGACAAGATCCACTCTCAGCCTTCTCTTTTCCAGGTAGAAGTGTCGCAGGCCTCCCAGTCTTTCTTTACAATGGAGGTTCTTCAGTATCCTAATCATCTTTGTACCCCTCCACTGGACTCTCTCTCTAGAAGACCCCTGTTTTTCTTGAACTGGTGAGCCCAGAACTGGACACAGTACTTCAGATGTGGCCTCACCAGGGTGGGCACATCACCTCCCTCGACCTGCTGGACACACTCTTTTGAATGTACCCCAGGATGCCACTGGCTTTCTTGACCACACTGCTAGCTCACTGTCAACAGGCTGTCCACGAAAGCACCTAGGTCCTTTTTCTCTTGCTCCTTTCCAGTATGTTTGCCATGTACTGATGGTTATTCCTCCTCAGATGTAGTACTCTACACTTGCCCTTGTTGAACCTCATAAAGGTTCCTCTCTGTCCAGCTCTTGTGAAAGGAAGCATATTCTCCTGGTGCGTTAGCCACTCCTCCTAGCTTATCATCAGCAAACTTCCTGAGGACACGCTCTATCCCTTTGTCCAGGGCACTGATGAAGATTTTGAACAAGACCGGTCCCAGAAGAGATCCCTGGGGAACACCACTAGCTACAGGCCACCAACCAGACTCTGCACACTGATTACACCCTCTGAGCTTTGACAGTCAGACGATTTTCAGTCCACCTCCTGGTGCATTCATCTACTCCACACCTTTTAAGCTTATCTATGAGGATATGATGGCAGCCAGTGTCAAATGAATTGCTAAGATAGATAGAAGGTAGAGAATGTCTGCTCTTCCTGCATCTACTCAGCCAGTCATTTATGCCATAGTAGGCTACCAGACTAATCAAGCATGATTCCCCTTCAGTGAATTTGTGTTGACTACTCCTGATAACCTTCTTTTCCTCACTGCTGTCATGGTTATATTATTTTTTTTCCCGTATCAGTATTCCTCATCATAACATCATGTAATGCACTGCGAGTTGAAGAGTTATAATGCTGCAGCTTCACAGATCATTGACAGTTCTGGGTACATCTGTTTCAGAACAGAAGAACTACATACCCCAGAGGAGCTTCCTTTTCCATTTTCAGAAAAAGATAAAACTGTTCACATGTCACAAGACATCTCTTTATTCCCCTTTCTGCTCATCTGCAGTGTGCGTGTCCCCCCAGCCATCTTGTCTTAGAGTATGGTCTTTGTATTGGACACTCTTTCATTTTAATTTATTCGCTTCAATTCCAATTATATTGTATTATATTGTGTATTTTGCATTCTGATATCTTACTTAGTAAATTAGTTTCCCTCCTCAGATCACTGCTGCTGTTCTGTTTTCAGGCCCATCTCCTTACCTTTTCCCCCTTCCCCAGAGTGTGGGTCCGTGGGTACCCCCACCTCATTTGTCACAGAACTGGGGGCTGAAGCGGCCTGTAAACCACTGACTGATGTCACTCAGAAGGTGTGTTTTCAGCTAAGCTGATGTAACAGGTCTGCAGTGGGCTGCAGAAAATACAAAACACAGAGAGGATTCAGACTTAAATCTTAGTTGGTCCAATTGACACTGAAAGGAAGGGAGCAAGCTAAGAAGGTTTTATCTGCAATTCAAAAGTATACATTAAATAGAAACTGGAAACATACTTCATGAAACACCACTCTAAATACTGCATATACCATTTACTATTATACCCTCTCAGTAGCTTTCTGTTTTCACCTTGTGTAACAGCTGACAGCCACATAAATCAGTTTGTAGGATAAAAAGACACCATCAGTCATCCACACATATAAGACACAGTAATACAGTACTTGCACTGAATTCATATTTCACTCAAGCTAGGGGATTTCTGTTAATAAGACTTCAAAATAAAATGAAACACTTGACTATCAAATACTCATAGAAATGTAGGGACTGGAAGTATCCTCTGAAGAACATCTAGTCCAACTCCAAATCTGTTACAATTGTTGAAATGCCCAGCTGTAGAAGGAACAGAAAGATACCAACCCCCTCTCATCATGCAATGGAATAATAACAATAATAATCCCCACCTCCCCTCTCCCTCCCAGAAATAAAAGTGATTCTAGCCATTAATCTTAGTGCTTAATCTTTGCATCTACCTTCTTGTCCTTCCGTACAATGTCTGCCATCACAGACCTTGAAATGACCTAGCTAAGGTTCACAGACAAACACAAGGTCTGTTTAATGTATACCCAAGCTCCCTTTTCCCTCACTCCAAGCAATGCTATTTTGCACAGAATTGTTATTAAACACTCAAAATCCCAGTTTTCAAAATCCCTACTAACCTTAAGCTGCCATTTCTACATTCTGACTACAAACCTCTCTTTCTATATATCATTTAAGACAATTATGTGCATTTTTCTCTAGAACACTTCAAAACTAGGGTACCAACTCATCAGTCCAGAAATTAGAACTCACCTGAACTATACAGTTACATGTATGGGAAAAAAAAACAAACTGTGATGGAACTCAGCAACACAGCCCCTTTTTTTCTTTTTAAATGCTTCTAATTGTATGCTAATCCTACAGTGAATAGAAGAGCACAGAATAAGTGAACGATTACACATTCACTTTTGTATGTGTGTGTTGGGAAATCAGCAAATCTAGGTTCCTTCACAGTCTCCAGTCAGGAACTTGATGCATTAAAGGAAGGACTGGAATTATCTAAGCCTGCTTTTTTCCATAAGCTTTCTTCTGAAGCCCTGGTAAACAATGTTATGGAATCACACTGTGCCAGAGCTAGATTTTGTGAGGTTTGTTTTAAAATGAAACATGGAAGAGAACAGAGAGGTCTACTGGCGAGGTGTGCATCTCCCCAAGCTTTTATCCACTTCATGTTTATCTAAAATGTGACCACTACCAAAATAAAACTGCATGGTTTCTTAGACCATTAGTTCTGAAATGCTCTGTTGTCATCTTAACAGCAACTTTCTGTTTAGATTAAAACGTATTTCTAATACATCAGACACCTAAGATTTGATTTAGTTAACAGACAAGAAAAGAATTCCACTCTGACAAGGTGCAATCAGGAGGAAATTTTATGTAACACCACCAGTAATAAGTTATGCATTGCAAGACTAAATTCAGAATTAGGATACTGTGAAGCAAAATACATCAGAATAATTGAAAAAATAATTACAGATAGGTAAGAACAGTAATGCATCTCAGGCAGAAGCAAACAACAAAACTGAAGGAAAGATAATTGTGGGCTGAGTTCATCAAAGAGAAACAACATTCATAGGTGGGAAAAATTTATTTGATCTTGGAGGACAATAACTTATTTACTTGCAGAGAGCCAGCTCAAGCTTTACAAATCTTAATTCCCACCAAGAAGTAGGGCCCAAGAGATGCTCTGTTTGTATGTATGTCATGAACTTTTAACTTTGGATGGAAGTGCATTTCACTGAGTGAACAAGCTCCCCCTACACCTTAACATCTTAATTGCAATTCCATGACCACTCGCGAAAAAGAATGCTTTCACCAACAAGATGAGAAGAATTTCCTCGACTCTTGGAAGTGGCAGAAATTCATAAATACAAGAACCTCCATCTGTATGGAAATTTATAAGGAACAGATTACTTGCAAAACTAGGCTAGGGAGGCATTACCCAGTCTTAGTGGACAAACTGCACATCTGGTAAACTGAAAGTTGACAGCAGAAAACGCAGGTATTAAATACATACTTGGTATTGATCTGGGCATCACAAATTCACTGACACCTACATGACTGTTGTGAACTCTTAAGCTCTTCAGCACCACACCAAATCCCCTTGCATTTCCAATATGTAGCCAAATACAATACACAACCAACTTACATTCAGACTAAAAACTCAACCTTATATCTACATTAACATTCTCTAAAACATGTTTACAGATAAAATCTGTTACTCCGCATATAGTAAACAATGAAGCAAGAATGACATTTCTATATGTGACTTAAAATGAAAAAAGTGGGGACATCTCTTTTGGTTATACTTAAATGTGCAAAGGAGATGGCTGTGGTAGCAGTGAGTGAACACGTTTAGGTGATTCAATTAAGAAAGTCCTCAAAGGTCTCAGCATGGGAAGGAAGTCATGCTTTGTATGAACAGACTCTTCACTTTTGATTCATCCAAATCACACATCTCATCCAAAACAAAGCTGTCAGATATGTGGATTAGTCTTTGCATGGTGTTACAGTAAGTAGATGTAATTACATTTAGGTGGATGTCTATACAGGATTGTTAGCAACAGTTATGGTTCTTTGTACTCTTCAATGGGAAACGTGAAAAGACATTTGGGAGGCATGTAGCAACAAAAGGCTGCAAGAGGATGTTAAAGTTCATCCAAGTGCTTCTCCAGATCGACCCTATGAGCAGTACTGTCTTCATTAGGGACAGGATAAGATCACTCCCCTTTCAGAGCCTCTTCTAGAAAACAACTAATTACAGTAAATCATTCTACAGGAAGGATCTAATATTGCAAATTTAAAAATTATCACAATTAATTTCACATATGGTAGAAAAAATAATTTGTTAGTTTTTGATGAAAAAAAAAATATTTTCTACAAACCACAGACTCATGTCATACTTCTGATGCAGGCTGTCAGAATTTCCAGGATAAACAGAATTCCCTGGAACACAACATACTTAAACATAAAGTACTAGAAGGCTAGTTACTAGCCAGAAATTACTAGCCAGAAATCTAAAATGAACAAGCTAAGAGTACAAAACAGTAATTTGCTTTTGCTGTCTCAAAAAAGGTTAACAACTGTTCTGGAACTTGGTGTATTGGCTTAGAATTGCAAGAAATGGATTGATCCAATCTCCTTCCACCAGCTCTAGCCATTTCTTCTTTCTGTTTCCTTAGGCAGCTTGTCTGATTTTGCACTGAGCAAACTCAGCATACTGAAGCAGCTTAAACCCTACTCCAACCAGTTCTGCCTGGTAAGAGCTGATCTAACCACTGAAGGGTCAGATGAGTGCTGTTGCTTACATTAACCGAAGTTTACTGAAGAATAGCATAATTACTTGTATTTTGAAGCCAACTCATGCTTTAAATTATATTCCAATGCTGTCAGGAAGTCCTGGCAAGGCCACTGGCTTTCAGTTTTCAAGCTAGCAAATCTGACAGTTTTAAGAATAATCTATGAAGTTTCAAAGGAAAATATTCTGACAGAGGACTTTACATAAAAAATACAAATAACATTTCCTTTTAAAGTTTCTAATATTTAGTCAGAAAAGCTTTCAGAAAAATTTAGCAATAACCTTAACTGTGGCGTACAGCAAGAAACTACAATGAATGCACATTCTAAAATGTAAAGACTTGCAGAGAAGACATGTTCCCACTTTTCACATTAAGAACACAAAGCTTTATTAATTTAACTAAATTAAGGACAACTGCAGGTCTGCATTCCAGTCACTAAAGTTCTATCAAAATGTATATCCCCAACAAACAGTAACATGAGTCTTGGTTTTCTTAGCTCCTTGCATTCCTTTGTTTTGTCTCAACATCGATGATGTCCTGGTTCATGCTGTGCCATCCTCATTAAAATAAAACCAAGGAGCAAGAGAAAACTTTTAGCAGCATAAACCAAAACTGGCAACCATTAATCTAGACATTGTTAGCAAAATACAATACCAAATATACTTGATACACCCATTTTCTGTTTTTCCCATTTTATATTTCCAGGATTCATTTTTATAGTTAAGCATAGAATCTGACTTTGTATCCTAAATTATGAATATTAATCAAACATCATGGATGCCCTTAAATATTCTAAAAGTCTCTTAAAGGATGCTAAGCATTTTAGATAAAGAATCAGAGAAATGCTTCAGGAAGGAATTTCAGATGATCACCTAAGCCTCTCTCTTCACAAAGGCAATGTGAAACACTCTGAAGTCCATCCCCCTTATGTTTCCTAAGCTGCTTCTTGAAACTTCTGTAATGGAAATTTAACAACTCCCATGGGAAGCATATTTTAGCGTTTTACTACCCTTACACTTGGAAAGTTTATCCCATCTGTCTCTGCTACAAATGTAGGTTAGTTATGAGGAAATTAAGAGAAACTTCCCAATTAACAAGAAGTACCTCCCAGACTATCTAAAGAAGCCACTACAATTTTCAAATACATTCCGGTGTTTGATATGCATACAATTATGTATAGTTTCACCTTGTGCTCTCATGTTCTTTAGATTAGCTCAGTTACAAACCTGAAATTGGAATTTATTTATAAGGATTAAGTTTACCTTTAAATTCTTAGATAAAGGAGATGCAAAGCTTGTATTAACTGACTATCCTGGATAACATGGTACACCTTCAGAATATTCTGTTCTACATTATCAGTTATAAAACATCACAAAAAAAATCAGATTGTTTGTAAGAAAGATGGTCTTCTATTTTAAACATGAGGATGGAATTCCGTATTCTACTCCAACAGAAAGTCCTGACTTCAAAATAAATCAGAGTATGTCTCCATTTCATCTTGAAAGAAACAGTTATGTTCATACTAAAAGTTCTGTGAAGACACCATGTGCAAAACATTACAAACGCTAACATGCTGCTTGTTAAGAGCTACACCAACCAGGTGGTGTAGAAATATAGCATGTCTTGAAAAATGTAACAAGAGGCAGAGAATGAAAGAGAAAATAAGATACCACTTATTCAAAAAATTTGAATTTTTGGTATTGGCTTTTAACTGACTGCTGACAGTACCTCAGTTCTGATCATAAACACTGCAAGTCTTCTGTGGAATTTAAGGTAAAATTGATTAATCTTAGTAGCAGATGAAGCACAAGAGCCACAGATGCAATACAATGTGACAGTGTTAAACCTATCATAAAGGCAAATTATTTCAGGGCTACTTAAAATTAGGGCATCTTGAATCCTGAAGACCAGCTACTTAGAATGCTAACTTAAAAACAGTCCAGCTGACACAGAACACAACTGATGCCATTTTGCGGTTTGTACAATCATGCACAGAATAGTTAATATCAGCTCACATTTCTACTTCAAATCGAATCTTAGATTTAAGCTACGTATATATTTAAAGCACTAATCTGTCTTTTCAGCATTTTTCTAGTACAAACCATATTTGCATCAAAAAGCCTGGAGGCAACAAAGGTTCTGGTCTGCATACAGAATCACTCCTCTACTACAACAAACATTTTGTGATGAGTCTCTTGTGGTATTTTTCCCTTTATAATTAAAAAAAAAATTGCATGATGATTTCAAATAGAATTAAAATTTCATATCACAGTAGTCACTACTTCACATTCCACATTATATCCCCAATTAAAAAAAAAAGTTTCAATTTATAAATATCATTTTATACACGTAATATTCTTTCAGTTTGCAGTGATGAAAGCAGTTATCCCACTTGACTTCTTGAAATACCTTGCCTTTAGCCTTGTTATACACCTGAGATGGGTGAAACTGTCTCAATTACAGTTATATTACAGAAGACCTAAGGCTTGATCTTGGAACTGTTACAAGCATCCTACAACAGCCATTTTCAGTCATTAAGAATGAATATTGAGGGTGCAAGATTCTCCTGAATCAGGCCACAAGTGTTAGTGCATTATATGCATTAAAAGGTGACATCTCAAAGTAAAATACTGTATTCTTATGTAATGTAAAAGTAACACACACGATTTACATATAGTAATAATTTATTCTGAAACGTTCATTTTAGTCTCTGTTGAGACATCACCCATGTCTCATTAATAAAGAGCAGCCATCTCACCTCAAATACCAGAATATACAAGTTACAGCATAACAAATAAAAGTAAAAATAAAAGTCTACCTACTTGAAGATGAAATCTATTTCAGGTGAAATAATTTTGCTGAAAGTTTTACAGTTACACAGTTTTCTTTTTTTCTATTTTTTTCTTTTTTATTATTTTTTTTTCTTTTCCCCAGGTCATAAAGAAAGTGTAAATTGTTACACCATAACTATCTATGCACATTATGTGACCACAACTGTTATCATTACTTCAGAAAATAACCATCAGTTCCATTCATGCAGAAAAGCAGGCTGGGAATGCTTGTTCAGCAGAAACCATATTACTGTGAATTTCACAGCCACATGATTAATTACTGGGTTAGATGGACTCACAAATATTAAACTGAGTATATATTTTTTGCATAAATAATACCAATTCTTCCCTGATGTAGTTTAGTCAGTCTGTAGTCTAGAAACGATTGATAAAGCAGTATGACTCTATCATCTCTATATGCAATGTTCAATGATTTCAAGACAAGCAATATTTAAAGGATTATGGGATGGGATGCTAATTAAATACAATGTTAAACATACTGTACAAATATACTTGCATTAGCAATTTTATTTCAAACTGTCAATCACATTTTCCTCCAAAATATTACCAGTGAAGACAAAGTATACTATCAAATATGGCTTCCAGAACAAGGACTCTCTAACAAGAATCAAACCTATTTACAAAAACAAACAAACAAACAAAAAAATCAATCCCCATCATTTGAAGTTTCATTTGAAATAAAACTTCTAAGTAGCTGCTGTATTTAATACATCAGGTTTGTTTTTAGATGTATTTAAACAGAAGTCACCAGATAAGAGCCAGAATGACGTTTAGGACTCTGAGTTCCACTGGAGTCTGTATTTTCAGACTTTGAGTCACGTTTCTTTGTGCTGTTATTTAGCGGTGTTGGGATCTGTGATGGTCGAGCAGAACTACTGTCCACACTACTCTTCCTACGGCTTGGATTGTAGTTGAAAGGAGTTACTCTTGCTGCAACAGCACCAATCGGAGAGCTATGCTTGCTTGAACTACTGGAACTGAACGGTGTACGCTCGCTCAGAGTACTTTCACTGTTTTCTGGTGCAGGAACAGGATTGGTCTGCAGAGGTTTTGTTTCAGTGCCTTTCTTGTCTGGACTGTCTATCTGAAAGAAAGAGTTCAGACGATTTTCTAAACCACTGGTACGAACAGGAACACTTCCATTCCCTGGATTTTGTTTTTCTTGAATCTCTTTAGAATCTTTGCCATTCACAACCCCCTTCTCTGAAACACTGTCAATAACAGGAGGAGTGTTTCCAGTTGGGGACTTTCCAGATCGAGGATTGTTAATTGGGCAGTCCTCAATCCTCACCCAAACATCCTCAGTCTTAGAGACAGCTGGTGCCATCTGATAGATTAGAGTTTTGGAATCAGAGCTACCTGTGGCACTCGAGGAAGGATGCTGAGGATCATTCATTATTTGGGGGATTTCGTTTTCTTTTATTTTTCTCCAAGTACCTTTTGCTGGTGCTTGGCTTTCTTTACTTTGCTTGTGTCCAGAAAGCGAATTTCCATGCTGCTTCTCATCTTCACTTTTTGCCTTTTCACTGGATTCTGAAGAAGCTGATAGAATTGAGGAAGAACTTCCAGTTCTTCTCCAAGTGCTTACACGAGGGAGTGATGAGGAATGCTTACTATGTTCACGTTTCCATGTTCCTGATCTGTTGATTGGCAATCTAGATGGACTCTCAGAATGAGAACGCGCTATATCATGACGTTTTGCTGGCCTCCCATCATATTCTACAGAAGGGCTCAGATTAGGGGGTAATTTTCTCCAACCACTAGTTTGGGCAGTTGAATGAGAAGATAAGGTCTTATCAGGAAGTGAGGGACTTAAAACTGGGGTCTGCAGTTGGGACCTTGTGGGAGAATCTGGTCTGGAAGGAGAAAGAGATTCAAATGAAGCAGACTCTTCCAATTTACGTCTTAGAGTAGGACTCGGAGCTTCTTTAATAAAAGTTGACTGGCGAACAAGAACAGGCCTCTCAGATCTGTCAGATTCACTTCCGCTAGATTTTGCTGATGACATTCTGGATAGGTCAGTCTTTTTATTTGATGCACCACTACTGAGAATTTGGTTTAATCCTTTGGAAGCAGACTCACTTCGTGGAATGTTACTGGTATTCTTAGGTAAGGCAGTTTGCTTGGTAAGGTTTTGCTGGCTCATCTGCCTGCCTGGTGATGTATATGACATCCTACCTGAACTTGAAGATTTAGTTGAAGCTGTACTAGGAGATGATGTTCTTGGCAACTGAGACAGTTTGTTGGGAGGACTTACACCATTTCTTCCTGGAGAAATTGAATTTCGGCTTGGAGACTGCAGAGGCCTGCTCAATGGCTGCTGTTGAGGTCTAGAAGGAGTGGAGTCTCTAGATCCTGATCTAGAAGGTCCTTTACTTGATCCACCATGGTTCAACCCTGACAGTTGCCTAGTTACAGGAGCTGGCTCAGGTTTTGCTGATGACTTTACTCCTCTTGGCGAACTAGCTGAACCTTGACCCTCACTGGGACTCTTGGAATTTGTGTTTTTGAATGGGGGGCCTTTTTTGGAAACAGGACTAGTACTTGAAGAACTATTTCGAACTCCTGGAATATGAATCATTGTCCTACCACGTGAAATTGAAGGCACACTTGTTTGCTGTGGTTGCTTTAACTGGCTCGAAACTTCTGAATTGGAGCGAGCTTTTCCTGTAATTATACTTTTATATACTTTTTTTCCTCCTTTGATTCCCTTACTTTCAGATTCTACTTTTTTAGATTCCAGTGTACTCTTCTCTCCTGGCTTAAGAATTCGTGGACCTTTATTACTAGTAAATGGCTTCTCTTCTTGGTCTGGGGTAAGATGGAATGGTGATCCCAGAGAAATTCCAGATTTTAATGAAAGGATAGAATCAGAGTCTGATGAAGCTTGTCTAGACAGTGATGCTGCAGCAGCAGCTTGATGCAGGCTACTAACTATAGAATTTGCACCTTCTTGTATAGCTTTCCAATCAAAGTTCTCTGAATCAGGTGAGAAACCATGCTCTGAATCTGGCCTTTGTATCTCTCTCAAATCCAGTGTTAAATCTTCTGCCAATACACCACCTATATTTCTGGAATTACTTTTTTCACTTTCACTCTTTATTCTTGATGGTTTTTTCTTTTTAGGCATGGCAGAACTAATGCACTCCTGCAAAAGATCATCTTCTGAGTCGATGCTGAGAGAACTCAGAGAGCTGTTTCTAGAGAAACACACTGGTGTATCTTCAACATGAAATGATTTGGGTGCATAACCAGAAGTCTGTGGTCTGTTTGATTCTACCTGTGAATCAGGAGCCTCAGTTCGCTTTACTGGTTCTCCTTCTTTGTTGTTATTGTTTTCTTGATCAATATCACTAAGGGAACTAAGAGATGAATTGCGAGAAAAACAAACAGGTGTGTTTTCAATAGCAAAATTCTGCGTCTTCTCATCTGTAGCTGCCCCTCTGTCTGGAATATCTTTATTTGGCTGACCGAAAGTTTTAGACTGGCTTCTGCCTGTTGGGTGTTTCTGGCAAACTTGTGTCCTGTTATTTGGTTGCTGACTTGAAGACTGTTCTGTGTTAGGGCAGTCTTTAGTTTCTATTTCCTTTACTTCTTTTCCTTTTCTTAGTTCTGCCTTCTCCCTTGAAAGGTCAACATCATCATCATCGAAATCCAAAGAACTTAAGGAATCATTGCGTGAAAAACAATATGGAGTTCCCTCAATGGGTGTGTAATGATGAGGGGAATCAAATGTAAAGCTTCCTCTTACACGCTCTTCGTTATTTGGAAGTTTTTCATTAAAATCCCTAGAATTATTTTTAAGATTCTGTTTCTTTGCATCTCTGTTCTCTGGATAGCTTCTTTCATTATTAATTTGGCTTTTAGAATCTGTGCTTTTTCTTACACGTGCTCTGTATTCATTATTTTGGGGAACAGGCTTTACTGGTGATGTTGGCTTCTTTTTCTCACCTTCTGATTGATTTTTGTTATTTAGAGATGTAGATGCTTGCTGAATTTGATCCATTATTTTCTTCACTCTAAAAGGTTTGTGACTTTTTCCTTTTGGCATAGCTGAGTTAATGCACTCAGCTAGAATATCACCCTCTTCTGTTTTGTCATCACCCAGTCCTGGTCCAGTCATAGTTATGCTCTTTGCTCTCTGAGAGTCATCCATACTTCTACCTTCTGTAGGAATAGTGTCCCTCTTTTCAAATTCCCCTGACTCTGCCCCTGTACCCCCACTGTCTACATTGGCCAACTCATTTGGTGGTGATTCTATTGTGAGATCACTCAGAGATGTAGCTGTTGAAAAATTTATTGGTGTACCCTCAACACAATATACTCGTGGCATATCATCTCCTGGTGTAAAACTCACATGCTTCTGGGATTGCAGTCGGCTTTGGGAAGGCAGAAGTTTGTAAACTGGCAGCTGGCTTGGCTTTCTAGCTACAGGAGGAGGTATTTTTGGAGCAGATGCTTGAGAAGGCTTTTTGGCTTTACGTGAAGATTTTGTTGGCATTGCAGAAATAATACATTCCTCTAATATTTCAATATCATCATCATCAGAATCATCCAGAATGTCTTTTTCTGCTTCAGAAGGCTTCTCTGCTTTATTCTCTTGGTTATCCTTTGTATCATCTGACTGTTCCGATTCTGCCTCATTTCCATGCTCATTTTCATGTACAGGAGGCATTATTCTTAACTCTACATCTTTCTGTATAAATGGCTCATCAAGACTCAGAGCACTCAGGCTAGAAGAGCAAGAAAACCCATCAGGCGTACTTTCTGTGGCAAAATGTAATAGTGTATCAGCATCTGGCAGTACCTGAACTCTCTGAACAGCTGCATTTACAGCTGCTTGTCTAGGACCAGGCTCTCTCTTTTCTGTACTAGGTACTTTACCTTTAGGTACATCTCTTTTCACTTGAACTCCTTGAGCAGGGGGTGGTGTTTTACTTCTGCTTGGAGGCATTGTTTGTCCTGGGCTGTCTGGAAGATCACTCGGACTTATAATACCACTCACCATTCCACTGCAAGGCTCACTTTGAACTGAACTAGCAATTGAACGGCTTTCAAAACTATCCAGGGAACTTACAGAAGTACATCTGCTGAACATGAGAGGAGTTTCCTGTACATAATGCTCTGGTGGGCTTTTGGGAGTCTGCGCACCACTCTTTGAGGGAGACTTGGCACCTGAAGAAAATTCAACAGTTTTATGTCTGGAGGAATCAGAAGGTGATAAACTGGAAGTTGGAAGCCTGCTGGATTTTGTTCTGATATGTTGTGATGTTGACGTGATTTCACTTCCCGAAGCTTCTGCAGATAGGGCCCCACTGGTTTCTTTCAGTTCTGCTATCTGTAGTGTATTATTAGTATCAGTCACACGTGTGGATTGATCACGTCCTATTTCATCTTCAGCTGATGACAAAGATGACAAGGAGCTACACCTTGAAAAACATATCGGTGTATCTTCCACACAGTACGTCTGTATAGTTTCCTGATTAATAGAAGGAGTCTTACAGGAGGTGGTCTTCTGAGCATGACCTGCTCTGCTCTGCGCAGAACTTGGGTGAAGCTGATTCTGCCTCTTTGATCCAGCTGAAGGGGCTGGTGTGTTCCCACTGCTTGAGGAAATGTGGTCAGTTTTAGTGCTCTGTACTGAAGAAGTCTTCGAAAAAGTAAAAGAGGGCTTCTGAGAAGAGGGAGGAACTTCTGTTGAATACTTTAAACTATAATCAATGGGTTGGTCAACATGATGTTCCTCTTCGTTGTACTTTATGCTGTAATTGGTTGGTCTGTCTTCCTCTTCATGCTGCTCCTCCTCAGAATAACGTTCACTATAGTTGGTTGGCTTATCATCATCATAATCATCTACCTGGCACAAGGACTGATTCACTTTCTGATTAATTCCAAGAGTTGACCCTACTCTGTTCTGATCTGAACCATTGGATCCTCTTGATCTAAATGTTGAAACACAATCTTGCTGTCCAAAAGGTGATTGATATTTAATGTGCTTATCATCTCCACTTTCAGTGTAGACAGGGTATGTTGCACTTTGGCTCCTTGACTGCCTTTGGTCATTTTGTTTCATTTCATCATCTATTACATGCTTAGGCCTTGCCCATCTTTCATTCTGAGAAGGACTCTGCCTTCCAGAGTTTAACTGTTCATCTGAATATTTAAGACTATAGTTAATAGGAGTGTCTAGTTCTCCATCATTGTCATCCATGTGATTTGCACTATGTATCTTATGTGCCAAGTCAGCTGGATATTGACCATAACTACAGAATTTACTTTCATCATCCTCAGAGTAAGATTCAATGGAAGGCTTCATCTGGCCTCTTTTACCATAGCCATCACTGCTGCTGACGCTATTTAAACTGTCATTTGATGCTCTCTTGTATTCCACTTTTGTGTAAGGCACAGGACATGGCCTGCTTGAATTCTCAGATTTAGGAAAGTATGTATTTGAGTGAGTAAGGGCAGTAGCTGTTCTCCTTGTGGTATTTCTGTCCTCTGTCAAACAGTGCATTTCAGAAGCGGAACCGGAATTTCTGTCTTCTTGTGGAATATGCATGCTTGTCACTTCTTCCATAACCTTGGCAATTTGAGCTGCAGCTGTAGGAATCTGCATTCCTATTCTCTTAGAGGAATTCCCACTGTTCTCTGTAGCTGGATGATAGGTATTTACACCTACTGCTCGATCTCTATCAAGACTTCTGTCTTTCTCAGATAGACAGTTTTCTATGTTTCCTCTACTGGAAGAAGAGGAGCCTGGCAATACTGTAGAATTTAAATATGGAGAAAGTACAGTCATGTTACCAGTATTAAAACTCTCTGTTCTGCATCCTCCATCATCATGTCGATTAGAGTCCAAAACATACTCACTGTACATATTCTGCTTATGTCTCTGCTTATTACGGTGAGATGCTTTTGGGCTTAAATTATCAATATTGTCAAAAGTCTCTGATAAATGTTGTGCATCTAATTCTGCTTCCAGTGCCTTTTGTTTTCTAACATGAAGAGATGGTAAGCTTGATCCTGGAGACATAATGTTAGCATCCTTATACTTTGCTGGCCTGTTTGCCATGAGATTTCTTAAAGCTGCAGCACTGCCCATTGCTATCATTTTGTGTTTTGAGTGAATAAGATTTTTCAGCATGCTGACTGCTCCCATGTCCCATAGTGCCTCCTGATCCTTTGCATTTCGTGCAGAAAGATTCCACAGGGTCCCACAGGCGTTACTGACTATTGTCAGACTGTGTGACTTCAAGTGTTGTAACAAGGTTTGTAAGCAACTGTTCTCTCTCAAGATTTGCCTGGTATTGAGTAATTGAAAACAAAAAATCTTTAAGTGACATTTCCAACAAATCAGAGACAAAATAAAAACATACCACACTACAAGCAGGTTAGTCCTTTAAAAGGACAATTACAACTACTCAGTGCAAATTTATCTTACATTTCCTCGATTGCTATGGAACCCATCTAAATGCTCATCAGATGCTACTATGAACACAAATTGTGTTTTATCACCCTACCCTCTCTCTCTAATATATTTTTCCATTCACATTGCTTAGGTGACTTAGGAATCTTTTCTTTCCACGAGAAAGAATTCATAGTTTCCATGAGAAAGAATTCCTAGTGACTTAGGAATCTTTTCTTTCCATGAGAAGACCCTAGCACTATTCATCATTTACAAGCAGCAGATATTGATCTGTTTGCATATTTCTGCTAAGAGGAATACCTGCCGATTTGTTACAAACTACTGTATTTTATATTACTACAGATGCATTCATATTAAGACTCAGCATACAAGCTATCTTTTAACCATGTTTTTGGTATCACTACAATTTTTCAGAATAAGTATACCCACCTGTGGTCCTCATTAGTAGCAATTAAGCTAGAAACATTTCTTAATATTCCTCCTCCACTTTCTATGATGGCAAGAGTGTTTGTTTGGCTCCGGTATGTCAGTGTACCAACTAGGAATGCAAGAGCACCATCAACAGCACATATATCAGCTTTGTTCTCAGTACAGTGTGCTGACAAATTCCATAAGGCACTCAAGACACTTTTTAAAGTTGATTCCTAGGAAAATAACAAAGTGACATGATTAGAAAAGTTTTTCAACTACTGATTTAAAGCCCTAAGAAGTATTAAAGTTAGCTGGCAGGAGTTTGTCACAGATCTAATTCCCACTGATCCAAAGATGGACAAAGACTAAACTGAACTAGTAATTCCTACTCAACCTGCAGGACTATAGCCCACAGATTTTTTAATGTTTTTTAAAGTCTTGTTAATTCTAACACACATTTGTAAAGAAACAAGATTCACTGACCATGGAATTTGTTTTAGAATTTGTTTTTCGGTATCAGTACAATTTGATTTTTGTTTGGATGAAATTTCACTTGTATGCTAATGCCTGATATTTTGCTTTCTGTTTTCCTATAGATGCCTCTCCTCACAAATGAGTTAGGTATGTTCCAGTTTTTGCTTTCTGGGCTAATGAGTTTATCAACCAAGGCATACAGCAAAGCAGGCAAACTTCTGTTTGCTTCCCTCTTTCCCTCAGCAATAGATTGCTTGCAAGAAATTTTTTCAAGTATCAGCCACAATCCTTGCTAGCTGCCATAATGGTAAAACTAGTTTGAAGATTAGCTGGCAGAGGACTCTGGGGTAGAATATTATCTTGTCTGTATACCAAGAATTTATCTAGAAAATGACAGAAGTGGAAGTTACCACTGAAGTCAGAAGAGGTTTTATTAAATTGCAAAGCTATAAGACACAAGGAAGCTGAAAAGCAAAAGCTGTCAACCCTCAAAAATAAAATTACAGAAATACTATTAGTACTGAGGTAATATCATGATTTTATGAACTCAAAGCAGACCTATTTACCAATTCTAACATAACTTTAAGTAACTTTAATTCTGAAGTCACCTAAAACACCCTGAACATTTGACATACAGCTTATGTCAAAAAAGACCACAATACATTTGTTTTGTGTAAATTAAATGTAATGTCTCAAAAAATGTTATCTCATAGGCACTTATACACGATACCTTCTTAACTTCTAAAGCACATTCCATCAGTGCTTTTACACTCCCAACTTCTCGTAGTGTCTTTTTACTGTTTACATCTGCACGCCAGGACAAATTCCTCAACACACTTGCAATGACCTGCAGAATATGAAAGAAAAAAAACAACTATATATATTTACACAAATATATGCATATTGTATAGATATATATACAAAAGCATATATAATGGTCTCAAGTTGTATCAGGGGAGGTTTAGACTGGACATTAGGAAGAATTTCTTCACAGGCGGGGTGGTCAAGCTTTTCAATGGGCTTTACAGGGCAGTGGTGGAGTCCCTGTCCTGACAGGTACTTAAGAGATGTGTGGAAGTAGCACTAAGGGACACGCTTTAGTGATGATTATATAGTGTTCCTTTGATTTTATCATAATAATTGTTTACAATAGTATATTGATTTAATATTTAATTTAAAACTAGCTTCATACAAATGGGCTATGTCTGTGTTCTCAAATCCCTAGATCATCCTAGGACTTCATTTCAGGATATTTTTTTCTATAAAGCAGGAGCCACTGGAAGAGACACTCAGGTGTCACACCACCTTGCTTATACTTAAGTTTCTCTAGGTGTTGCTGTGGAGAACATATATGTACATACTGAACATCCCTGTGAAGTCAAATGTACATTCTCTTTTGAAGCAGAGCTTCTTCTACTATTATTCTGCTATTATTTACTTTCTGCTATTGTAGGAGAAACCAGGTGGGTTATTGCAATAACCCTCTGTTTATTAGCACTGTCATTAGTAAACTAAAATAGAGAATCTGGGGTTGCTTAAACTTGTCTTGAAAACGGAACTTCCATCAACAGATCAGGTTAAGTTAAGATTAAGTCAAGTTTGTTAATGCAGACAAGACAACACAAGAAAAACAATCACAAAAGAAAAAACAGGCTAGGATGAATGCAGCATATTTCAAGACAGAATCTAATAAAAAAAAAAGAGAGAGAGAGAGAGAGAGAGAGAGAAGGCTGTGGACAGCAACCTTGTAATTTCATGGGAAAGACAGAATTCAAGTACAAAAAGAAGTGACAGCAAGGTAAAATATGTAGAAGGAAAGTAAATACTAAGAAAAGAAATGAAAAGTACCGTCTTTCAGTACACTGTAATGAAATTGAAGTGCTGCAAAATAGGTGAAATAGACAAGAAATATCTAATTGCATTGTTACCTGCTGTAAGTCTTCACTTTCAGATTTCAGTTGGGCTACAAGAGCTCTCATGCAGCCCTTCATCGAACATAATGTAGCCTGATAGGAATCAGAAGAGAATAGAAAAAAAGTAGTTTTAAATGACAGATTAGGTGGCTTACTGATGCACAATACTTTGATATTTTAAGCTGATCATCTCTGAAGTTCAAAAAAGTTTAGTAATGTTTGTCTCCAATAATAAATACTTGGTCCACAACTACTGAAATCAAATTCAGTTTCTATTCTTGAAAACCCAAAGTGGTAGAATTGTGATAAATTTTATAGTTTTTACAATAGGTCTAGGACCAGATCCAGAATGGTACCGGTTTAGAAATCTTTACATCAGAAGAACAGCTTTTAATGCATGTATTATTAAGCGAAAAACTGTAAGGCTTACATTAGAAGTTGTCTGCAACAAAGTACAATTAAAAATTCTTAAAAAATGAATTGTGTGTCAGAATGGTGCTACTTGTCAGCTGAGCAGCAAATGTATGAGGGCTACTCCAGATGCAATAGCTCCTTTTTTATTATGTTGGCCTGGATGTCAGAGGCAGATGGTAGTGCTGAAGTTGAACCTTCCCTCCAGTACTCTGTTACATGTTGCTGATGTGTGCCAGGTGGCAGCAGAGGGGCAGTCTGACAAAGTGCTGTCTGACATGGAAGGGTGTATGAAGCAAAATGGTAGGTGTTGTTTTTGTTTAAGTCTCTCCCTTGAGCCTAAATCCAATATCCTATCAAAAAGATTTATTCACCTGTAAGCCAGCTTCAATTCAAACACAGCTATCAACTGAAATTACTTTGTATTTGATTCTCACCTTGTTTGCTACGTCTCCAAAAGTCAAATTTGTCAGAGCCATTCCTGCATACCTCCTCAATGTAACACTATAATGGTCATTTGTAAGTCCATACATTTCACAGTCCACTTGCAGCAGTTCAGCAATGGCTTGCAAACCTCCTTAGAAGCCAAATAAACAAACAAACAAAAAAAAAACAACAAATTGCAATCCTGATATCAATATATATCCTGATATATTATCATCTTATACATCTGAAAAACAGAAGGATCTGGAAATAAAATGAACTTCTAAATAAATGACTCTGGGTTTCAAATTCTATGTTTAGTACCAACTGAAAGGTTTGGTAACATGATACTGAGATTTAAGCGGGTGGAAATGGGCAGAGAAGTATTTATGAAGAAGAAAAATAGTTATGAAAATACTTATGCTTTAATTTCAGCTAAAGTCGCAACTGATGAAATCACACCAGTAACATAAATGATAATACAGCAAATCTGACAATTATCAATTAATCGTTATTACTGAATGTTATTTTCTGAGGAAAAAGTACACAGAATATTTTTAGAGAATGTGGAAAAGGAAAACTGCATGCATGAAATTGACTGAGCAAGGCTAAAAAAAAATTCAGGCTGCTGAACAGGAAGCTACTCATAACATCGATACTTCAGAAGGTGACTTTCCATTTTGCTTCTAAAAGACACAAGAACTTCAATGACAATAATACTCTTCCAAAATCCAGAGCTCATGCCAAATGAAAAAGTAAGTTGAAACATAACCCGATCACAGGGTGATGGACTAGTTAAATGTAACCTGCATTAATCACTCTGAAGTCACAAATCAACTGATGATTTTCTTGAACCAGTGGCAGAACAAAGCCACGTATTCTTTGAAGTAATCTTTACAAGCAATGAACATCAGCATTTCTAGCAACCTTTTCAATGAAGTCAGATAAATACATTTGGTCTTACCAAGCTCATTCATAGCATGCCTGTGTTCTTCATCAAATGAAAGTTTCATTAAAACACACACTGCTGGACAGATTTGATGATCAACTGGTGCAGGCACTGATCCAGAAATAGGCAGCAGTTAGTATTTTGTAGGTGTACAACTTTGTCTAAATTGTAAGATTTTCGAAGAGAATCAAATCTTAGAGAAATCAATTCCAATTTTGTTTGGATTTTGTTTCTTCCTACTAATCCACAAATAGACTATCACTTAAGAATATAGCTAACAAATGTGCATACACAGATGCCTGAATAAATCCACATACAACCAAGATGATATACCTGTACTAGAAATATACTTGGTACTGAAAAATAAGTTAGGGAGAATCAACGTATGCATTACATAACTCCGAATAAAAAAACCAAAACAAAACAAAAAAAAAACCCCACAAAAACATAAACCAAAAACCTTAACTAGTTTTGAAAAATAAAGAACTTACTGAAAATACATCAGTAAGGTTAAGTATTTGAGTGGAATTAAATAATTCAGCACCTAAAATGAAGCTGTTTCTTTGAGCATTAAGTCCTGAGAAAACTGCTACTACTGTGGTGTTTTAATACTGAAACAGTTCTCACATACAACATTAAACATGATAATTCATATAATACTGCCTAGACTTAATTTTTTTTTAAATTGTGCTCTTTATCCATTTCCTACATGAAACATGTCCTGAATACATCCGAATGGGGAACAATTTGAGATTATTTATTTATTTAGATATAATGCATTATGCATTGAAATGTAAAATAACAGCAGAAATTTACTGTTAATTCAAAGATTATTGGTATAAAACACTGGACTTATTACTTAGAATGCATCTGAAAGTCTTATGATTTAAAGAACAAGTTTAAGGAGTTGCATATCTGTAACAGATGATACTTCCTAATGCTACCTCCACTTAAATAGTATGTCTATACACGCAGCTGCACATACTATATGCTGCTACCTAAACATTTAAGAAATATACATACATTTACCAAGAAGTTAAAGTAGATTGTATTTTTTGTAAACCCATTGCTTTTCAAAATGTATAAAGCTTGAAGAACGTACTTGGGTTTTTGTCTTGGTCCATGCCTTGTTCGTGTGCCTCCTGCCATTCCCAGCATGTTTCACAGTAAGCACGGATCTGCTCCAGAAGATGGAGCACGCGGATTTCCCGTCTGCCTCGCTTATCATCAGGCTGGGAGTGAATGATGTTATGCAGCGCTGCGCTGGCTCTGGCACGGGCCTCCTTACTACCACGAGAGTTCCCTAACAAGACAGAGTCTTTATCGTTGCCATGTAAAAGCTGGATGAGGAGAGGAAGACATCCAGACTGACGCATGGCTATGCAGCTGTCTTGGGAGCTAGACATTGCTAGCAATGTTCTTGACATGTCATCTTTATCATGAGTACCAAGCATTGATAACAATGAGTACACCATTTCCACCTGCAGGTCAAATGATTTTAAAAATAGAGTTATATTTTAAAACTACATATTAGAATTAAGTTTAAGTGAAATCTGAACGGTACACATGAGGAAAACAACCCCAAACAAACAATTAATTTCATGGTGCAAGAGCCCATGCTATTTAGAAATAATTAAGTACTATTACTACTTCACCATAAATAACCTTAACAAATCTCACTTCATGGTTAAAGAGCTAGAATAATTTGGTGGTAACTGTAGGCAGCTGTATTGGTCTGCAAGACTTCTGGTGAAGACTTCTAACTTTCCATTGTGCAAAATGATTAAATAAACAATAATGAAAATATTTTACTTTGAAAATACAAAATACATTCAAAATTCACTCTGTCTCAAAGAAGCAAGTTCTGTATGAATTGCAGTTTCATGCAGAAATGCTCTTCAGTGAAAAAATGTTATGTGGCATTAAAAAAAGTATCAAGACAGGGTAAGAGTAATTACATGAATTTCTACTTTATATTGTAGTAAAATACCCTGGAGTTTTCACTTAAACTGTTTCAAATTAACCAACCATTTTTTGTTACAATGAGTGACTTGCATATGGACTTGCATATAATATTAAAAACACAGTAAAAACACAGTAAAAACGAAACTAGAGAATTAAATTAAAACTTCCTTCAAGTTTACAGGGGTAAAATCAGAGAAGGAAATAAATGCTCATTTACTATATATCATCTAAGTACCAAGCATTTGTAGAATTAAACAAAGCCTTATAAGCTCAGCAAAACACATTTAAATTTAAACCAACAAACTTTTACATTAAAAAATATGATTCTTCAGGGATTCCTTTATCTATCTGTGGTCAGTGAACAGATTGATTTGTCTTTCCCATTCTGTTTTCTTCATCAGTAGATTTACACTAAGAATAGCATTTGGTTCCTTCAGTAAGCTGTTAGTAGAATACTATAGTGTAGAAGATGGTAGAGATACTATCTAGAACTCTTGAATTCTATACAAACTCCTAAAGCCAAGACAAACAGCAATGTTCAAAATCACAGCACAATGTAAAGTTGTAAAAAAAAAAAACCAAAAACTATCAAAGTGAATTTGGATAGCAGTGGGCATTTCTTTAGACTGTATTAACTAAGAAATGACACTTTGGACTACTAAACCAAGTTTTCTACAAGAAGTCAGATTTTTGTACTACTTAGTAGTCTAATTAATGATTTTGTTTCTTCCCAAAAGATTCAAATGTACAAATACCTAGCTATACAAAAACCACAGGGCAGTGAGTAGACAAAGCAGCAATCTGCTAATGTGCATCTCTTGAAATACCGTAGGACTGATGGAACAATGGAAGTCTTGATGTCTGTGAAACTGTATGATCTCATACAAATCAACTGAAATAGTCTTGAAAGCTATCTTATAACAACCTAGCGTTCTGGTTTGGAAATTCTTGGTCTGGAAAAATTCATACATAGTATTAAAACAAACTGCTTGGATTCATAAAATACAGTGAATTTAACTGCTTTATGTATGCCTTTTGACAGGTATTTCAAGTGTTAGCTTTAATCCACAGTAATTTAGATCTGAAAGATAATTTTTCTGTCAGATAATAAAGCTGAAGAAGCCATCAAAGTCTGATCTCCAAGCTGTGGCAAAGAAAGGATCGGAAAAACTATGAAATATTTTTCTCTCCTTCCCTGTATACACTCACTTCAGATAAAGAAATCTTTCTGCATTTATAAATGCACTACTCTGTTTAGAATCACATTCTAAACACAACACCTTCTCATGTATCAGAACTAAGCTTTTCTTATTCTACAGATCACTAAGTTCAATCTGCATCTTTGCATTTATTTTTTCAAACTCTCCATGCATTCAGGATTCTCCATCTGCCTGCAGCTTCAGGAAATTCTATAGATTGCAATGAAAACTTATTAACAGACTAACCGACGTCACATCCGTTTGTGGCATGCATACAGTGCAAGACAGAAATTCCAACATTAGAGCAACATATTTAAGACCCAAAGTAATCAATATGCCGTCAAGACAAATGAGTCATGGAAGACAGGGATCAGTAACCCGCCAATACTATTGCACAATATACAAATACTACAACACAAACTCCAGTGTTCCATGAACTTGTTTGTAAGAAATTTGTGCTTTTTGCCATCTTTTTTTCATGCTGTACATATACTTTCAAACACATTCTGTTCCAGACAGACACCACTGTGAATGTCTTACATAACTGTTTAGAATTTTTGGTCTGTTTAATTCCTTAGCAATTGCATATGCTTCGTGAATTTGGTCTCTGGAAAAGGATTTCAAGAACTGATTTTGTAAGTTTTCATCAGAGTACAGATCAATATCATGGAGCTTTTAAATACTCTAGGAACTTCTAGCAATTGGTTCTTTGTTACTGTAGTAACTTTTAATTGTCAACAAGTGAAGTCAACAAAAAAAATTCTGTGCATACATATCGAAGTTGGAAAATACTGTTCAATTATATCTCCATAAAATTACTACAGGTGAATAGATTACTCTGCTAATATTAGTACTACTGCCAGAAACAATGAGGTTATTTTATTAGTAGAAATGTAGCATTAGCGACCTGTGGTTTGTAATCTTCGGTTACCTTGGTACCCAGATGACTTGTCAGTCTGCGAGGTACAGAGTAGTTATTACTAGAGCTCATAACACTGGCTGCCTCGTGGTCCATTCGAGCAGCAGAACCCTACAAATACAAACAAAAATTCAGTGCAATACTAACTGAAGATTAACTGAAAAAACAACTATTGTCTAATTCTGTTTCGGCACTAGACCACGAAATCATATTTATGGTTAAGAATTCTCAACATATTTTGGTTAAGTCAGGTCCTCCCTGCCAACAGTACTTAGATGTCACTGTTAAGGTGGATTTTATTACAGCTTCTCCCAAAATCCTCTCTCAATGGAGTTTCATTTTCCAATGAAATTAATTTATAATCTGTTTTCATTGAGAAAAAGGAGGATTTTGCAACAAGCTCAATTAAGATTTTAAGGAGAGAAAAAAGGATAATTCTACTTCTATGTCAGATTATATATTGCATAAGACTGCATATACGTCTCTATAAAAATCAGATAAGCAAGAACTGACAAGTTAAGAGATTCACCCAGACAAGGAATAACCATACTTAAATTTGCCTGTATCAAAATAAAATCATTAATGGATTAAACTGTTCTATTTTTAAAAAAGAACTATAAAATGATGATATATTTTCCCTAAAAATGATCATGAATAGCATGTCCCTACCTATTGTAGCAAGACGTACTATTAGTATATTTGTCCTCTTTTAAATCTATTTCGTGTATTTACATTTTTTGTTTTTCACTGCTGCCATCTACTCACTTCTTTATTTTTTGTCTTTGTTGTTGAATTTTCTTTGTCTCTTCTTCCTATTTATGAAGCTTCCTGATGTCACTTCCTCCTCATTCAGTTTGGGAAACTAAAATATACATTTGAGTTGCCAACACTTTAAAAGAATATTGTTCTATTTATTTCACTTCAGTACTGCTGAAATTCATCTCATCTTGCAACTGAGAAGAATGCCTTACAAGATCTAAGTCTTCTCAGTGCTGTGTTGACCAAAACCCGTATCTCTCTTTATTTGCTGCTTTTCTCTATATAGGAGGAGCGTCTTCATGTGTAATCCTTACCTAAGTGAATATGTTACCCACCATGATCAAAACAGATGTTGATAAATATTTATTTGCAATCATGTTTGCTCTTTCAATATTAGAGCCCAAATAAAAAAATACATTCCGGAAGTTGAAAAATTACTTCATATTCCGTTTTTAAACACTGACTGTGAAGGAATCACAGAAGCTTCACAAGTATTAAAAATTCATACACATTAGTGAACCATTTCAGTGATATCTGCAAAGTCATGCACAAAATAACAATTTTAAACCAGTTTGTTTTAACATGACTTGATCAACAGAAAAAGTACAAGGCATTTTCTCTGCTCTGTGGGACATTTCCTTCATGAAGTAGGGAACCTAGCTATATTCCTTCATAAAGCTTGCAAAACAAAGGAAAGGAAAAATTTAACTTCAGTGTCAAGACATTGTGCTGAAAGATGGTACAGAAAATGACATGATTGAATCCTGAAAAATCCCAGCTTCAATTGGCAGTATTTAAAGTAACATTGATTAAATGACTACAAAAATAAGTAGGCCCAAATAATTTGGTTTAAATTTCTGGTGTTCTGCTTAACTGTGACTGCTCAGCAAAGCAAAGCATACTGAGCGGGTTTATCAGAAATAAACATTACGCACAATCCATTAAGCCTCCTCTCTCTGGACTTGTACTGGAAGTAAATAATCCCCAGATGTCTCTTAGAATATTCAGAGATCTATCACCCTCCAGAAAGAAAGGATATACATTTTCAACATTTTTATGAAGCAAATTTGAAAATTGCAAAAATCACAAACATAGGACCTCAAATGAAGAATGAATTCTCCACTTGAGAGTCTGCCAGATGACAATCCATTTTTCCTTCCTTCCCTGTCAAGAATTTTCTCCAAAACAACTCCTGATTCACTCAATAAAGACTGATGATGCAGCCACAGTGCATCAATTATTTAAATACATTGTTTTCAATCTGAAAGTTGTGCTGAACTATTTCTTTTCCCCAAACAATAACATTGTCCTAAGAGTGAGACTCAAAGCCCAAAGCAATTACTCAGAGATGGCTGACACAACTTAATTCTAAATGGTTATCAAATATATTTCAAAGGCAAAATTATTACCTGTGCTTAATGTTTAATCACATGAAATATTCTAGCCAAAGTGTAATTTATATTCTTTCTGGTAAATCTTCTACACAATACTTCCAGATGGATTTAAGTAATTCTATTTCTCTTAAGTAGTAAAAATATTTTGCATATGAATTCAACTATTAAACTTCAAGGGCAAAGTCTGAAAATCCAAATTACTATCGGGTATGTCTCACCTACATTTGGAGATTATGAAATGAATGAACATTAGTGCACAGTAAATAAATAGTTTTATCAACAGAAGGAAGCCATACATTTTGATATTTCTTTTAAAAATACAAGAAGAATTTAAAATAACACTTAAAATAATTCTTGAAATGAATTTCACTAATAAAAGGAACAGCAATGACTGACTATTGAAAAGCATTTAAACAACTTTAGCACACTTTCAGATTATTCATGGATACTACTGTTTCAAAGCTTTATCTAAAATGCTATTAAGGAAACACTAATGATAAGCCTGCCATTTGATTCTTCTATTTAAAATCACTGATGCTATAATGATCACTTCTAATGTAAAAATGGAGCCATTTCTCATAATTAAATCATACTGCTCATGTTACAGGTCAGCTACAATAAAGTAGCATTCTTTGTAGACACTTCTGTAATATTTTTTCTTTGTATTAGGCTACTTAATTATTTAAACCAAAGAAAGCCATTTCCTGCATTATCAAATACATATATTCTATCTTATAAAAAACATTTCTTTCTACTAAACACAATAAATTACGCAGTTCTAGATGCAATGAAGAAGCTCAAAAATCTTTTTCAAAATGTGCAGGCATGCAAACACTGTCAGGTATATCTGCATTTACAGAATACAACATAAACAGAACAATCAATTTACCTGACCAGTACTGCTAGTTGACATACTGATTTCTGGTGCTCCTTGACCTTCGCTCTGCCTCTCTGTATCATGGGAACCTGCATCATGCTTGCCTTGAGGTGCTCTCTGTCAATGTAACAGTTTATGAAATTATATATATAGAGAAATGAGATACAATCATTCAATGCTCTCTAGACTGTGAATCAACAACGCTGCATCTTCACAAAGCCACAAAACAGCATTTTGTATTTCATGGCACTTTGTTTCAATAGTTAACAGCTGAGATTGACTGCCTTAGAAAAACTGCGAGATAAAAGTAAAGCTTGTCCTATGAGGATTACAGTCCTGCAAGACAAAGGATTTGCTGTGAGACACAGAAACACCATTTTCTGCCAGTGTGCTCGTGTCGCTATCAGAAATGTAACAGAATTGGAGCAAACAACTGTCTTCCCTGCACTGTCACGTGATCCATGCTGGAGACTACAGCTAGCATGGTTAAATTAGGATTACACTGTAAGACAAACTTTTTTTTTTTGCAAACAGAAATAAGTCAACCTAAATTTTAACAACAAACACTGCAGGAGTAACTAGCTTGATACCAATAAAGTTTATATAAACCTCCCACCAAGATATATCAGCAAATCAACACCAAAATCAGGCCCTTAATTATAGTTCCTTTAAAAATCAGATAGAGTAATTGAGCTTTGTTAAGTAAGTGAAATATCCAGCATCACCCACTAGTATGCTTGACACGTTCCAGCTTTTCATAGCAACACATAAGCCTGCCCTCACTGAAGTCTGGTGTTGAAAAGGTATTGCCTTACCTCAAGAACAAAATTATTTTTATAAAGTTAGTTTTGATGTCAAACCACCTTTTTTAGACTCAGAGGCTACTACCACATACATGCCCCTTTTATTTGTTCCACTACATTTGCTATATTAAATTCAGTCACCACAGGGTCCTAAAATGTTTTTGAGCAGTATAACCTATGATAACTGCAGTCTGCCTTGATTTATGGAAACTTCTCTTTAATTTTTAGCAGAAACATACTTTACTTCAATGGGCACCCAGTGAAACTTTTTTAGTCATCTAAAAAATGTTAGTTTCTTTAGGTGTGTGGTGATCAAACACACAGTGTCACCAGAGTTTATTTATTTGTTCACATAGACATTACTGTATCAAATCCAGAAAATATTTAACACTGAACAGTTTCAGAAAACAGTAATTAACTAAATACATGTTTAATAATAATTTCAAACCAACATTAAAAAATGAAATATATATCCAATTAACTAAATGAAGAACATTTGTCAAAAAACACAAAGGAGTAACATGAGAAAACTGAGAATAAATTGTGATAATATTTTTCTTAAATTGTATATTTATTTATAGAAAATGAGTAGCCTTTATGGGAAAGCACAGAAAATACTTCTGGAGACAACATTCCTGCTGTTTTAACCAAATTTTTCATTTAAAAATTCAACGTCTTTGCCAGTATGTATGAAATTTCATTACTATTTATGTACATGCAATGACTAAAGACATTTTGCTCCTGATAGAAGAGTAGGAACTCAGTCAAGATCAGGCCTTGTTGAAAAACGTGGCAAATACAGAATATGATGACTACTTCCCTCATAGTATTTTCAGTCTTGAGTGAAGTGTAATGGTGAGTTTGACATAAAATCTGTTTCTAAGCCTCCTCTAGAAGCAAGGATAGAATTTTCCAGTCATTAGATTACAATAATTTTCAATCTCATGAACAATGCAGTATTCAATGTACACAGAAGTCAAAATCAGAAGTGTTCATTAGCAAGGCACTGAGTTACCCTAGGGGATAGTTATTATTCTTCCGACAATAGCCTCAAATTAGGGGCACATTTTCTTTGAGTGCTGATGGTATTTACTGAAAAGCTTTGATGCATCTGGAGCACAAACAGGGAGACATTTCATTCTTTTAAACTTAAAACAGAACTCCCCTCAGTGTTTCTGTCTTCTCACTTACATACATACTTTACCACACACAAACTATTTAGGAGGTGGCATCTCATTCCCCCTAAAAAATCTCAAAAATATGCCAGTATAAAAAGTCATCAATATAACATCCAATTTCATTTGCAACTTTAAGTTCATTCATGATGGTTCGAAGCACGGTTGATCACTTTTTAAATGCAGTGTGCACTCAGAACATGTACAAAGATGCACACCCGTGTTACATGTTACGTGATTCATCCATGGGCCCTGAACATCAACTATGAGTTCACATCAAAGATTTTTTACCCTAGCTACAGAAGAATGGCCTAATGCAGTTAATAGTAACATAGGTAGCAGATAGCTAGTATTTACTGAGAAACGATTCCTTCATATAAATATATATCAAATTAATGTGATTAGTAAAGTACTATATTACATAAATATATAAAAAGTGTATGCACACATATACACATGGATGATTAAATTTTTGTATAGACATAGCATTACTTTGAGTCAAATAATATTAATCTCTGACAGACTTGGTTTTGGTATAAATAGAACAGTACAACCATAATACCATTGCATAACATATAATATATATAGTATATGTTATTACCATACATATAAAATGTAATATAGTATAGTATGCAGATAGTACAGCAAGGATAGTATAACCACTGCAAGTATCCTGTGTCTGTGCATTAGCTTTTAACAATGAAGGTAGATGAAAAGTGGATCAAAATATTTAAGTCAATCATATCAAGAATCAATGAATGTATACAAGAGCAGATACTGTAACCTCTAAATGTGGTGGAGAATTATACAACAGTTAGAGAATGAACAGTGCAAGGGTCCACTGTGTTAAACACAGCTTATTCTGAATTTTTGGGCTTACAGCCATTCAGATATCACACTAAAAAAGTAATGGTAAGTTTTGAAGTTATAAAGTATGCTTGTTTGCTTTTGTAGTAGAAAAATGGTTAAACACTGCACGTGCTTATTATACCAAGATTGAGGTGATCTCTAGATCTTGTCACTATGGTCTGAACATTTCTGAAGTCAACAACTATCACTTGTCAAATGATTCTGCAGTATGTACTGGTAGAAGAAAGAAAAATCTCTGTATTTCGAGACATTTGCCAGTATAGTAGGACTTGATCATTTTTTCTAAAACAACCAATTAGAAAATTTTGCTTAAATAACTTGTAATTGTGACTTGTTGTTAGAGTCTCCTGTGTACTTACTAGGACTTAGGTCTTTTGTATACTTTTAAGAATTTTCTTCAGACTATTCAATAACTAGTTTTTTCTGAACATTGAAAACTAAAGGCAGACTATAATTTTCTAGATAGCAGAAATGTTTGTTATGCTATGTCTTCACAGTAAATACAAAAATTATACAGGTGTATGAACGTAAGACAAAGAGAAGGAAGCAACAAACAGGAACAAGAAGCCGTAAGACTGAAACAGTTTTGCTGCAGTTGAGTCAGAAAAAAGATGTATTGTGTTAAACCCTTCACAGAATACCTGTCCATCAGGTATTCTATGAAGATCTCACCAAATATCTTGTTGATATATGAGAATTCTCATGAAACTGGAAGGTACTTGCAAATGGATTCCTTCAACTATGTCAAATAGCATTTGCAGGAATTAGTAATTTGCAAAAACTTCAAAATGCACTATATTTTTCTTTGCTGATATATTTTGTAAAACTTTTAATACTACTGCATATGATCTTTTTTATATATTATTGATTTTATGTAATTATTTGCACAGGCACAGAGGCCAACTATATCAGCAGATACAGTTATTTATTCTTGTTATTAGATCTTTATGAACAGAAGCAAAACATTCAAACTGGGTATCATTATATTAGGCTCAGTACAGTAGTAAAATAAAGATCTCATGCTTACACTTTTTAGTTATATAGACTTTGCAATTTGAGGACCATTAGCTTCTTCCTGTGTGGCTGCCTCTCTGAAATGCCTCTATGCTACTGCATGCTGCAAGGGGGACAAAAGCAGGAGTAAAAGTCTCTGTGCCTCCCTGGATTTACAGTGAAGTAGTGGGATAACTCACATGACTGTAAGGCTGTGAGTGGGGAATAAAAACCTAGCAAGCACAACCTGGGAAGCCAAGGAGAATAGCTGGAATGCATGGAGATATAGGTAAGGTCAGTCAACAGCTTATGGATGAAGAGTAGCTGGATGCTGATGTAATGGATAAATGGTATAGATCTGACCAGGAAGAAGAAACAGATGAGATGTTTTCCAAACAACTACACTAATCATAACTTGCACAGGACCTGGGCCTCCCAGAGAACTTTATACATTCTGATATCTGCTGCATATGAAGCACTATAATGTAGAGCAAAACAATCTTAAGAGATTTGTTGAGTGCTCTGCTGACAATTTCTTCACACAGGCAATCACAGAGGCAACAAGGAAAGATGATCTGCTGAAGCTGTTATTTACAAAGAAGGAAGAACTGGCTGGGGACATGAAAGCCTTGGCTGTGGTGACTGAGAGATGGTAGAATTCAGAATCCAAAAAGGACAGAGAAAGGCAAAAAACTGAACAACAGCTAATGTTGCAGGAAAGCAGACTGTAACCTTTTCAGGTGTCTGCTTGGAAGAATCCCACAGGATACAGTCAGGGAGAAGAGAAGGCTGTGAGGGTCTCTCATCAATATGCATAAACAACTGCAATGGCTAATGTGTCAAAAGACCAGACACTTAATTACACACACAACTATAGCTTCACATACAACTCCAGATTTTCCCTTAAACTCTACAATTATAAAACCATTATCATTACAAATGGAAAAAAGATACAACCCTTAATAATTCAAATGTTGTTCCAAATTTTCAGTTTTTATTTTGGGAGAAAATAAACCACAAAATATTTAGGTGCTACATAAAAATTGTAACTATTTTACCAGTTCAATTCCATTTTTTCTAGTGAATTTTCACTACAAATGCAGGGTTTTGTTTTGTTTTTTTTTTTTTGCTAATGGCTACTACTATTGCCTTTGTTGTTCACAAGAAACATTATTTTTTACTTCTTTATATAGAACCCAGTACTTAAAATGCTAAAAATATGCAAGGCTTCTAAGAAACCAGGCAAAAGCTGTAATCATTCTTAGCACTTTTTTTATCTTTCTCAAGAGATAAGCAAGTCATGAAATTGTTTATCAAAAATTCCTCTTCAGAAAGACATGTACAACTGATTGTTTTAATTACTTAATGAAACAAAGGCTCAGCCATTATAACACACTGCACTTTTGTCTTTTAACTGGTAGAACTTTTAACTGGCTTATCGTTAGTGATTCACAATCAATAATAGCATGAAGAGTAATTTCAGTTCACTGTTAAGAGAACAAGTAATTAAGTTCGTAAATTGACTAGTTCAATAACTCTGACATTACCAGCTTCTGCAAATAATCCTATCCACCAGCTTATTCAAATGAATTTTTTTTAATAAGTACGTATCAGAAACAAAAGAAGATTCACTAACCTCTGCTTCTGCTGCTTGAGACTGCAGGAGCTGCCGTATACGAAGAATATCCTTCTCTATCTGTTGAATTCGTGTCACCCTCACCTGAAATGAATGGTTTTATTCAAAACACCTTTTACTTATTCCATATAACAACAATATGAAAATTTCACTGCAAATACAGCTAAGTACAACAGCTTATACAAACAGAACTACTTAATTCAGGTTGCAATTCAAGTGTTCTTCACAAGAAAACACAGGCATGATTGCAAACATTGAAAATACAGTGGACAGTTAGTTCTCTAATAATGCTAGTACTTTTTTTAGCAAATGATTTCACTCTACTCTCCATACAGAAATTTGAGAGAATTTATGATGACCAAGCATCTTCAAAATATAAAATGGCTTCTGTTACATTCAGTTATTAAGATGATTTGGGAGCTTTCTTTATGTGAACAGCCTCTGAATGTTTTCTGCTCCTACAAATCTCAAATAATTTACGAAGGAAGTGTAAAGAAAAAGCTACGTGCTTCTTTGGTTTGTCTGGGTTTACACAGACATTCCTGAATCAATCTGACTTTTTTTTTTTAGAGGAAGCTGTATCGCTACTCATTTCTCAATGCAATCATTCTGTGGTTCATAAATGGAATGTTGAAAAACCAAACTTTACAGGATGGATATACAAGCTGTATTGTGAAGCACAGGATGAGTTATGACTATCTGAAACAGCAAGTGAATAAAGAAAGAGGTAGATAATTGTGTGAGCTTGATAATATGCAGTCACTGACTCCAAAAGTGGGCAGAAAATAATTAGCCCAGTAACATCAGAATATGAACAGAACACTGAATTGATTCAATAATATATTTTTCTCTGATGGACAGATTAACAAAGCCTGATTGTTGTACCTGAAAAACATTTTCAGTGCTATACTAAAATAAATAAATAAATAAATAAATTTTGTGCATCCAGTGGAAACTGAACATTATAACCAACCTTATTTAACATCTTTACAACCTGAAAATGAAAATAAGATGAACTTTTTAAAAAGGTACTATACCAAAAGACACACATGGGAGTAGAAACACAATGTAATCTCAAAATCTTAAGAGACAAAGCCTAAAATTGAATGAATTCCTGAAACATACATCACAATAAGCTGTGGGAAAAACATCATGAACATCAACACTTAGTAGAGATGCACAGCTATGAACAGCAAAGTAAAAAATTTGAAAGCAGCACATAAAGCAAACAGATTATTCACTTTCCTTAGCTCCTGCATGAGGAAATTCTTAAGTATTAGAATGATATAAATTTATTACTGGAAATAACTGTACATTGGTGAGGCATATATGACAATATGTCATACGCCTGTATTTTGGAAGAATCATGTAGAGCTGCTGAAGTGAGTCCGCAAGAGGCCAAAAAGAGCATCAGAGAGTTGGAACACCACACCTGTGAAGACAGGCTAATGGGGCTGGTCTTGTTCAGCCTGTAGAAGGAAAGGCTTCAGGGAGACATCACTGTGGTCTTCCAGTACTTACAGGGAGCACACAAACAGGAGGGAAACAGACTTCTTACTCAATGTGATAGCGATAGGACAAAGAGGAAAGATTTTAAACTATAGGAGTGGAGATCTGTATTAGAAGGCAGGGCGAAGTTTTTTACTGAGAGGGCCTTGAGGCTCTGGCACAGGCTGCCCCAAGAAGCTGTGGATGCCTCGTCTCTGAAGTTGTTCAAAGCCAGACTCAGTTGGAGCTGATCAGACTGATATGGTGGGGTACAACCATGTCCATGGCAGTGAAACTGAAATTGGCTATTTTTAAGGTCCCAACCCAAGTCAGTCTATAATATTAGGACAAAATACTTCTCTGTCCTTAAGAATGACTTTGGAGTTTCCTTCTATTTCAATTAAGTGCATAAAGGACATCAAAGGAATAAGAATATGTATAAATGCACATCTAAAAATGGAGAAATATTTTTTGGCAGATGAAAAATACTCAAGATTGCATAATTTGTCAAGTACCACTAACAAACTTCTCAGAACAGGTCCCAAATTTCTCTTGAAAAATTTAAGCATTAGACAACTCTTCTACTAAGTGGACTTTACAGGGGACTTGAGAAGTTCCATCAATCAGAAACATGCTTTGTACCAAACACTGAACAAGCACAAAAAAGAAAGCATCTCTTGCCTTCATAATCTAAAGTCCAACACATGAAACCAGAGGTACACAGTCAAAGCACAACCAGAAGCAAACAAAACTGTATGAACCTAATGTAATTTGTTCAGCAATGAAACTGAAAACAAGCCTGAAGTCAGTATATCACTTAAGGAAGACCAATTATACTTTTTCCTATCTAAACATAACATATTGGAGCATCTCAGGATGTGCTATTAGTAGCAGCATACTGGGTATTAATTTGATGAATATGGTAAAGGGAAGGACAAAAACTCAGAAGAACATTCATTTTATTGTGTAACTTACAAGAGACCTCAGAGTAATAAGTCAAACAAGCTAATATTAAAGTTTAAAAGAGGGTTCTAAACTTTGAGAATAATCATTATTTACTCTGCAATGTGTTGATGCACTGTCACATTCATATATTTTCTGGTTAACAATACCACTTGATTATTAAGACATCTGCATGTCTAGGAATTAACTTTCAAGTATCTGAATGCATTCAGAAAATGGTTGAAATTTTAGTAGCTAAATAAGTAATATCACTTATCGCTTATAACATATTCGCATGGATTCTGAAATACTTACTTATCACTCATAAAAATATTTTTTGATAAAGCAACTTAAGATACAAATTACTTAGGAGTAATTTACTCCAGTGAAATGTACTCCAGTAGCACTTAGTAAAAACATGCCTTCATTTTCTGAAAAATAAAAATAAGAACCAGTACTTTCTTTTAAAAGAACAGTTTGCTTTTACAAAGGAGTTCTTTTTTCCAAATAGGACTACAATATAAATAATAGACATAATTATAAATGACTTGATTGACATTAGCAGTGTTGACATATTCATCTGTGCAGTACTTTTGGGTAAACATTTTCTTCTATCCTTAACTGTCTGCTTTTTTTTTTTTGTTTTCTTAAATAAAGATTTTGGGGATAAATTCTTATCAAAATTATATTTTTTGTGAGATTTTAAGGAATTCTAAACTGAAAAACTTGAGATCTCTTTCATTCTGGCAACTATATACAATTAAGTATATGCATTACAATATCTGAACACTTAAAGATCAAATTTAAAAACTTAAAAAAATCTTTTTTCTTCTCTCAAATGAGAAATACCATGTAAAGTTATAAACATCAGGTAAGAATTAGTGTAAACAGTTAAACCAGCTAAATTAAATAAAGTCCTCTGTTGCACCTTTTTGTGTAACCACTGGCCATGTGGTCATACGCAATCCTCAAAAGGGGTACAATGGTTGCTGTGAGCTGACTTGTTTCAGGAAGTCGTTCAGAGGAATTAGTGACAGTTGAGAGGGGGAGAAGATTACATTTTTATGGTCCTCTGAGAAAAGTGGCTAGTACATGAATTGGCAATGGAAGGCTACAAGCTCTTGCACAGAATAAATCTCTGGGCCTCTTAATGCACAGTTGTCTGCAGTGCCAATCTTTCTACATTTCAGCTGTTTCCATCCTTCAACTCGGACTTTGCACTATATGCTGTATAACAAGCAGCTATGTCAGAAAGAATCACAGAATGGCCCAGGTTGGATGGGACCTCAAGGATCATGAATCTCCAACCCCCTTGACCAAAGGCAGAGCCACCAACCTCGCCATGTAATACTAGACCAGACTGCCCAGGGCCCCATCCAACCTGGCCTTGAACACCTCTAGGGACAGGGCATCCACAACCTCTCTAGGCAGCCTTGTTCCAGCACCTCACCACTCATCATACAGAACTTCCCCCTGACATCCAACCTAAATCTTCTCTTCCTCAACTTATAACCCTTTCCCCTTGTCCAGCTGTTATCTACCCTTTCAAAGAGTTTACTCCTCTCCTGTTTATAGACTCCCTTAGGTACTGAAAGGCTGCAATTAGGTCACCTCACAGCCTTCTCATCTCCAGGCTGAACAAGCCCAGCTCCCTCAACCTGTCTTTGTGAAGGTGCTCCAGCTCCCTGATCATCTTTGCGGTTCTTCTCTGGACCCTCTCCAACAGCTCTGTCTTTCTTGTACTTGGGGCTCCTGACCTGGACATAGTACTCCAGATGGAGCCTCACAAGAGCACAGTAGAGAGGGACAATCACCTCTGTGTCCCTGCTGGCCACCCCTCTCCTGATGGAGCCCAGAATACCATTTGCTTTTCAAGCTGCACGAGCACACTGCTGGCTCATGTTCAGTTTTTCATTCATCAGGACCCCCAAGTCCTTTTCTGCAGGGCAGCTCTCAGGACTGCTCCTTCCAGTCTGTATAGATGCCTGGGATTCCTCCAGCCCAAGTGCAAAGCCTTGCACTTCGCTGTGTTGAACCTCATCAGGTTCATATGGGTCCACCTTTCAAGTCTGTTGAGGTCCCTCTGAATGGCATCCCTTCCTTCCACTGTTTCAACCGCACCACTCAGCTTGGTGTCATCAGCAAACTTGCTGAGGGTGCACTCAATTCCATCGCTGATGTCACTGATAAATATGTCAAAGAGCACTGGTCCTAAGACAGACCCCTAGCGGACACTGCTCGTTACTGGCCTCCACCTGGACAGAGAACCACAAGCAGCACCCTCTGTCTCAGCCTTTCAACCAATTTCTTATCCATTGAGTGGTCCACCCATCAAATCCACATCCCTCCAATTTGGAGATAAGGATGTGGTGAGAGACCATGTCAAAGGCCTTGCTCAAGTCCAGGTAAATGACATCAGCCACCTTCCCCTTGACCACCAATGCTGTCAGTCTATCATAAAAGGCCACAAGATTGGTTAAGCATGTCCTTCCCCTGGTAAAGTCGTGCTGGCTGTCTAGGATCACAAGCTCATTCCTCTTGTGATGAAACAGGTCGTCAAGGAGGATCTGCCCCATGATCTTCCCAGGTAGAGGTAAGTCTCACTGGCCTTTAGTTCACCGGGTTCTCCTTGCTCTTTTTCTTGTAAATGAGAGTGATGTGACCCTTCCTTCAGTCATCTGGGACCTCACCTGACAGCCACAACTTTTCAAATATGATCGAGAGTAGCTCAGCAGCCACCTCAGCCAGCTCCTTCAGAACCCTGGGATGCATGCCATCTGACCCCATAGACTTGTACACATTCAGTCTCATGAGGTGGTCTCAGACTTGTTCCGCCCTTTCAGTGAGGGGGGAGGGGGAATTTACTGTCTCAGTCCCCACCTAGAGGTTTAGGGATGCAGGGCTCAGGGACATGAGAAATACTAGAATCCTGGTCACCAGTGAAGACTGAGGCAAAGAATTCATTCGGCACCTCAGCCTTCTCTTCGTTCACTGAAGCCAGTTCTCCTTTTACATTTACATCTCCTTTTACATTTATGAAAGGAGAATATACAGAGCAATAAGAATGTTGAAAAACCAGCAAGTTCATGGCACATTTGAACACCACAGTGAAATAATACAGAATTTGCTTTTACATATTTGGATACCAATGTAGCTCTAAACAGTTTTGGCATCTATCCTTGGTACAGTGAAACCTAAAGGAATTATGAGTCAAAGCCCACAAGAGGAAGTTGTGGATATAGTTACTTCCTATTTGAGTAGATACCATATTTTCTTTAAGTAAATAGGCGTTTTACATAAAGAACAAAACATCTGTGACAAACCCACAGGTAAACATTAACTCAGAAAACATATTTCAACGTTCTCGATAGGATTTTTTCTCTCCCAGAATTCAAAAAGAATGAGTAGGGAAGTAGCTGCCTAAGGGAAAACTTACTTTTAGAGTGAGAAAACTACAGTCAAATAATTTCTTCTAACAATTTCAATTATAATAAATAACCTGGGCAATAGCATACTGTATCCATTTAGCTTACTTTACTTTATTCTACATTAGCCCATTAGTAACAAAACTCAGAAGTTTGATGCCACACTGCTACCTTATACAACAGAGCTAACCAGACGTACACAGGCTGAGCCTGTTCTGCCTTCACTCATAAGCAATTGACAGAAGTTGAAGAGCTGTATACATGTAGGACATTACTGTAGCTGCTAAACATTGATAGTACAGCCATACAACTTCCAGATCACAGTTGGTTATTATCCAAGCAGACTAAAAAAGGGAAGAACGAACTTGGCTTTGTCTTGAGTACATCCATATTAACATTAGGTGTATACCTGACAAGAGTTAGATTTATATTCTTTTACAGGATATGTATTCTGTAAAAAATTAAAGCCACATAATTTTTCTGGGAAGTCTAACTCATTTTAGAAAACATGCTTTAAACTGTAACTACAAACAGAGATAGTTAGAAATGTTTTACATGTAGCATAATTTCTGCTCATGTAAACCTGGAGAAGATAGTACCTAACAGACTGTTTTCACTGAAAAGATTTGCTCTTCAAATACATAAAAACAGATTATAACCTACTTGTTATTTAACATTATGGAAACAAGCAGTAATAAATAGCTCAAATAAGCAGCCATGGGAGATTAGTTTTTATAACCAGCAAGTAACTGATTATTCTACTTAAAGGTTTCACAGTTACATTTTGAGTTATACTTCTAAATTTGGTAACATGACTTGCTTACAGAATTGTGCATGTATTCATTACGAATGCAAAACAACTCTTGGTAAAAGCAAACAACTTAAAGGTACATATGTGAATTGACATATGGTCTCTGGTTAAGAAAATCTATAAAATCCTCACTGGATTTTATTCTCAATTTAAAGAAGTTACTCGAAGGCACCTTGAGAACTCACTAAGAATTGCAACCACTTCCATCATACCAGACTTTGATCACCAGCTTTACAAAACCAAGATCAAAGACCCCACTAGTTTCAGGTTTCTGTGGCACTCTTTTTTAATGTCTTAATAAAAATGTATTAAAAATAAAGAAGTTTTGTTACTTATATGCGTTAACTATACTATATATTTTATATGCAGCCCAATTTGTCTTTCTCAATGCAGCCCAGGCAAGCCAAAAGGTCACACATGCTATAAGCTATCACTGTGTTTACACATTATATAAAGATACAACTATCAATAATGTAATAAAAACATGGAAAAATCTGTTCTTTCTCCTAAAAACTCTACCTGTGCTCGCTTCTCCATATCCTGACAAGTTCCCAGTTGTTCTTCCATTGCAGCTCTGATCTGCCTTGCCTCATACTCCAGCTGCCTTCTGGTCATATCTGTTTGCAAGGAGAACTGAAAACGAATTACAGAGAAGGTGTTTTAGTATAGCAAATTTATGCGAGTGATGAACGCCTTTGAACAGAAGCAGAACAACTGCTTTTCCACAATAAAATTCATAAATAAACAGAATACTAAGAGTAGATTCCTATAACATGACTACACTATTAAAAAGATAAGCAAAACTGTTTCAAACATCAAGCTACCTGCAAGTTTTGTCAAACAACTAAATATCTGTAAAAATTGAGACATAATCACTGGTTACAAGCCTGGAATATTTGGTTACTAATGTAAATCAGCATGCCAACGAAACTGCTACGCATTCCAGGAGAATCAGTATTTATAAAAATATCCAGAAGTACAAAACTGTTGTTGTGATAGTATGAACTTATTGTTACTCCTATTGTCTACCCTATTTTTCATTATCCAGTGAAAAAAAACATGAATGTTCAATTTGTAACAACAACGTAGTTTAAACAAAGGCACTCCAACTAGTTTATGATTTTAATGTAAATTTAAAACAAGAGAAAATTTAAAACAAGAAAAATAGCAAGAAAATCAAATTAAGTGCTAATTTTAAAGATGACAAAAACAGAAAAGAAGGTGTCAGGAACTGCTGTAGATCACCTGGTCCCATTTTCTGTCAAAAGCAGGGTCTTAGAGTAAGGTAACCAAGCCTAAGTCAAGCCACGTTTTTAACACTTCCAGCAAGACAGATTTTCCTGTTTCTATAAGCAACCTATTCCAGTATTCAACTGTCCACACAATAAGGATTTCTTTTTTCTTATATTCACATAAAATTTCCCCTGAATAACTTGTGCCCTCTTGTTCTGTTACCACACATCCTTGTGAAGAGTACCTCTATCTTCTCTACAGCTACTTTTTAAGCATGAGAAGACACGAGATCACGATGAGATGAGAGGATAAAACAAGTTCTTTCAAAAAGGAGCAGTGATGAGCAAGCAGTACATCTGCACTTAGTACGTGGAGACTCCTCTATAACAGAAAGGTACTAGAACAGGGCACAAATGAAAAACAATGACTGCGTGAATGAAACGAACAAAACTGGAAGGCAGAAGTTTCCACAAAACCACAGCACTGTGTTATCGATAATCGCTGACAGAAAACAGAAATGTTTCTTTGATCTAAAAATACTCTCGGTGAGGAAAAAGGAAAAATCCAATCAATTGTATGCTTCTAACTTTTTTCCACCAATGATTTGCAAAAATCTTATGAAAGTAGAATTTATAAACCATTTCTATTTTGGGAAAGGAGCTTAAAAGAATGTCAGAAGGAAGCTTTCAGCTACTGATATATGGAAAGAAAGGTAATGATTGAAGCATAGTCAAAGCTGTTATAGCAGCTGCACAGAAATGAGAAGTTTGTGCATTTCAAAGCATTTAGACAAAGATACAAGCTAAGTGAAGCAAAAGTCTAAAAGCATTATAAAATTTTTTACAAGTTTAAGGCTTTAATTGTTCTTAGAAAATTGAATTAGGACTGCTGCACCTTTACACTGCTCCTAGACGTCTATACTACACTGCTTTGGACGATTATTCATCTTACGTATTGGTCCCCAAGAACAGTTCTCACTGAAGGCTTCATCAAGGTTCACTGAGAGTCAGAACAGACAAACATCTACAAATACGAAAAATGATACTAAAAGATACTAAAAAGTATAGGGTCTGCCCATTGTAGGCACATTCACAATTCCACCCACTGTTGATGGACATGTAGTAATGAGCATAAATTACAACAAAGCAGATTTAATGCAGATACTAAGAAAGATGTTCTAGTAAAAGTAAATGACTTAACTGATTATCTCTTGAAATGAAGAGACTTAAATCTTAAAAGCCACAACACATTAACTGTGACATAGATACAATTGACAGTCCTTTTGGAAAAGACTGCGTTGCCTAAAGGTCTTTTTCAGGCTTTCTCCTTCTTCTGTTTTCCTGATTAAATTGCCCATGACTCAATGTTATGTATGTCGATGTCCAGCTGCTTCACTCCAGTTACTGAAACACTTACATATTCTACTTCAATTTTCAGGAAGTGGGATTAACACTTAATTAGATTTGACTCTATAAAGACAGCTGATAAAAACTTTATGTGCAAATGAATGCACTGCAAATATATCCAGGTTTCTGGTTTCTAACAATCAGAAAATAAGTATGATCTTGAAGATCAGGTATCTTTATTACTCTTATTATCAGATTACTCTTATTATCTTATTTATTTACTAAATATTATTTATTATCATTTATATGAATCAAAATTCATTCATATCTGAGATCTTCATCATACAAGATGGCACTATAAATTATTTGGAGATTCTAAAAGGCTGCAGCAATTGTATTTACACACACCATAACACCACCTTACTTGCTATTTTGAAAGAAGAGTTCTTATATAAAATTGTCTCTTAGGCTAATACTGCTTTCAAAATTAAAAGACTCCATTAAATAACAAAAAATGATAGAAAAGAAGACCTCTGGGCAATACAGCTTAGTGATGTAATTTATTTGTCAAAATAACTTCTTGGTGTTCCTCTCCACTGTTGGCATTCATAGTGACAGGAATGAATTTTAAAATGCAAAACTACTTATGAAAACATTGTTCAGACCAAGTTAGCTTTACATACTAATTTATAATATTTTAAATGAAAATGGTAGTAGAGAAAATCACCAAGTTCATAAGATATACAAAACAGCTAATCAAAGACTGTAGCATACTACAGTTACTTACATTTTCAGTAAGGGGAAGACTGTCAATCCTTTTAGTAAGGTTCTGAAGCTGGGCATAATACCAGTCCTTTTCTTTCTCTTCCTTCTCAAGTTCCGCAAGTAAAAGAGATCTATTGAAAACAAGCAAGAAATTCCTCATTGTTAAGGCCTCATCAACAAATATTAATGCAGAAATGAGCACTGATACCAATACAATAGGTTAAAAAACAAGGTTTGAGGGAGAAAGTACTAACAAGAAGTTTAAGAAGTGTTCAGCTGGGACAAGGAAACAACTGCTATGCTGTACTGAGCAGGTCGTTTTAATTTCTTGTGTATCAGGCCCACAGTTACAGGAAAACAATGATATTTCTTCTACTACCACTTCGAAATCTACAGTTCAGCAGCATTTAGCAAAAGTTAAGCACAGTTACTGGTCCCCTGCTTCTTTTAAACAATAGGCTTTTGTACAATGCACCAAACTACAGCTGCTATTTAAAAAAGGACTGTAAATTTTAAGAGTGAATACTTCTCAATATCATGCTACTAAATATGGTTACCTTTACATCCTTTCTAATAGCTCATTAACTCTGTCACCCATAAAAACAAAAAACAAAACACATAAAGCATGCAATATGGAGTTTCTGTGATTGTTAAAAATACATGAGAGTATTTTCTACCGAATGTTACAGATAGGCTAAATCTGTAGCCATTTAACACATTTCAAATGGATATTATAAGCATACCGTAGACCTGAATAGCAGAGGAGAAAAATAAAAAGTTGACTACATATGGAATACCAAAACAAAACGTATTTGAAGTTTCACCGTTTTACTAATCCTTCATAAACTACATCAATACAGTTCCAAAAGTTACCAACATTGTTATATGTTATTTATTCTCATATCACTTTTCAAAATATATAAGATTTTCAGTATTACTCTGTATTATTCCGTATTACTAGCAAGCACTAAATCCCCTCCCTTAACTTTTACATCTGCCTGTCTTTAGTCTCAGTTTGTGATCTACGCAAGAGCCATATGAACCTTTACAAGACACACAAATAAAGTTATGGATAATTACTCTAAGTTTTTAAGGAACAAAGAGTGTACACAATAAAGTTTTCCCCAAATTACTTCATTAATGCATCCCAAGCAACTTTGGAGGATGATAATCAAGTCTCCTCATGAAAGAACATGCAGTAAAAAGAATTTAACAGTACATATTTTGAAGAATCTGTTTGACTTATTTTCTTGAAAAGTGTTTAAAACTATTTTTGGTAACTTAATATTCCATACCCAAAGCAAGGATGTTCCCTAAGGAATCCCTCAAGTCCTTTAAACAGACAATGTAATGTGAATAGATTATGCTTTGAGAAAGGCTGTGAGGGAGCCTTCCACTGCCCATTCTCTAACACACAGGGCCCGCATGCCTGATCTTTGTGCACCTTGGTGGAAATATACTGTTGGGCGTCCAAGCATTAGTTGTGTCCTATTCGGTAAACCAATTCTGCGCAAGTATAATTAATGCAATTCTTATTAGAAGTATTTTTATTTCTAAATGTGTTTTTTAACACTGCTAATCAGATTATTCTCTCTTGTTGCTGTGTCAAGATCACACAAAGCCTCACAAATTGACAAATTTTGCCCCTGGATTCGAAGACCTGTTTGTAGAAATAGGAGGGATTACTTTCAGCTAAGTGAACATTGATTAAGTTTCTCCTTCAAAATGCAGGGTATTCAGTTCATGAGTGAGATACTGTCATTCAATCTGTTCTGACACGCATAATGGATGCTAGAAGCAAGAAATGAACTTAGGAACCATCAGTACTCTATAAAAACCAATGTAAGACCTGGGGGCAACTATTTCAATTCAATAGCTCAATTTTTGCTTCTGTGCAATGCTTTATTTGGAATTTTGCTTTTATTGCTCCAGGAGAGTTTAGGTTTTAGTAACATCTTTAAGGTCTCAGTCCAGGGTCTGAAAGAGTATAGACTGAACTTCAATTTCCCCTAAAAAAAGCAGTATGTCTCTGAATATGTGTTTGATGAGTTGCTCCACGCACGTAATCAAAGGTTACATCAACCACTTGCAACCTTCTGAAATTTCATGAGGTCAGGAAAGAGTTAAAAGTAGAAGAGCTGTTGTATCAGTAATAGTGTTGCCAGCAAGAGGAGGGAATTAATTGTCCCCCTGTGCTCAGCCCTAGTGAGGCTGCACCTCAAATACTGTGTTCAGTTTCGGGACCCTAACTGCAAGAAAGACAGTGACGCCCTGCAGCATATCCAGAGAAGGGCAATGAAGCTGGCAAGGGGTCTGGAGCTCAGGACTTATGAGGAGCGGCTGAAGAACCTGGTATTGTTCAGTCTGGGAAGAGAAGGCTCAGGGGAGACCTCATTGATCTCTATAGCTATCTGAAGTTGTGGTGAGATGGGGGTTGGCCTCTTCTCTTGTGTAACCAGTGATAGGACTAGAGGGAATGGCTTCAAGTTGCACCAGTGGAGATTCAGACTGGATGTTAGGGAAGAGTGGTTGGAGGGCTGGATTGGGCTGCCCAGGGAGGTGGTGGAGTCACCGACCCTGGAGGTGTTCAAGGTTCAGTGTTATATTGAGGGACATGGTTTAGTGAGAACTATTGATGATGGGTGGATGGTTAGACTGGATGATCTTGTAGGTCTTTTCCAAGATTGTGATTCTAAGATTCTATGATTACAGATAATGGAAAAGAACTCACAGAAAAGCCCAGCAGAGTTATCATATCTTTGTGCACCCTAAAATTGCTTTTATCAGCATTATCATGATATCAGGGAATATTTTGTCTGTCATATTCTGTTAGAAACAGTGCAAATGCAACAATGCAAATGTAGTGAACTTTTGAAACATTATAGTGTTTTTGAGTTAACAAAAAGCTTCTAATTTTCTAAGTTTTAATTTTAATTGGGAAGTATTTAGAAACACTTTTGTAATATGTTTTTTCTGAATTGACAAAAAATAAAGGAAGCTGAGTCAAGAGGATCACAGAAAACTTGTTCCTTCTTTTGGAGATCTTTTCTGGATGGTTATATCAATGTTATTGCAAGTCTTGAGGGATAAGAGCAACAAAATATGTCCTATGCTTCTTACATTACATAATTAATACTTTCACTTGTGTTGGTAGGTGATACAACAACAAAATCTTGAAAACCAAACACTTCTAAAAGATGCTGCAAAGACATAGTAAAGTCATACAGTTAGCATAAAGAGTTAAGAGTAGAACTTATGAGACTAGAGAAAATGCTTAAAAATAACATTAAGAAAAAAAAACCACAACAAACTGGAATAAAACAGGAGGAATAATCAAGGAATACAAACATTTTCATAAAATATCAGTACAGGACAATTATCTCTAGTATTATGTCACAGAGCTGACAAAGATGAGATTATCTAAACAATAAAAGGTTAACTAGAACATAAAGTAACTTGTAGTTTATAAAAAGTAATCCGCAGAATCTGCAGCATACTCTGAAAAATTTTGCTGAGACAGTGTCTGATCAAATACACCTGGAAATAGCCAGAGAGAAAGCACAAGATAATTATTAAGCAGTGTATTCTAAATTGGTAACCTAAAACATTTTGGACTAGGCTTCAAGCAATCTGTTCTTGCTATAGATGCCTCTGTTCACTGCAGAGGAATTTGACTTGACGACTTTTAATGATCCCTTCCAACTCAAACTGCCTAAACACTACTGCCCACAAGAAATATGCATTTTTACAGTGTATTAAAATACTGAATGAAAATGTTCTTATGCTGCAGGTTTCCAAAAAACAGTAGTTTTCTTTTTTAAACTGTTCACAGACATAAAAATATTAGAAGTTCCATAAGCTCTTAGAACCTGTTTAAATGCAGAAGAAAAAAAAAAAGACCTACTAGCAAATAATCTATGTTGAATTAAATATATGGCTATAAACACCAAAACTTAACAGTGCACATACAAAGCATGGAAAAACCAGTGGTTAATTCCATTCAGAACTCATACTACTTTTAGATGCACAATCCTATACTCTCTAAATTCAGATTCTTCTGACTACCCAGGGCCCAGATTAATGCCTTTAGCATTTCTGTATGTCCTACAAAACACTATAAATAACTGGGCAGTATTGATTAATACTTCAGTAATAAATGGAGCCAGATGTTATCTGGTCATGCCCCTACAGAAGATCATCTTCCCAGCAGCACTAATCCCAGTTGCGACAGTATATTGTCTGAATTTAACTGAGATTAAAATAACTGTTTCCCTCAATTTTTTCAAGGATTATTTGGGGAAAAAAAAAAAAAAAAAAGACCACATCACTCTGGTTTTTACTGCTGAAAAAAATCCCAAAGAACTATCAGCTTAGAATCTACAATTTTGGGAAAAGACTACATCATAAACCAGACAAACTGTAGCAACCAACCTGAACTCCAGTTGCTCTAATTAATGGCCCCTTCTGTGAATGACCTTGAGTTCAAAGACTTGAATTGTAACTGAAAGCCTCAACTACGCTTTAACAATTTCAGTACCATATACAGCACTGGAAATAACACAAATATGTACAATATTTTGTTATGGTGGATCATGATCTACTGTCAGGTTCTTCCTTTGGGTAAGAAATCGAAGCATCCTGTCCTTGTGAAATATGACACATGGAGGGCTCTATTACCAATACTCTAGGGACTAGGATGAAAGACAGCATGAATGGAAAAACTTAAAGGGAACAGCCATGAGTTCAAATGGCAGATACATTAGATTCTTTAAGACTCAGGTAAAGCAAGTGGGAAGAGATTCCTAGATTCCTACATTTTTCTATACAGCTTCTCAGGGGTCTGCAATTTGGAGAGGAAACAAACATGACCAGTGAGTAAAATCTGAGATAAACAGAAGTTCTCCTAGAGAAGAATCACTAGGGATCCACAGGAAGTTACTTTCATTTCAGCAACAGAAAGGGATCTAACAATAGTATTTGAAGTACAAATGCACTTCTTTCAGATCTTGACAGTAAAAGCTTTCCTCAACACCCGGAAAGGCCATTTAAAGCAGGAGTGCTAAGCTACTGCCCCATGAACAATTTACTTCACAACAAATTTTTATATTACAATTCCAAATGATTAAAACTACTAAGCATCAAAATACAGCACTGCTGATTTCTTTGCAGCACCACAGAATTACATCCTACCAATTAAGCAGTTTGCAATGACCAAATCTTTAGAAAACTCTATCTTATAGGTATGCCTCTAAAAACATCTGGAATTTCAGACAGATTCATTTTAGGGTATAAAGATGCCTTTAATGGAAACAGCTGCCTACCTCTTATATTTCCTTCATAAGTGATTAAGAACTTGCTACAATTCTGCATTATGCCTGTGCTGCTCTTCTTATTAAGTGTTTAATTCTTCATTCCAAGAAAAGAAATTCAACAGTTTTGCCAACATGCAATATATCATATGGGAATGAAATCCGGAAGACTGAATAAGAATAAATGTGTTTAACTGTCAACTTTGTTAAGAGACAAGAATCTGTAAGTAAATCTCTACTAACAGAAAATAATTAATCAACCAAACATGGTTACTGTAATGATTTGAAAACAGAAAGAAACCGCACCATTACATCATCAGTTTCAGAACTTATCAATAATGGTGAACAGATATAAAACAGTATGAGATGCCATGATCCCTCAACCTTTTTAAAATGCTAACCACCTTTTGATCAACATAAATTAACCTTCAGCCAACAAACAGTAACTACAACATGAAAGAAGCAGTAGTATGTGTTTCATGTGTTTCAAGACTTCTTTTTGTGCATCTAAATACAATGCAAACTCCTGGTTTCCTTACCTGTTACGATAAATATACCTTTATGAACAAAAATCTTATGCAGAATATTGAATATTAACTGTGCCACTAAACTTTTCCTACTGAAATTAAAAGTCAGTATATACTGGATGAACGGACAAAAAAAAATTACCTCTCTTTTTCTAGCTCTTCTAAATAACCAGTGCTTTCTCTGCTTCCATTCATAAATCCTCTTCTTGGAAATGATCCCATGGGAACAGGACTGCACTCTCCTGAACGGCTTGACACAGACCCTTCCCGGCTCCCATATGAGCGTACAGACACCTTTGGCCTTAACTTCACTCCAGGAAAGCTGGTACTCTCCAAGTTCAGTTCTGGGTAACAAAAAGCAAACATTTTCAGAGATGAAATTCAGCAGCACATTTGAAACATCTTTCATTTATAAATCCTTGTTTCTATGACAGAAGCGTTCTGAACATTTTGCAGAGAGAACTACAAAAGAACAAGGCAAACAAATCCGGCCTTGACTCTACTCTTAGATTAGCCCCTGAGCAGATGGCAAAACTACAGTCCTGCCAGTTAGAAACAGTGATCCCACATCAGTTTGCCTACATCTTTCCCAGAGGAATTAAGAAATGGGTAGAGTTTTGCAAAAATGTCATATGAATTGCTCTTGTACCCCACTTCATTAAGACTCTTCCTCAGGGATCCTGCAGATGCCCCACTGTCAAGTAGATGATGACAAGTATGTTCACCTCACGGCCCCTTAAATGTAGACTTTCTCTACGATATTTCTGGTTCAGTGGTAAGGCTAATGAGTATACACAGAAAGTTACTGATTTGGACTTGCTCTTAAAGTATTATATGGGATGGTGCACACTCTATCACACACTAAAGGGAAGAGAGGATCAGCTTTCAGCATGACAGATACAATTCCAGTAACGTGACACAGGGAGGAGAGAGCATGCAAGCAAGTTCAGAAAATCCATGAATCAATCTGTCCTTAATTTAAACTATTTCTTACTTTTTTCTAAAGAACTGAATGAAGTGGAAGCTTTATCCAGTCAATTCATATGTAAGAGGTACTAGATGTACAAAAGGGAAGAGACACCGGACAATTGGCAGACAAACTATAGAGGTACTAGATGTACAAAAGGGAAGAGACACTGGACAGGCTTGAGAGCTGAGTCCTTACCAACCTCATGAAGTTCAGCAAGGCCAAGTGCAATGACCTGCACGTGGACTGGGCAGTCTCAAGCACAGACACAGGTCGGATTGAGAATGGCTTGGCAGCAGCCCTGAGAAGAAGAATCTGGGGCTGTCAACTGAAAGACTCAACATGAGCCAGCAATGTCCACTTGCAGACCAGAAGGCTAACTGTATCCTGGGTTTCATCACAAGAAGTGTGATCGGCAGGTCAAAGGAGGAGATTCTGCCCCTCTAGGTTGCTCTCTTGAGACCCCACCTGGAGTACTGTGTCCAGTTCTGGGGCTCTAAACATAAGAAAGACACTTAGTTGTTAGAGCAGGCCCAGAGGAAGGCCACAAAGATGATAAGAAGACTGAAGTACCTCCCCCATGGGGAAAGACTTAAGACAGCTGGGGCTTTTCAGCCTGGATGCTCTGGGAGGACATCATAAAGGCCTCACAGTACCTGAAGGTTGCCCACATAAAAGTTGTGGAGGGACTTTTTAGAAGGTAGAAATGCCTCTATAAACTGAAACAAGGTAGATTTACATCAGATATTAGAAAGAAATTCTTTACTGTGAGAGTGGTGAGATACTGGAACAGGTTTCTCAGAGAGCTTGTGGATGCCTCCTTGCTGGAGGAGTTCAAAGCCAGGCTGGAACTAGATGATCTTAAGGGTCCCTTCCATCCCAAACCATTCTATGATTCTATAAGTCCTATGGTAACAGTAGCAAAAGCACAAAAACAACTCAGAAACACGTTCTTTTTGCAAAAATGTCTTTAAAATGCTTAGCAAAAAATATTAGTGACAGCCTGTTCAACCATCAAAGTCAGCACTTGAAAGAAGATGGAACTAAGTTAGAAAATTCTATCTTGAAGAAAGAAAGAAAAAAAAACAAGAAACAAATGAACCTACTTGAAACATAATTTTATATTTACCTTTAAGTCGTTCCAGTAAGTCAATTTGTCCAGATGATGCCATTGCCTCATCTTCAATACTTCCTTGTAGCTGTTTCAGCACCTCCTGCAAGAAATTAAGAGATCCTTAGAGCAATAAAACACGAAGTAAATACACATTACCCGCCCTCAAGTGTACACTTCTGCAACAGCTATTGAGGCACTGGTATAAACTTTATTTCATGTGAGCAGTGAATATAATTCTGTCAAATAAAATCTGCAGTATTTCCACAAACTATGCCACAATATAAAGAACAGTTTGTGTGGTAGTGTATCTATCAGCTAATTTAAAAGTCTTTCTCAATGTGAATACCATTTATCTCAAATTTACAGATGAAAAAGTAAGAACACAGAGAAATTAGTGAAATTTCTTACCCTGTGTACCTGAAGTTAGTCCTGTAAAAATAAAATTTAGGTACCCAACTAAAAGTTACAACAGTATTTTGAATACTCATTTTTTAATCCTTTAAGGTATCAGTAGAAGTAAAAGGACAACAGCATAAACCAGCAGGGACAGTCATCACTGTTCTTATTAATATTGTTAAAAACTACCACCAGTACAACCATCACCAGATCTAAGAAGAAAAGAATTAAATTTCCCTCACGGTGTTGTTTTATCTGGTTTAATCTTTAGGACTCCATGCAGCTGAAGCACTGAAGACAGAAACACTCTTGTATGTTACTGAAACTACATAGGTAGAATTATACAGCTGAAAGAACATACTTCTAATGCACAAAAAGCTTCTGAGTAAATGGTTACTGCACTAAAAGGGTTTTGTAAGCCCCTGGGTCCCTAATGCTCAGTGGCCTAAATTCAGGTAGAAAATCAAATGCAATCTAGTGAATGACTGTTCCATACCACAATGATGGATATATAGATAGCAAAAATAAATAGTAAAGACTGGTGGTAAAGCCAAAAGCCCATACTGAAATTACTTTCTTTCCCCTGTATTATGGCACAGAAAATACTTTTAGATGCAGCAATAGTCAGGAAATAAAAATTCTGAATAATTGAAAGGTACTGCTTACTTTTCACACTCTAGATTTTACACCTAGAATTGTATTTTTTCTGCTTGTATCTGAAAATAAATGAATTTTAAATAGGTTTAAAAATCTCCACATCACTGTTTTACCTTATCACCAATATTAACAATTCCTGCAATTTACACAGAAGCTACCTTTTACTCATTAAAAAAAAAAAAGAGCTTCTACAAGAAGTCAGGAGACTCTATTTTAAACAGGCATAATACCATGCTTTTCCATACAAACTGTTGTTCTTCATTAAAAAAAGAAGGAAGTAAAAGGATTTTGAGTCACATACTGTAAGTGGGTCTGGGAATATCATCTCCAAGTACTAGCCCAAAGAGCAAATGTTACACAGATACTCAATCTTATGAACAACCATTACCTAACTGCATACCAGTACTGTAGGCAGAGGAATACTTAAGTACATATGCATGAACTATGTCCTTTTAGAAGTAATTCTGGAGGTGAACTGAGGACAAATTTCCCAGTGTACACATCTGCCCAACTTCCTTAGTCAAGGTGCATGCTCATATCAGTTCTTTTGTTCAGATCAATTTGAAGCCAGCCTCCCTGCTGCCCCCACTCACTACACTTTGGTTAACAATGTAGAATGGTTTCAGTAAAACTAACTTTCTTTCAGAACAAACTAAGCCAGCAGTTAAACTCAAGGACTGCTAATGGGCACCCACTCCATGGGACCAAACTGCAACTAATCTAAAAATAAAAGCTCTTGACACATATATAGCATGCTCACTGAGTCCTCAATGTAATCCATCTACAGTGCACTAGATGTTAATACAGGCACACCCTTCAAGATTACATCTAGTATGATAACATTACTGCTCTTGAAAATAATCTCCACTCTGCTTGTCTTTTAAGAGCATCCTCATTAGCCACGAGGCTCATTTATCTCTATTGTAACATCTGCCCTGCCATCAAAGTCAGACAAACAAGTAATACAGTGTATTTCAAATAAGGGTTCCTACATGATCTGACACAAGGATAGATAACATCTGCAGACAGCAGACTTAGTTCAAAAGCCTAAAAGGACAATGTAGGTATGTGAAATGATCTCAGGAGTTCAGCCTTCTGAAGGGCTCGTCAATAAGATAAATTTAGAAATTATGAATGATCCCTTTTTCTCTGAGAACAGCACCTTCTGCAGGGCAAAAAAAGCCACGAGCAAAAAAAAAAAATCAAAACAACAACAACAAACAGAAAAAAAAAACCCAACAACCCACAAACCCACAACACAAACATCCAACATTTTCTCCCGCTCCCTTCTTAGAAACCTTTCTCAGTTCTTCATGATTCCACTATTTCAGAGGTCCTATGTTCATGATGCTTTTCTATGCAGTAAGCATTCCTGCTTCAAGAACCAGTATGAAGAGCTAAGTGGAAGCCAGACCAATCACCTCATCCTCTAGATTATGTGACTGCATGGTGTAACCTTGGGTGGCCAAGGACAGCTCTGCCTGCACATCTGGTACTGGCAACAGTTAAAATCAGCATACTGGATCATCTTACTCGGTTTTTTTCTGCTGACATTCATTAGTTTAGGTTTTAATTTTCACATAATTCTTTAATTTAATTTTTTTTAACATCTCATGCAATTTTTTTCTAATTAATAGGTGAAGTGTTCCATCATCTCTTTTCTACACTATCACTGCTGAATTATGAATACTGCTACAAGACTGCGACTCTATGTCAATTTCAAATTCATTCACAACATACTTTAAAATCTAAACTGACAAAACAGAGAAAGGCTACAAAGGGAGATGCAGCCCCCTCAGCAAGGCACTGCTGAAAAACAAGGCAGTATGCTAAAATGTCGAACTGGGGAATTTGCAATTTTATTTGAATAAAGAAATGAGTAAGATGTCTGTAATAACTCATTTGGAGGAAATGTGGCAATTTACCTATGATTTCAATCATGCAAGTTTTTATTTATTTATTATTAAAATTGCAGGATTCAACACATTACTTTCCTCTGCAGTTCTATTTTTTCTAAGATTAATACTTTGTTTTGAAATACTCCTTTTTCATAAACAATAATCCTGCATTCTTCTCAATACAATGCCTGTTGTATAGTGCAAAACCTTTTCTATGCATAAGCTTGAAACACGTTAACTGAAGTTAAATTAGGTCTTTATTTAGTTAATCATACATCAGTAAGAGTTTAGTTTACATCATTATCCATTATTCTAAACAAGTTCTATACTTAACAGTGATTTCTTAATAGAACAATCACGCAAACCTAAGTGTACCTATAAAGATGGTGGGAAAAATATTTTTCTGTTCTTCTAAAAAACTGGAAGTTGAATTATTACAATGGTGACTTAAATAAAACCTATTCATACTGAAGAATTTCCTTCAGTAAGTCCTTCAGACTCACCATCACCTAAAAAAGGTTTCTGTCTTCCAAGTCCAGAATCTGTGAAAAAACAAAATTTTGTGAGGGTGAGAGAGGGGGGATGGTGCTGCTCTATTAATACAGTCTTCAGTTTACAACTAATTCACAGCTAATTAAATAAAAAAGATCAGATGGGTCAACAGGTAATTTGAAAATTAATGAGAAGTTCCATAACTGTACAAGCACCCAGGTAGGTAGCAAAGCAAATAAAATTGCTTAAGGGCTGTGAATGAACTCAAACTACTAATAAAGAAAGGAAACACAGAGAAGCAGTGCTAATAATCCCAGATTTCAAATTCCTACGAGTTAAATTTTAACAGCGTAGTTAATTCTGGAGAACCATATTAATGTCTGCATTTGGAAATATCTTAAAAGACAGTATCTGTACAAACCTGTTCTGATTATATACACTTCTCTTTGGCACAAAGAGGAGCATTTATGACAATTCAGTCAAATCAAACAGCTTTGGTCTCACTTTCTTTCATCCCTTCCCCATTCCTTTTAAACAGAATAAGTTTTATTACTCATATTCACTTTTCTTATGGTTTTATGTATTCAGTGAATGTCCAAACGACTGAAAATCATGAAAAAAATCTTGTGTACAAGAGCTCCCCCAAATGTAATGCCTCCTATCTTATTATTTATTATTTTATTCACTGTTGGTGAAAATGCACAGATAATGTTGGTGACTATTTGAAAAACTGTGTGTTGTAGTTGAGAATTTACTATAAGAAGAAGTGATATTGTACTCTTTGTATCTTCTGTAGTTTCCATGGAAGTAAAATGAAGGCATTAATTTCAGTGTGACCTTCATGTATGGAAACGTGAGAAGTAGGCCAGAGACATGCACAGATCAATATCAGCTGGAAGACTACGCAAATAAGATGTTTTGGAATTTATTAGACCTTCCAAAAGTAAGCACTATTTTTACCATGGCTACAACTATATTACTAACACTTGAGGGCAAAAACAGGTATAACTGCAAAAACATGAGCAGTATTTATGATTTCAGAGAGTAACTGAACATCTGTCTCAGTCCCAGACAGGATAGGAATAGAACACAGTGAATTACTAAATAATATTGTTTTTAACCAAATCATCAGTGTTTTTAAACGAGAGTATTTCTGACACTCATTATACTTACATTTTTAATATTCTGTACCAAAAACTTTCCCTACAATTGGACTTTAAACTGAAAATGACTTTTGGTGTTCAATCCAGTATTGCACAGTTTCAATTACTGTTATAAAAGGTCAGAAAAAGAGATTACATAGTGAAAGCAAAACCATCACGCAAATTCAACAAAAACACTAGATGTTACAACAGCGGGGGAAGAATCAGAATATTGTTTTCCACTCATTTATTCAAGGTCCAACGTGACCCTTCATAGCTAAACCTATCATCTGAGTGAGTAATATGATAAGACCTTTTAGTCCTGAACAATCTGCCCATTTACACTGTTCCTTAATCAAGCCTGGTGAAAGCCTTTCTGATTGGATGAAGTGTCAGGCAATCGCTCTGGTTACTTAACCCTATAACCAAACCCAAATGATCACAACAATGACAGTACTGCTGACTGAGGTGAAACAACCTCAACTTTCAACCTTTTAGAAAGAAGAAAGCATTTGTAATGTGAAATGATGTTGTACATTTTCATTTCAAATAATGTCACTTTCTAAAAGAAAATCATTTACATGATGCCACCATGCTCAAGAGCTGTCAGATGCTGTAACTACACAACGAAGACTGTCAAGATTTTAGAGCAAGTCTGCTGTCAGATCAACTAACGTATCTTATTCTGTGCTCAGAAAGAACTGATGTTACTGAGGTAACATTAGTAACTATAAAATACCACCGGCTAAATTTCACTGAAATTGAAAAAAAAAACCTTTTTTTCGGTTTTCTAACTGTCAATGGTTTACAGACTGGTTTGGCCCAGCTCTGTGACAAACGGGGTGGAGGACCCACAGATCCACACACCCTGTGAAAGAGGAAAAGGTAAAGGGTGATGGGTCTAAAAACAAAACAGTGGCAATGATCTGAGGAGGAAAGCTGATTTACTAAATAAGATATTGGAAAGCAAAATAACACAATATAATAAATATAATTGGAATTAAAGCTAATAAATAAAATGAGAGTGTCCAAAATACTGAAGGCTGTACAGTAACACTAAGGCAAGATAGCTAGGCCGCACACACTGCTGGGTCGAGCAGAAAGGGAAAAGGGAAAGCGATCTTGTGATTTGTCAACACTTTTTATCCTTCCCTGTGAACAGGAAACGGGAGAACGCAAAGTAATGCAAAATCCTCTGGGCTACCTAGCTCTTCTCTGCTGAGACAGGTATACCGGGAACTATGATGATCCATGGAACTGGAGCATTAACTTTAACTCCCAATTCACTGCTTGATGTTACAGTGTGGAATACGGATGACAAAAAAATCATAAAACCATGACACCAACCAATCTGCATTCTGGAAGAATTATTCAAATTGCAAATGCTACGCTTAATCAAAAAAATAACAACAAACTAAGAATGACAAATCTAACTCAAGAGAATACCACTGCTGCCTGAATAAACTGATATTTTAAAGGTTTTCATTTCATAAGATACTAAGTGATTCTTGTATCATTTTCAGTGGTTTCTGTGCCTTTTCAGTTTGCATGAACACAAAAAAAGTTATTTGCAAATTTATAACTGCATGACACACTCAATCACTGAAAAAAGAATTAAACATTGTTATTTGATTCCATTTGTAAAATCCTGTACAGTTTAAGGGAGTTTCTTCCTCTGACATTAGAATTTACCAAATGATCACTACTTGGTAATCAATATTTTCAAATTTATTGATATTTTTAGAAGACGTTTCTATATATTTCAGTATCGCTCTTGTATCAAATGAACTGTACATTATTTTTCCTCCATACATCATAATTCTGATGTGACAGTTTCCTTTAATTGCTCTAAGACTGATCCTGACTCTTCACTCCTAAGAAGAGCATGGATCCTTGGGATAACAAAAGTAAGTGGAAAACAATATGAACAAAAGAAAATAAGGTATAAATTAATACAGCACGAGGTACAGAACCTCCGAATTTAGCACCTATTCCACAAGTATTAATTCAGGCAAGGAATATTACTGCTGAATCCAGGGCTTTTCTCCCTACTTTTAGCAGTTACAATAGTATCTCCACAACAGGGAATGAAAATCTTTAGAAATGTACTCTCAAAAGAGACGTTATCAAATTCAGTGTCAATGTAAGATTATAGGAGGTAAAAATACAGCAACTACTACTTTGCTGACCTGCACCTAAGAATTAATTCTCTGTATGAACAGTCAAAGTGAGTCTATTCACAGCTTACTTCATCTTCATAGATAAGTGTACTATTACCACAAACTGTTCCTATAGACAGTTAAATAAAGCAAGTATGCATTAATACTTTTATTTAATATGAACAATAATAGAATATATTTATTATGAATCAACATTTATTATGTTTTTAATAATGCAGACTTGAGGCAAGAAGTGGAAAGCCAGGATCGCCAGTCACAGAACAAGTCATTGCTTTCTGTTCATCCTGTTGCATAGAATGGGATAAGTATGAAGCTAAAAAAAGGTTTTTGCTTATAGTAAAAGCATATACATACCTCTCATTATGTGCAAATACACACAGGGTCAACTATCTTGAAGAGAACATGACTATTAAACAGTACGATCCCATGCTACTATTCTACTTCACAATCTCTCCCTTGTTAAATACGTATGAAATGAAATGCTCATATATGAAAAACTGCACTGCTACAGTCTGCCAACTTGCAGTGAGTTTTAAAATAGTGTATTATTTTAGAATACAAAAAATAATTCATTTACAGTGAATGCAAAATATCAATTACTGTCGAATTAAAATACTTTGCTATATTGTACCAAATATTAATTGGGTTTTGAGCTCTGTTTTGGATGCCACAGTGCCAACCAAGAGCTGTATCTCCGAATTTGTATTAAATTATATCCCAGTATACTCAATTCATTGCCTGTGGTGTTTGTGATTTTTTCAATGATGCATGCTTTCCACTCAGAGAGACTATGGCTTATCAAGGAGATGAAGTCTGACAGCTAGGAAATTCAGCTGACAGAAGAGGACGTAGCGCAACTCTGTTATTAATACGGGAGGTTAAAAACCTATTTTTTAATAAAACATTTTTGCTAAAAGTATGATTTTTTTTTCCTGAAGAGTGCATTTCTGTCAAAAAGCAACTTTCAAGACAAATCCCTGACTCTCAACATCACTGTACAATTGAAAATCTGCATTTAAAAAATTCATTTGCGGAGGTGAATTAGAAAACACTTTATTTGACAGAACAGTGTATTCTCCTCCTTACTTTCAGCATTAAGAATGACAACTTTGGCAGGGTCTTTTTGAGCACAAACTCAAGTAAGTCTTACACCTTTTTCTGTGTGATATTTTTTCATTATAAAAAGTAAAAATAAACTTTTATAGATTACTATGCTTTTATATTTTGTTTCACTATCAAAATTTGTCCATGTTACAAGCAAAGAGAAGACTGGAGAGTCAAACTGTTTGCACCATTCCTTCAGTCTATGCTTTTGATTATTTGTCTCCCAACAATTCCTTTTCAAAAGCAAGACAATTACTACATGAGCTGCTCTTGTTCACTACTTAAGCCACTCTGCAAAACTTTTAAGTTTCTTCTATATTTTTCTTTATTGCCTGCAGTGATTTGTTTCTGCTGAGCCACAAGAAAAATCAGTGAATTATCAAAGAAATCCAAACAAAGCCTTCCATGTGCTAGATGGAAGATGTTTCAAACCACAGTTTTAAGTCAGGAGAAGAATTACTCTGTTAAGTCAATAGAGGACACAGTACCACACAAACAACTCCTAATAGACAAAATTACAATGTACAAAAAGCTTTAACTTTCACCACATCAGCCAAAATGCTGAAAAAACTAACTGGCAAAATGAAGTTGATTTATTAAGAGCTGGCTGGAAGATGCATGGAAACAATGCCAAGATGAAGACAGATTCAATGCAGGCACTGCTTTTTGAGGGACACTATTTTGCATGGCAATGAACAAATGAAGAGAGCATGCTAGAAGATTCTCATTAGCTGGGGACACACAGGCTAATGAAGGAGGGAAAATTTATGTCTAACTGCTGTTAGTAGCAAGTGAAAAATAAGGGTTTTTTTTCTCTCATCTGTATCCAAGGTAAAAAAGAATCCTTCTCTAGAAAGCTCTAAGACATAAACATACAAGGCAGAATCAGGACAACAGAAAAAAATAAAAAAGCTATTCTACAAGATGGCAATATTTCAACTGTCTCACAGGAGTATAGTTATCCACCTCACAATATGACCACAGTAATTTGTAACTGCTTTGGAAATTTTAACAAAGCCACTGGATCATCTTGGAAAAAAAAAAAAAAAGGAAACAAACCACCACACTTACCAATTTTTATCATGACAAGTTTATCCTAGTGTCACCTCATACAGAACTTACAGTTAAGTTACTATACATTTTTGTTCCAACTACCATAATGTTAAAAGTGCAATTTTTCACACGCACACACACAATCAAACATAAACCTTTTCCATGAAATAATCCCCTAGGGATTGTGCTACTATCAAGATGTTCAGAACTTTGCACTGACCTGCTTAGAACTTCTGATTAACACTTTCTACTGAGCTCCCAAATAGGAATGAAAATTTTTCAAACAAAAACCTGAAGTTAAACTGTAAATCAAGATAATAAGCAAACCTTATTACCTTCATTTAAATGAAAATAAGAAAGGGACTTCAAAAGACCCATCAGTTATTTTTAGTCTCAGTAAAACTCTCCCTCTTCCTAAGGTATTCTTGCAAGGCAGATGTGAATGGAGCACATGCTGTACGTTGCTACGTGCTCTGAGAAAAGACTCCTCCCATTACTGACCTGGAAGACCTCTTCTACTCCCTGTGACAGTCACTTAGGCCCCCTTCTTGAGCCATGACTCCGAGGTTACTGTCACGTCCTTCCTTTTTCCCCCTTCAATATATATATATATATATTCTATATTCTATATTATATATATATATAAAATATATATATATTATATATATATATTTATATATATAATTCATTCAATTTGTATATCCCTCTTTCAGCTTTCAGCCGTTAACAGCTTGAAAATTAATATGGTGGTACTAACTCCCAAACAATTCTTCCAGCATGAATTTAATTCATATATTATGAATTCATAAATTCAAATGAATTTAATTTTATCTCACACATATTTCTTCACTCAGTACCACTTCTGATGCTTTTCCTACTCCTTCATTTTTAACTATACTTAAAGTCATTGTTAAATGACTACATCTCCAGTTTTCAAAAATAAGTTACAAATTAGATGAACAAAACAGGTCACAGCAGACATCTCACTATGTCACTACTGATTACCTTTTAGAAAAAAAAAAAGGAAAAATCAACCATTTGTTCTCCTCATTATTTTCCATCTTTAACTCAGCTGTTAGTGACAGACCTTTCTAAATCAGTTTCGGTTCTCCTCTGGTGAAGGGACATTACTAAACTCATCTTAGAAATCCAAGCAAACTCATTAGTGGCAATACTGTCAACTCAATGAAACCTTTATAGAATTCAGGTCTGTAAGCCACAATTTAACAAAGCAATATTAAATCTTTGCCCAACAGTAGTCTACTTGTTTTCTAACAACATGGTCATTACAAGCATCAGTCTTGTGGGACTTTACATTAACTGTTTTCTGAGGATGTTTTCCGAAAAAGTGATAAAAAAACTGCCACTGCCTATCTTGCCCCAAGGCAATTTTATACACATAATATAAATCCTGATCATTGCAAGCACAAACGGTTGTTATAATGAGAAGAACTAAATAAGTAAGAGATCTTTAGGGAAGGTTATATACACACAAATTTGGTAAGCAACATCACAGCAAAACTTAAGAAAAAGATAACTATCTTCAGTTTCTACAGTTTGAAACTGTGTCATTATCCTTATGTTTAATGGGTAACAAAGAAAGGAAGACATATACAGACATATGTTAAAATAAGCTGGGAAATAATTCCAGGGGCTATAGGTACCCAACTCTCAAGCAATAAAGTTGGCATAGTGCAGATAATATAGGAAAGCAAATTTGTCTAAGAAAATACACATTGATGAGCTGCTTCAAGGGAACACACCATAAAGAAACGTTACAATTCGTGAACAAACAAGAAATGACTGGCTGAGAAACTGATGAAGACTGTTGCCAGATGAGAAACCATTTGGATGACTATGGTTTTAAGCATCTTGATCTCATCACTGCTCTGAAAAATTATTTCTCCTATTTCTTAGGTTACAATCCACTCTGTTCTAAAGCCAAAGGGGTCATACCTCAATCTTCCCAAATGCTGAAGAATAGAGGGTTGAACAGGAACAATCTCACAGTCGACAGGTCAAAAATTTCATACTCAAATAGTTTCAGAACACTTGGGCGAGTATCAGTTTTTTCTGCCATTTCAAAGAATCACAGGGGTTGGAAGGGACCTCTAGAGATCGTCGAGTCCAACCCCCCTGCCAAAGCAGGTTCCCTACACCAGGTCACACAGGTAGGCGTCCAGGTGGGTCTTGAATATCTCCAGAGAAGGAGATTCCACAACCCCCCTGGGCAGCCTGTGCCAGTGCTTCATTACTTCTGTTTCATAACTTTGTAATAAAGTTACTGCTACTGACAATTCTGAAACAGGATCCCTGAGATGTTCTTCATATAACAGAGAACTACTGCTAAGCTCCATATGTACAATTACAGCACAGACATTGCCACATCACATGATTTTTAGTTTATTAAGCAACTACAGCCTCACCATGTTATGTGAAGATAGCTCCAAACATAATTCTGCCTATTTTATTTCCATGGAAACTTCAACAGATACAAAGAGCACAGCAATGCTTTTTGATGGGAGTAAATTCCCAGATACAAATCTATACTTATCAAAACAGTCACCACCACCAAGCCATTCTGCCCCAAGCCTATAGCATTGCATGGGGTTATTATGGCCAAAGTGCAGGACCCGGCACTTGGTCTTATTGAACCTCATCCCATTGAGCTACCTGATACCTGAGAACCCAGCTGTTCAGCCTATCCAAATCCCTCTGAAGGGCCTCCCTACCCTCAGGCAGTTTGACACATCCTCCCAACTTGGTGTCATCTGCAAATGTATAATTTTTTGTAGTGGGGAGCCCAGAACTGGACACAGTACTCCATGTGAGGCCCCACCAGGGTAGAGTAGAGGGGAAGGATCACCTCCCTTGACCTGTTGGCCATGTGCTTTTTAATGCACCCCAAAATGTGTTTTTGTCTTCTGTGTACTGAATACTTTTCTTTTGTATCTCCACTCTTCAACACTGTATGGGAACTGCTGAATCATGGCCTGAACCACCGATTGGTCACCTGAGATGAGCACGGAGTCAGCCATGGGGCCACAGGTGAAGGTGATATACCTGTGTGATTGGAAGGGGTGGAGCAATCATGTGTTCTTAAATTCTCTCTGAGCACTCATTTAAAGCAAAATTTAAAATGCGTGCAAGAGGAATAAAGGGAGACAGTAATATCTACAACTTCACATCTCTCCAAGTGTGAGCTTTTTAAAAAAGAATATCATTCAGTAACTGGTATACTGCATTGTAAAAGGTCAGTGTTCACTGTTTAAACTCTTAAGGCAAACAGATGCCAAAATCCTGCTCATGTGCACTGCTAACGAAGAATTCACATCTAGAAAGTGTAACGGCATGATGAAATGCTGCAAGAAAGTTTGCTACTGAAATGCTCTAAACACCCATCATGTGTTTTTATAAACAATAATCTATGCTAATAAGCTCCAAGTTGGTAGCAGTACAATTTTAAGATTCCCTCTTTTCCACAGAACAATTAAGCTACTGTAACTTCTCTTAAGTTGCCATCTTGATTGTTAAGTTTCCTGTTTCTCCTAAGAACTGTTTATTCCTTAAAATAGTCTATACAAAGGTACTATAGCAAATTGTATTTTACAGAGAAAACAGGCAAATTAATTGTGTTTAATTATAAAATCACATTCCATTCTGTTAAGAAGTAAGCTTTACCATATCCTTGCAAATCCAGCATGACATGAAGAAAAAAGACATACCATTCCATCCTGTCCAGCATACCTTTTACTATTTATTCAGCTAATTTGTGAATTAGTTTATCCAAGTATTCACAAGATCTTACAATAAACCTGGGACATTATATTTTATTGGCTTAAAATCTAGATTTTATGTCAAAAATAAACCATTCTTTGGGGCCACAGTTCTCTACTACTTTATCTTTTAAATGTGAATTCTGTAAATAAACAAAAGCAACAAGAAAATCCACAGAAAACTAAGATGTGTGAAATCTTTGTTTATTAAAAATAAATAAATATGTGAACAAATGCCAAGCCATGAACAAGCAGCTCACGTTTTTCTGAGACTGAAAGTGTAAGCACTGCTTTCTTTCTTTATGGTGTACGCTCAATTAGAACACTTCTCAAATTAAATAAATCACAATATCCATACCAGCTTGAATAACATTCAACCTATTTTATGCTGACACACATGGATACTATACTAAGGATATTCAATGAGCTAGAAAACAATAAGCAGAATATAACATTACAGGTTCATTAGGTTGGAAAGGACCTACAAGATCATCTAGTCCAACCACCCTCCTATCACCATCCCTACCCAACTACTAAATCAAATCCCTTAGCACCTCATCTAAACGCTTCTTGAACAGCGCTAGGGATGGTGCCTCAACCACCTCCCTAGGCAGGCCATTCCAGTGCCTGACCACTCTTTCAGAGAAAAAATCTTTCCTCTAATCTAAATCTTCCCCCGGCGCAACTTGTGGCCATTCCCTCTCGTCCTGTCATTATTTATCAGGGAGAAGAGGCCCACCCCCTCCTCACCACAGCCCCCCTTCAGGAAGTGGTAGAGTGCAATAAGGTCTCCTCTGAGCCGCCTCTTCTCCAGACTAAACAATCCCAGCTCCCTCAGCCGCTCCTGATAAGACTTGTGCTCCAGACCCCTCACCAGTTTTGTTGCCCTTCTCTGAACACGCTCCAGGGCCTCAATGTCCTTGTAGTGAGGGGTCCAAAACTGAACACAGTACTCAAGTAGTACAACTCAGAGCTGAGTAGAGGGGGATGATCACCTCCCTGCTCCTGCTGGCTACACTATTTCTAATACAGGCCAGGATGCCGTTGGCCTTCTTGGCCACCTGGGGACACTGCCAGCTCATGTTAAGCCAAGCATCAACCAACACCCCCACGTCCTTTTCCTCTCTACATTCTTCAAGCCATTCTGCCCCAAGCCTATAGCATTGCATGTGGTTATTGTGGCCAAAGTGCAGGACCCTGCACTTGGTCATATTGAACCTCATCCCATTGAGCTCAGCCCAGCTGTTCAGCCTATCCAAATCCCTCTGAAGGGCCTCCCTACCCTCAGGCAGTTTGACACATCCTCCCAACTTGGTGTCATCTGCAAACTTACTGAGGGTACACTCAATTCCCTTGTCTAGGTCATCAATATAGATATTAAACAAGATGGGCCCCAAAACTGACCCTTGGGGAACACCACTCGTAACAGGACGCCAGCTGGACTTAAATCCATTAACCACTACCCTCTGGGCACGGCCCTCCAGCCAGTTCTCCACCCAGAGAAGAGTGAACCTGTCCACACCACGGGCTGCCAGTTTCCTCAGGAGAATACTGTGGGAGACCGTATCGAAGGCCTTGCTGAAGTCCAGGTAGACTACATCAACAGCCTTTCCCTCATCTACCTGTCTGGTCACCCAGTCATAGAAGGGGATGAGGTTGGACAAGCACGACCTGCCTCTGGTGAACCCGTGCTGGCTGGGTCTGATCCCCTGGATGCTATGCACGTGTCGTGTGTTCTCCCTCAAGATCATCTGCTCCATAACTTTCCCTGATACCGAGGTCAGGCTGACACGTTTGTAGTTCCCCGGGTCTTCCTTACGGCCTTTCTTGTAGATGGGAGTCACATCGGCAAGCCTCCAATCTTGTGAGACCTCTCCAGATAACCAAGAAGGCTGATAGATGGCAGAAAGTGGCTTGGCAATCACCTCTGCCAGCTCCCTCAGCACCCTTGGATGGATCCCATCTGGTCCCATGGACTTGTGGCCGTTGTATTATATTGTATTTAGTTGTATTATAAAAAGATGAAAGGGATAACATTATGCCCACACAGCTGTGCAAATGCTGAAGCTGGTCTTCTAACTCAAGGCAACACACAGTACCCATTTTACTGTAAAATCCAAGCAGAGGGAGAGCATGTGATAATCAAGTGTGATGTGAGGTTTACTTTCTGCTTGTTTCTGAATACCTGAAGTTAAAAGGAATATAACTATTTACACACAGATTCTATAAATGGAACAATAGTGACATGTATTAGGTGTTACACGAAAAACATGTAACAACTGAAATATACTTGCTCTTCATATGAATCAGTCAGGACAGTCCATCACCACATCTTAAAAATGGAGATCATTTTTTGACAGAAGGCTTTACATATATGGGCAAGATGTAGTAGAACAATGGAGTGCCTTTTCCGAAACAAACTCGCTAGCCCATTTGTTCCTAAATTAGTCCGTAGCATGCTATATGTAGTTATGCTTAACAACTGCATTTACACATTCAAACTGTTCTGCATTTATAGGGCAACAACTATTTAATAGGCCACCAAAAAGAGTATTTATTTATTTAGAGAGAATGTTTTATCGTACAGAACTGCTGCAGTTCTCATCTGAGAGTAAGCCAACAGTAACAACCAAATTTCCCAAGCTAGTCGTAACACTCTGAGGGATTTCTTTTGTTTGAACAGTTAATCTCTAAGACAACACAAATTAAAAAACAAAGCACATTCTGTTTTATTAGTAGCTTTGGCATCCTTGATAACATCTTCATCTTTCCTTACCCCTCACATCCTTCTCCGGCCAACAAAAAGACAATTTTCCCATTTAATTATGAAATGTAGCTTTAAAAAATGAAGCATTCAAACACTGATCCTATTTAGGTCAGTAGTAGTTTACAATAAATGCATCTGCAAGATGAGCTCATGTTAAGCTTTTAATTCCAGTATGGTTATCTGCATTTCTGGAAAAGGAGATAACAAAAATGAGGCATACTTGCTCAAAATTTTAACACTACTACTTTACAGAATCAACTTCTTTAAAATTATTCAATATGGTCTTCAAAATGCCCTTCTCATTTACTGCCGTCCATGACTGATTAAAGAATATAAGGCAGAATAGCTGACGTAAGCAAAGCTATTAAGTGCCCAAATAGTCACTATGAGATAATCCTACCAAATCAAAATGAAATGGTGTAAGAATAACAACACTGTTCTAAATAATGTCACAAAGGTACACCTCCTCTAATTCATTACCACTTCCCTTCTTCATTTAATATCTGGAACTGCACTTGGCAGGAGAGGCTGATAGGGGTCTGTAGTATCTATACACTATCTCAAAGGACTTGTGTTTCCAAGTATTCGAAGTTTTAACTAATTATATGTTAGCCAAGGGACTTTCAATCTACACTTCCTTATTACTTCTAATTACTTTTAATTATTCCTCATCACGGCACTGGAACCGTACAAATCATGAAGCAAGCAGTTTCTTTCAGTAGAACAAAGCAACCATATTCTTTTTCAGAACACAAATTATCTCCTGACTGAACAAAATCCTGCAATTACTCTCAAACTTCTTCACCTACAGGCTCCAGTGCCCAAGACGAATCCCATAACATTCTTCAAATTCAACAAAAGTTAAGGCGAGTTTTCTACTCTTTTCAAATACATTTAAAATAAACTAAAGAAAGAAATTGCTTCAGGCCCAGGAGCAAGAACTCATGACAAACAGAACTGACCAGGATTTTCTAATAGAGCATGGAAAAAAAGAATCCGATTAGTCTAAACGATCTCCATCTCTCTCTGAAATTTAAAGAAACAATCCAAGTTTAATACTTGAAGGGTGTCCAGGATAAATTCCTTATATCCATGATGGCATTCAAAGACAAAAAAAAAAAAAAAAACAACAAAAAACAACGTATCTACTTGGAATATAACTATAAACACATTTCTGTAGAGAGCAATATAACCATGTTCAGTTTGCTGGTCTGCCACATTTGTAGTAAAGGCATTAAACTGTTCCAAATCCCAAATAAATGTCCTAGAAACAAGCCGACACAGACAGTCTCTCTGGGTCAGTGGGAATTTAACTATCCAAACAAAAGGAAAAAAAAAAAGTATTCCCCTTTTCCAAACTCTTTCTTCACTCCCTTATTTCAGACAGCAGTGACATGCAGAGAAAGTAACTGACTGACTGATTTGCTATATTATCTTAACAAAGGCAATATAACAAATACAGCTTTCAGATACATAATTAAGTGAACAAAAAAAAAAGTTTTTCTCAGTTGTTAATGCCAAACAGTTTCAAGTAGTTTACGTGTGAAGGACTGTTATTTCAGTTAAAGTAGCACAGCCATTTGGATTTTAGATTCATAAGGTTGGAAAGGACCTACAAGATCATCCAGTCCAACCACCCTCCTATCACCATCCCTACCCACTGAACTACTAAATCAAATCCCTTAGCATCTCATCTAAACGCTTCTTGAACAGCGCTAGGGATGGTGCCTCAACCACCTCCCTAGGCAGGCCATTCCAGTGCCTGACCACTCTTTCAGAGAAAAAATGTTTCCTCAGGTCTAATCTAAATCTTCCCCGGCGCAACTTGTGGCCATTCCCTCTCATCCCGTCATTAGTTATCAGGGAGAAGAGGCCGACCTCCTCCTCACCACAGCCCCCCTTCAGGAAGTGGTAGAGTGCAATAAGGACTACATGTCCATGCAAGGATTATACAAAACTGAAATAAAAAGTACTTATTTTAAATAAGGTTATACCTAGCGATAGTGATTCAGAACCAAATATGTGAATATATAGGTCAACCTACATGCTAGAAGTTGTTCATCTCCTTTTGTTATATTACTCAAGTTATTTTTAATAAAATAAGGATCAGCTACAAAGTAACAAGAAATATCTGATATTAATATGGGACAAGAAGGACACAGACATACAAATATTGTTTAATATTCACAGCAAGCCTACATTATATAGTAGTATGAGGGCCACTCTGCAAGTATTGCCTACTATTTTATAACGTTGGTGGTAGGGCAGTAGAGGTTGAACCTTTCCAAAAAATATTCCATTACACTTTGCTGCTGTGTTAAAAATGGCAGCAGAGAGGCAGATGTGCACATGAAGCAAAGGTGTGTCACTGAATTTTTCCTTGTGGAAAAAGTGCCACCCACTGCATCAAAAAGTGTTGCTGTGCTTTTTGTAGCTGTTGTAGTTTCCATGGAAATAAGCAGGAGGAATTACTTTCAGATTGACCAACATATAACCAAACATTTCAACAATATTAGCTTATGTATCAGTTCTGACTGCTACCAAAAAGAATTAGGATTTATAAGATCAGGAAGAACAGTGTAGTAATGCAGACCTAGAATGCTTGTGAAATTCTGCCTTGTTAAGTGCCCTTATCACACAGATGCAATTATTTACTTATCTCTCAACTGAATAAAATCTGTATTTATTCCATCTGATCTAGCATTTCCCCTTGGCTAGGTGGCTTTGAAAGCTTACACACAGTCCTTAAATGGGCAGATCAGAGTGAAATTATTAAGTATGAATTTAGGCCTTGGGAGAGTCTGGAGACTTGTGGTACTACATTAAAATGAAATTTTCTTTTTTGGGGTGGTAAGTATTGTAATTGTAAGAAAAAAATAAGACATTAAATTTACATTAAAATAATAGAAATCTCCAGTCTCCCCCATTTCTTCATGCTGGGAAGTACAGCAATGCTAAAATGTTACTGCTTATCATGACGAACCAGAAAAGAAGCTATGAAAACTGGAACGTGTTTCAAAAAACAGCTTTGAAATATTTTAATTTCCAAATTAAAAACAAAAAACAAACAAAAAAACCCAGTAAATTTTACCAATGAAATCTTGATTGATTCAGTTTTCCACTATACAGCTTATAAAATAATTTTTGTAGGACTCTAGAAGCATAGAGAACTTGTGTAATGACTGGTCCACTGAAACACAATCAAATACAATAGGCAGCAATAAATGATGCATAGAGAACTTGCAATACCTTCATGTTAGATGCCTCAGTTTCCAGTTTTGTTAGATGATTTGAGTTGTCCTCTAGCTCTTGTCGAAGGTTGGAGTTCTCCATCTTTAATGCCTCAACTTGCTTTAACAACTGATCATAAGAAGCTGCAGCCATTCTGGGCTACCCTCAGACCTAAGAAGTAAGAGAAAATAGTAAATGTGAACATTTTCAGAAAACAACAAAAGACTTACTTAACCATAAAACTACCTAATTCCTATTTACCACCAAACTTTCTGAACATTTACTTTAAATGCATAAAACCAAACTACTGCTGCCAGTTCAAAGGCTTTTTCCAGCGGCCTTCTGTTTGATACACATGATTAAGTATATGAAAGAAGTTCACTAATGACTGCACTAGGTATCAGGGAAAGGCAGACTACGTGAAGGAAAATCACAGCATCGTACATACAATACCATCTTTACTACTAGTGCTTCAATTCTAACAATGAGAAACTATAGAGATAATAAACCACATTTAGATATCTGTGCATAGTTAACAAGCAATGAGATAAGATGCTACAAGATGCTGACTGCCTAGAGTTTTTATGAAATGAAAGCCACAGATGCCCCAAATTTCTCAGAATAGCACACATTAATGTAGATTTAAATAATAAAGAATTTTAACAGAAAAAAAGAATAAATGCAGCTGTAATCAAGTCTTTTACTAAAAAAAAAAAAAAACACCAAAAAAAACCAAAACACAAAAACACAACTCCAAGGCATAAGGAATAAAGCAAATATTCATGCAGTTCTAACACAAGATGCAGTCGTTCTTCACTGCAAAATAAACAGATGAAGGATTATTCTTAAGACATGTTGTATTATAAACACAAATTACAAGTGTAGGAAAGGCACAGTACACAGGCCATAAAACAAAAAAAATCCTGCTTTAAGTGACTGCAATAACAGGTCTTACATTTTCAGTAATGCTTTTCAAATAAAAAACTAAAAAAAAAAAAGAAAAAAACCCAACAACTTTGTCTAACAAACAAATAAAATATAGATAAAAACTTCTGAAGCTCTTTACAGTTGAAATTTTTGATTTCTTATTCATAAGTCATTCACACAGAATAAAGGAATTCATATAAGTACAAGTTATCCTTCCAATATCATAGTAAGAATATCTTAAGAATAGGACCTGCAACTCAGAAGAGGAAAATAACAGAAACTTCACTGGACATGCTTCCTTTTCATAACACTGTGGAAAGATGAAACAACTGAAAACTACTGCATAGCAATGTTCCTACACCTCAGCAACATCTTGCCAATAGAGCTAGCAAGCCATCTTGAGAAGTGCACTAACAAGAGAACATTTTCTGTGTATACTCTCATTAAGCCTTTGACCTTGCTGCTTGTGTAACTCCTTTATGTAATCAAATTTGCTCTCCCAGATGAATCTTAATTGAATTATCAAGTCAACGAAAAGGTACGTAAAATTATGCTAGGAGATTTGATTTAGTTCCCCAGTATAACTTCTGATTATTATGTTTAATTTTTTGAATGTAAACTCAATGAAACAGGAGGAACAATATATATTACTGAAGTCAGAAAAAAAATAACACTAGCAGTTGCTTGTTTATTTATTTTTCAATAAAGTCATGACCTAAACATCTGCTATCATTACAGAGAGGCCAAGGAAAAGGCCTACCATTTATTGAACTGTGATTTCTGTGACGTTACAAAGCAACCAAAAAAAAGAATTCATAATACATTTATTTTTCATTATTTGGTCATGCTTTGCTGGAGATGTCACATTCAAGGCAATGAAGGCAATCTGAAACATTAAATTTAATCCACAAATTCTATACTTTCACTACAAGACAGTTTCACTTAAATGGTAAGCAGTGTCAACAAAAACAAAAAACTCCAGACTGCTTCCAATCCACTTAGTGCATGCAAGTACTAGTTTACATTCTTAGTAATAAAATCATCTGAAGTTTAACCTCTTTTCAGAACATACACAAGTAATTCAGCACAAACACAAAGAAAGGTAGACAACTTAAAAATATTTACAGTTCTACCAGATCCAAACAGGTATTGCACTGCAATACAGAATCATTTAGGTTGAACTGATTACGTTGGACCCTTAAAATCAATACCAACCATCCACTTAACTGCCAAGTCCACCATAGTGATAGAATCTAGTTTTTTTTTTAATTTGGTACTCGAGTTTACTATGTTTATTCATTTACATCTAATTGACAGAAGCTGCAGTGTCCCACGTCTTTGGCATAGATGTTCATTCTAATTAGAGTAATTATCTTTTATTATATTAATACATTATTAGTATGAAAGTACAAGTAATGATAAAAAATACTTGGTTCTTTCAACTTCTCTACTCATGGAAGAATTTTCTCTCAAACACCCTCAAGTTAAGATAATTACCCACATTAACAAGATACGTAAATGAAAAGAAGAATGTGAAGAAAGATGAATGAAGGCATGAACTCCAAAGACAGCAACTGAACAGCTCTAGGAATTGAAAGGAAATAATCAGCTTAAATATGGAGCAGTATGAAGAGGGTGAGACGAAGTAATGTACAATCTGTAAGGTCATTCGTGAACAGATAACTAGATCTGACACTGCAAGCTGAAACTTTGTCATCTGGAAGCACTGAGTCCTCCTCAGTATGACAGGGTTTGCAGCCACACAACCCATCTTACACAGCAAAGACCACATCATCAGTGCTAAGAAAATCACAGAATAATTTAGACTTGGCCCATCAGCCTGAACTTGCACCAACCTACACATAGACAAAAATATTCAAGACGCTTGGGGCCTGAATCAGCTGAATCAAGAATAAGTGACTCTCTGTTCAAAGTATGAAGCCATTACATCAGGGAGTGGAATGAAGAAGGAAGAATTCTGTGCTCTAATGCTTATTTCCCACTTTACTCAGCCCAAAGGAGAACATATTACATGCTGAAATCAACACACCTTTGGGAAATTCAATATCATGCTTCAGAGTCAAGCTTCCTTTTGTACCAAAACCGTTTCTTTTTAGCAGAGAGGTAAATATTTAAATTGAAGACCTGAGACAACCCCCTTCTTTAGACAGCAACTTTAAGATATAACTCCTTTGACATATGAAGCACATTAATCTAGTTCCTTTGTTCCCTTACCCATATTCTCAGCATTAAGAGGTTCCTTCTTCATCTCCTATCAAAGTAAATAAAATTATGGCAAAGAAATTCATACTGTACTGAATGAGCAGTCTGTATGAGTAGAACCCAAGAACATCAAGTTAGACATAACACTTTCACATACTGTGACAAAAATTAACAGGAAGCCTAAATACATATGTACTGTTAAGATTTAAGATATGCATTCTTCCACATTAAAAAAAAGCCTACAAAAGTAACAAGTGCCCAGGAATCAGGAATTTACATGTGTTTTTTTTGTTTGTTTGTTTGTTTTTTTTTACTCAAATCCCAACCAGGCAAAACATCCAGTATCTTCTGAAAAACTATTATTTTTTTTAGCTGATCAGAGCAATTTTTTTTCTTTGAAATCAGTAAGCACATATGCTCAAAAGCCCTGGAGGTTCTACTTAAGAACCCTAAGCTCAGCAATCTGTGAAACATTAATTTTCTACAAAAAAATTTCAGACTCCTATTACTGTTTTTACATTCACAAAAGTTTTAACTATTACCAGTGCATACAATTTTACAACGTAACCTCTGCAGAACAACTTGTCTTAGCCCTCAGAAGAGGCTGAAGAATAATCTGAAACATAAAACCCTACCATGTGCTCTTGCAACAGTGTAGACAGAAAACTACTGCTGTCTGTACATAAGGCTAGACAGCATTTCTTAGTATAACCTATTTGTTTCAGTACTAAAAGAAATGAATTTAATTATTATTTCACATATACTGTAACTGCATGAGGCTGACATAGATACATAAACACACACACATATACTGAGTTTCTTAGCAGGTAAGTTGTATAGCTAAATCTGACAACAAAATCAGTGAAAAAAGTGAAAATACTTTCTTTAATAAGGTCGGTGCGAACAACACAGATGTCAGCTAGGGCTCCAGCTCATTTTGGATTATGAACTTCATTGAAAGGAGTAAATCTGATGTTCAAATCTCCAATAACCCAATATAATTAACATTCTACTACCACCTCTGTTGGTAAAGAGATGTGCTCCTGTACTCTAAAATTGCAGAATTTTCACAACGTAGTTTATTGTCTCAATATAAGAATTGTAATCATGGTATCTACAGTTCATAAATTATCTAAATTATAATTTAGTAATGCTAGAAAAGATAATCAACTCTGACCTCTTTCTATATACACAAATATAACTCAACTATCCTGAGCCCAGTACCTTGTTTATATTATTATCTAACATTGTCTTTTGTCATTTATCCCCAGATGATTAATAGGGAATTGTTTTTTCACCAGCATATTACACTGAATTCTGAAGAAAAAAAAAAAAACAAACAAAAAACAAACAAAGAACACACCACAGCATAGTGGGATTTAAGCATGTTTGAGATATTTCCAAATAGGTTAGCTTAAAATGCATTTCAAAACAGATTTTTTGAAGTGCCAAGTCTAGTTCTTAAGACTTGGAAGAGATTAGCACTAATGCTGACATGTCTGTAACAGTGCCTACCCCCAGCTGTCTGCCCTTCCCATCTCCACAAGCTTCCCACCCAAGAAACAGAAGGGCTCAGCTGCTCATGTAGCAGCTGCTAAACCACTGCAGATTACTGCTTGACTACCAAGGTTATCTAAAATAGGTGTCGGTTAACTTAACATGCAGGGTCATTAACCACAATGATTCAGCAGCTGTTATATGACTCTTCCAGAAAAAAGAAAGGTAAGGCTGACAGACAGGAGCATAAACCCAGCACAGCTGTTCTACAGTAAACCAGCTCTCCCTCTTACTAATCTCAGCCTTAAGTTTACCATTTTTTTAGTTAACTTTATTAATATCCTTGAGAATAAAGTGAGGGGTTTTTGGCCATTCTTTCTAGAAACATATCAAAATGATATGTTGATTTCCAATAATTAAATTTCTCTGTTGTCTAAATCCTTTAGTAATTTTCCAATATGGCTTATGCACAGATACCTTTCTGCTCATCCTTGTTTAGCTCTGGCACGTTATCAGTACTCTAGGTGCTGTGTTTAAGGATTTATGACAGTTAAGTATCAGTAGGCCAGAGGCCATCTTACGTAGTTCTGTTTGTGGCAAGACTTCCAGGCCTGCTACTTTAAAAACGCTTACCTTACACAGGCATCAATATTCCTCTTTTGTACTCACTGAATAAAACTCCATCAGCCTCAGGTCATGAAAGCCCATTATCTTGATTCTTTCACACACACAAAAACTGTATTCTTATTTTCTCCAGCATGACATTGGATAATGTGTATTATTCGTTCTTGCTAAAGACCTGTACTTAATAAAAATGGTGTTTATGACTAACATGTTTGGGTTCCTGGATCTCTACCTGCACTGAAGAACAAACCTTAAAACTTCTAGTCAGTAGCAGAAGTTAATGCAGTATTTTCTTCCTCACTTTGGTTATGTGCACTGGCAAATGTAACATGGAAACTGACAACACTTTAAGGCTATGGGTGTGGTTAGCCAGAATTAAGAAACTACTCACTGCAGAACTAGAACAGCCCATGTTTAGAACACCAGATCTTTCACCTTCTGTTCATGTTATCTTTCATTTCTCATTCGCATGCTTAGGCCATCAGAGAAGATGCAAGAAGGAACAGAAATCAGTTATCACGGAAAACTGTTCCTTAGTTGTTCAAAAGCTTGCTTCAGAAGCAAGGATTATGATATCAAAAAATGATCTGCAAGTAATGTAACATGACTCCTTCTAATAAATTTGTAATAATTAAAATAGAAAAGTGACAACAAATAATAATCTCTAGATTAGGCGCACTGAATTACTGGGTTTTTTTTTGGCCATACGGAAGAAAGAAGAGCTAGCTGAAAAGCCACTCTCAGATATCCTAATACAGCGTGTGAAAGAATTAATCTCATTAAAAAGAAGCCATGCTCAACCTTCCCTCACCTGCACTGAGGAGATTTTCTTCTCAGTTCTTCCATCCACTTCTGCATGAAGTTCATCTTTGTGGACAGTGGAACAAAGCATGTAAGTGTCAGTATACCTGAGCTTAAATTCATTTGACCAGGGAATAAGGTAAAGGGTGTTTTTTGTGGGATCTTTTCTTCTGTTCTTGTTCTTCTCTGAATGAATTTGTAATTTTGACAAGAGTTTTCCATCCACTGTTACATTCTTTGGACAACGCTCCTCAAGTTCAATACCGTGGTTAAGTACATTGCAAATTCTACAGTCTATCACATTTTCAAAGATTATAGGAACTTCATCAATCACAGCATTGGACCTGCAGCACCTTTAAACGCAAGTAGCACAGAATGCTGTATATTTTGTTCCAGCAATGACATTCTTTACAGCTCATACTCTTGGCCTGTATTTATGAATCACTGCAAGCAGAAGCATCATCTGCTCCTCCAACCAAAATGCAGCCTGGCTGACAAAGGTGCCAAAATAAGCAGTGGTCCACATTCTTTGCATTCTTCGAAAGGCCATGACAAGAAGAATGAACATGGTGGTTTACTTTGAAATCAGGACTAGCCTTCATTTGTTATAGGTGAGGTTTCATGGCTGTCATACTTGTTGAATGTGTGTTAAATAGGAATGACTTCACTTTTAGGATTTTAGCAAAAACTACAATCAATCAATCAATCAATCAATCAAAGAGAATCATAGAATGGCTTGGATTGGAAGGGACCTTTAAGATCACCTAGTTCCAGCTCCCTGTTATAGACACAGACACCTCCCTCTAGATCAGGTTGCTCAAAGCCCCATCCAGCCTGGCCTTGACTGCTTCCAGGAAGGGGGCATCCACAACCTCTCTGGACAACCTGTTCCAGTGTCTCACCACTCTCACAGTAAAAAAAATCTTTCTAATATCTAGTCTGAATCTTCCAGTTGAAAAACACCTCCTGTCAGGAAATCCACTCATACTCATACAGGCTGTGAACAGCCAAGTTCAGCTTTCATTACATTCTCAAGACAAAAAACAAAACAAAACAAAACAACCCCACTTCTGCCTTTAGAATTCTGAGCTGGGAAGTTCCTTAGTTGGTTAGTCATGCTGCATTCAGAATACGACAAAATACGAAACATGATTTGCATTTAAATACTATGTTGAACACAAAGCAGTCCAGACATCATTTGAATCATAACTTGTGCTGGACTAGGGATGATTCACAATCCTGTACACTCATTCTTCAGCATGACCATTTTTGCTATTCATAGCTAATAGTGTATGCTCTCACTGCAAATGACCTGATCCAGCTTAGTTTTTATTTCTCATCATCCTTTAAAGATTAAATTCAGAAAGTTTAAGCCATTAAGAAGTCTGAAAAAAGCCTTTATTGTCTTACTTTAAAACACAAATCATTAATAAAAAACAAAACTGTTTTAATTTAAAAAGAAAAAAAAAAGTATTATTTTAAATTAAGGAAATACAGAAACTTTTCATCACATTGGGTAATCTACCAGGGTAATCTTCAGGGTTCAACTGAGCGCTTGCAGGGAACAGAAGACCACTTGTCTTTCAGGAAACATATTATTATGTGTTCACACAGATCCTGTGCGAATTTTGGAAAAAACTATCAGTGGAAACTTCCAGAGGTCTTCAATGGCACTAATTTACTTTGACAGCGTTATCACTATACATCGTTTTAAATAAGACTTCACTACACTGATGAATAAAGTAATTACATTTCATCAACACAAATGTTTTACCAATTAAGGTAAAATAGAAATCTAACATAAGAATTTGTAGAGCAAAGATATGGGCATTTCCAACACACACTGCACGCTATGAGAATATGTATATCAGAAGATGTAACACAGTATTCTGCGCAATGGTTTTGGGAAATATCACTAGAAGAATGGAGGGATGATGCTGAGGGAAGTCTGCAGTCATGAATCATTCAAAATATAATACCTCTGTTCAAGCTGCCATTTTTAAGAGTGTGACTATTCACAGGAAATACTTCACTTACACAAAAGAATACACACAGTTTCTTTTTTTTTATTTTTATGGTTTAAAGATGTTAAGTGGAGAAGCATCACCATAATAGGGGTCATAATTGTGACCATGCTTCTGTCATCTTCTTTCCAGAAAAAAAGTAAGTGGTGAAAGCACCTATGCATTTATGCTGCTAAAATGACTTCTGGTCTGTGCAGTCGGGCAGCACTCAGGTCCTGGTTTTGGAGATGTTACAGGAAGAACATCACCAATTCACCTCTTAACCTCCATGTACTTCAACTCGTATATTTATCAACTAGCATATTAAAATGTAACACAACCCATACCTTGCTGACAGGCAGAAGAACTGCAAGTATAAAATTAGATTGTGGTCTAGGTAAGTAATGGCTTAAGAGGGTATTTTCATAAGGAAAAATTGAGATTTGTCACCACCAAACCTTTTTCAGTGCTTCATTTAACTGGACTAAGAATGCTGCAAAACCAAGTTACTTGGAGTCACCTTAAACATACAGAAGAGCCTGGTTGCAGAAAACTACTTTCAATGTGCATGCTTATATGTGTTTTCAAGGAGCTGTAATTCTGATAAACCATGTGGAAATCTTCTAACTGCATTAGCAATAAGAGAAAAAAAAAGAACTAAATAATAGGAATAGGACTAAACAATCATACTAGGAGTAATGCTAAGGAGCACTTTCAAAAAATTAAAATTCACGTGCAGGAAGAGTATCTGAAAACTGAGATCGATCCATGCGGTAATTTTCATTTAAGTACAGCAATATAATGACAATAGACCTACACAAGCTAAGCTGTATGTTTTCTGCTACGCCTTAAAAAGGCATCTGTCAGTGTATGACTATCTGGATCAAGTGAGTCAAAATGGGCTGCGCTGATCCCTTGAAGAACATTCTGTCAAATGAAGGATGCTCCTTTCAGCCCAAAGCCAGGAGTCATACGTGTAGGTCAAGAGAAAGGATGTTCGCTCTTCATTACGACAATAAATACAATAAAATAATTTGGCCGCATACACATCCTCTAGGAACCATCACGCGTTTTTGCAGAAGGAGCGTTCTGCCGGCAGTGACCTAATTACCGGAATAAAAGCTGCACCTCTGACAAAGAGAAAGAAAGGACCCACTGCTTCATACATTATTTATTAAGATTTCCCTCGGCATTAGGGTTAAATCTCGGACCCGAGCATCTCTTTGTGATGTTAAACCAACGTGCAAGAACTCAGCGGTTCCTGGCTCCCCGCGGCTCAGCCTCCCGCCGCCCGGCTCCCCGCGGCGCCTCCGCTCAGCACCGACAAAGCGGGGCCGCGACCGCCGCGCCCCGGCGGAAGCCCCGTGCCCGGTTCCGCGCACCCCGAGGCCTCGCGGCGGAGCGCTTTGTGCCGGTGGCGGGGCCGGCCCGGCTCTCGGATGCCGCCCGTCCCCCTTTCCTGCGGCACTGGCCCTCGCTCCCTGCCCTGTTTTTCTCGCCACAAAAGCCGCTTTCTCCTCCCCGCCCGCCGCCTTGTCACGGCCAGGAGCCGCCCATCATCGCCGCCCGCCGCTTACCCCATGGCCGCGGCCGCCGCGCCTCCATCCCCGCCGCCGCTCCGCCTGAGCCCAGCTGCTGCGCCAGCGCCGCGGCCGCTCCGGCCCCGCCGGTCACGTGCTGCCCGGCGCGGCAGCGTGGCCAATGGCGGTGAGCGCTCCGAGGATGCGCCCGCCCCCAGCCGTACCCGCGGGGAGCAGCTGCGCCCCCGCCCCGACCGCCGCCCAACGCAGCCAACAGGGCCCGCGCGCCGGGCCGCCGGCGGACAGCGCGGCCTCTGCGGATCCCCGGCAAGGGCACCTTCCCGCCGAAGGCCCAGCCCCGCTTTTGTGAGCGCCGCGCCCCGCTGCAGAAGCGCCGCTCGCCGCAGGCACTCCGCGGGGAAGCAACCGCTGGCCCTCCTCCCAGCACAGCCTACCGCTCTGCTCGTGTATAGTGCCCCCACTCGTACCGCTGCCGGAGCCAACGCACGGGCACACGGCTCGTACGAAGGGAGAGGCACCGCACACACAGCGTATAAGGCTGTCTCGGATTTCTGCACGGCTCCATAGAATGCCGCCTTCATGTGCTCTTCTGGTACACGGTAATTTAACAGCACACCAAATAAGTGTTGTACCAAATGACTACACACACTTCAGTTGTACCAAATGACTACAAGAACCAGATCGGTGATGGATGCTAGGAAAAACAAACAAATTGACTTACAAAATGTTAGAACTTCGTTCCAGGGCTGATCTCCCTTGCAGGAGAAGCACATAAGGGAGTAGTGATGCAGAAGACCAAGCTCAGCAGTAACTGTGCCACAGCTCAGGTTTTCAGCCCTTCGCTCCAAAAACATTACACAGGTAACAGGTAATTGTAGAAGGATGCTCATTAAGAAGTGCAGCTTAATGTAAAAAGACAGTTTTGTGGAAAGAATACAAAAAAGCTTTTTAATCCTCAAGGAGACGTGTCCTAGGGTAAATCTATGTGCAGTGCACTCCCACTTATCAACAAACAGTGCCTGCTACACCACCTGAGGAAAACCACAACTGTTTCTTAGCTGGAGACCAACAATCCCCTTCTTCCTGTGGTAGTCCATGCAAATTATGGGGTTATTTACACATGCAAGTGAGCATAAGGGTAGACTAGCTCTTCAAAAAACACATTGCTCATGTGCCTGAGAAAACTTCATTCTTATCATAACTGTTTTTATTTTGCTTTTATTATGATACATCATGGTTGGGACCAAGCAAAATTAAAGCACTGAATTTCTGTATGACTGTAAGCAACTTGCCACAAGTCAATGGGGCCAGATGGGATCCACCCAAGGGTGCTGAGGGAGCTGGCAGAGGTGATTGCTGAGCCACTTTCTGCCATCTATCAGAATTCCTGGTTATCTGGAGAGGTCCCACAAGATTGGAGGCTTGCCGATGTGACTCCCATCTACAAGAAAGGCCGTAAGGAAGACCCGGGGAACTACAGGCCTGTCAGCCTGACCTCGGTATCAGGGAAAGTTATGGAGCAGATGATCTTGAGGGAAATCACACAACACGTGCATGGCAATAAAGGGATCAGACCCAGCCAGCACGGGTTCACCAGAGACAGGTCATGCTTGTCCAACCTCATCTCCTTCTATGACTGGGTGACCAGACAGGTAGATGAGGGAAAGGCTATTGATGTAGTCTACCTGGATTTCAGCAAGGCCTTTGACACGGTCTCCCACAGTATTCTCCTGAGGAAACTGGCAGCCCGTGGTGTGGACAGGTTCACTCTTCTCTGGGTGGAGAACTGGCTGGAGGGCCGTGCCCAGAGGGTAGTGGTTAATGGAGTTAAGTCCAGCTGGCGTCCTGTTACGAGTGGTGTCCCCCAAGGGTCAGTTTTGGGGCCCATCTTGTTTAATATCTTTATTGATGACCTAGACGAGGGGATTGAGTGTACCCTCAGTAAGTTTGCAGATGACACCAAGTTGGGAGGATGTGTCAAACTGCCTGAGGGTAGGGAGGCCCTTCAGAGGGATGTGGATAGGCTGAATAGCTGGGCTGAGCTCAATGGGATGAGGTTCAATAAGACCAAGTGCAGGGTCCTGCACTTTGGCCACGATAACCACATGCAATGCTATAGGCTTGGGGCAGAATGGCTTGAAGAATGTAGAGAGGAAAAGGACCTGGGGGTGTTGGTTGATGCTCGGCTCAACATGAGCCAGCAGTGTGCCCAGGTGTCCAAGAAGGCCAACAGCATCCTGGCCTGTATTAGAAATAGTGTAGCCAGCAGGAGCAGGGAGGTGATTATCCCCCTCTACTCAGCTCTGGTACGGCCGCACCTCGAGTACTGTGTTCAGTTTTGGGCCCCTCACTACAAGAAGGACATTGAGGCCCTGGAGCGTGTTCAGAGAAGGGCAACAAAACTGGTGAGGGGTCTGGAGCACAAGTCTTATGAGGAGCGGCTGAGGGAGCTGGGATTGTTTAGTCTGGAGAAGAGGAGGCTCGGAGGAGACCTTATTGCACTCTACCACTTCCTGAAGGTGGGTTGTGGTGAGGAGGGGGTGGGCCTCTTCTCCCTGATAAATAATGACAGGACGAGAGGGAATGGCCACAAGTTGCGCCGGGGAAGATTTAGATTAGACCTGAGGAAACATTTTTTCTCTGCAAGAGTGGTCAGGCACTGGAATGGCCTGCCTAGGGAGGTGGTTGAGGCACCATCCCTAGCGCTGTTCAAGAAGCGTTTAGATGAGGTGCTAAGGGATTTGATTTAGTAGTTGGGTAGGGATAGTGATAGGAGGATGGTTGGACTAGATGATCTTGTAGGTCCTTTCCAACCTTATGAACTTATGAACTGCACCATGTACTTAAACACTATAACATCCACTCAGCTGTTTTTTCCTGGCTTATTTTTCCAGTCATAGAAAACAATATTTCACTCTCAGGAAGGATGCTCTTTACTAGGTAACCTTCAGGGCTGAAGAGCCAGAGCAACGTTATCTCATCTGCTGGCTTCAACATGGCATCACACAAAATCCTCTGACTTGATCAGTATGCCCAACTACAGAGATTCTGACCTTAAACTGGTGATAAAGCACTTTATACAAAGCTAACAGGACAGCATTCAAGGGTTTCAACTTAGGTGATCTTTATTTATTACCATTGTTACAAAGTTTTAACCACATACCAATCAGGTTTATCAAGTAATGGTTTTAAATCAAGTTCATGAAACACAATCGTGTTGCAGTTTGTAACTAACTTCAGCATGCAAACACCAGAGAACAAGGCCAGAGAATAAACAATTCTCTTTGCGTTCAAGTAAAATGCATACTGCTAACCTAAGAACTAAGCTTGAGAATAAGGCTTATTTTTCACTACTTCTTTCTAAAGTCCAAAATGTAAATACTGACATTGACAGGCTGTATTCCATTCATTTACATACACCACACTGCATTTTCAGCAACTCTGAAGAACTATGGTTCTTGGTCTGTGAAAAAAATGTTAGTCCTGGTGCCGGTTAGCCTGGTACTCTGTCACTCATGTCTGACTGAATTCTGTGCTGAAGAGAAACGTCAGATTCACTGCTCAGTAGCCTGAAGTTCTATATTTATTCATGGAAGAAGTGGAGCTTAAGCAGAAGCACAAATTCTCTAATACATTCTGCCAACATGACAGCTGAGTAGAGACTAAGCTTTTCCTTCCTTCCTCATAGTGATGTCTATCCTACTCTGATCAAGATTTGAAGATGGCATCTTTTTCTCCTGTGCATTCACCTCTATGCAAAATCCAACACTGAAAGAAATTCAGCTTAGTATATAGCAATAATAAAAAAACCTTCCTCATACTGTGTACTGCAATTACTTGAAAAACTAATACACAACGAAACTAGTAAGCAGGATTGTGATACATAACTCCATTCCATTTCAAAACTGATATTATAATGAACAGTATTGACATCTAGTAGAATGGAAACCAAGAAAAAAGCATTTAATTTTGAAGGATTAGGCTCTCAGGAAAAAAAAAGCTCTGGAAAGAATTGTAGATGGGAAAGTCTAGCTGTTTTCTAAATCTAAGCAAATCAAAATACCACACATAAAGAACACATTGGTTTCCACATTCTCTTGAAGATACCAGTAACAAAACCCAAGACAGATAAAGCAATACCTACTCCATGTAACTTGAAAGGTGATAAAAATAATTAAATCTTTGTGTAAGCCATTTAATCCCAGAGACACAAAGTTTTAGTGTCAAAAAATCATCACACTATTTATATCAGCTCAAAATGCAGTTCATGTTATTTTGCACCTGACCCCTGGACTGCACCCACAACAGCATTCTCAAACAGCCAGGCAGAAGTTGTGCTCCAGAAGACCAACTAGCAATCTCTTCACAAAATATATGATGTAATCTATATACTATTTTCAAATTCACCATCTATGTATAAACACAGTTTGAGACCAAAAATAAGCTAAGCCATAAAGTCAACTTTTTTTTTTAAACTTCCCTTACTTGTCGCCAAAATCTAAGTGACGCTGAACAGAAGCTCTCAGCAGATTGAGACCCACATTTTTAAAAACGTAAAGAACATTCTCCCTAACATTTACTTGCTTCATAAAAATGAAGACTACTACAACAGAAAATGCAAGAATTTTTCTGGTTTTAGTCTTTTTTTTACCATTAACAGTCCTGTGTCCTCAAAACCTCTATCTTTGCAGTGTACCCTTTTCCCTAGAAGTTTCTCCACTATTTCATATATTTAAAGCAATTGATATCTCATGCTCAGCACTATTTCAGAGTCTCTGAGCACAGTCAGCTGGCAGAATTAGGGGTGAAACTCTCTACCTGTTGCCAGGCACTGCGGTTGGTATTGTTCACAAATGTGAAATGTGTAGTGTCACCAATTGAAGAGATTTCATCTTCAGAACTTCATTACCTATGGAAGTTTTACATGCTGACTTAGCTCAGTTTGCAACTTTTAGAAAGGCAGTACAAGCAGAGCTTATTAACATAAAATACACTGAAAACACTTTAAATCTGTTTAACATATTCAAATTTCACTTTAATACAGGACTTGATAAACTATAATAACTTTAGTTAAAAAACCTCACTGGAGCAGAACATGCTCTCTGCTTTTCATTGCCTTGGAAATTGTGAAGGTGCTTTCACTTCTCACTACCACACTACAACTGAGCATTGTTCCCTCTGAGCCTTGTCCTTATCATGTGACTAAAACCAGGAATATTTTCAAAGTACACACAATTCTAATACTCATAACATGCTCTAGCAGATTATTTCTTGATGATGTAGTGTGATCTTTTTACTTTGTTCATAAGGTTTCTTCTCAAAACCTTACCTCCCCATATCAAACCATCAGAAGAAAAATGTTTCATAAGGAGCAAGAAACTGAAGTACCATCTTTCTCATTAAGAATGGAGAACATACCTCTGTTCCTAATGCATCATTAAGAACATGTGCACTGGTCCTACAAAAATAAGCACAAAATTTCTGACTTAAATATAGAGAACCAGACAGTAAGTTTTTCTTGTAAGATTCTGTTATGCTAATGTACTAATAATTCACTCCTGTTTTTCAGAAGGCCACTCTACAAGTTCCTGAGAGTCCTCCATTAAGATCTGTCTTGCACAGGGTCATTTGACAACTAGAAAACCATATAACATAGCCTAAGTTGAATGAGAAAAGTAGAGAAATGTATTCTGCTTAATAACCTCTTGAATAAGTAATATTTACAGAAAGCTATCACCTGTTCTTTAAATCCATTACTAGGTGATGCTCTCTATTGATTGCCAGTTCCTCAATTTCTTTGGAAATACTGTACTCTGGAAACATTTCTCACTCACACTTTCCTCCTTATCACTAATTTTTTTCCATCTTCATGCAGGTTTCTCGTTGCAAACTACAAGAAATGAAGTTTCAAGGAGAAAAACAAAAGACTGCTTCATTTTGTTCAGGAGTTAGAACCAGTAAGGTATCACGGGCAAACCTTTATAGATGAAGCACAGAAACAGGTTGAGTGGAGACTGCTTGAGAGCAGTCCTGAGGGGAAGGATTTAGGGCTGTCAGTTTATGAAAAATTCAATGTGAACTGACAATGTGTGCTTGCAGCCCAGAAGACCAACTGCATCCTGGGTTGCATCAAGAGAATTGTGACCAGCAGGTCAAGGGAGGAAGTTCTGCCCCTCTGCTCCACTCTCATGAGACCTCAGCTGGAGAACTGCATCCTTTCCTACAGTCCCTGGCAAAGGACATGAAGCTGTGGGAGCAGGGCCAGAGGAGGGCCCTGAAGATGATCAGAGGGCTGGAGTACCTCCCCTATGAGGACAGGGTGAGAGATGAGGCTCTTCTCAAAAGAGAAGGCTCTGGGGGGGACCTCAGCAGCCTTCTAGTACCTGAAAGTGATTACTCAGATACTCTAAACACAGTACAAGATTAATAATGAAGAGGTTTATAAAAGGTGCATTAAAAAATATGATGATTGAAGCAGGTGATCCTCCCTCTCTACTATGCCCTGGTGAGGCAACATTTAAAGCATTATGTCCAGCTCTGGGCTCTTCAGTTAAAAATAATAATAAAAAAAGCAGTGATCTCTTAGAAGGACTCCAGTGGAGGTCCACAAAGATGATAAAGAACCCAGAGGATCTCCCATACAAGGAACTTGGGTCTGTTCAGCCTGAGAAAGGATCTGATAAACATTTATGAAAAATGTAAAGGCAGGTGGGAGGCAAATGATGAAGCTAGGCTCTTCTTGTCCTATCACTACACACTACCAAGAAGTAATGGTTGAAAAAATGAACACAGGAAGTACTGTACTAATATGTGGAAGAATTTCTTTACAAGGAGGGTGACAGTGCTGGAATAGGTTGCCCAGAGAGGTTGTGGAGTCTCCTCCTACAGAAATATTCAAGACCTGTCTGAACATCTACCTCTGTAACATTGTATGGTACCTGCCTTAGCACAAGGTTGGACTCCATAACCTCTTGAGGTCCCTTCCAACCCCAGCGATTCTATGGTACAGAACCTCACCTGGCAATGACCTTGTGTTCCATTTACTAAGTTTTCCTCATCTTCTAATTAAGAAGACCACAGTATCCCTGTATTGCATTTCTTCTGCCACAGCTCTTTTTAAGCATGTGAAATAGCTCACTATTTGTGCTAATTAGCACTTCTGGAACTAGCCACACCTTGAGGTTTTTCTTAGCAAGATGCATGTTACTTTCCCAGCATTTCCTCTTTTTTTTTTTTTTTGCTCTTTCAACAGTAACAAAGCAGAACATTTACGAGATCTCACTTCTAACTGATGTTAGAGTACAATTCTTCACTAGAATTTTTTCTGTTAAAATATCATCAAAATGAGTTCTTACATAACCTGGGTCTCACCTCAAAGACACCAGGAGTAAGTCAGATCAACACTCTGCTGTACCTCAGATGAAAAGTAACACAGCTGTTCAATACATACCTACATCAGCTCTTGCTTCCTCAAACACTGCAGATATGCTCACTTTATTCAAAACTAATGACCTGCGTTATTTTTCAAACAAAGCATTCACACAAATACAGCACTCCTTTACAAAGGGCTGTTTCAGCAACATAGAAAAATGCAGAAAAATCAAAACTGATGGTGCTTATTCAGACAACTAAGAGGCTGGACTCTGGCAAAAATTTGGAAAGGTTTGAAAGGTTTACTGGTTTATAGGAGTTTGGTTTATTCTATTTCACTGATTCATGTATGTGCCCATCTGCTCATTCCAAACCCTCAGCAAGCTAAAGATTTACTCAACTTTTGGAGTAGCTGTAGTGCAGAATATCTTCCATAAAAGCATCCATGACTAGTGTACCACTACGATTCTCTAGAGAAAAGGTTCCACAGTAAAATCTCTTCCACAGGGTACACTTATTTCTCCTTTCTTCTTTAACTGGCTCTAAAGTAGAAAAAAATTAAACACTTACAGAAAGGTCAATAATTTATATTTCCCTTCATTTTGTGAAGAGTGCCTGACTCTGGATCTGTCTTGTCTTCACTACAGTGACCTTCTAGAAGCAAACACTTCACCTCGGCATACTCTGTTCTTTGCTGCAGCACAGCTTTTGACTGATTTATATTCTTAACCATGGCTGCACAGTCACTGGCTGCCCAGAGACTGATTCAGAGTCAGACCCTGCAGAAGAAACAGAGTACATATACAGAACAGCTACCATAACAGAATTACATGACAAAGCAACTTTTTTACATTTAGCATCAGCTGTAAGATAGTGTTCAGATCTGCAAATGTCGAATAGATGAATACATATGCAAATGGAAAATTAGGTTCAGTTCCTTAGCATACTGAGGCTGACAAGAGGTCACTACTAAGGAAAACAACACTACACGGTTATTTATTTGAGCATTATAGGCAACCTGTGAGCATCCCAAACTTCATACCACTCTGACAAATGGAAGTTCGGTCATGTTGTTGGAATATTTACTTTTCTTTCTCCTTCAGAGTCATCTTCTTTAGCCTTTCCTTTGTTTGGTTTGGACCAGATGTTCTTAATGCAAGAGCTGATTTCTTGTAAGCATTCTGACATTTTAGCAGTAATAAATCAGTTAAAAATCTATTTAGCTGAAGGCCATCAACATGTGCTATGCCCAGGATACTGAAAAAGGAGAGAAGGTCAAGTTTTGTGGAATCCTGCAAGCAAAGACCTTTTACAAAAAGGAATGCTAACCATCATTTTCCATGTTTGCAGAGACGAAAAAGTTCTACCTGTTAACTTCCATACAGGCAACTAAAGGGAAAAATTCTTAAAGACTGCTGTAAGAAGAAAATACTGTGTCAATACTTTGTGGTCTACAAACACCACAAAGATCTTCCCCAATCATAGCTGTGAGTCTCTTAATTGCACTCTTTTAAACTGTTGCATTTGAACCCCAGAGGCTCTTCAATGACAACTACATAAAAATTAAACTAAAAACTGCCCACTACAAAATAAATTGTTTACAAGGATGTAAATGATATAAATGTACATATATTTTCCTTGAAAATCTAAAAAAAAAATCCATGTTTTAGTACATAAGTAACAAAGAGCTCACAGATAAGTAGGACTTAGCTGTATGGTTCACAGAGTGCAATGTAATCACAGAGCAACAAACTAATAGTTTTGTATATTGAAAATATTTCAATATTTTAATGTTATTTTAATATTTTAATAAAAATGTGTCACAAGTTTAAAGGGATACCATAGCCAGAAGCTAAACAATCTGGAATTGAATTTGCTAATAACTGTGTAATAAATAAAATCACAAAAGCTCAGTAGGAACTTATACTTTGTTCCATGTTTAAGTCCATAAGGTGAAACAAGGTATTTATTTAAAGAATATTATTTAAAGAATACTGCTTTTTCATGGACTGTATCTTCTAAATAGAGGTCATACAGACCAGCACAGATACCTGGTGGGCTTTTAAATGCAGAATGGATTTAACCCCTCAGGATTGTAATTCCCTGCAATGTATATATATATGTACACACATTCCTTGCAATTGTGTACACACAAATGTGTTACAATAATAATAGTCAAGTCTCACTGTATGAAGTTTTGGATGACTGCTTGTTAAAAATCCTTCCCCCCCTCAACCAGAACTTGCTTCACCACAGGTTAAATTCTGTGAATGCAGAGATAAGGCTTTCAGGAAGCAACATACCTACAGAACAGATGTGCCTCCTTTCTCCAGCTTGGACCCAGGACCACCAGCTACACAGTTTAGACGATCAAGATAATGAAACTGCATGCACTGAAATCTTGAAACCACACAATGCTATCACACAGTTGAAGTGTGTAACACTGCAACTCTTTTTAAGTCTCAGGCTGGAGTTAAAGCACGACAATGACTACAGCTACATTTTCTATTTCAGATGCCAAACCCTACAGATAGGTAAAGGGAAAGCTTTAAATGACCAAAACTATAAGTTCTCTGTAGGTGCTAAGTGTACTAAAAGAGTATATTTACCAGTATATATACCCAGTACTTCAATCTTGTATTAAGATATCTTCCAAGATCCCCAAGCAAGTCAACTAGAACACTAGCCTCCAACATTTGAGTTTCAAGGAAAACCACGAAAAATAATTAGAACTTTCTCAAGATGGCTTGCATATTTAGTTGACTTACATAGAAGAGTTATAAAAGAGTGATAACTAACATAGAATCCTCAGCTAGAATTTATATTTTAATGTTAAAAGTCAAATCATTTTAGTTTAAATTCACCTCATAATGAGCGTTCCTAATTGAACTTGAGCAACCAAGGCATGCTATTTTACAGAAGTAAAAATCTCAAAATATTACCATGACAAATTTTGTGCTGAGATTCCAAGAATTTTAAGCACTTTCCAGTATAATGTAAAGGGGTTATTTCTCAAGCTAATTACTCCAGGGGGCAGAGCACAGAAATCTACACAATAGATATCTGTTCTGACATGGATGACACAGTAGGAAAGATCTGAAGTCATTGACAAAATCTCTTCTGTCACATGAAGAAAGTCCTGCTGCAGTAATAAAGCTGTCAGAAACTAAAATGCTCTTAAGACTATGGATGAATTGTGCCTTTCTCACTTCCTGCTTTTTTTTTATTTCACTGAATTTTTTACTTTTTCTTGTGACCAAATATGTCTTATCACGCACACAAAAATGTAACACAGCATTCACTGCATGATAGTCATTCATCATGTGAGCAAACATGTACATGATTAAAGTCATCTGGATGAGTGATGCGCTTGGAATTGTTGTGTGCCCAGACATGCACTCACTACACAGAAGGTTACACCTACACTTCAGTCACAAACTAAAGCATGACTACAACCATCACGTTTAAGCATTTCCAGGAAAGGCTGTCCAGTATGTGTTTGCTAAAAGACAAGTGAGCTACAAATGCACAAGCCTCCAAGTCTACCTCTTGCAGATACTGTCATGTTCTTTTATTTGCTTTGTACCTCCCAAAGTGCAAATGTTTTCAGGAAGCTCCCTGATAGCATAGGTTAACTTTACTTTTCATCTTATACACCCAGTAACAGTCTAAAAGCTGGAAGCAATGTTGTTGCTTCAGATGAGAATCACGTCTTCAAGGACATGAGGCTTGCTTAACATAGGTTAATTCTGAGATTCTTGCAAAATAATATAACTTGAGACATACAGAGCAGAAGCCAGAATGATAAAAAGCACTATCCATGTATGTTTATTGTACAATTAATAACAAACATGAACAGAATAAAATCTTCCAGTGGTAGAGATGTAGGTCAAATGCCTGCATGGACAATTGTCTGCCTTTGCAAGAACTCCAACACTTGCAAGTCACAAGTCAGAGAAGCCTGAAGCAGCAAAAACTTCAGTAAACAAAGAACAAAATTGGATGTTTTTATGCTACCTACTCCCAGAGCAGTTGACATTAAAGGCATGAATATAACAGTGGAAAATAGATGCAAAGCTGCTTTTCATATTTCCAATACTCTTAAAAAAAATGTTAGATAAAACATTCAAAAACACCCAAGTAATTTTAATAATATATCAAATTATCACCATGCTTCACTGTCAACTACTTACAAGTCTTCCTTGATGCATCCACACTAGAATGCCATATGGACTCTTCTCTACCTTTGTATCATTGAAGGCCCTATTTCATAAGT